>NC_090266.1:1132299199-1133499199 GCF_040414725.1 Anabrus simplex
ATGTATGATTTTGTTTACAAAAAACACTTGGGGGGGGGGTAAAAAGGACGGCAATTGGGATTGAATTAGTTTTATTCGGATAGTAATATCTCAAAACTGAAATGTTCCACACGTGAAAATTGGTATTTGGAGTCTCCTTTAAAAATAGAGACATACTTATTTCTTTGTTTTCGGAAAAAGTTAGTTGAATTATTTGTATGAGGATTCTTATATCGCAAAAACTGATGATGTTACAGACGTGGAAATTGGTAATTGGAATCTCTTTTAAAATAAAGAAACTTTTTTTGTTTACGACTTGAGAGAAGACTGTTTCTCACATGTACAGTTTTATGTCACATGGTCATCTTAGCCCCAAAATACAATACCACAAACGTGGTTTACAAAGAGTTTCTGGGATAAATGAAACGCCGGTGAGCTTTTATACTTCATTGATTTTCTGATAATGTCTTAGTATAGTACTGAGGAACGATTACTTTTAACAAATTATGAAATCCACGCGAGCGAATCCGCGGGTAACTGCCAGTCTATATATAATAAGAGTTTTGTCTGTACATTGCTCAGAATTTGAAAAGAATGGTATTTCTGTACCGGTCATGTCCACAGTAACAAGGAAATGCTCTTTTCCGTAATGTCTGTCTGTCTGTCTGTCTGTCTGTCTGTCTGTCTGTCTGTCTGTCTGTCTGTCTGTCTGTCTGTCTGTCTGTCTGTCTGTCTGTCTGTCTGTACACGCATCACGAGAAAACGGCTGAAGAGAATTTCATAAAAATCGGTATGTAAAGTCAGAGGATGAGCCACTACAATCTAAGCTATAAATTATTTTATTCACGCTGAGTGAAATGGTAGTTTAGGCGTAGGCCAAAAATTCAATTCTCAAATATTTATATTTTTAGTGGTCCTATCGATAAATACTACATAACTAAAGTTACATAGAATTAAATTTCCGATCATTTATGTCCTATACATTTTTACCGTACCGGCTATGATAACACAGATATTCATGAATTTCAATTTTTGTTGCTAAGTACACAACAACGCCGAGCCACAAGAAAATGGTTGAACAGAATTTAATAAAAATCGGTATATAGAGTCGGTGAAGAAGAAACTATAGTCTAAGCTATAAACAATTTTACTGGCCCTGGACAAATAGTAGTTTAGGGGTAGGCGCCATCGTACATATTTCCAGAAATATTGGTGGTATGAATTTAATTAGTAAGCAGTGCATCCTCGTTAAAGAAACCAAACCTCGTGTGTCACAATTCTCTTACTATGCATTATTTTTCTTGAGAATAGTCACGCCACCCAACCGCATATGGATATGCAATGTGGCACAATAATTAAAGGTCGAAATGAAAGGGGCATGCATTAGCAACGCACTTCTTGTGAACTTCTACACAGATCGGCAAGGTACAAGTTGGCTCTGAAATTTGAAAATGGATAGACGGTTCGAATCCAATCATATGTAGATAATTTTTGTTTTTATTAACTAGTTAATTGTGCACGTGGACGGCACAGCGTACCTCGTTGGAGGAATAACATAATGTTTTATTAAGTCCGTGTGCTGCCCGAATACCACATCAGTGAATAAAGGCCACAACACGAAGCGTATTCACTTAATCATGAAGTTGAAGTGAACAGATGAGCGCTACGGTGTTATTTGTTTCAGCTTTATGATCACTGGCACAACGAACTGAGGACGTATTTTACAGGCTCAGCTGTCCTCAACATCCCTGCAACTCACACACCACACACAACACTATCCCCCACCACAATAACACGCAGTTACGTACGCATGGCAGATGCCGCCCACACGAAATTATTATTATAGCTTAGAACTCTGACCAGAAATGTTCAGTCATCTAAGGGTTCGGTATTGCATAAAAAATATCAACGAAGTACAAAATAAAAATTTCACGGGTTGGTCGTTTTTACGTCGCTTTTTAAAACATTCAAATTCTTCCGTACGGGGTTCAAGTGAGTGGTAGATTATAAAATAAATAATCATTCCCCCAGAACCGTTTGACGTACGAACCGGTTCTAGAATGTACGACCGAGCTCGATAGCTGCAGTCGCTTAAGTGCGGCCAGTATCCAGTATTCGGGAGATAGTGGGTTCGAACCCCACTGTCGGCAGTCCTGAAGAGGTTTTCCGTGGTTTCCCATTTTCACACCAGGCAAATGCTGGAGCTGTACCTTAATTAAGGCCATGGCCACTTCCTTCCCAGTCCTAGCCCTTTCCTGTCCCATCGTCGCCATAAGACCTATCTGTGTCGGTGCGACGTAAAGCCAATAGCAAAAAAAAAAAAGAATGTACGCGTCCGTTAGAGCAATCTGAATAACGTATATTCTGGAAACATGCAACAGGATGAGGGAGGAAGTCTGTGAGTCTGTGGCAGATGCAGTGTTATAATGTGTATAATGAAATGTCTTCATGGTCAAAACGAAAGTTTTCTCTTATTATTAATTAACTTGACGATTTTCGGTTCCTATTAGATCCGTATTGACCATTAATGAATCATCATCGTGTGAGAAACAGGACTAATAATGGTCCGCCTGTCAATGCAATTGCTAGTTGCTTTACGTCGCACCGACACAGATAGGTGTTATGGCGACGATGGGACAGGAAAGGGCTAGGAGTGGGATGGAAGCGTCTGTGGCCTTAATTAAGTTAAATCCCCAGCATTTGCCTGGTGTGAAAATGGGAAACCACGGGAAACCATCTTCAGGGCTGCCGACAGTGGGGTTCGAACCCACTATCTCCCGAATACTGGATACAAGCCGCACTTAAGCGACTGCAGCTATCGAGCTCGGTTCAATGCAATTGATTATACAATTAGTATATACTGCTTACTGTACTAATTTAATTCATACCACCATCGTACATGTTTCGAGAAATATTGGTGGTATGAATTAAATTAGTAAGCAGTACATCATTCTTAAAGAAATCAAACGTCGTGTGTCACAATTCTCTTACTATCCATTATCTTCCTCAACAATGGTCACGCCACCCAGCCGCATATGGATATGCTGTCCATCAGAACAATTTTCGTTGTGTTCATTTTCTTATGCTTATGTGTAAAAAAAAAATTAACCTTGCCATTCTGTATTGTAGGAATGTATGTTTGCGCGACGAATATACTCACTCTTAGAGTATACTGCATTTAACCTTCACACCTGTGAGCTCGCGGGTGTGAATTGCATTGCTCATGCAGGTTTGGCCCTGTTTTAAGGCTGGATGTCCTTTCTGACGACAACCCTATTTGAGTGTTTCTGTGGTGCGTTATCTGAATATGAAGAGAAGAGTGTTGGAACAAGGACAAACATCCCGTTCAGGAGCCGGAAGAATTAAACAGATGCGATTAAAATCCCCAACCCGGCCGGAAACCGAACCCGGGACCCCCTGAACCGAAGGCCTCAATGCTGATCTTTCAGCCAAGGAGTCGGACAGAAAAACAAACAAACCGAAACAACTGAAAGCAAAATGGACAGAGAAACAGAACAAAACTCCAACTTAATTAGATGTCCAACCATTGCCCCGTTTCCATATGGGGTCGTGTATGAATCAAAAGAATCTTCGTATTTAGTTTTACAACCGGATGACCTTCCTGACGTCAACCTCTTCAGAGGAGTTAATGAAATGAAATGCATGACGTGAAGTTAGTAAGGATATGGTGAAGTCCGGTGCCGCCACATAGCCTACTCCTGTCGAATGGCAAACAGGGGTCAGCTGAAGGCTTTACGTCTCCATCGGACGGAAGAATCACCATCAAAAGTGTCATAAGCCCTCACTCCATATGAGCACTGTGGAAGGTTTGGTGATTTAATCCAGACATTCAGCTCGCAATCTAGTGATTAGAAATTTTATAAAACCACCTCCCCTACCCTGCCGTCCAACATTCTGATGGTGAACATGTTTTCGACCAACGGGACACGAACCGGCTAACAACTGTGACAGACTATTACCCCTTAACGATCATGGCCAACAGGAGGGAAAACTTCAATTTAATTAAATACCATATATCTTGGCACGTCCTAATTTTACTATTTGAAATTGCTAAGTATAAAATTGTCTTTATAGACCTGAAGAACATACTGTCGATCAAGGATATTATCAACTTCGTATTTAATGCCTGTTAGCCAACGTAGAGATTATTTAATAATTTTATTTAATGTAGTGTAGAGCAGTTTTATTGTTTCTGCCTAACTACGAAATCGCTCACAAATATTCACAACTTATGATTGTTTAACAGATCCCGTTGAATAAACACTTCATCGAAGTTTTCTACAAAATTATCATCAGTAATGATAATAATAATAATAATAATAATAATAATAATAATAACATATTTTTAATATTGCCTTTGCTCATAATGGCCTAATGAGACACTGGCATGGTGAGCGCTTAACCTGAAATTGACCTTTACGTGCAAAATGACTCTACTTAAACATTATCTTCGCTTACTCTCCAAGATCGACTTTTCTGACTCAGGATAAAATCCAACACATTTGTGATCAGTATGCTAATGCCTTACCCCTGCTTCATACAGCTAGCCAAAATTTGAAGAATATGACTATCATTAGTCTTCTTGTAAACTTCATAAGTACCGAAAAATATTCATGAATCATCTGGCAGCCATCAAAAGTATGGTACAGTAATTTTCTATCTGAATTTCTGAAATGTATTCCCATTTTCGAAGAGTAAAGCATCTTCCTTTGTAGGAAAATACATTGGTAAAATATGAAATGGCGTATGGCTTTTAGTGCCGGGAGTGTCCGAGGAAAAGTTCGGCTCGCCAGATGCAGGTCTCTTTTGAACTTGACCCCCGTAGGCGACCTGCGCGTCATGATGAGGATAAAATGATGATGAAGACGACATATACACCCAGCCCCCGTGCCAGTGAAAGTAACCAATTATGCTTAAAATTCCCGACACTGCCGGTTATCGAACCCGAGACCCCTGTGACCAAAGGACAGCACGCTAACCATTTAGCCACTGAGCTGGACAATACATTGATGATTTTATAGAATACTATTCTGCGTGCCCCTACGTTGAAAAAAAATTGTCTATAGAACGCCATTATAAAGAGCGAGATAACGTTTAAATTCTAACATGAAAACTAATACTTATTTCTGGATGATTACTAAAAGGACATCCCATTGTAGTATGTGTAAGCTGAACTACACATTATAAGAAAAGTTGCGGTTAATTGACATCTGGGATGGCCTCTTGAAAGAATGAAAACTTGAAAGCCGATTAGTAGCAACGCGTTGTAGTGTGTAAGAGTAATACAGTCAATATTCATCCAGTAACATCTCTAAAGTGTTGGACAAAACCGAACTTTGAATCGAGTGGCAAAGGCGTTTATAGTTGTATTTCATTTTTGCTATTACAGATGCAACACAGGAAACAAAGTGTATGTCTCAGCTAAATGATGTTCGAGTTCACTTTAATATCTTCTCTTTTTATCCTTTCGATCTCAATGACTTTTGGTTTTCTCCCTTAAGAATCTACTTTCTGTTTTGTCTCGTTTATCTCTCTTTCCTTCAAATATTTGTTCCTTTCATATCAACTCAACTAGACGTATGAAGAACATGAACGTTAGTTAGACAGCTCTAAATCTAGGTTCCACTTTGTAGCAAACTATGTTTTACAAGATTAATTCTGTTTTTTGTTTTGTTTTTGTTTTGATTGTGATCTGCAGTAATCGTCACCATGTGAGAGATCTTCCCAAGTTTACATCAAAACGCTTATTTACTAGGAGTACTACATATTGCTTGTTTTAATGGAAATGTACTTCGGTATAATAGAATATAATTCATTGTAAGTAATTAGCCTTTTTTGATATTTTGTTATGCAATCCCTGACAAATGTACATATTTTGATA
Organism: Anabrus simplex; assembly: GCF_040414725.1. Taxonomy (NCBI): domain Eukaryota; kingdom Metazoa; phylum Arthropoda; class Insecta; order Orthoptera; family Tettigoniidae; genus Anabrus; species Anabrus simplex. Next base: position 1,132,305,081 of record NC_090266.1, read on the forward strand.
AAAGCTGTCTTATTTCCTGAAACGTTCATATATATCTTCTCAATGAAGGTTAGTAACCTACGCACTTATATCTACTGGATTTTATGTAAACGCGGTATCATTATTTTCCGAATTCTCTCGACCTCCTACTCTGAATGAATCCTCCCTTCAGAATTGAATTTTTCAAGACCCCTATTTTTAATGGGACAAAAAATATCGCTCTAGCTTTCATGAATCTTATATTCTAGGCAAAACTAATAGTGTTTCCTTTTGAATCATTAAACTGGTGAAAAGAAAATCATGCCTTGTGGATTGATTTCGGTCCTCTTAATCCATGCTAAGGATAATTTAGAAAAGGCAGGCGTATGAAGAACGACGAGGATATAATTTGCAGGAACTAAACATCATCATCATCATCATCATCTGTTTACCCTCCAGGTTCGGTTTTTCCCTCGGACTCAGCGACGGATCCCACCTCTACCGCCTCAAGGGCATTGTCCTGGAGCTTCAGGAGAATGACCAGTACCTCGCCCAGGCAGCCTCACCTGCTATGCTGAACAGGGGCCTTGTGGAGGGATGGGAAGATTGGAAGGGATAGGCAAGGAAGAGGGAAGGAAGCGGCCGTGGCCTTAAGCTAGGTACCATCCCGGCATTCGCCTGGAGGAGAAGTGGGAAACCACGGAAAACCACTTCGAGGATGGCTGAGGTGGGAATCGAACCCACCTCTACTCAGTTGACCTCCCGAGGCTGAGTGGACCCCGTTCCAGCCCTCGTACCACTTTTCAAATTTCGTGGCAGAGCCGGGAATCGAACCCGGGCCTCCGGAGGTGGCAGCTAATCACGCTAACCACTACACCACAGAGGTGGACAGGAAGTAAACAAATCAGTTAATTCACTCCAGAGCAGAAGCCAGATTTTCGAGTAAATAACGAACATCTAAAGGAAACTTCTCTTCGTTTAGAAACACTGATGTAAAACTCACATACAAGTAATTGCTTACCCTGGTTTATTCTAGAAATCATCGTCATACGCCCAAGCATGGAATTGATCAATAATTCCTATTATTTGCATAGTAAGCCTAGACGTGAATGATCACTGTGGCTTTTAACTGCTCGATGTTGAAGCAACTACTTGATGTATTTGAATGAATATTGACTCTCTCCTCAACTATATGAAGACGTTTGATCGATGTGTGAACAAGAACATTTCAGAAACGGGATACCTGCCAGCAAAAACGTTGTAACCCTCAAAATGTTATTTTTTCAAGAGAGAAGAAAAATAAACAAGCGAATTGTTTGTGAATCCTTATTCTGCCATTGACAATTAGTTTAAATGAGTTCACTAGTTATTAATGCATAATAATTTTGACAATGTGCGACTTTAATATCAAGATATAAGAGATGATCGTTGGACGTCCGTGCAAAAAGGTTGTGACTGTAACGGAAGTAGCACATTTTTGCGGGTTACAACTTTTATACTACTGAAAGTATTTATAGCTTTTAATATTATTTATTGTTCTTAGTCTGTATAAAAATAATGAAACATAAACCACGCTTCTAATTTGAAGTACCCATTGTTAGAGCTTCCCATTATTTAACAGAATTCACTGAACACCAGCAATATTGTTGCGAGAACGTTTTGCAATGATGAATAAACATTACATTGTCACTTCTTTGTCTTTAGGTTCTCAAAGAAACCTCGATGTTTTTCACGAATGTATCGACACATGCCTAGCAGATTAGCTTTCTTTTCCGCAGATACAGGCAATACCTCGTTTAATGAATACAATGAGCAATCTGAAAAGAGAGCAAGACATATTTAAATGCATATACAGTATATATAATACATTATATACATATATAATATAGTCTAGAATAAAAACTCCAATTACGCATTAAATTATAAGACATATGAATCTCCAATTAAACACGTTGACTTTCTTACATTGGCTTACAAAGTTTTTGCACCAGCCTGTTCAGCAAGGATTTTCTCAGGCACTGATTTGTTATTGTGGGCCAAATATGGTTGCCCCGAATTTCGCTTGTGTTCGTTTTCATTCCTCTTCCATTTCATCATCATCATCATCATCATCATCTGTTTACCCTCCAGGTTCGGTTTTTCCCTCGGACTTCGCGAGGGATCCCACCTCTACCGCCTCAAGGGCAGTGCCCTGGAGCTTCAGACTCTTGGTCGGGGGATACAACTGGGGAGTATGACCAGTACCTCGCCCAGGCGGCCTCACCTGCTATGGTGAACAGGGGCCTTGTGGAGGGATGGGAAGATTGGAAGGGATAGGCAAGGAAGAGGGAAGGAAGCGGCCGTGGCCTTAAGTTAGGTACCATCCCGGCATTCGCCTGGAGGAGAAGTGGGAAACCACGGAAAACCACTTCGAGGATGGCTGAGGTGGGAATCGAACCCACCTCTACTCAGTTGACTTCCCGAGGCTGAGTGGACCCCGCTCCAGCCCTCGTACCACTTTTCAAATTTCTTGGCAGAGCCGGGAATCGAACCCGGACCTCCAGGGGTGGCAGCTAATCACGCTAACCACTACATCACAGAGGCGGCTTCCTCTTCCATTTACGATATTTAATTTTGCGTTTTCATCCTCTATTCTATCGTTGCACACACTCGGACTTAGTGACACACGACTTTCCTCCGCCATTGATACATCGTTTATGCACTGAAACCCAGCATTCTAGAAAAAATGTGGGTTACAACGTTTTTGCCGGCAGGTATTCATTTGACGAAAACGGTTTTAGTATTGTTGAGATGAGAGTGAAAACTACATCCAAATGGAACGAATTGCTTTATGTATGACCAGTAAAGTCTGGCCTCTCCAATCTAGGTTTACGTTACAAGTACAATAGGCACAAGCCATATCATCTAATTACTAAGTTATTTCTTGTCTATACAAGTGAAGGTGTAAACAACAGTTCTAGCTGGTTTTACATTTAGAGTGACAAGCCTGAAATAATTTCAAATCTGCGAATTCATCACATCTGCTGGCTCCATGGTGTAGGGGTAGCGTGCCTGCCTCTAACCCGGAGGTCCCGGGTTCGATTCCCGGCCAGGTCAGGGTTTTTTACCTGGACCTGAAGGTTGGTTCGAGGTCCACTCAGCCTACGTGATCAGAATTGAGGAGCTATCTGACGGTGAGATGGCGGCCCCGGTCTAGAAAGCCAAGAATGATGGCTGTGAGGATTCGTCGTGCTGACCACACGACACCTCGTACTCTGCAGGCCTTCGGGCTGAGCAGCGGTCGCTTGGTAGGCCAAGGCCTTCAAGGGCTGTAGTGCCATGGGCTTTGGTGGGGGTTTCATCACATATGCATTGGGTTTTTTTTTGTGTTTGGACTTTTCAATCAGATAATGCGAAATAACAATTCTGTATTCACGATCTGTTATTTCAAGTACACGTCAGAAAAAAATCAGAACACATCGCCAGATTATACGTCAGTGTCAACTACATTATACCATATTTCACTCTACTTGAATATAACGGAATATCATCGTGAAATGGAACAAATATTTACCTTGCTTTAGAACTCACATAGATGCTAGAGTGGTTATTTGACAAGTAAATCAGAACACTTTTTACAAAGACTCACTCACAAATAATCCTGCAGTCCTGCACTATGCGGACCTCCACGCGATGATGTCTTGCAGCACTCAACTCCCCGAGCTTGCCCCCTCCTCTGATATTAGATTGCTCTTCCACCGCACTAACTAGAAGTTGCATGTTAGTGGGACTTTGTTTCAAGGCAAATCCTAACTCACTTTTCCCTGCCATGTTTGCGATAAACATAGATGAAAAGCACATGTTAGTTAAAAACTCAAATGAAAATAAAATGCTAAATAGAATTTCTCGTGTTCCCATGAGATTTAATCTAGAGAGCTGAATCACACGTGGACATTCCAGGCGGATGGAGTATCCAAAGTCACTTATTTCTAAGGGACTAGTCCTAGTGAGTTTTACCTCCGCCTGGAATGTCGATTATATTGTTTGTATGTACTATTCTACTTGCACTGCATGTGTCTAGGTACCTGTCACTGCACTGATTGTTTCTTTTCCTGCTGTTTTCATTTCAGACGTTCTACCAGCCTCCCTTGATTTATCAGGCACAGACTCTGCACTCTATCCGTATGACCCCGAGCAAGGAAATTTCCGAGAATTTTGGTTTCCCCCCGTCACCAGCTTGTATCCGTACTTTCTTTTCCCGCCCAACACGGTACGTCCGCGTGTGTCGCACTCTCCCCCCCTGGACACCGGCACGGGCACGCACAACACTGACACGCAACTGTCCGTAGAAGAAACACTCAACACTCCAATAGATTACGATGAACCAGATGACAAACTGACTTCTTCCTATTCGGGGTCAATTTCAGTTAAGGTGATATCCTCGGAAAATGTGACGTCGTTTGACGTCATTGAGTCTCAGTTAGAGAATCCGCTAGTGGGCATTAGAGGTGCCAATCAGAAGGATATAAAAGCCCAAAGGCAGGAACTACAAGGCATCCCGTCTAATGGGAACAACTCCCTATATGACGAAGATGGAGAACCAAGACGGACTAGTTTCACGCACTCCCCACCAGGGAACTCAAAGGTGCATTCAAGTATGTATCCCATGATAAAACTTTCCAGTCAATGTCTCTACTCTCTACTACTACTACTTTTCCCGGTAGCTAGACGCTTGTATCCGCTGCAGCTCTGTAGCCCATCCAATGAAGCATATATCCTGTTCAGGAAGTACTAAGAGGAATCAAAACTGAGCTATCTTCAATGTACCCACTGTCACCGAGTATGTGGGGGGGGGGGGGGTAAAATCCAAAATGTTAATTGCATGTAACTTCATAGCAAATTAATATCATTCTTCCCACCCACTTTACCATAATTAGCAAAAAATTAATCTGAATTAGATTTGAATGATATTATTGTTAATTTGATTGTGATAAATGTTTAATTATAAAATCATGCCACGCGAATAATGATTCCCGCTAAATTTAACCAAGAACTCCCTACTGTTTATAGTTAGTATCAACACCTACATATTTCTAAGATACCTGAACAGATATATTTGCTTTCTTGGTAATCTATAAGAGCTGTATACCTCACTTCAGTGGATGCGGCATTCCTACAAATTTTTTCTTCCAGCACGCTTTCAAAATTTTCACTAACTCTACACTTCATTAAACTTGAAGTGCCAGGTAGGATGTGTCATTATTTATTTACCATTATTTTCAAGAAAGATTGGTACATTTTAAAACTGAATATTTAATATGTCGTGTGTCTGAGTGAGTGTGTGAGAGTGCGCGCTATCACTGGGCTTGACTTGAACATCGGAATGGCTTCTGCTCGCTAACACCTACTTCCAAAGAACACTCTATGCCTCTCTGCACACACAAGCTCTTTTAACTTACTGTTCATTAATAACAACAGTTATTCTTATTACGTAAGATTTTATTTCACCATGTTAGAATTCCCGTCCAGTCCTGTTGCCATGTGTTCGATTGTTGACGTTCTGGTATATCTGGAGAAGCATTAGAGTTGAAGAGGTAGGTAGCTTTTCTTTGTACAAAAATTCTGACTCTCCTTCGAGAGTTGAAGTTCAGTGCAAAGAGACCAGCTGGACGGGGATAAATTTGGGATGAAATGCCATTTCTCAAATTCAAAACGCTTGACAAATTCCTTCAGTAAATGTAAACTGTTACTGAAAGTGTAAAGTTATTTTATATCCTTAAAAATACACCTCATGAATGTTTAGATGTATCATATATTTCGCACAAAAGGAATAGGCATTTTATCTGAAAATAAATAACATGGTGATAACACTTTTATTTTATCTCATAGATTTAATTTTACCTTTAAAACAAGGGCACCTCCTTTACATGTATTCTCTCCTTTCACATCAGACCACGAACTTACGTAAGGCATCATTTAAAATGTAGACAATATTTAGTATGAAAGGTCTTCACATTTAAATGACTGGGCATTGTAGGTTACGTTTATATACACTTGAAACTGAAGTTTGCACCAATCAAGAATTTACAATAGAATGTTTCTATTTCGAACTGTTTCTTTGAAAACAATCACTGTACGAGAAATGTAGTATTACAACATATTTTCCCTAATAGACATCAATAACCAAACATTCATATCCTCTGGGATGAAAATTAACAGACACGTACCCACCCGTACATGTCACTAAATGTCACATACGTGAACAAATATGTCCAGTTCAACACTGAAACACTGTTCATTTGATTAAGTGTAGGAAGGTTCTACTTCTGGCACTACTAATAATCTATGATTCATTCTTTCAGTGACAGACGGGATAAAAATGACTAATTGATGGAGAATACGCATACATTATGCATTTATCATATTTGTATAATTCAGCACAAGTGCATAATTCAGGAGGAAAGAACATACTGAAAAGTGCGGTTTATTCTCATAATATGAGTAATATTGACATGGATAAGGATTCCAATCAGTTACTATTGCGAAAGTGTTACTAATGAAACGTTCCTAACGTAACACCTCAACTTGTAGAGCGAGATATACAGTTCTTGCGAAGGAAACCCAATTTGTTCTGAAATTTCTTAACTAAAGTAGGAAGAAGACAGTATAGCCGATTAATGTTTTCCTTCTCTCTCTAGTTTCTAAATTTCATTAATTTTCATTGCACTATTTCCATTGATTTTCACGGAAAAGATTTATGAATTTATAACATATTAGCTCCTGGTTAAAATGTAGGTGGTCTGTAGTGTAAGGGGATGAGAAGAATGGGCTCCATTCCTAGCGATACATAGAGAGTATCAGAGGCAGTTAAGAATCAATTAGCCCCTGCCGACGCAGAAAGGGAAAACTCGGCTAACTCCGCACTTCATTATTATACGTATACTGATTATATGCATCGTAATGGATGATAAGTATATAAGCTATTCCAGAGAATCCATGTACTAAATGCTTTATCGTCTTTCCTAGTGGTTATATATTGAAGGATTGGGAAGTAGACGTATTCCAGCAGTAGTGAAATACGAGCACACAAGGTAAGTGAGAAACATTTCTTATACATGTGTTGCTTTCATGTCATGTGGTATACTTCAAGTCTGTGTGATTTGAGTGGCTGCAAGGTGAATATAGGTCGAACATAATTTTAGAATGCATCATTGATGACGTTATTCACCTGGTAATATATTTACATACAATTTGCTGTTTTTTTCTCTTGCAAATACTGCATACTTAGCTGAGTTTTCCCTCCCAGTAATATGTTATTCTTAAGATAATGCCGTATTATAAAATTGAGTTATAAAGTGACAGCCATGAATTAACATTCGTAAAGAAGAATTGCCTGTCCCACTTTGCACACGGACTGTACTCATTCAGACTTCGCATGAAAGTGAACTGGGGAATATCTACTGTTAACTCCTGTGTCCTGACTACCCATCTCTCATTTTCTGCACTCTAATGTAGATAAGCACCACAGATTTGGCATGGGAAACATGATATTGATTTTTCTTCAGTAGAGAAAACTTGTCATCGTAATATTTATTACTTTCCATATTAGCCTTCGATCACAATGTTCAAAATTTTTAACATGTTCACTAAAGTTATTCCCCCTGTCCCATTTTACTTGTAGTGATTTTTCTGTTTCATTCGCACAGCAGCATGTACGTGCATATGCGAATTACAGTCTATTATAGAAATATTATCTTCTGAACAGTTTGAAAATATGGATGTAAGACGTAGTACAAAACTGACAGAGGTGTTTAAATTTATGGTATGATAGTTTAGATAGTACTAAGCACAAAGGAAACCCACCTGCCCATCAGACTTCAAGAATCGGATGCATTTCATTTTTATGATAACTCAGCACACACATTTGCCGATACGACCTGGTAATAGGAAGAACAATTTTAAGCTATAGATAGGCGGCATTTCATTAATTGTATATCTTAAAAGATTAATTTTCGGGGAGAACGATACTGACATAATTGCATTCCATTGAGAATAACATATCGTCGTTACCGGGACAAAACCTCCTATGTGATAATATTTTTGGAGATATACTGACCCGCAGCACATACATTATGAAGAGCAAGAATGCCTTGACAATATTCACACACTATTGTACCTTAGATGACAGAACCTCACCGGCCAAAGTTCTAAGCTAAAATATTTCACATAAGAGGTTGTGTCCCGGCAGCGACGATATATAGAGAGGCAGTATCTACTCCTTATTCGTATCTTGCGGAATACAAGGATACTCATTCAGAAGTAATTCAAAGACTCTAATTATAAACATTCTTGAAAAATAATAATTATACCAATAAGACAATTTATTTCACCTTAATCACGACGTATGATTTATTTCTGTAATTTATAAGGTAAATGCCTGTATTTTGTTAGTATCCAGTAATCAGTAATGAAACCAATACTATACTTTCTTTTGGACAAAATCAAGCATTGTGGTTCATGTCATTGCCCTCTTCTTGTTTCACCTGAGTTCAAGAACCGTGAGCAGTAGTTTCTTACCCTATACCTGCGTTTGTAAACAATCATGGAAACCACTTGTTACTAATGAGTAGCACAGTGAATTCTTAATCAAGATCACTAAACTATCCAGCAGACCTCAGAATGGGAGTAGTTGCAACTACATATGTATACGTAGACATATTCAAAATTACTATTAAATAGAGTTTGACGCCAGCTTCATTTGTCACACCAGCAGAAAATTATTCTAAATACAACGGGCATGAGGAATGACACAGTAAATATGATTGAGTAATGTGGAAGGAGTAAAATTCACCTTTACTTTCTTTCTCGTTCTGCGGTAGGTCTGGGAATTCGCTCTGAAATCTGAGCCTCGAATTCTGGGATTTGCAGTGACTATTTTCAGGGATCTGTTCTAAATTTTCCATATGAATAAGGTATCAACTAGAACTTTCCTGCTGTGAGCTTGCATCCGGGAGATAGTAGGTTCGAATCCCACTATCGGCAGCGCTGAAAATGGTTTTCCGTGGTTTCCCATTTTCACACCAGGCAAATGCTGGGGCTGTACCTTAATTACGGCCACGGCCGCTTTCTTCCAACTCCTAGGCCTTTCCTATCCCATCGTCGCCATAAGACCTATCTGTGTCGGTGCGAGGTAAAGCCCCCAGCAAAAAACAAAGGACTTTCTTAACATAACTAGAAGATATTGAAAACAAAATATCCACAAACAAGTTATATGAAATAACAACAAATAAAATTGTCATTGTCCGGTCGAAGTCTGGAATGAGAAAGGAGGGTGTTTTGCTGGTCTGGCACCCACCTATAAAACTGCCAACGCCGAGTGTTGGGCGGCGGGAAATAACCTGACTCCCTAAGGGGGCTAACGGCTTCGGGCGAATGAGCCCCTTTAGGTGGGGTGATGGTCCACACAGTGGAGGAAATGCCACTGGAATCCATTATGCACCGTCTGTTCTCCAGGTTAGGGGCGGATGCACAAGGCGTCTGTACTCCAGAGGAGTGGCCTCATTATCACCTCACTGGACCTACTCCTACACAGATCACACCTTGACAGTCAACCATGGAAGGTATTTTAAGAAATACTCCACCGTCTGAACCAAGAGTTCAGAAGGCAGCATTCGGATACGGTGGGCTGCCACTTAAAAGATACCGTAAAGTCGGAGGCACGGAAGTATCCCAGTACCACATCCACGAACGAGACAAAGTCAAGAATCAAACCAAAGTGGATAACCTACTTCTCTACACACAATATAAACTCACCCGTACAAACCAGTAAACTAAAAGTGATCACCGACATAATGGACCAACACAAAATTCTTATCATGGAATTACAAGAAATTAGAAACACTGACCAACACAAAATTCTTATCATGGAATTACAAGAAATTAGAAACACTGACCAGGATGCCTTGGAATCTCAAGGGTACAGACTTTATAAAGAGAGTGATGAAGAATGTCCCACAGTTTGGAACATGATTTTTGGTCAGCCTTAAAATAATAAACTCAGTCCAAGAATTCAAATCACAGTCTCCACGACTCTCAACTGTCACCTTAAAGGCATCAATTAAAATCTATACTATAATAAATGCCCATGCTCCCACTAATGATGAAAACAGATCCTCAAAATACCATGAGGAAAGAGAAGAATGTTGGGACCCATTGGACCAGACCATAGATAACATCCCCAAACATCATGTAAAATTCAACGCCCAACTAGGCAGAGAAAGAAAATACCGTGACATCATCGGAAAATGGCCAGCACACAAGAAAACAAATGAAAATGGAGAGAGACTAGTTGACCTGTGTAGAAACCATAATTTAATCTCAAAATCTACACGTTTTAAGACAAAACCTCAAAAACTCGAAACATGAAAGCACCGTTACTAAACTAAAGGAGAATGGCAACTGGATCACATCTGCATGGACAAGTACCACCATAAAAAGATCTATAACGTCAAAGTCCTCCGGGGAATAGACACAGGTTCATATCACTACGTAGTTAAAGTAAAAATTAAGCTCACTCCCGAGAGGAGACTACAAAAGCAAGCCCCTAAAACTAAAATAAAAATAGATCTTACCCAGCTAATCAATATGAAAATACCAAAATGCAACGGATAAAATAAAAATCACAGATAAATTGAAGACTTAGTACACAACCTTAAACAAATTGCAGAAGACTTGGCTCCAATTAAACCACGAAAAATACACCAATGGTGGAACAATGAACGTGATGAAACAGTGGAGAGAACACTTCAGGCATGGCTATTACATCAGTCCCAAAAATCAGAAATATTCTATCAAAATCTAGTAAAACAGAGGAAAAGAAACTACCCAAGTCTTAAGAAGAATATAAAGACAGCACCATAAGGACACAATGCAATTAATTGAAGAAGAATTCAATAATACTCAATCAAGGGACTACTACAAAACCTCCAGAAAACAGCTCCTAAAATATGAACCCCCGACCCTACTGATGAAGTATGAAAATTGTAAGCTGTCTCATAACAATAAAGACAATGCTGAAATTCTGGCTAAATATTTCAACAAGCTTTTAAATTGTGAGGAACTTACAGAACTCTTTCATTTGTACACCAACACCCCCCTAAAAAGAACACCACCACCATAAAACATCAATCCCCTCAGTAAAGGAAGTCTACCAAGCACTGAATAAATTAAAATCCTACAAAGTGCCAGGAGAAGATCAGACCTTTGCGGAAATCTGGAAATATGCAGGAAGATCAGCAAAAGTTGCCCTCCATCAACAACTTGTCTCTATCTAGATCAAAGAAGAACTGCCAGAACACTGGACAACAGCCTTCATTCATCCACTGCACAAAAAAGGAGACAAAACCGACCCTAATAACTACAGGAGAATCTCACTCCTAGACATAACATACAAAATATTTTCAATAATCATCCTTAATAGGATAAGTTTACAACTTGAGAAAGAACTAGGAGAATATCAAGGAGGTTTCAGACCCTGGAGGAGCTGTCCTGATCAGATCATGAGTCTTAAGTTGATAATGGACTATAACAGGAGAAGAAACAGAGATATGGTGATAACATTTTCAGATTTCAAGAATGCTTACGATTGCATCCTTAAAGAATCTATGTTTAAAATTTTAAGACACTTTGAACTATACCCCAAATTAATAAACATGATACAATTGACTCTCACTAACACCAAATCAAAAGTGAAGTTTAGGGTTGAAACATCAGAGTCATTTGAAATTAAAACTGGACTACGGCAGGGTGATGGGCTTTCACCACTATTACTCAATTGCGCTCTAGAAATGATAATGAGCGAATGGTTTAGGAAATGTCCCCCAAAAATAAAGATTGGCCGAAAAATCAAAAGAAATTGCCTGAGTTTCACCGACGATTTAGCATTACTAGCAGTGGACATAAAAGAAGCAGAAACCTAGATATCAGAACTTCAAAACATTGCAAATAAAATTCACCTCAAAATATAATTTGAAAAAACAGAAAGTATGCCCCGGAAACCAACACAACTATAAGAAGTTACCATAAATGGTAATAAAATCAAAATAGTAATAACACATAACCTAAATGAAAAATCTCAATCCAAACAAGAACAAATAGATTAACTAAACCACAAAAATTTACATGGGATATCTACACAAAGAAATATTTATCAATAAATGCAAAAATAAAACACTACAGCACAGTTATAAAACCGGTAGCTACATATGCAGGAGAAGAAACAGAGATATGGTGATAACATTTGCAGATTGAAAGGAGTGGAAGAAACTTCATCAACCAAAAATACCAGGAAGATGGACAGTGGTGGATAACACGTAACAAATTCGTGTACAAAGAGCTAGAACCCATTACAGATACTATATGTAAGAGGAGACTGGGATTCTTTGGACATATCATGAGGATGCAGGATTCGAGACTTCTGAAACAACTAGTACAACACAACCTCTTCTCAAAAAATACCAGAACAGGATGTAAAACGATCAGATAAGTATGAGAGGATCTGAAGGAAATAGGCCTTACAACAGAAGACACCACAAATAAGGTAACATTTATTACAAAACTCAGGAGTTCAAACCTCCGCGTTACCCTTACACGACACAAACCAACAACACGCATATTTTCAACCGATGAAAGGGAACGAAGATCGGAGCGTCTTAAGAAGTACTGGGAGGACCGCAAAGCCCGAACAATCCCTTCAAGGAGACCTGAAAGATGGACAGACTAAAGTGATCCTATGCGGTAATAACAGAAGAAGTAGAAAGAAAAGCAAATAAGTAAAATGGACCTAGTAAACAACCAGTACACGAGTGGATGATAGGTTAAGGAGAGATAAAACTGAAGGTATTTCTCCCCGTTGAAATGTTCGTGGACCCGAGATTTTACATCAGGGAAGCCACAAAGTAAGAATCTATGATATCACATTATAAAGTGACGATGAATTTGGGTATATTTGGGGATAGACAGAATGTAAAACGAAATTATTTCTGCATTTTCACCCTGCGAAATGACTGACTATTTTGAACTAGATGGACTTTATGAAGTAAGTAAATATGTCGTGATGGTCACAAGTGTAATTGCAGCTGTATATCAATTTCAAAATGAACACCGGTTCTATAATATAAGGGCATGAGATGGTAAATGAAAAATTGGGAACAGGAGTAAGAAATGTTCGAGATATTTCTAAATAACAATGGAATTAACAGTTTAGATCATACTGCTCAAGCACAAAAACATGTGAAGGCGTGGGACATAAATGAGTTACCATTTTAATCATTTTTGACTCTCAGTTTATAAACAGTGTCAGCAGTACTTAACAATTCTGGTAATATCTGGATGACACAGAGCAGTATTTCATTTTCTACAAATATAATAGAGTTTCAAGGAAAATAAACAATCTGAAACTGAGTAACTGGTAAAATGATGTACTTGAAATTATCATAAGCCGTTTGTAAATTAAAAATATAAATATCCTGGTAGATAGAGTATATTATGTGTGGATGAGGGCAGTAAAACAAAAAAAATTCCAAGCAGGCTGAAACAAAAATATCAAGCGGAGGGAAAACAATTAGTAAACAACAGGAAGAAACTATGTGTGTTTTAATTATGATATTTCTCAAAAGAAAAAGAATACTCGAGAATTTATAAAAGATGCAGTCCAACGTATTTTCGAAAATAACAATAAATCGTTGTTGCGGTGAACGAAGTTTTTGAGTTCTCAGTTAGTTGCTAAATTTGTATCGTGTCTTATCATATCATGTTATATCACAATAAAGTAATGGACAGAAAGGGGACTCTTTGAGTACTATCACATTTTAGGAGGAATCCCGCCTAGGATTTGAAACTGGAAATTCAGTTCGAAGGATCAGACGGATGATCCAAAACCTCGGCTGAGTAAGTGGAGGAAATCCTAATTAAATTTTAACGTGAAACTTCTATGGGTAGGTAAGATGCAGTATTCTTCAATACAGTGGTGAGTTAGGCAAACATGACAGTAAAAAGCCTCAACATTGCCATGGAACTCAGGAGGGATTCTCTCAGTCGAATGAAAGCACTAACTACATTGATTCTGTAAGATCAAGCAAGATTGGAATGAATCTCCAGAAATTTTCTTACGAAGTTTATTAAACAAAGTTCTTGAAGGCGTCGAGGAATGAAAATCTGCTCATGATGGCAGTATTTTAATGAGATTGATTACTTTAATTGACAAGTGGATACTACGCACAAGATAGGAGAAGTAAATTTACGGCAAGACGATCATAATTATATTCGATAACTCTGAATATAGGGCGAGGTGTACGAAAGGGATACGTACCATACACCTATCTGAACTGGAACTATGCATGAATATGCATATCACTGCTTCGTCAATACACTAATTGGTTATATTTTCCAATGGGAAAATGAAAGAGAATATAATTATGAAAATATTTCGAAACAACACGGCTAGTTGGACGTTAGTCGTCATTAACTTAAGTACGTCTAATTACATTCCAAATTGCCAGAAAATTAAAATTCATACCCTGTATTTATGAAAGAATTATAGTTACAATATTTGAACAATTTGCTTTACTGAGAAGTGTATCCGAGAGAAAATTCAAAATTATATTTCATTTTTCCAGTCCTATTGGTTTGAAGACGGCAGGAAGAACGTCATTTGTCACTGAAAATATGTGATAAAGTCAGGATTTAACGATTATTATCAATCTAATTGATACGAAGGTGGCCAAGACGGCCAATGTAATATATACTTCAAAATATTTTTAGAATGAGATGAAGAGAAAATACTTGCAGAATTCATGAGGACGTGTAAAAGAAACGCAACAGATAATGTCATCGAAGGGAGATTATTAATGGCAAGGGTCTAACCACTTATCATACTTGATTAGATGTATCCCGTACTGTGATACTTGGGTGTCCATTGATTTTATCCTCATTTCACTTATCAGGAGGTACTCCTCTTCTTAAATGTAATAAAACTGCACTATGTAATATTCATGAGATTTTGCCTCAATGGAATTGCTTATTTAGATTAACACGATTATGTCCTTCCTTATCCAAATGTTTTCATCCAACAAACTGCTTGATTATATTTGATTTTCACATTTTTTCCACATATCTTGTCCATGAATTCCATTAGATCGTCCTTAATTGGTCCAGTTGAATTACGTAAATTAATTTTCCCATTTACAAGAAAGAAAGCTGGCATTGTTCCCATTTTCCACTGCATCCTCCTCCTTTTTAGTAAGTTCTGTATTATTTCCAATCATCTTTATATTTTCGTCACTTTTAAATTTACTAGTGTATCCACTACCCTACTTCTAGTTTATATACATAGTCCCTATGAGTAATTGTACTTTTGATGTTCAGTTTCGTAAATATTATTCAATGGTGGTACGATAACTATCTGTAAGACATTACTTTTTAGCCTGTACACTATAACTATATAGCATGAAACATCATTTCATCATGAGCACTACTATCACCTTCATGACAAAGAAAGCAATATTCACACGTTCCTCTGCTTAACTTTCCACTTCCAACTCAATGTGAGCCTACCACATTCATGTAGCTCTACAGCGCTGCTGAATAATGACGCCCATTCCGAACTATCCACTTAGCTCACCACTGTAGCTAATGGATTGTAACTGACGTCCAGATAATGGTGAAATTTTGTTAGAATTACTCCGAGGATTATACTGACTGCAAGCACTGAACTGTGCATGCATATGTCTCTTCCTGTTTGTGCTTCTGTTAGCCTTATCATTTAGACATGCAACGTGCAAAGAGTAAAATTAACTAGTTCAAGGAATGCCTTCAAGAATTTAGCCCTTTGTCATTATTATCTTCCGCAATGAATCTCACGACGTCCTTTAGTCACTTTTACGTGTATTATTCACGTAAGATTTTTCTTTGCTAGTTGCTTTACGTCGCACTGACGCAGATACGTCTTATGGCGACGATGGGACAGGAAAGGGCTAGGAGTGGGAAGGAGCGGCCGTGGCCTTAAGGTACAGCCCCAGCATTTGCTTGGTGTGAAAATGGGAAACCACGGAAAACCATCTTCAGGGCTGCCGACGGTGGGGTTCGAACCTACTAACTCCCGAATACTGGATACTGGCCACACTTAAGCGACTGCAGCTATCGAGCTTGGTATTCACGTAAGCAATTATGTACTTCTTCGCATTAGAAGAAATACCCCTTTGTATGAGGTGTGTTTGTTCAAAAGGTGCTATTTCCACCTTAAGATAGTTGTGGGGGAAAGCGCAAGAAAAGTGAAATAAAAGGCACATAATCGAGTTTAGCATAAATTTTAAGGGATTACATTACCCTGGTCTGGATTGTTCTTGGCAGTCGATAATATTCAGGTACTGTAATGCATAAGGACGAAATAATGATTTTTTTTTTAGAAGCTGAAGTAGCAACTTTTAATAGACACTCTTCATATGTAGTAGACGAAGTATGAACGGCCTGCTATCCTTACAGCCAGGATGAATGGCTTAGACTTTAGAGTACTTGATTTCTGATCCCAAGGTGGCGGGTTCGATCCCAGCAGAGTCCGGTGATACTTAAAGGTACTGAAATAAGCTAGTCCCGTGTCGTACAACTCTTGAAGGACAAAATTCTGGTTCTCTAGATATCGTAAAAGCAATTGATGGGACGCAAAACCAATAAAATTACAACACCATTACTACTCTGGCAATTGATAAAACCAAATATTCCAGATCACCTAAGGTTACATTTTCCTAAATAAATCAGCCCTCCTGGTAACAGCACCAACTTACTGTAAGAGAACAGGTGAGAAATAACAGATGAGGAGATGACTTACATATAGTTTCCACTTACTGCTATGTGTGTAAGGTAATGGGAAACGGTTATTTATATTATAGACTGATGTAAGACAATATTATACATCACTTGTGTAATTCTTTAGAAATGATGGCTCGTAAGGTACTAAAACGTTTCTGTTAGGGAACAAATTTGAATGTCAAATGTCAATTAGATGCTGCGAAGGACAGGAATGCACTTCAGATTATTCAGGGGAAGGATGGGATACAGATTTACGGCTACAATATTCTCTTCAGAATACTAAGAATCATTATTTTTCAAAGCTACATTTGGTTATCAATATCTCATGAATCAGATGTACTGCTTCATTATTTTTCAGTTGATGCTGCTTTATGTTTTCGTACCATCCTCTGCCTGTTGAAAGGACCTGCTCCAATGTACAATGGGTGTTTTCCGTCCTACGTCCAATGATGTTCGGCAAACCTCGAATAAGCGTGTGCTCTGAATGATATTTTATGTAAATATGGCGTGTAACATTTTAACTTCTATTTAATGAGGTAACGTCGTCTATAACTGGTAAACAAAATTATTTCATTCTGCTTTGTTCTATTTCCCGGGATAGAAAGCCAGGAATAACGGCCGAGAGGATTCGTCGTGCTGAACACACGACACCTCGTAATCTGCAGGCCCTGGGGATGAGCAGCGGTCGCTTGGTAGGCCAAGGCCCCTCAAGGGTTGTAGTGCCAATGGGGGTTGTTATATTTATTCTATTCTCTCTGAAGCATAAAACTCTTTTTACAAGAAACAGATCATGGGTCTGCCTACATCGTCGCACAATGGTTGTAGTTCAATTTAATCGTAATATCCATCTGCCCCGATTCATCGAATTAAGACTTATAAAGAAATATTATTCTTATAATTGAATATTAATCACTAAGCCCATGAACGAACTCCTTTGTAACCATCACAAAAAGTTTAACTGGTGTAACACTATGTCGTTACACTCGGAGTTTTAACAAAAATTTATTGGAGTTATTATTAAATAAAACAAACACTAACTCACGACCTTCTCATACAAAATAATGTTGTCCTGTATCATTTGTATTAATTAGTCCAGCCCAGTTAAAATGTTTACCTGTATTTGCGAAATTACAAAACAAAACTTTAGAAAAAAGAGAGACAGACAGGGAGAGTAGAAAGAAAAAGCACGTATCTGGAGCAAATACACGGGCTGATCAAAGTAACCAGACTCCATCGATTCTAGACTTGGATGACCTCGAATCTCACATTGTACCCTGCTTGAAATGGTGCTTTAAGGCTTCCCACTTGATCCTTAAGAAAATGCATGCCTTATTCTCAATGATCTCAGTTGCTTCCCTTCGCCACAAGATCCCAAATAACACGTAACAGCTGAGGCTAAAAAGGAGATGGTGCTCAGCCCACACTTGAATTGCAGTGGTAGGTCGAAGTTGCAAGGTTTGTTTAGAAGGGTTGTAGGGAAGTACATTAAGGGAAACAGGATGGACTAGGGAGTGGCGATGAGAGAACAAGGAGCTCGAAGTTAAGAGAGGATGATATAAAGCTGTTAATGTAAAACTGTAGAAATACTGTAGGGAAAGGAAGAGAATTAAGAAATGTAATAGATATGTATTTATCAGATATTGTAATAGGTCCTGAATCATGGCTAGGTAGTGATTTTATAAATGCATAAATTGTTCCTGGAACATATAGACCTACAGACTGAATAGATTCGATAGGAGGTGGTCTTTTTACTGGTTAAAGACGAATTTGTAATCTATGAAAGCTTGAAGGATGAGAAACATGAAATTCTACTGTAAGGTAATGTTTTGGGGTATACAGACCTGGAAGGGATGGTGCTGACACAGAATTATTTGACAAGATAACCAGCTATGTGAGGAGCGACCCAGTAGGGAATCTAATTCTAGCGGGAGATCTCAATGTAGCAAATGTAAACAGGGAAGTTAATAACATTGACAGAAAGCACTACCAAAATTGGTAAATAAGTTCATCCAGGAAGGACAGGAAGAGATGTACGATATATTTTCAACTTTTTGAAATCATTGAAATCATTTATGAAAGGACTAGGTAAACAGCTGATAGTGGAGATTGATTGATTGATTGATTGATTGATTGATCGATTGATTGATTGATTGATTGATTGATTGATTGATTGATTGATTGATTGATTGATTGATTGATTGATTGATTGATTGATTGATTGATTGATTGATTGATTGATTGATTGATTGATTGATTGATTGATTGATTGATTGATTGATTGATTGATTGATTGATTGATTGATTGATTGATTGATTGATTGATTGATTGATTGATTGATTGATTGATTGATTGATTGATTGATTGATTGATTGATTGATTGATTGATTGATTGATTGATTGATTGATTGATTGATTGATTGATTGATTGATTGATTGATTGATTGATGTGGGTTACTCTAGTCACGTTCTAGTTTTTGAACCATGGCAAGGGCTTAGTGGACTAATCATTGGTCCTGACAATCGAGATACCAGTAGTTATTGAATAGAACTGGACCTCTCAGTCATATTCTGATATGTGGCCCTCCTTGTAATCAGACGGTCAGAATTATACAATCTACCGGTGATCTCTAACCCGTTAAAGAAATGATTGACATAGATGTTGATTCCCATAGGGAATCTGAAATATTTGTCCTGAATGAGTAAATTTATAATACCAATATAAATGGTCCATTATTGGACATTATAAATTCTCAAGCCAACCCACTCCTGGCCGCCAGCGCCCCGCCCTCGTGTGCTAGGGTGGGCTCATCAGTTGGTACCTAGCACACCTACCAACACGCTGGCCAGCGCACACCGTGGAGGCCACCGCGTATGCTAACTGGAGCCACCGGCAGTGCCAATGCACTAAGAGACTTCGTCTCATTATCAAAAATTGATGCCTGCTTGGCCATCAGATGACATAGATTTTCCCATAGGGAATCTGAAATATTTGTCCTGAATGAGTAAATTTATAATACCAATATAAATGGTCCATTATTGGACATTATAAATTCTCAAGCCAACCCACTTCTGGACGCCAGAAAAAGGCTTTATAAAAGAAGGAACACTGACGAAAAACTTGAAGATATACTACCCAGATTTCAGGCTAGCCCTCGTAAATAGTCAGTCCGTTTACCAGAGGAGTATGGTATCAAACCCACCTCCATGATGAGAGGGCTTAAAATTCTGAAATACTTTCCCTATAAGATTTCCGTAGTGCACAAGTTAAATGTTGTAGATCCTATCGCTCGTGATAACTTCTGTCATTGGTTGCTACTATCCCTAAATGACAGAGATTTAGATTCATTGCTTTTGATCTTGTCTGGCAAAGCTTGGTTCCACCACATTGGGTAGATTTACTTTCAGAACAATCAACACTGGGACACTGAAAACCCCAACGCGATATACTAGGTGCCCCTTCATGGCACGGAAGTGGTTGTTTGGTGTGCTGTTAGTGGTAGAAGAAGAATTGAATCCATTTGTTATGAAACACTGACTTCTAAACGATACCTGGACACTATTTTGAATCCCTTCTTCATTATGTTGACTAATTATAAGAAAGAGAGAGAGAGAGAGACAAGACCCACATGCGAAATTATAAGCTTGATCTTTCACTTCTAATTATGCGGTAAAATAAATTAAGTCCACCTCTGTGATGATGTGGTTAGTGTGTTTAGTTGCCACCCCCGGAGGCCCGGTTTATTTTACCGGCTCTGCCACGAAATTTTAAAAGTGGTACGAGGGCTGGAACAGGGTCCACTCAGCCTCGGGAGGTCAACTGAGTAGAGGTGGGTTCGATTCCTACCTCAGCCACCCTCGAAGTGGTTTTCCGTAGTTTCGCACTTCGTTGCTATTTGCTTTACATCGCACCGACCGATACAGATAGGTATTATGGCGATGATGGGATAAGAAAGGCCTAGGAGTGGGAAGGAAGCGGCCGTGGCCTTAATTAAGGTACAGCCCCAGCATTTACCTGGTGTGAAAATGGAAAAACCACGGAAAACCATCTTCAGGGCTGTCGACAGTGCGATTCGAACCCACTATCTCCCGGATGTAAGCTCAAGCCGCGCGCCCCTAACAGCACGGCCAACTCGCCTCGTGTTTCTCACTTCTCCTCCAGACAAATGCCCGGATGGTACCTAACTTCAGGCCACGGCCGCTACCTTCCAATCTTCCCGTCCCCCAACAAGGCCCTTGTTCAGCACTGCAGGTGAGGCCGCCTGGGCGAGGTACTAGTCCTCGTCCCCAGTTGTATCCCCGACCCTAAGGCTCACGCTCCAGAACACTGCCCTTGAGGTTGTAGAGGTGGGATGTTTCGCTGAGTCCGAGGGAAAATCCGACCCTGGAGGGTAACCACATTAAGAAAGAAAGAAAATAAGTTAAATCTTTCTCATGAACCTAAGAACAAGATTTATTTCAATTAGATCATCGTGAGAAAATTAGCATCGTTATATAAAATGTTGTTTCACGTTTCTAATACCTTTCCACGATCTTAATATGTTAAATGCTACGGTTTGATAAAGGACTTCTAACATTAATGTCAATTAGTATTATAAATTAAACTTCATTGAAATGCTCTTGATTTCTTTTCCGTCGCAACCGACACAGATAGGTCTTATAGCGGCGATGGGATAGGAAAGGCCTAGGAGTGGTCAGAACGCCGCCGTGCCTGGTGTGTAAATGGGAAGCCACGGAAAAACATCTTAATGGCTGCCACATTTGGGTTCGAACCCACTATCTCCCGGATGCAAGCTCACAGCTCGCAAGGCCAACTCACCTGGTGCTATTGAAATATCTAGATCGTAAATTATACGTTATTTTAGGAAAACCATGTACTCTTAGCCGTGGGTTATTATCATGGCGTGCAGTTTATTTTTTTAAATATCAAAATTAAATAAATAAAACAATATTTTTGGTTCAACTCGAACAAGGTTCACGGTCAAATTTGGCTTCTTTAATATAAGAGATACCGGTACTTATTAACTAAACTGAGTGAATATATCAGACACTCTAGGACTACAGTGATAACAGTCAGTCTTCGTGTGTAATTTTATGGGGCAATGAACAAAAAATCACTTCCAGAGAATTCCACCCTATTTAAAAATTCGATTTTCTTTGATATTACTTAGGCATGGAAAATCGACTACAAACGCTCAATATTCCATAAACTTGTAATAGGAGGCTACAAGATAAATACTGTTCAACTGAAGGCTACCAGGATATGATCTGATATCAAATATACACACGCAAGGAGGGAGTTAGCTCTCCTTGCTTGAGTAAACGCTAGATATCCCAATAGCATGCCCTCATACAAGATACACAATTTTCAGCTGAAGACATACAGCACATTTAATAGATGAGCGTGCCTTTGGCAGAGGAGATGTCGGAGATTTATTAACGTTACATCTGTCAGGTACACAAAAATAATTGACTCCCCCGATGACTGCTTGAAATTGGTAATGTTGATCAAAAATATTCTCCCTTCACGTCTGTATACACCGTGGATTTACATTTTTAAAATTCACCAGAAGGGCATGTTTTCATTCGAAATTTTATTTTGAAGTTACAGTCACAGTTCCAGCGTTATTCTATCTTGCTCCTCGGTAATTTATCATAAAATACATTGACCTAAAATACCCATTTTTCTCTGCTTTGGTATGAGTAATAAGTCGTGTAACATCTGCTCACTGATACCGTGTCTGTTAAGTCAGCTAGCATAAGAGAACTATAGTATATCATTTACTGACTCACACTGAAGCTACATAGTATATAAAATGTTTAAGTAATACCTTTAAAAACTTTCATAATTTGTATATCTTCGGGAAATAAATGAGAAATATCCTCATGATGTGCGAAAGGAGAAAGAAAATGTAAATATTTTGCCTGTTCCATTCCCTAACAACATAGACTAAACTGGGCGAGAGATAAACATAAGTTATTGCAAATGTTTACTGCAAACAGCACCTGGTGTACGTACAGTAGGCCTAGCTGAAATTATTATTCACAAACGAACAAAAAACAAAGAAATAAATCCTGACTCTAGTATATATATATAAGTATATATTCACAAACAAACATGAAACAAAGAAATAAATCCTTACTGTAGTATATATATATGTTATACTGTAGCAAAGCATAAAATTTAGTTGTTCTTTACATGACATTTGTCAGGCGGACTTTAGACACTGATGTGACAAACTTTGAGCCTTAATTTACACACTATTGACATAAGTCATGACACATTTGAAATGCAACTGTAGTAACGCAAACTGCATTGTCTGCTTTTCAATTTACAGAGAAAGTATGGAAAACTGGATTGCTGAATATAGCATACGTTAAAATTGCCGAATTCAACGGCTTTATTACCCTTAAATCTTGTCATAAATAACATGATGATCGTGACAAATATAATATTCATAAAAATCGTGACTTCATTGAACCAGAGCGAAGTGTTTGCTGATGTCTGACTATGGTATATTATTTAGACTTAATTTAAGCATATTGACATGAATAAACATCACGCAATAGTGTCTAATTTTCATTCAGTGGTTCTATTTAGTTAATTTAAAGTCTTGATGAAAATTGATATCTTCTCCATTCTGCAGTTTGAGAAATATAAGCACATATAATAATGTACGTAATTTATCCCGTCAAAATAATGTTTAATGTAAAATCATGCAACATGTACAGAAGTACAAGCCAAGCAGTGCACTCCAGGCACTCTTGCGATACCACGTACAGTATATAATGTAGCTGTTTCTACAAATAATTGGAAGCAAAGCCTTATCTGGCACTGGTTTTAGAAATTTGGATGTTTCAAGAGATACTTGAGAACAATAAAGTAATTTTTACTGTAACTTTGTAAACATTAAGAATGTGTTCCTCTAATGAGTTTCTTTATAACTGATACACCAATTTAATCTGGAAATTCTATATTTATATGATTGGTGAACATCTGACATAGTGTCAAAATTGTCTAATCATAGCGTTCCGACTTCCGTTAATCATGTGAATTAAACAGGCTATGCGTTTAAAACAAAATACGACTAAGGTAAATATTAATGTCAAACGTCCGTTGCCAATATAACTATTACAAAGGAAACGTTGTATATTGTGGTCGTATTGTGAATGTAATTTGAAATGTGTCTATTCATTAGAAGGACTTTAAAATATCAAGTGTTCCTATGTCGGGAATCAGTTGCTGAGGTAGTCCGATAAAAGTCGGATGAAAGTGCTCCTTCGATGTAACGTAACTACATACAAATCATAAGTTTTTTAGGTCTTCTAGGAGTTGGAAGGAAGCGGCCGTGGCCTTAATTAAGGTACAGCCCCAGCATTTGCCTGGTGTGAAAATGGAAAACCACGGAAAACCATATTCAGGGCTGCCGGGAGTGGGATTCGAACCCACTATCTTCCGGATGCAAGCTCACCGCCGCGCGCCCCTAACCGCACGGCCAACTCACCCGGTAATCATAATATAAATCGGTATCATTCATTTGTCAATTTCTATCATTAATACGTTATAGACGCCAGCATAGATTTTAATGGATTAGAACTTGTGAATTAATAAAAAAAAACGTGCGCAATCAGTTCTGAACTGCATAGTAATTTCGGCAGAATAATTTATTTTCTTACAGAGTAGATGTTAGAAATATGTTGCTCCTGCATCCAAACACAACTTAAACAATCGCACCTTAATCCGTGACGTTCTCCGAAATGCATTCTAGTCACTGTTATTGATTTCTTCCTTTAGGGTCTCTCAGATTTCAGCAAGTGTCCGTGGGCGGTTCTTGTATACTCTGTTCTTCAATTAGTCCCACAGGAGGAAGTCTGGAGAGATTAGGTCAGGTGATCTGTGGGATGGGGTAGAGAAGTTTTGAGATTAGGTGCTCACCGAAGACATTGGCTAAAAGGTTCATGGACTCGTTAGATGTACGACATGTTGCACCCTCTTGTGGAAAATAAGAGCCTTCTATTAACTCGATGTCATCCATTTGTTTCACGAATACATTGAATATGCACTCGTAAACTTCATTGTTTACCGATTCATCAAAGAAAACGAGGACAACATTTCTGGTAGCAGACGCGACACACAAGACTCCAAATTTTTCAGAATGCAGTGGTGTTTCGCGGATATTGGGAATTTCAGAAGCCTCATATCAAAACATGAAAAACTTACGAACAGACAAGAACCATCTTATCTCTTTCAATTGATCTTCTTCAGTTAACCAGTGCCAACGGCCGTAGCCGTGTTGAAACACCGGATCCCGTGAGATCTCCGAAGTTAAGCAACATTGAGCGTGGTCAGGAGTTGGATGGGTTGCCACGCGCTGTTGGTTGGGGGTAAGGGAATGGAGGAGCGGAAAGGAACTGCCCACCCTACCGCACGTAAACTCCGGCTCAGGAACACCTCTGCGGAGGTTCGGACCTGCCTTCGGGCAGAATAACCTTTACCCCTAGTTAACAAGTGCAATTCACAAGTACAACATACGACCCGAGAATTATTCGACGACGAATGTTATGTCCAATTTTTCGTCCAATGTACTAATTAAACTGATCTGATTAATAATATATTGTCTACAGATACTTATTACGTTCTGTATTGAATATTTCGCCATTCTTAACTGACTATTAAACATAAAGGTTAGCCGGTCTCTATTATTAACTTCTGTTCCCGAAATGGTACATTATTTCCGAAATATTTTCAATTTTTCCCTAGCATGAGCAGTGCATTTATTCTTAACCGTACCTGAAATTTATCTCCTGTGATAAAATTAGTACACATTACGATGTAAAGCTGTCAGCTACAACTGAGGAAAATATTAATAAATATCCTACTGGGCTGTGGGAAGACTTATAGGACAGTAACATTATTACCTTGGACATTTATCAGAGACACCGTTTCGGTAATAATATTCATTTGGAATATTCCTTGCTTTCGGTCCTCGTCCTGTTCAGAATCTTAGTTGTATGTGCCATGAAAGAAGAGTGTTTTGGTAACATTAATCCCAACCAGACCGCTATAAATTGTATCATTCATTATCACATAATATCAACAGAACTAATATAAAATGTTTACGATCTAACAAACATAATTCATGTACTACGGTTTATATAGATTCGTGGAATACACGTGATCCGTACAACAACACTACATCAATGATGGAGTTTTTGGTCTTTGCAGGCATACGTTATAATAATTACATTTCAAATTTGGAAACTGAAGTTGATAATTTCGAAACGTCGACTTTTCTCATTGGACTTTCCCTCGGGCCTCTAACAATCGGTGGGATGCTAGTAATAAATAAATAATGCTATATCCTGCAGAATGCGTGGCCTGTTCGGTGTATGAACAGTTTCTACAAAACAAGAATATACAACCTGTGACAATAAAGTTCGGTGAATAGTCCTGTACTATCAACACAGATGAACAATGCATGACAGTAAAGTTACTGTTCTTCTAAATAGTCCCCTCCCATAACTATGCACTGCTGAGGTCGGTGATGCATGTCCTGTAAACTTTTCAAGAAGTCTTCCTTTGGGATGGTGTTCAAAAGCCTCGTCACGTTTCGTTGGATGTCAGGAATATCATCAAATCTCTTTCCTTTCAAAGCGAGTTTGATGCGTGACTTTTTGGCTCTGACCTTTTTTCGACGAGGGGATCCCGGAGAACGCAATTCCATGCTTTCCCGTTTCGTTTCATGGTCGTATCTGAGACACCAGGTTTCATCCTCAGTGACGATACAGTTCAAGAAATTTAGTGTCGCATCCGCCGTTTCGACAAAATCCTGTAAAGCCTCTAAATGTGCCTGCTTCTCATCGTCAGTCAAGTGATGTGGCAGAAGACGAGAACACGTTTTCCTCTTCCCTAACTTCTGGGTAACGATTTGTCGCACGGATTCACGGTTAATCTGCAGTTCATCCGCTATCATGTGCACAGTTAATCGCCGATCGTTCATGATTAATGTCCTCACCTTCTCAACGCCGGTCTTCCACTACGGGGGTTGTCAGAAACACTTTCCCGGCCTCCTCGAAAACGGACGAACCACTCGTGCATACACTTCAAGGACAGTGCTTGATCTTCATAAACACGTACCAGCATCGTATGCGTTTCTTTCGGTGTTTTGCCAAGCTCAAAACAAAGCTGTACATTGATCTTTTGGTCGTTCATGTTCCTGTTTGCAGTTCAGAACCAACGCACTAAACACGCACTGTGTCAGAGAGGTCTTACACGGCACACACACGATACTCAACTGAACAACGTTGGGAGCAAGTGGTCAAAACCTGCTGCTACGCAGGTGCATCGTTGCGTGTCGCCAGTGTCGCCGGATCGACCGTTCTGACTTCATTCACCGAACTTTATTGTCACAGGTTGTATATGAATAAAAGAAATCTCGAGGAATCGCATTTCTACTTTCTTTCTGGTTGGCTAATGGTTTTCAAATAGAAGCTCTAATTATCAGTGACCATCTTCACAATTTCATTATTATAACAGGCTAGTCGTTTCGGCTTACTTCTTGACTCTGCTAAAAATTCGACCGCCCTGGTATGATCTTCTAAGAGGCTGCCGTACCTTTTGAGGACAATATTAATAACATGCCTTAATATGTCGTCGGTACCATGTTAAACTAACGAATGTGCAAAATTATATTTTTCATGTTTTACATTTTCAAATGCCACTGTGGATCACGCATCTCTTGGTAAATTGTATAATCTGTAGCCTAGTGAGGAGCGGCAATGAACTCTTGAACTTTTACCATGGTAAAATGGTGAATATGACATGTTACTAACTTTGTTGGTCCTATTTCAATTCTCCTATTTACCTCGGATTTGCAATAAACTAACAAATACGCCACTTTTGTGCATTCGCCGTAGATTTTTAATACGAAGGTCTTGCTGAAAACTAACCAACATGTCACATACTTTGTGATAATGAAGATAGTTAACCAGTCAGGGATCCGTAGTAAAATCTACTGAATGTATGTATGTTGGGTATTCAAGCCGAAAGCTGGTTTGATCCTCCACAGTTCCGCCAACAGCTGTCATGGATAACCTAGGCGTCACTGAAGAAGCATACTAGGGAAAAGAGGAGTGAGGTATTTTTTCGTTGCTTTCCTCACTTCTACTGAATGCGTCATGGGAAATTATACCTGCCGATGTGTTTTATTTTCGAAATTTCTGAGTTGAAAATCAGTTGATTGTTTATTGAGAATATTATGGAAATGCTGAGATATTATTCCTACTGAAGAAGTAAAACTAATGAAATTATTTTCTTAAAATTGGAAGATTTTACATTTGAATCTTCCTACGTCAGGCAGTTTAATATGGTGATATATTTGAAGAGAAAGAGGGGTTGACTATGTACTGAATAATTCTTGAAACATCCAATCCAATATATTATTCCTTACTACAGTACAGTCTCAAGTTTTCCTATTCGTAACGTTATACCGTGTGTTACGTTGCTGTAATTAAAGAATGTAGTAGGTTTTGAGAGTATACCCAGTTCTGAAGTATTTTCCAATATCCTACTAGAAAATTAAAGCCTCCAAAAGTAAACTTACATAGCTGCACCCACAACATTCTCACACTACCTAACAGAAAACATCCCTGATATAAAAAGGGAAGACGACTGGATTGGAATCGGATTATGGTAGAATTTAATTTCCCCATCTAAATATAATTAGTAGTAATGATAGTGGTGATTGTTGTTTCAAGAGGAAAACTAAAGGATTATCGGGGACTCTAAAGAAACTTAACAAATATACTGGTGTCAGTCGACAAACTTAAATTATTTGCCGGGATATTAGGCCGTGTAGATATTTTAAAAGGGTCGAGGTTTCAGCTACACTACAGTACCTGTCAAAGGAAATGACGCAGGCCCGTACTTTTAAAGGCTAGGTAGTGTCGCCACGAATGACATTCAGTAGTGTGTCGCAGTGCGGTCTGCTGCCTGACCGCGAGTAATGGTCTCCAAACTCTGCTAATCTGTAGGCCCTCTCCTTTCCTGTCTAAACACTTGCCATGTTCTTTATCTCCACAACTTCTTGATAGAAACGAGAATGATACTGACGAGTGGAAGCCAGAACCACAGTTTCCTCAAATTTCACCTCACGATGTACGAAGAAGAGAGCGTGCTCCACCACCACAGATTTTTGAGATTGGATAAGACGACAATGACGCTCATGTTCTTTCATCCTGTGTTAATGCTGTGTTTGGTGGTAGCGATATGAACCTTCCCGTAAGGATAAGGAATGTGGTGCACGCTTATGATATAGAGAGGGTCCCCAGTGTCTATAATTGCTGGGAATTTTTCTTCGTAATTATAAAAGTGGTCTTGATGTAGAATCCTGTACGTCACTGGGATGTAACGATAAAATGCCTTTCTCCTCCAATGACCACTTAAAATGTAAGCCAATTGAAAGGCACATTTAAAATATTTTATAATATTTAAACTTCTATTTTTCACTCCTGAACAGTAGAGAATTTCACATGGCTTAGTTTAACATGTCGCCGACAATGTGACAAAATTAATGGAAGACCAGGAAGGAAGTAATCATTCTGACATCCGTAAACACTTTTTCGTTATATGAGGATTGTCTGTCCAAAACGTGCTATTTCCACCTTAATAATGCTGTGGGAAAAGAGCAAGAGACGTAAAATTAAAGGCACTTGGAACATACTGTATTCATGATCAGGTTTGGAACACATTATAAGGAATTACATCTTCCTGGTCTGCAATGCTCATGACATGTGGATGAAATACTGGTTTCTTCTTTTTTCTTAAGTGAAAATAGCACCTTTCAAACAGACACTACTCATATCTACACATGTTACAGGTCACTTCGTATGGTTACGGATATGAGAGAATTTAGGGCTTGTAGTAAGGATGTAAAAGAGGAAGTGTATGTCACTGGTAGAAAGCAAATTAGAGTATGGTTCCAATGTACAGGACACTCACAAGCATTATTCGTTTCCAGATCTGGAAAGACAGTACGATTTGTTCTGGATGATTTCCGATAAATTAGTAAAAGCAAAAAGCAAAGTCATCTCCGTACAGGCCATGAAGGCCCTTGGAGGGGTGGAAGGTAAAGGCATCCACTATCCGCAACCTCGGCACGTGATGGGGTAGAGTGGTTAGCTCTATGCCCGGCCGCCTTTGTCCTCAGGAATTAACCTGGTATCGGTACTCATTTTTGGTGTAGCTGTGTGAACCTCAGGGCCATGTGCACCTCCGGAAGTGGAAATCTCGTCTCTTAAATTCGACGACGTCCTTCCGGGCGAACCGAACACGCCTTTACCGCCTCGGCCAAGCAGCCCCTTCCGATAAAATATTTAAAAAATAATAATTTATTGCAGCCAGATGGCCATATAATGGGATACAACAATAGGTTTGTAAACTAGCTGATGTACCCGTGCTTCGCTACGGGATTCTCAGAAAGACTGTCCTTGTGGTTTTCCTACCTGAAGTCGTCAGAAGGAATGTAGTGATTAAAAGCAATGTTATATAAAATACTCGATCAAATGAATAAACCGCACATTTTCTCACTTTTAACGAACAGTACTACGGTGCCGATCTAACAGTCCAAAGTTCTAGTGCTGCCATGACCAGACCGCAGACAGCCGTGAACACTTCTCTGCCATTATTCCGTTAAATATGCACACTGCTCATTCCAATTAGTGCCTCAGAGTAGGAATTGAATAGCTCGAATGCTATGATGAGCCAGTTTGTTACGCATCAGTAGTATCAGAAATTTATTTAACTCCCCAGCTACTTCCCGCCAATTTTCAGCCAGGCTGTTATACTCGCTACGACCGGCTGAATTGGTTGTGCGGTTAGGGGCGCATAGCTGTGAGCTTGGATCTGGGAGGTAGTGGGTTCGAACTCCACTGTCGACAGCCCTGAAGATGGTTTTCCGTGGTCTCCAAGGAAAAGCTAGTATAGCCAGAATATTTAACCATAGAAACATCTTAATCAGTTCCCGAAGAAATGGAATTGGGAGTGGCCTCTGAGTGCCCAACGTCGCAAGCCACACCTCCCGGAATACGAATACAGATGACGTTGCCTTGGTTACTTCTCCTTCATCCTCAGGGTTGGCCAACATCTTCGCCTAAACGTTACCTGTTTCCTTTTCCACCCGGAATTCTTGTGATCGCAGCTGTACAATGTCAAGTTTTTCATCCAAGCTCATTACGACAAGGGTGGTAGTGATTGATTTGATAGACCTAATTTCCATATCTTTGGTCCTTGTACTTCAGAAACATTATACTTATAATTTATGTACAAAATTATGTTATGGATCTTTAAACTCTATCTGTCTTAAAAGAAGCCGGAATGTCAAACTTTGCGCTGAGATTGGATTACTTTACGTGCCAAGTCTCTTACATTGGAATTACTCGGAAATTCTTCCGGCAAAGCCGAGTCGGTGAATCCTTGAGGCATAATTTATTTACATTCAGTATCATATAGGATGACGAGCTTACCTACCAATTCAAACAACTTCTTGTCGTACCTCATGATTGGCTGAATGATCGACTCGTTCACTGCCGAGTCAATTTGTCATAAATATACATTGTACGCATAATTTACAGTCTATTTATATTTCTGAACAGATATATATCTTATATTTTATATATTTTTATATATACGTATACTTTACTTATTTTTAACTCACGTTTACATCATCATTAGAACCTACTCAAGCGCTGATCGAAAACGTGTCTCGCTAGTTGATTGTCTCATTTCCTGGTTCAGAATAGAAGTAAAGACCTTGCATTATATATTCGCAAACATTATTATTTAAATTTGTAATAGAGTTAAGTACCTACTCTACTGCTATTCCGCTGTGTTTCACAAGAACCATTGCTGAAGAACTCAACACAGAAATTTGTCTGCAGTTGGAAGACCACCTACATCATCCGTCCACATGTCTGTAGATGCGGCAAAAGAATAACATTGCATTGCATCACGAACGTTCGGTATTACAGAGTGACGAATACCATCGGCCAGTTCATGACATCGCCGGGCAACTTATGTCCTGTGCGGTCACACCTCAGACGTATTTCATTTGCCGAAGTCATTTCCTACATTAAAAAATTATTTTACTGCGATTTAAAACTCTGCACCCGACACAACATTGAAATGGCATAGTTCTAAGGCACACATTTTAACACAATCCTCTGTTATTTCATGTTTCGTAGACTTAGGAATAATACGACTGCATGAAGCTAGAACGAGTGCTAGTATACCTTGCTAATGTGCTGGTTTCTTTAGCTTCGTAGGGGGGCACTGTTCTATTCGCATTGCAAAATATCTGTTTTCTGTCCCCTGTCATCGGTTCCCCCTGTGGGTGGGGGCGGTAGAATAACACCCACGGTATCCCTGCCTGTCGTAAGAGGCGACTAGAAGGGGCCCCAGGGGCTCTGAACTTTGGAGCGTGGGCTGGCGACCACGGGGCCCTCAGCTGAGTCCCGGCATTGCTTCCACTTACTTGTGCCAGGCTCCTCACTTTCATCTATCCTATCCGACCTCTCTTGGTCACCTATTGTTCTTTTCAGACCCCGACGCTATTAGGTTTGCGAGGGCTAGGGGGTCTTTCATTTTCACGCCCTTCGTGGCCCTTGTCCTCCTTTGGCCGATATCTTCATTTTTCGAAGTGTCGGACCCCTTCCATTTCTTCTCTCTGATTAGTGTTAAATAGAGGATGGTTGCCAAGTTGTACTTCCTCTTAAAACAATAATCATTACCACCACCACCACCACCTGTCATCGATAACAACATTTAATCATTCCTATACTTCACTGTTCCCAGAACTATTTTCTTTTAATTCATATGATTTTACTCTTGACTTCACTTAGAATATCCATGGTCAACGAGCATCTAACCTGACTGAACTGAACACAGGTGTTCTGGATTCGTCACTAACGTGACCCATAATCTTTGAGCTCGACAATGACCTTGTGAGCCGCTAGGCTTGCTCACTTTCCAGCGTTCAACGCTAGGAAGCTTGCGCCAGTCAGCTGGCAACATCATCAAATCGTGTTTAGGCTGGCGCCTGCAGGTACAGGCAATTCTCTTGCCTTAGTCTGGACTCGTTCTCTTCTCTAGAAGCAACATTAGCTCTAATATATTGTCCTTTTGACTTTAGTTTATACATGTGGGGGTATGCTCCACACGTACGGTATAGGGATATTCAGAAAAGAAAAAAAGGAATCTTATTGCTGCAGCGTCAAGCATGACTACAAACGTCAGTCAGCACTCACTGCAGGAAATGTGAGCGTTAAAGTTGTCAGAATACGAATTTTTATTTCTCTGTCCGGCTCCATGGCTAAATGGTTAGCGTGCTGGCCTTTGGTCACAGGGGTCCCGGGATCTATTCCCGGCGGGGTCGGGAATTTTAACCGTAATTGGTTAATTCCGCTGGCACGGGGGCTGGGTGTATGTGTCGTGTTAATCATCACTTCATCCTCAACACGACATGCAGGTCGCCTATAGACGTCAAATCAAAAGACCTGCATCTGGCGAGCCGAAATTGTCCTCGGACACTCCCTGCACTAAAAGCCATACGCCATTCATTTATTTGTTGCTATTTCTCTGGTTGTGGTTGTCTCAGCTAGAGGTGGTTTCAAAGCAGCAGCGATACCATTCAAACACCAAACGTTTCTAGTCGAGCATTTCAATTCACATTCCCAGGTAGGCCAGTAAAGGTGCTGAATTTGGAGATTTTTGATTAAAACAAATAGTGTATGATCTCCTTAGGTTGATGGCCAAGGATGTCCTAAGCTCACATGAACCAACTAGAGAAACAAAGCAACTGTGTTAGGTAGATTTTACAACAGACACTCTTTATCCAGTGAGAAACTACTCTAACATGCTTACCCCCTTATCCAAACATTTTTGCTGACGTAAAATAATTACTATTCATTTTGCAGAGTATTACAATATATGCGGTGGCGGAAAGTGGAAGTCTAACTCACTTTTCTTCTGAACTGTGTTATTCGTACATTAAGCAGAATGTATTGAGACCTGCAAGCCTGGCTTCTGTACGTATAGAACCGAGTATCGAACCCAGACCACTTCCCAACTAGGTGAGAAGTGTATTAGGTACTTGATCAGGGTAAACACTAAATACAATTCCGATAAGTTAAATAAGTAAAGCACATATGATTTTTGAGGCAAAAATAATTGTGCATTAGTGGCTGAGAGAAACGCGCAGGATATAACAGACCCCACAGGCTAGCAGAAAATCTACAGCGCAGCTCACAACCCTCCCCCTTCTCCTCCAGGGGTATTTTTTGTTTCATTTTTTCATATTACAGTTCTCTAGAGTGGCGCGCAGGAAACGGAAATACGTCAGTTAAGTTTGCTTATCGTCCTACTTCTGAGACAATTTTTGCTGCGGAATATTCATGTTATATTCCGGAATGCTCTGCTGCTCCTCGCATTCCCTGGAGTATTTTACGTCTCAACCAGCAGTCATCCTGAAGCACGGTTATATTATAGAAACGAGCCCGTACACATTAATAATTACCATATTCTTTGTATATAAACTAGAATTTCAGCTCATGCACTGAAATATAGGATGCTGTGGATAGTGGTATTCATATTCAATTTCGTGCCTTAAAATATGTATTTAAGGTGATAATCTTAACTGGATTCGATGTTATAAATGAGATCATTAATTAATTTAGGCCTATTAATACATAGGCCTATTTAGCGTTCTAGACTAAAAAGTTGAACAATTAAAATTTGTAAACAGTGTATAAGTGTCAATTCCCTTGCCAAAAGAAAGTACAATAATACAATTTCAGAGCTGCACACTGAGTCCTTACAGCCACTGGTTTAAGAATGACGAAAACTTAAAAAGATCACAAGTTGCTTTACGTCGTATCGACTTAATATGGTGACGATGGGAAAGGAAAGGACTAGGAGTGGGAAGGAAGCGGCCTTGTCCTTAATCAAGGTACAGCCTTGTCTAGTGTGAAAATAGGAAAGTTTCAGCTGTAGATTCGTATGAAGAACCACAGAGCTTATGGATGATATTTCGTGGACAACAAGTATCAATAACACGAGATGAAATTTTCTAGTTGATCTGTGACGGCGATTTAATTATTCTTCTATTTTAAGTTTTAGATTATGTTGTCATACAGATTTCCCATTCAGGTTCTATTAAACTGTGAGGTAAATATTGCATTATTCATCGAAACAGATTTTGCAATGTGATGGAGAAAATGACTTCCTTCTGTGGAGTCTATCTAACCAACGTAGACAGTTGAACCGACTCTATTCTTCATCTTCTTCTAATACCGCTTTTCCCACACTCGTGGGGTCGCGGGTGCGAACTGTGTTGCACATATGGATCTGGTCTTGTTCTACGGCCGGTTGCTCTTCCTGACGCCAGCCTTATTTGGAGGGATGTAATCACTACTGTGTGTTTCTGTAGTGTTTGGTAGCGTAGTATGTTTTCTGAATATGAAGAGGAAAGTGTTGGGACAAACAAAGAATTAATAAGACGCAATTAATATCCCCGACCCGGCCGGGAATCGAACCCGGGACCCTGTGAAGCGAAGGCCTCAACGCTGACCATTCAGCCAAGGACTTTAACCGACTCTCTATGAAATTTAGAATTTTGAAACGGAGCGGCGTGGCCGCACGTGTTAACGTGCTACGGCTATAAGCTTTGCATCGGAAGACGCTCGAGTTCGAGCCACAACGTCGGTTCTGCTGAGAATGGTTTTCTGTGGTTCCCCATTTTCACTTCGAGGCAAATGCAGGGAAAGTTGCTATCCATAGGCGACATCCGATTCCTTCCACCTCATTAGCCAATTTCGTTCACCTTCACGAGCTCCTCAACTGAGGTTCTTGTCAGGAAGGACATCCGGCCGTAAAAACATGCCATATAAATTCATCTCGTCTCTTCACCGACCCCGTATCAAGAGACCGAACTAAGGTGTAGACATATAGTACATACCAACATTTTCAAAGAACCAGCACTTCACGAAGCAGATGGTCCGGTGTTAACCGAAGGCCAATATGATTCGTCATCTCATTCCTACTCACCCTAAACAACCGCGTTACTGGGCGAGTTGGCCGTGCGCATAGAGGCGTGCGGCTGTGAGCTTGCATCCGGGAGATAGTAGGTTCGAACCCCACTATCGGCAGCCCTGAAAATGGTTTTCCGTGGTTTCCCATTTTCACACCAGGCAAATGCTGGGGCTGTACCTTAATTAAGGCCGCGGCCGCTTCCTTCCAACTCCTAGGTCTTTCCTATCCCATCGTCGCCATAAGACCTATCTGTGTCGGTGCGACGTAAAGCCCCTAGCAAAAAAAAAAACAACCGTGTTATCATTACTGTATGCTCGTAGAAGGGGTTTGGCGTCAGGAAGGGCATCCGGCCGTAAAATTTGAAGGTGTTTCAATGCGACAATTCCGTGTTTTTAACTTTCGACTCGTTAAAAATCTCCCGCGTGACAAAATTCCGATACCGTGGTACCCATATCTTCTTCTTCTCCTTTTCCTACCGCTTTTCCCACACTTGTGGGGTCGCAGGTGAGAAATGCGTCACACACATATATATGTGGATTTCGCCCTGTTTTACGGCCGGATGCCCTTCCTGACGCCAACCCTATATGGGGAGATGTAATCACTATTGCGTGTTTCTGTGGTGGTTGGTAGTGTAGTGTGTTGTGTTGTGTAAATATGAAGAGGAGAGTATTGGAATGGACATAAACACCGAGGCCCCAAGCCAGAAGAATTAATCAGAAGCGATAAAAATCCCCTACCCGGCCGGAAATCGAACCCGGGACCTCTGAACCGATGAACAATACGCTGACCACCATTCAACCAACGAGTCGGACACACCTTGGTAGTCATATGTTTGGGCATTATTATTATTATTATTATTATTATTATTATTATTATTATTATTATTATTATTATTATTATTATTATTATTATTATTATTATTATTATTATTATTATTTAACACCAAGCAAGTGGCTGTGCGATTTGCTTCACGTAGCTATGACCATGCATGCGGGTGATAGTGGGTTTGAACCCCACTGTCGGCAGCCCTGAAGATGGTTTTCCATGGTTTCCCATTTTCACACCAGGCTGTACCTTAATTAAGACTACGATCACTTCCTTTCCACTCCTAGCCCATGGTCGCCATAAAACTTTCTGTGTCCGCCCGACATAAACCTAATTATAAATTTATTTAGAAAAACAAAGTCAAATCTGTACAGACCATGAAGGCCCTTGAAGGGATGGAGGATAATGGCTTCCACTATCCGTCACCTCGGCGCTTAGTGGGATAGACTGGTTAGCTGTACGCCCGGTCGCACTTGCCCCTAGGGCTGCTAAGACATGTTTTCAGCATTAAAATGATAAATATTTAAAGCAGTATAGATAACTACAGGTACACAGGTTATCGAACAACTTCACACAAACTCCTAGGACACGAGATGACAGCAAAGTTAATGTTAGCGAAAAACACAAATTTATACTAACATAGATAGGATCATATTACATGAGGCGATCCGTGCCTTCCTGGTTAGGTTTCTGATAATTTTGTCACAAAGAAGCTGGGGGGAACCTCATAATGATCCTCGGGTCACGGAAACACACTGAACTGCACATACTCTTGGTAACAATACACTTTTAAGGTATAAAACAACAGTGAAGGCTTTTCAGACATTTGGTCACTATTGTATTATCATAGGCATTAAAGTTATGTTTGTGAAGAACACAGAATTACTATATTTACTAGATGTTTGAGTGCTAGAGCGGACCGCTAAAACCCCAGGCCTCATGTCTGTCTGGGGGTTGATGGTTTGGGATTGGGAGCCGCTCAGGAACGCACCACTGAAGTCCTCAGTAATCATATTGGTTAAGTCTCTATGAGAGCACCAGGAGGTACCCACGCATTTGTAGCCCACTGGTCTTCTCCCACCCTGCGAGACTCAATGAAACTTTAAACAAAACTATAGGAGACGGTGGTGGTCTTATTAAAGAAGCGAAGGACGCGTGTTTTCAATTTCTCCCCTTATTTATTCATTAACTGCTTATTCGAAAGCCAGATTGAGTAGCACAGACGGTAGTGCGCTGGCCTCCCGATCTCGCGTAGGTAGATTTACGGGCACATAAAGGAACTCCTGCGGGAAAAAACTCCGGCACCTCGGGTTCTCCAAAGAAACGTGCAAGCAGTTAGTTGGATGTAAAACCAATAACATTATTTTTATTTGCGTACCTTCTTTTAAGTAGTAAGGAGATCAAACCTGTTCACTCCACTCCTCCCTGCAGAGGCTCGCAAAGGATGAAACGTGAAAGTCAGCTACCAGGCCCTAAGCTGAGTCTGGCACACATATAATTAAGTTGAAAGTGAAAAAAAAGACTTCCACTATAATAAATGAAATCTTGTTACATTTAAATTCCATTTATTCCTACTCATTACAACATATCCAAATTAAATTTCACACTTATAATTCGGTTACCTTATATAATATGATTATAAAAAGAAGACACCATATTCCTCAAACATTTCCACGGCAAAATAATATTTTAACTTCCCTATCAAAACATCTAGAAGCATTTTTGTACACTTGGGTAGTCAGAATTCAACAATATTTTAACGGAATATTCCTAAATTTTGTCTTGGTACAGTTGATGAAATATGGTATCACATTCTGCCTTCTTTCATTTAGAAAAAAATATAACAAGTATAAAATATTTACCAAATTTATGTCGATCTTTTTTCTGGACTTAATTTTGAATACTGTCATGATTTTCACCGGCTGTGTTTAACACAAGCCTATTAATAACGATAAGAAAGCAGACCTATAAAAATAATATGGTGTGAAGAAAAGTGTAACTAAAGTAAAAAAATCAATTTCTGGAAAAAACATAAAAAATAAAATCATGTCAGTTTTTCACATACCCGCCAGTAGAGTTAAAACCCCCCCAGGATCGTAATTATAATCATTTCTGGTCTCCTCATTTTCTTTCCACGTTTTGACTGCCCTCTTTTCAACCTATCTTCTTTGGTCATCTCTTGAACTGCATTTTATGCTTCCATAACTCACTGGAAATCTATC
This sequence comes from Anabrus simplex, assembly GCF_040414725.1. Lineage (NCBI taxonomy): Eukaryota > Metazoa > Arthropoda > Insecta > Orthoptera > Tettigoniidae > Anabrus > Anabrus simplex. Next base: position 1,132,344,010 of record NC_090266.1, read on the forward strand.
TTCATATGCTGTACTCCTGTTCCCTGATTTCTACACTATTTACATTATCACAGTACTTATATTCTGTAATTGCCTTATCAAGTCTGACAGAAGATTGATGTCTGTTCTTCCTCAGCAATCAAACTAACGTAAGTTTCTCTCATTGACAATGTAATGTACGATTCTCAACAATACTCGAAAATACTAAAAAATACGTGGTTCAGTAGCCGAAACGCCATCAAACTTGTGATATTCTTGTATAAAAACATGGCTGCAGCTACACGAAATGGGATGAGTCAAGTACAACTTTGGAATATCTGTAACTCGCAAACGACCCACCTTAAGACGTATGTTCCCTCCGGATGAGTATGTATTTAACGACTTACTACGAGAAAGGAGGCTCAAGTTACAAAGTCATATGAAATTATTAATGGAAGTAAGTTAAAGAAACCTTTTCCGGCTGATATTACGGGGGGCGATTTTGTCTCTTCTTATTGCCACGCTGCAGTTGATGGCTTGGATGTGTCGGCTAATGCTAGACGATGGTAGTCCACCCTCAGGAAGTGAGGCACGCTGCTCCAAATCTACTGCACACAGTTAACACAGATAAGCTCCTAAATCCCACAATTTCCGGCGCATCAACCACAAACACACCAACATTCCACCCCAGTTAGTGTTTCTTGCAAAATCTCAGCAACAGGAAATTAGATCAATTAAAACTTTTTGACAACATTAAAATATGTGTGACCGTCTACATTAAGAGTGTGTATAGAATGCGCAAGGCTAGGAAACATTGGGATGGTTCAGAGTGAAACTTAAATTAGAGAAAATCAGTTTACATTGTTTAGATCTAGCTTTTAATTATAGTTTTATGAGGAGAAAACTACCTACTTTGACAGCAGGTATTCCGCAGCCGAGCACTTGGCTTACTCCTTCCTATGGGATGATAATAATGGCACGTGGCCTCCAGAGACACCTGGTGCAGGTTTTTAGAGTTGACACCCATGGGCTTCCTGCGCGTTTGTGGGGATAGGGCAATTCCTGGAGTGAAATGTGATGTTGAACACGACACAAACAACCAGTTCCCGAACCGGAGGAAATCGTCAATGAAGATTGACCAGACCGGGAATCGAACCCAGGAGAATTTGGGCCAATGGCTTACGGAGGTACGGAGCCGGACAATAGTAATGACAGTATTCTAGGGCAAGGAACCAAAGACAGAGTACGTTAACCTAAGCCCAATGCACAGGTCTATAAGCAAATCCCCAAAATCACAGGTACAATGCGCATGTAAACAACAGTGTAATTTCTTGGAATCACGCAGTACACTCTCCCATGCCAGCAATACTACATTTTCTAACTCAGTAAGTTGATCCTACATCTTTCTCATAAGCTGACTATACTATCGGTTTCAACGGATCAATAGTAAACTATTTACTGAATGATTGGTCCAAAACCGCGACGTATTTAACCGATTATCCCTCGAACTACAGAATGTTACGTTGCAATATCTGACTGGCTTAGATATACTATCCATGGAACACGGAGAACACAAAACTATTCATTTCATCAGTTCTGCAGAATGAATCTATCCGATAAAACTTGGACGTTTTCCACGGTTCCTTCATGATATTAACACACATTTACTCCACGATAATTATGGGATTGTAAAGCATTAATAATTATCCCAAAGTTAATGTTCAAACAATTTGATGAAGACTCTCAATGTAATACAAATCAACAGACGATTGTCCCACATGTTATGACCATAGAGTCGAAAAGCATGATAAAGACTCCAATGTAATACAAATCATCAGACGATTATCCCACGTGTTATGTCCATAGAGTCGAAGAGCATGTTGCCTCTAGCCGTTCTAATACGACAAAAGTACAAGAAATGAGGTCTTTAAAATACTGTATGTATTTTAATGCACCGTAACATAATAACTTTACGAATGAGCAAGAAACTTATATAATCGCCCTCATAGTCTGCATATTGACCTAGCATCGATTGAGGTACTTGAAGAAAGACGACAAAAATCACAACAAATACCAGCAGAGTTCTTCAACACGGAATTAGCAAAGACTAGTGTTTGGAGAGGGCCTAACTATAAATTACGCCACATGTACACGAACTTTGGCATCCATGGGTTCCATGGGAGGATATATCTGACGAATGGATTTCACATCCCAAGTGATGATTGTGTCTGCCGACTTTGTGGCATGCCCTGTTCTCATTATCATTTACTGACCTGTTCCAACAGAATACAATCCCTTAGTGCATTTGCTACAGGCTGGTGAAAGAATCCGCTATAAATCTATGGATATTACATTAAGTATGTAATTTTTGTGTGAATTTCACTTTATATTATATATGCACATTGGTCTTAATAAATATTAAAAGAAAATTATATTTACCTAGCAGCCAGGAGTTGAACCATCTCTTCTATGATCTATGCAAGAAGATGCAGCAACTAGGAGATCGGCGTGTACTAACTCTCTATGGAATTAACTTAGTACCGACTCAACTCACTGAACTCACTCACTCCACTCAATGAAACTATTCTACCTAGAGATTTGAAATTTTGCACACTCACGTATGACCGTACTGGGATACTAAAACTCTAGAATATTTAATGTTGCTTCTAAATTGTGTTTTATAAACTTTTTTTTGTTGCTAAAAGTTACAATATGTTAAAATTAAATTTTAATTTATAACTGAAAACATAAATATTTATCAAATGTTAAAATTCTAGAGTTTCGAGACTTCCATGCATCTATGAATGTGTGGTGATAATTTGGAAGCAGTGGTACCAATATTTCAGTAGTAATGTGTACCAACATGACGACATGTTTCAATAATACCTTGAAAATTTTCTCATATTCAAAATATTTCTTACAAGTTACTAGAAGTATAAATACTATAAATTTCAATCCATTAGAATCAGAATGGCTTTGACTTGACATGGTAAAATTGGTGCATTTCAATCTTTCATGTTATAACAGATATTGTGAGAAATGTTATGGTAAGTTTCAGCATTATTTCAGTGGGCGCTCAAGTACTTCTGCCCTTGAATATTTGTAAATGGTTTATGTCGTATATCTCAAGAAGGATAAGAGATGAAAATGATAAGAGACAAATGGTTTGCATATTTTGAATCAATATGTTGCAGTTGTCTTTAAACGCTTGTTGAATACCAAGATATCCATCATTTTTTATTAATTGATCAGTGTAATTAGCAATTTACTAACTTTTTAAGAAATATCAGCTTAAACTCTAGTTCATTCATGCGTTTATTATTTATTTTTATTTGCTTGTTTGCTTTTTTGGTTTGTTTGACAGAGTAAATTTTATTATACCGCCTACTACAGAAACCTGTTCTAAGAAATCATAAAAAAATATTGAGAAAGGTCACATAATCTTCATACTATGGAACATTAACCAGTTTAACATCCATAGCTGAAGCTTGGAAGTAGTGACTACCAAACCCTCTAGTGCCCCGAGTTACATATATGTAACATTGGGAATTTAGTACTTTCCTGACGCTTAGAAACATCTCCAGCGCTAGTGTCCACTGTGACAGATCAGTAACAATGTATACCATGAAGTTTTCAATTATGCGTAGAATCTTTATATAACAATCATATAAATAAAATTCTGAATGAAAATAATTGATTTCCTATGGAGACCTATCCTGGGCACTTTAAAATGGTTCAGAGTGTTGTGTGTTTTTCATTGACAAGAAATACCAGCAGAATGAGTAGGTCACGTGAACTCAGAGACATGGTACATTAATAACAGGCCCGTCAGGGATAGTTCAACCCTTCTCAACTTGTCCATGTCCACGGTCAGTGACGTCATTTTGAATTGGAAACGTGAAAGCTCACTGTCAACAAAATTACAGCCTCATAGTTCGCCTCATCGACAGACAAGGTCCGTCGAGCGCCGAATAATACAGTCCGTGAAAAATCATCAGACATCGAGTGAAAAAGTCGCCAGTGACTTCAGGCACTTCTACTAATTGTCAACACCATGACAGCGTCGAAAGTGCAGAGGAATGAGGTTCCGTGGTGGAACAGTTACATTTAAAACTAACATTTCTTGTTTGAGCAATACACGCCGCCTAAAATGGTGTCGAAAGTAACGTCAATGGTTAGTAAACTAAGAATGATTTGGGTCAAGAATCACATTTATGTACTTATTTATATCGTATCAGAAGCAGATTTACATATAAAGATGTACAAAAAGTCTATAGAAAATAAATATCAATTTTCCACCAAAGATTCATACTGTGGTGCACCAGAAATTAGCAGTGTCGAGTGCATTCCTTTCTACCTCAAGAAGCTCTTTCTCAGTATATGTGGCAGATGTGCCGTAGTCTGCACTTCACCACGGCTACACAAAACAGAATCTACCAAATATCCCCACTTGTGCAGATTGGTCTTGCACCCAGTAACATAAAAGCGCAGGCTATTTAGAGATCTCCAAGTCGTCCGGCACTCCATGTGTCCAGCTGGTAATTCTTCTGAAAGTGTTTTCCATCGTATAAGGTGCTCAACCTTAGCTCGCCACAAAGTGAGTTTTGAGTGCTGCTGAGTTCCTTCACGTTTCTGTGTGGTATTCAAGAAACTTTTGAGTGAACTTCACCGTGATGGTGCTGGTTGGAGTCCATACAGTGGATGAGCTTGGGATTTTAATGATGTGGTCTTCTCCTTACGGGCTGCTAACTAACGTCGGATATCAGGAGGTGCGATGACAGCAAGATAGTACAATATTTACTCGTGGTTTTCCTTATGAATCACATTATATCTTACGGCTGTCCTATGGGAGAATTTGAGTCTGACGAATACTGGGAGCATATGCCAGCGTACGTAATGACACCAGTGAAATTTGGAGGAAGTAGCATTGCAGTACAGGCGTTCTTTAAGCGAAATGAACTTGGCCTCAGGTATTCCTTCACGTAAATACTAAATTCTGAAGGGCGAAAGAATATTTTGACTAGTTTCATGGCTATTGTCAACAAATCATTTTCACACGGACCATAGTTTATGACAAGGAGCATTGTCGTGCAGATACGGATAATAGTGTTGCCCGGAAAACCACAGATCACCATTCGGTGATTTAGAAGGCCACTTTTCTCTAGCTTCAGTTCTACAAACACCAGGTAGAATGTCTCCTCGTAGACTTTGAGTAAGCATAAGGGCGAAGTTTGGGGCTATCCCGTATTAATGTTCACATCTGGAAAGTGTATGAGAAGAATGTTATACACAGTTTCGAGTAGGTATACAGGTACATATAATTATACAATCTTGTTAGGTATTCTTCCACGGAAATCTAAGTTCTGAAGAGCAAAATAATATTTAATCAGTTGCATGGCTATTATCTGTATGACAATGATCCCTGTTATAAAACAAGGTATGTGTAAAAATGTTTTGTTTACAATAACAGAGAATTGTTTTATGTTCGACCATTTTTGTCTTCCTACTATATTTTGGGGTTAAGTAGAGTTTGTGATATTTTTGGAGTACTATACGCTGTATTATTGATATAATAACTGCCATTTAGCCACCTTCCTCGGAAATACCCTTTGGTTTAATCAGATAAAGCTCCACGCAGAATCTGGAAATTGTATTGTATTGTATTGTATTTATTAATGAACAAAACAGGCGTTCAGCCCCGAATACATGTTCACAATAATAATAAATAAATAAATAAATAATAAGATAAATAAACGTAGTCCAACCTAAGCCACCCCTCTCCACCATATACAAAATAACATAAAATGAAATGAACAATAACGCCCCGGTTCTATACCAGAATCAACTCCATCTACATCAGTTCACAACAGCCTGGTCAATGTTTACATTCTACTGCTGGTGTTACAACTTCCTGCTTGTTATCACTCATACATACGCAACCTTCTTGCTTCAGCATTTTCATCACCTCTATTGTTCCCTGACCTACTCCAGAATAAGCTACAACAGCAACATTACTAGATTGCATTCCAAACCAGCCATAATATTCCGTCATTGCATTCCAATCCATCAAACCACAGCTTTTAACAATCCGCATTAACATTGCTTCCTTTCATTTCATTCCTCCATAACACTCCATAATAAAATTTACCTCTCCATCTCCCAAAAATTTCGGCAATGAATAACAAATACACAAAATGATAATAAACTCACCTCTCTCCAGCTCCAAAAATTAAATACTCATACCAGACACAAATACAATAATACCACCTCCCAACTCCCACGAAATCAGCCGTAAATAAACCATCTCAATACCAAACCATACGTCACCTAATCATAAATACTAAGCCTTCAATACTTCCAACACCACATTTCAGCAATACAACACCAACTCCACATTATATCAACAATACAAACAAACCAAAGTTTACAAAATGATAATAAACTCACCTCTCTCCAGCTCCAAAAATTAAATATTCCAATCCATCATACCACAGCTTTTACCAATCCGCGTTAACATTGCTTCCTTTCATTTTATTCCGCCATAACACTCCATAATAAAATTTACCTCTCCATCTCCCAAAAATTTCGGCAATCACGCATATACCAACACCTCTCCAACCTCATATTTCTTCCTTCTCTCCTTACAAACAAACCAAAATTTACAACATGATAATAAACTCACCTCTCTCCAGCTCCAAAAATTCAATACTCATACCAGACACAAATACAATAATACCACCTTCCAACTCCCACGAAATTAGCCGTAAATAAACCATCTCAATACCAAACCATACATCACCTAATCATAAATACTAAGCCTTCAATACTACCAACACCACATTTCAGCAATAAATAAACCAACTCAATACCAAACCATACATCACCTAATCATAAATACTAAGCCTTCAATACTTCCAACGCCACATTTCAGATACCACCTCTACTCATATCACCACTTCTCCCACACCACATCCCAACGATATAACACTTATCCAACACCACATTTACCACCACTCCTCCAACTCCAAATATCAACAATCTGCCATCCACCATCTTATACCACCACTTCTCCAACACCAGATTTCAACCCTATAACATATCATAACTTATATACCACTTCTCCATCACAACATTTCAGCCTCCACGCCCTTAATTCCTTACTTACTCGCAATATTATTGTTTTTTGCTTCTTGTTACAATACCCTCATTACTTTTCGTAACTCTCCACATGTCCGTATAGCTTCTATTTCTCCCTCCGCTCAAACTCTGATTCCGCTCGAAGCTCTCACGGGTTAACTCTGACCTTACTTTTTTACCCTGATCTTGCCTTACTACACCACTACACTCAGCTCTCTCAGCTTCTTGTTGCTCACTCTCCTTGCCCCCCTCACCCATTTGTTCTTCAGCCTCTCCCCTGCACTGTCCGTCCACTGCTCTTTCCTTGCCGTTGTTCATACTTCCACTTACCACCTCGCTCTGACTCTCTTGACACTTTTCAGTAATACTTCCGATAATTCCACTTCTACCCTCGTTATCTTTCACTTGCCTATTATCTTCCAATCGTTTGTCATCCCCATTATTCACTACACTTCTCTTAGCCTCCTCATCTTGTTTCATCCTCCGTTCTAGATCCATCAGTCTATTCACCGACCATATTCTCCTCCAGTTGTTGCTGTGTCACCACTAATTCCTGTCCTCTGATGACTGCATTCAACCCCTGCTGCCTGGCTCGTATCATGTGTTTTTTAAGGGTTCTTTCATTCCTCCACGCTTCAGTTCCCATGTCCCTCCTTATCCATACTTTTTCCCTTTGCACGTTACCTGCATTACGCACCACTGTATCAGCCATCAATGTAGAAAATAATTGCACTTTGATAGGCCTATTACCTCTAAATCTTCCCACTCTTGTCACATCATCAATGTCCACTTCACTGAAATTTATTTTCATTTTACCCTGAATTATGTCCACTACTTTATAAATTATACTCGTCTTATCTTCCTTCTTCCCCTCTTGCACTCCATATATAAATAAGCATTTATTTCTGTGACTTCGGGTGTTAGCAACTACGTCGGCTTTCAGTTTCGACATCTCCTCTTCCAATCTCCCTATCTCCTCTCTTAATGCTGAAACTTCTGCACCATTTCTTCTCACCTGTGAAGCTGTGTCTTCTACCTTTTCTTGAAACCACCCCTTCATTTTTTCAAACTCCCTCGTTTGTTCCTTGATCATGTTTTTGATTTGTTCGAAGGGACATGTCTCTGCTACCACCTCTTTTACGATTTTTCTGATTGTTTCCATGTCCTCCCAGCTCATATTTCCCCTGGAAGTCGGACCTGGGTTCAGTTCTACTCCCCCGATCCAAAGCAATATCAAAATCACTGCTGCAGAAAGCATAAAGTATCCTATTTTATTCAGTTCTATTCTACACCCTCTTGTCTTCACTTCTTCTTTCTTCTTTCTTCCCTCCCAACCACCTATGCTCGCCCTGTACTGTTCTACACCAATCATTGCCTGTAAGCACCTCGCTGACTTCCAACACTCCGCACTTACACTACCTTCTCCCACTCCAGGGACCCTCCACTCCGTACGTCTGCACTCGCCGGTGGCTCTAGGTGAACTGAATCTGGAAATTTGAAAAGACACTGATCCTAAATAATCGACACAAAAGGGGGTTGAAAGTCGATAGCTGTAACTAATGCAACAGATAAAATTTACTGTTTGATGCTGTAGTAGAACAATATATACCTTAAGTGGCGTGGGATATGCGCATTTCTTCCCCTCCGTCTCCATTGTAGCATGCAACTATTTAGAGTTTTTAACGTGATATTTTAATTTTAATGAACGACGAAATGCCCCAATAAAATTCAATGAACAACAAAAGCTTAAACATATCCTTTGTTTGGCTGCCTTAACTGTATACTTCAGCACTTTCGTTGTCATTTTTTTTTTTACAATTGGCTTTGCGTCGCGCCGACACAGATAGGTCTTATGGTGACGATGGGACAAGAAAAGGCTAGGAGTGGGAAGGAAGCGGCCGTGGCGTTAATTAACGTACAGCCTCAGCATTTGCCTGGTCTGAAAATGGGCTTCAGGGTTGCTGACAATGGGGTTCGAATCCACTAACTCCCGAATGCAAGCTCATAGTTGGGCGCCCCCCACCGCACGGCCAACTCGCTCGTTTCCAAAATTCTCTATAGTCATGTAGTGCTCATAACCTATGATTACTTAAAAAAAACAGTTCTGGTCCTTCAGGCAATCAATTCAATGCTGAAAACATCCTAGGGATATGAGCTGCAAATTTTAGGTAAACAAAATATAATAAAGAATAAAAAAATATTCTTTACTTACTCCTAAAAATTGCAATCCTTTTCTTGATCATCGTTATCCGGTCGATTAGATTAGCAGTTTGCCTTTTCTACCACTACGAGCGCTAATGTGAGTCAATGCATTATTTCACTTAAGCGGTACTACGAGCGCTAATGTGAGAAAATGCATTATTTCACTTATACACCATAACGAGCGCTAATGTGAGACAATGCATTATTTCACTTATACACCATAACGAGCGCTAATGTGAGACAATGCATTATTTTACTTATACACCATTACGAGCGCTAATGTGAGACAATGCATTACTTCACTTATACACCCCTAAGAGCGCTAATGTGAGTCAATGCATTATTTCACTTATACACCACTAAGAGCGCTAATGTGAGTCAATGCATTATTTCACTTAAGCAGCACTACGAGCGCTAATGTGAGTCAATGCATTATTTCACTTATGCACCACTAAGAGCGCTAATATGAGACAATGCATTATTTCACTTATGCACCACTACGAGCGCTGATGTGATTCAATACAGAGTTTCACTTAAGCCCTTATAATTACATTCGGTGTGAACATTTTTCAAAAAATCAAAAATGCCTGAGGGTATTGAACCAAGGAACACATTACAGAAAGAATTATATAAATAAGTTAATTTGGCTTGGATTTTAATAAAAAAAGAAAACGAGTAAAGAAACAAGTGGTTTTAGACTGTTTCATCGGAACTGCATTTAGGCCGGAAGTGATTTTTAAATTTTTTCAGTTTGACAGAGCTGTCCAAGACACAATTTGAAATATTTCCGGGCCCTTTACCCCTTCAACTTTCGGCAAACTTCAGGAAATTGCTTAATTTTAGGTTTGGTTTGGTTTTATGGGGATCCCTACTTTGTCTGTTAAGAAATGTATTCAACATTAGAAGAGAATGAGCAAAGGTGTTGCATGTTCCTTGCATTTAATATTTTATCATACTTAATTCTCATTATTATCCAAATATAATTCACCTTCAATGTGGACACAAACCTTTTGGATACCCGCAACAACTTTTTCTTTCTGAGAAAATTTTACCTGTGAGGAACCATGCGATCATTCTGTTTTTGCGCGACTGTACATAAATAAGTTCTGAAATGAATTATTAGAGTCGGCATAACTCAAAAAAGTCCCCTCACATTTTATTGGTGGCCATGAATAAGGCTCGAGCATTTACTGTGTGCAGAATTGTTCTGTTAATAGTCAAAGCGAGGCCGAACATGAGTGACCAGTAAGTAGGATGTAATCACTCGTAGAACCGAGGGTACGTGCCTCATATCTTGAGGTTGAAGTATGAACTCAATTCGAGTGTCAGTCGGATATTGCTAGTTACATGACCGCTCCGATAGAATGAATGCCAGGAACTGGTATAAATGAGGTAGCTGCACGGTTATTTGTTATTTGAATGATAGTGAAGATATACTTTATAAGAGATTTTAAGTTTCAAACAGACTGAATACGACAGCCGGATAAAAGCAATGATATTAGTTTTGGAGGCTGAATGCTAAGCTACTTGTAAATTAGGGAAATGAGTCTGACTTTATTTGTAGCATTTCATGGTGAACCTCACCTTGGATAGTATAATGTATGTCTTGTCCTCATCCCGAAGGTTGGTTGGATTTACAACTATCAGCTATCATAAAAAAAAACGCTCGCATTTTCGAGAATGAAATTATTGATGATCCCCTCGATTCACTTTGCTGCTCAGCAATCATGAATCTGCAAGTGTGCGCGTACATTTGAAGAATGTGACAATACAGTTTAATCAGCCACATCAGCCATTGTTGCATTGCTGTATAACTGGACAAAAGAAGCATAATGTAATAGTAAGCTATATATTATGCATAACAACTGACGTGATAATGGATTTTTTTTTAAGAAATGGTTGAAATGGCAGGCAATATTGGTGCTTGACAGTCACTGAACTGTTCAAAATATAATGCGTGACTAAAAAAAATTCTTCCTAGTGTAATAATAATAATAATAATAATAATAATAATAATAATAATAATAATAATAATAATAATAATAATAAGGAAATCTCACGAAATTTATTGCCATATTGATAAAATCTCAGACACTATCAGGAAAAGGAGTTTGAAATTCTATGGTCACATTATCAGAATGAACAATGATAGACTGACCAAAAGAATTCTAAATCTTGCCCTCACACTGAAAGTAAAGAACAACTGCCTAAATGAAATAGAATCAGATCTTTAGGAAATCAACATCAACTAGGAAACTGTGAAGAACCGATCTGATTAATAATCATTGTTTCGCGGAGCCAAAAGCTAGAACTAATAAAACCTGAACAAAAGAACGTAAGAAGAATTTTAGTGAGAGGATAAAGAGATTTCGGAAAGCTAAATAAGTTCATGCGTGCTCTTCGGTTGGGCATAACGATGTGAAGAAGAAGGAGGAGAAGAAGAAGAAGCCGGGCTGAGTAGCTCAGACGATAGAGCGCTGGCCTTCTGAGCCCAACTTGGTAGGTTCGATCCTGGCTCAGTCCGGTACTATTTGAAGGTGTTCAAGTACGTCAGCCTCGCGTCGGTAGATTTACTGGCACGTAAAAAAACTGCTGCAGGACAAAATTCCGGAAACTCAACATCTCCGAAAACCGTAGAAATAGTGGGACGTAAAAACCAATAACATCAAAATAATAATAATAATAATAATAATAATAATAATAATAATAATAATAGTAATAATAATAATAATAATAATAATAATAATAATAATAATAATGGCGTGTGGTCACCGTAGAGGCCTAGTCTTTAAAGGTGAGCTGCGCGTCTGGGAGGATGAAGGTTACAATCCCCGATCAGGCCGTGAATCGAACCCAGGACCCCTTGGACCCAAGGGCTGCATGCTAAAGTTGTAGCCAAAGAGCCAGAAATAATAATTATTATCTTCCCCGCCTCAAATATAGCATTCTTTGGCACCCTAGTAGTTCCGAGTTCGAACCCCACAGTCGACAGCCCTGAAGATGATTTTCCGTGGTTTCCCATTTTCACACCAGGCAAATGCTGGAGCTGTACCTTAATTTTTTTGCTAGTGGCTTTACGTCGCACCGACACAGATAGGTCTTATGGCGACGATGGGACAGGAAAGGGCTAGGAGTGGGAAGGAAGCGGCCGTGGCCTCAATTAAGGTACAGCCCCAGCATTTGCCTGGTGTGAAAATGGGAAACCACGGAAAACCATTTTCAGGGCTGCCGACAGTGGGATTCGAACCTACTATCTCCCGAATACTGGATACTGGCCGCACTTAAGCGACTGCAGCTATCGAGCTCGGTTGTACCTTAATTAAGGCCACGGCCGATTCCTTCCCAATGCTAGGCTTTTCCTATCCCATCGTTGCCATAAGGCGTATTTGTGTCGGTGCGATGTAAAGCAAGGTATAAAAGAAAAAAATAGTTGCGAGTTTGGGAAACAATTCAATAGAGCGAACACAATTTCCTCCTTCAATGTGCAAGAAAATTTTTAATTCCGCGTAGCTTTTGTTAATTGTCAGAGGTAGCGTAGCTGGTTCTTACCCGGATGCGCTGGGTTAGATTGCTACGCAGGGCAGGGATTTGTACCTAGATTTGAGGGCTAGTTCGAGTTTTACTCATCCAAATTGATTACAATTGACAAGCTAACTGTCGGTGAGATAGTGGCCCGGGTCTATGAATAACAGGCAGGAGGATTCATCGTGCTGACCACGTGTTACTCCGTTATCTGCGGGCTGAGCAACGGCCCATCACGGCTGTTTGCCACGGAGTTGGTTAGGATTTAGTTATAAATGCTAATGTATCGTAATTTCAATGTCTTCTCCAATCCATAGTAACTCCATTTTACTATAAGTTATATGTCACAGTAACTCAGACTGGTTTTCGGTGACGATGGGACAGGAAAGAGCTAGGACTGGGATGGGAGTAGCCGTAGCCTTAATTAAGATACAGCCCCTTGTGTGTGAATGAGAAAACACTGCAAAACATCCTGAGGGCTGCCGACGGTGGAGTTTGAACGAATGCAGTCTTATAGCTTCACGGCCCATACACGCAGCCAACTCATTCGAAGTGTGTCCGAATACATTTAGTGGGAAATTATTTTAAGACTGAGAACAAGTCCATAGGAAGATATTTTTCACATTGTTAACTCCTTCAAAAAGTTACAAAATCAGTTCATCCAGAAAGGGTACAATGGTACTTATTTATTTATGTATGTATTTATTTATTTATTCAGTTTATTTATTTATTTATTTATTTATTTATTTATTTATTTATTTATTTATTTATTTATTTATTTATTTATTTATTTATTTATTTATCCTTCAATTTTGATCCACTTTGGACCACGGGAAACAATTGATTTGGTGGTTAGTCCTTTCTTCTTCTCCCTCCAGAACGTCTCCATCACTTCCTCTCCTCTGACTGGATGTTATTTGCCTTTTCATATCGCTTTTCCTGGAACCCCTTGAATTCATAAATATATACAGTAAAACCTCATTAACAAAACCTCATTAATCCGGACCCTATTAGTCCGGGCTTCACTTAATCCGGACAGCCGTTCAATGAAATAAATGGCGTGTGGATTTTAGTGCCGGGAGTGTCCGAGGACATGTTCGGCTCGCCAGGTGCAATTCTTTGATTTGACTCCAGTAGGCGACCTGCTTGTCGTGATGAGGATGAAATGATGATGAAAACACGTACACCGAGTCCCCCTGCCAGAGAAATTAACCAATTATGGTTAAAATTCCTGACTCTGCCGGGAATTGAACTCGGGACCCCTGTGATCAAAGGCCAGTACGCTAACCATTTAGCCATAGAGCCGGACAGCCGTTTAATAATAATAATAATAATAATAATAATAATAATAATAATAATAATAATAATAATAATAATAATAATACATAAATTCAGTTACGGTATAAAGCTGAATTACGAGCGCAATGTTGTAAACTACGCAGAGGAGATCGTTGCAGAAAGCCCTGAAACGGATGAATATGATGAGGATGAAGCAGGTGATATTATTAACCTTAAGCCAAACCTTAGTGAAATTAAAGACCATCTAAATATTGTCATTATATACGTTGAAGATAACAACGATGAAAGCACATTGCGAACATTTGAGGCATCTGCGTGAGTTAATTATTAAAGAAATGAATGTCAAAGGAAGACAACAAAAGACCAGCAATTTCTTCAAACCAGTAAGTGTGTCAAGTGTGGTCAGTGAAGGTGTGCCTTGATTGCCATGTTCTAATTATGTACTGCACTAGTTATTCTGTATTTTGTAGGGCCTCATACTGTATTGTATTATATCTTTCATTATAAATAACCTTTGTATTTCTTAAATTTAAAATACTGTACTGTACTTTACGAACAGAGTGTTTAAATATGTACCTCGGCTCATAAACCGGACTTTCATTAATCCGTACAACTTAGAACCCCAGTTATTCCGGAGGTTCTACTGTATTTACGATATTCCATATCTCTTAAATATTGACATCAACTTCCTCCATATTCTAAGATTTTCTTCGTTAGTCGGCTCTCGTTCATTTTCATGAGGTTCCCATGAAACTTCAGTCTCCTTTTACGTTTGGTATCTCTGATCGTCTCTGACTCTCTGTATAGATCTTCATTTATGCTCTCTCTCTCTCTCCATCTACCCTCATTTCTTATTTCGGGTCCTAAGAACTTTCTCACGACTGTTCTTCTTTTCTTCGTTACTTCCTCCATTTCCCCTTTATTGTTCAATATCAGACATTCTGAACAGTAGAGTACCTCTGGGAGCAATGACCTATATGTTAGGCTGCTCCAAACAACAAGCATCATCACCATAAGCTGTCCCTTTGATTCGACAACCGTGGCATAGAGTGTAATCCTTGCCTTGTAAGATATCGTCCTCTTATTGTATGTATTCTGCACTAGTCGCATCCTTCTGGCCCTTCCTTTATTTGCTTCCAGTGTCGGTAGTTCAGAAGATTGTTTTCCGTGGTTTCCCATTTTCACACCAGGCAAATACTGGGGCTGTACCTTAAATAAGGCCACGGTAGCTTCCTTCCCACTCCTAGCCCTTTTCTATCCCATCGTCGTCATAAGGCCTATCTGTGTCGGTGCGACGTAAAAGAGTTTGTTAAAAAAATTGCTTCTTTATGGATCTATCCACAAAGATATTTAAATTTATCCAACCCCTTGATTTTCCAAAGATTCGTTTCTAGATGCTTCTCTTTAACATGTTTATATGCCATGTACTCTGTTTTTATCGTATGAGAACCTGAGTCCTATTTTTTATGCTATTTCGTGTAATTTTTCAAGCATTATTTGGGCTCCCGATTTATTTACGTATTTATTTATTCCCGTAATGGCGTAATTGTTACATTCCACACTGTAAAATGAAACTTCAGATATTTATTTCTTGAGAGTTCTTTAGGGGGAAAATAAGTGAGAAGGACAAAAACTTCCCTCATTGTCCCTTCTTCATCTGTACTGCCGTGCCTGCCCCGTCCTATACAATAACAATTCCATCGTGGCACGACGTACACAAATCCCCTGCCTCTGAACAGTGCAATGAAAATCCAGCAAGCGGAAGAGGAATGCAATTTGTTTATTTTGATATTGTTATTGTGCTATTCATATACAGATACACAAAGCAATGAGCCGCCCTCAATTGCTTCACTCGCTCGCCGTGACTATGAGTTCCGCCTCGGCATTCTTACCTAACCTAGTTCTCAATGGCAGCGACAGTGAAGTGCAGTCGTGTACTAATTACAGCGTAACATAGGGAAAATGGAATATGGAAAGAATGGGACCTCGTGATTACGAGTTAGCTGAACTGTTTTAGACATTAATCCATAATAAAAATGTATGCTACTTTCTTTTCTTTTACATGCTTCACATCACTCTTGTTGAAACACCGGATCCCGTGAGATCTCCGAAGTTAAGCAACATTGGGCGTGGTCAGGAGTTGGATGGGTTACCACGCGCTGTTGGTGGGGGGGGGGGGTAAGGGAATGGAGGAGCGGAAAGGAACTGGCCACCCTACCGCACGTAAACTCCGGCTCAGGAACACCTCTGCGGAGGTTCGGACCTGCCTTCGGGCAGAATAACCCTTACCTTACCTACATCACTCTTTATTCAGACCGAATTTGCTGCACTCGAGTAAGAATCCATAGTCCTGGCCCTTCAGGCAAGCAACACAATGTTGAAAACATCCTAGGGATATGAGCTACGATTTTAGGTAAATAAAATATAATAAAATATGAGAATATACTCCCTGTTTATTTCTAAAAATTACATTCCTTTTCTTAATCATCGTTATCCGGTCGATTAGATTAGCACTTTGGCTTTTTCTACCACTACGAGCGCTAATGTTAGTCACTTAAGCAACACCAGTGCTAATGTGATTTTTTTTGTAAGTTGCTTCACGTCGCACCTACACAGATAGGTCTCACGGCAGCGTAGCTACAGGAGAGGCTAGGAGTTGGAAGGAAGCAGGCGTCGCCTCAAATAAGGTACAGCCCCAGCGTTTGTTTGGTGTGAAAATAGGAAACCACGGAAAACCATCTTCAGGGCTGCCGATAGTGGAGGTCGAACAAACTATCTCCCGAATATTGGATAATCGGCGCACTCAAGCGACTGCAGCTATCGAGCTCGGTGCGCTAATGTGAGTCAATGCAGAGTTCCACTTAAGCACCACTACGAGCGCTAAGGTGAGACAATGCATTATTTCACTTAAGCACCACTACGAACAGTAATATGAGTCAATGAAGAGTTTCACTTAAGCACCACTACGAACGCTAATGTGAGTCAATGAAGAGTTTCACTTAAGAACCACTACGAACGCTAATGTGAGTCAATGCAGAGTTCCACTTAAGCACCACTACGAACACTAATGTGAGTCAATGCAGAGTTCCACTTAAGCACCACTACGAACGCTAATGTGAGTCAGTGCATTGTTTCACTTAAGAACCACTACGAACACTAATGTGAGTCAATGCAGAGTTCCACTTAAGCACCACTACGAACGCTAACGTGAGTCAATGCAGAGTTCCACTTAAGCACCACTACGAACGCTAATGTGAGTCAGTGCATTGTTTCACTTAAGAACCACTACGAACACTAATGTGAGTCAATGCAGAGTTTCACTTAAGCACACTACATGCGCTAATGTGAGTCAATGCACAGTTCCACTTAAGCCCTTATAACTACATTCGGGGTGGACATTTTTCAAAAAATCCAAAAACGCCTGAGGGTATTGAACCAAGGAACACATTACAGAAATAATTATGTAGTAAGTTAATTTGGCTGGGATTTGATTCAAAAAGAATACGAGTAAAGAAACAAGTGATTTTTTAATGTTTTTTCCGGAACTGCATTTAAGCCGGAAGTGATTATCGAATTGTTTTCTAAGTTTGATAGATCTTTCCAATTTAACATAAGAAACTTCATCTTGATTTACCCGTACTGAACTGAGATGACAATTAATTATAAAATCTTACAGGTTTCACCTTTTTCAATACAAAAACAATGTTGTCAAATGTTTTACAACATTTCTTTAATTGCAGTACTAGTTTCGGCGCTAATTACGGCGCCATCATCAGCTGCATGACAGTAAAGAGAAATTTGGCATTACACATAAAGTATACAACAACATATTCATACAAATAACTCCTTAACATCTTGTGTTAAATTATGTTAAGTTAAAAATTAACTTATTAACTTATTTTAACTGTAATTTACTTTTGTCGTATGGGTCTCATTTAAGTATAAAAAATATTTTTTTTTATTTTTTATTTTTTTTGCTATTTGCTTTATGTCGCACGGACACAGATAGGTCTTATGGCGACGACGGGATAGGAAAGGCCTAGGAGTTGGAAGGAAGCGGCCGTGGCCTTAATTAAGGTACAGCCCCGGCATTTGCCTCGTGTGAAAATGGGAAACCACGGAAAACCATCTTCAGGGCTGCCGACAGTGGGGCTCGAACCCACTATCTCCCGATTACTGGATACCGGTCGCACTTAAGCGACTGCAGCTATCAAGCTCGGTAGTATAAAATATGCAATGGAGTAAACATATAATCTGGGAAAGCCGGGCTGGGTGGCTCAGCCGGTGGATCCACTGACTACATGAGCACAAGTTGGCGGGTTCGATCCCGGCTCAGTTCGATGTCATGTCGGTAGATTCAGTGACACGCAAAAGAATACCCGCGCGACCAAATTCCGGCACCGCGGTACCTCCGAGATATTCACGAATATAAATTATTAGTGCCAAGTTCGTCGACGCTGAACATCGCCGCCATTGAGATGTTGTTCAATGATCGTAGTAAAATATAACCAAGTCCAGCCCCGCGGTGTAGGAGTCAAGGCGTCCGCCTGTAACCCGGCGGCCCCGGGTTCGATTCCTGGCCGGGTCAGCTGTTTTTAATTGTAATGATTAATATCCCTGGCCTGCGGACTGGGTTTTTGTGACGTCCTTAGTCTTCTTTCCTCACACACAACATTCCAATTGCACGCAGGTTCATACAATATGGTGCCAGTAATGGCAAAAGATCCACATGGGTTGACTCCCCGAACAAATAGCATTTAAAAATATATATAACCAACCAAAATATATTTTGAGGAAAGGGGGAGTCCTCAAGGGAGGTGGGAATAAAGATTGCCTTGAACTCGGATGCCGCAACATCGCCAAAGTGGAAGACAATGTCTTTAGCCCTTAGAACTGATCAACAATATATTACACTGACTGTTGGTAACAGATGTGTGTTCCTCTTTTCGGCTGCCACTCACCTCCGATGGATGGCATTATCCCTGAAATTGTTTAGAAACGAACTCCTCAATGACAGGTTCAACGGTAAATAATAAATAAGAAAAGCACTTCTTGTTCCTGGTGGTTGAACGTCGCACTAACACATTGAAGGTTTTAGGTGACACAAGGGTGGAAAAAAGATAGGACTTGGGAAGGAATCGGCCGTCACTTTATTTAAGGTACAGCCCCATCGTTTGCCTTGTGTGAAAATGTGAAATCAATTAAAACCATCTCGAGGTTTACCGACGGTGGGATTCCAACTCATCATCTCCCGATTGCAAGTTTACAGCTACGCGATCCTAACCGCACGGCCAATTCGCTCGATAAAAACATTTTTACAGCTGCCTTTGGAGGTTCAAAGCGCTCATGAGGAAACGCTGTTGGGAAAAGGCGAAATCAAATTATTACCATCACTTTCCGTCTGGAGAACAGCTACTGTACTGTGTTGTTCAAATGATTGAGACCTACGTCTCACGTACGAGTGTGAGGAACAGCAGTTTATTTTGGCTTGTCTGCCTCTCAAGATTGCTACATTGAGCGAAACAAATTTTAAAACAAATACAATTTCCTGTAAATTATACGTTTAACTTTATGTGCATAAGTGTTCAATTGATCCTGATACTGAACATCTCATGATGACAATGATGTGGAGTGTTCGATTCTCGGAGCACTATGTTCTTAGACACCGGGGTTCCACAGCTCCTTAAAATGTAAGATATCAGTGAGAAACTTAAAATATATATATAAATGTGTCAGGCAATATGTGGTAAGAATAGCTCTAGCTGTTTCTTGTAACTGTCTCCTAAAATATAAATTTGATCGTAAAGTAATACTTTATTTTTACAACTTGCTTTACGTCGCACCGACACAGATAGGTCTTACGGCGACAGGAAAAGGCTAGGAGTCCGCCGCTGTGGTGTAGTGGTTAGTGTGATTACCTGCCACCCCCAGAAGTTCGGTTTCGATTCCCGGCTCTGCCACGAAATTTGAAAAGTGGTACGAGGGCTGGAACGGAGTCCACTCAGCCTAGGGAGGTCAATTGAGTAGAGGTAGGTTCGATTCGCACCTCAGCCATCCTGGAAGTGGATTTCCGTGGTTTCCTACTTCTCCTCCAGGCAAATGGTGGGATGGTACCTAACTTAAGGTCACGGCCGCTTCCTTCCCTTTTCCTTGTCTATCCCTTCCAATCTTCCTGACCCTGCCGGGAATAAAACCCGGGACCCCTGTGACCAAAGGCCAGCACGCTAACCATTTAGCCATGGAAACGGACACCGAACTTCAGTAAAACTACACAGTTCAAAAAAATTAGGGGTACATGTATTGTAACGTCTGGTATGTTAGCGTTACTTTGATAGATGGGGTTCCAATGGACGTACAGCATACCTTGAGACCTTATTTACTCAGGGTATGTCAAATCGAAGTTATACTCCATCTGTAGGCGTAGCCAAACATTAAACTGTCAGGTGACCCCTCAAAACAAAGTGAATAGCGGTGCGTCCGTGTGTCGTTGTGAGGTACACAGGCTACTGCGGTCATTTGAGCACGTTGTACGTAAACAGCACATCCCAAGAGACATCTTAACGAGGTTCAAGTCGCAAGGGCCGTCACTTTGATCCAGGAAGGATGGCCATTTCGTCATGTTGCTGTGGATCTCGATGTCCCTCCGTCAGTTATTCAACTCATGTGAAATCGCTACAGTGAGACGGACCAGTACACAAGGAGGGTTGGACAAGTTCGTGGACGCATGGCAACCCCACGAGATGACCGATATCTGACCATCTGTGCGTTGCGGCGTCGTTCAGCAACTGCAGCAACTGCCAGAGAACTGCAACAAGACCTCAGGAGGGTCACTGGAGTCACGGTGTCTGACCAGACAGTAAGGAACAGGTTAATAGAAGTGTCTGTACGACCCATACGTCCTGTTCGAGTGCCCCGTTTAACGCAGCAACATCGCGCAACTCGCCTTCTGTTTGCCTGTGCCCAAGTCAACTGGCAGCTTCGCCAATGGAGACCTGTGTTGTTCACAGACGAGTCCAGATTTCCCCTGATACAGCGTGATGGAGGTCAACGTGTATGGAGACGCCGTGGTGAGCAGTACATGCCAAATGTTGTCCAGGAAGGCGACCGATTCGGTCAAGGTTTTGTGATGGTGTGAGGTGGCATCAGTATTGATGGCCGTACGGATCTTGCCGTCGTCCATGGTAATCTTACCCCTGTGGGGTACATCGAGCAGATACTGCTACAGCATGTGTTGGTTTCTGCATACGGTGTTGGCCCTGAATTCATACTCATGCACGACATTGCCAGGGCTCATATAGCGCGCATCACCAGAACTGTCTTGCGAGAACTGGACATTCAAGAGATGGAATGGCCAGCAGTGAGTCCCGAACGTAATCCCATCAAGCATGTGTGGGGTAGGCTTGACAGAGGTGTTCGTGGTTGTCGTGTTCCACCACAGACTCTCCAGGACCTCGAACAGACTCTCATTGATGAATGGGACCTGTTACCACAACGTAACCTCTGTTGACTTATACGGAGCATGCTACGTAGGTGCCAAGGTGTGGTAAATGCTCGTGGAGGACATACACCATACAGAAGCTCTACAACTGTGATCAAAATCCACTCTGGAGGACTGTCCTCACTTTGCTATCGCCCCTATTTGGACATTTTCGTTTGTGTTCTGATAATGAACGCGAATCCATCGGTGTTCTTTTTAATACTTCAACGGTAAAGAATAAAGTTTTAGTTGGTAATATACCTGGGTGTGAGGTATTGTTTTGTGGAGCATGGCATACGTTCAAAAACAAGTTCCCCTATTTCTTTTGAACTGTGTATTTTGGAATTAACATGGTCTACAGGCTGTTCATGTCGTTTCTTTAATACATAATAAACTGTTAACATCACAAACTCCCTTTATTGTCCAATCATTTGTGCCTGTTGAAAATAAAAGGCAAGGTCAACACTACAAGGAACACGTCAGCCACACAGTCATGTATATTTTGTGTACCAGGAATCATTAAAACGATGCACTTTGCCTCTTCTTTCTGTTGCCATAACTGATATACCAAACGTTCGGCTAGAGAATGAATGTTTCAATAAGTCCTCAATAACACACCGTATTCGTTCTCCATCATACGTGAATCTCCCTTTAACAACAGTAAATCCGCTCCAGGAACAGTACATGCTCATAACAGTCACCACTGAACACTGCAAGCGATTACTGTTAAGTTAGCCTCTAGACTGGGGCAAACACGCAAGCCGTGTTTCCGAATGCATCGAATGCGCAAGCACACCCCGGCTGTATTCAAGCTCCTCATGATTGCCTCAGAGAAACGGCAAACAGAGCGCACTGTAGGCACACCTTCATAGTTCGACAGATGCGAAGTTTCGTCACCTATGTTTTATTTATGCGGAAGAGAATTAGGCTTTATGGTTTTTATAATACAGTATGCGAAATTAAATAAAAAATGCAAATGCCGTAATATTATGTAGTCATATTCGTTTATATTTCGTTTTAGATTGTGTTAGCCCGGCTGACACGGCAAACAAAGGCCAGGCCGCGTCTGGAAATCATAACAATAGTATCAAGAATAATGATAAGAAGAAGGAAAGGAAGAAAACAAATACTAAAAATACAATTCAAAATTAAAACTACAAATAGAAAGATAATAATATAGAATAGTACTAGAAAATTAGAAAAGGAACACACATTTTTAGTACCCAGCATTCCAGCAAATAGTAATTCAGTAATGATTTAGTAAAAAAATCGCCTTTAGTGGTTTATTGAGCAATCTAGCGTCAGCGAATAAATCAACTTGAGCACCAATTTAATTACAAACCATATTATTTTAACTAATGGTGAATTAGAATAATGAACTTTTCTAGATATTTGGATGTGAAATAGGATTTGCTATCGTGATATTACGTGTGGTTCATGAAAAGGGATAAAAGTACGTAATACTTAACAGTCAAATTTTCCATTTAAAATTTTCCTCAATATTTGTATTGAAGTTAATGTTCTCACCTCTTTTTAAAAGACGCGAAATTGAACAAATTTCTTAAAAACAGGGCTGATATGTCAAATGGACAAAATACAGTACACTAAAAGTTTTATGATACAAATATCTTAGAAATTTACTTGTTGGGCAGCCTCAATGTTACGAATTTGGTCCTCATACAGGAGGGCCGAGATTACCGATGAATATTCTAATTTGCCTCGTACTAAACTTTATACAACTTATCAGTTACTTACGGTTGAGCAAATAATTAGGAGTTTCTAATAATAAACTCAAGCATCTTGTTAGTCAAACAATATAGCGATTAAAAGTTAATTTGCTGTCGAAAATAATTCCTAAATCGTTAGTAGACGGTACAATTCCATGTGTTGTTTCACCAATACAACACGTCGGATTTATATATTCCTTTTTCCAGGTATATACCAGAACATTACATTTCTTAACATTTAGAAATACATTATTCCTACTACACCATAATATAATATAATTATTACCCTATTACAAATCAAACTCGCCACTGCTTTTATGGTATTATATAACTTTACGTCGTCAGCAATCAACAAACAACCAGAGTAACGAAGCATTCACCATAATGAGATCCAGGAGAGGCCCAAGTTTGGACCCTTGTGGCACACCAGAATAACTAACAAAATTGTGTGAAATTTTACTACAGAAACATACAGATTACTGCCTATAATTTAAATAGGATAGTATTAATTGAAGTAATGTTTAGAAAATCCAAACTGATGAAGCTTTGTCAAAATAATTTTACGGTCAAGGTTATCAAAGTCATTTTCTAGATCCATGTATCGGTTCTTTTATTTGTGGTGATGAGGAGGAAGATTGTGATGATGTATGTGTTTAACTTTCCTTCAATTACTTCGGTCATCGACGTAGTACGTGTGCCCAGAAAATTTATTTTAACGTGCCTGCAGAAGGGGGGGAGGAGCTGATGGAGGGAAAAAGGAGCATGTTACCTGATGAGGATAAATGCAGAAATTAATATAGAGATTTATTCGAAAAGAAAGAGCAGATGTCAAATACGTACTTCAACCAAACTCCAAAAGATGGAGCGAGGGTGAATGTTTTGCGGTTCTTGACGTTGCATGTGATAAAGCAAGAAACCACCTCAGTGTGTAGATTCAGCGAACTGCACGGCAGACCAGCGGCATATGTTTATTGGGGTCATGGCTGTGATCTGTACCATACACATAGAGGCTGCACCCAGTTTTACGGCCTAATACCCTTCTTAACGTCAACCCTGTGTGAAAGGATGTAGTCGAGTATTTCATGTTACTTTTTTTACAATTTGCTTTACGTCGCACCGACACAGACAGGTTTTATGGTGACGATGGGAGAGGAAATTGTTAGTAGTGGGAAGGAAGCGGGCGTGCCCTTAATTAACCTTTACATCAAATTCTAGTAATCCTAATATCATTTATTTTCTTTCAACATGATGAATGTTTATTGAAATTCGCTTAAAACACCTACAGACAACTAAGCATATTTTTATTAAAAAAATAGTGTAACGTGGAGGAGGGAAGCAGGTAAATAAATACACGACTGGTAGAGTTTACTGAAGATGTGTATTGACTTACACTAATTGATATAGAATTACAAAAGCACACAATCATTCCAGTTAGTGCTCTCTCTCTCTCCTCTCAATGTTCAGTCACATAAGCTATTCCATCATACACTTAAAAGCTAATATAATTACACTACACACACTTCTGCAATTGCCACTTGGGCCCTAGGGTAGTTTACGATCAGTTTCACTGTACAGCCACACAATTCACAGTTTAAGCGCGCTCAACTACTCACTAGACAGCCCTGTCCCGCTGACTGAATCACTAGCAGAACTGAGCCCACACTGAACCGTGTCGAGCTCGTCCGATCTGCCTTATATAGGGAGGTGGGCAATTACAGATTCTTCAAGAAAGTAGAAGCCCCTAAAGCTCTCGAGAAATCAAATGCTCTGGTAACACCATTCGAGTCATTTGTTACACCGTCGAGAGGCCCCAAGTGACTCAACGGGCGATGGAAGTAATGGTGGTAAAAATGGCTGACCTTGTGCGCCAGCTCGTCTCGGTCTGGTCACTAGCAGTGATGACAGGGCGAAGCCCCACTCTGTGACATCGCTCGTTGCTGGAGCCAGACTAGCTTGATCCCATCCACAGGCCCTATAAAAAATAGTGGACGCCGTCACTCAGCCACCTCCTTAAGGCTGCTCGTGCCGAGATGCTCCACGATACGGCGCCAAGCTATCCAGATGGACAACCAACAGCTTCCATCGGGGGAGGCCACCGGAGTTTGTATGAGAAGTCGTTGATACTTGTTAAGTCATTGTATGGACCCTTCCTTAGCGACTGAAGCTTCAGTAACTTCCCTTTCTTCTTCACAGGATGGTACAGAAAAATCTGGTCGCCTTCCTGGAAACCCGCAGAGTTCGCCAGCATGCCGTAGTAAACTTTCATTCTGTCACTGGCCACCCGCAGGTGTCGCCCTGTATAGCCGTGGATGTAGTTTACTAGGTCCACCAACTCCCATACGCAGTCGGTCGCTGGCTGCTCCTGGTCTGGTGCCTATCCAAGCACCACGTCACATGGTAGACGTATCTCTATCCCGAAGACTATGTTTACAGATGTCATGCCCTTGTCTCATGGGTGGATGCTGTCCGGTTTCATGGCTAAAAGTTTAGCGTGCTGGCCTTTGGCTACAAGGGTCCGGGTTTGATCCCTGGCAGGGTCGGGAATTATAACCCTAATTGGTTAATTTCGCTGGCGCGGGGGCTGGGTGTATGTGTCGTCTTCTTCATCATTTCATCCTCATCACGATGCGCACTTCGCCTACGGGCATCAAATCAAAAGACCTGCATCTGGCGAGCTGAACTTGTCCTCGGAAACTCCCGGCACTAAACACCATACGCCATTTCATTTCCTTTCATGAGTGGATGCTCGATAATCCACCAACAAGTATGGGACCCTCCCATCCCAGTCCCACTGGTGCGCCGAAACCATCTTCTTGTGGTTCACCTCGGCAGTCTTCACGAAACGCTCCACCATCCCGTCCGACTGAGGGAAGAGTTGTCGATCGGGTCTTCCGAACTCCCAGACGCTGTAGAATATTTTGTAACAGCCTCGCTTCGAATTTTCGGCCCTAGTCACTGTGCAGTTCCCTCGATACACTGAAGTGGCAGAAGAAATTCTTCACCTAGACGAAGGCTACTGTCAATGACTCTTGGCTTGGGATAGCGTACACCTCCGGCCACTTGGTGGAGCAGTCAATGGCTATGATTAGGTAAAGAATTACGATGTCGGAATTGTGGAATTTCCAAGCGAAATCGATGGCGATCATCTCGAAAGGCGCTCGGATGTTGTACAGCACCATATGGCCCCTATTCCTGGTAATACGTGGGCCTCGCCTCTCTCAGCGCAGGTGTCACCCATCTGACACGTCCTCCCGACGTCGTTCCTCAGACCCACCCAGTAGTATCGCTTCCGGATATAGTCCAATGTCCTGTTCACTCGTAGGTGGCCGGCAGTGGTGCCCGCATGCAACTCGGTCACCATTTCTTTCTCATACACCTGGGGATTATCAGCTGAGCAATCTGTTTCATACCATCGGTAGGAAGTGAAGAAAAGTAGAGATTTATTTAAGATCGTATGATGAAATTGTTAAATTTCTTGAAGAAGGAAAGAAAGTAAATCTTCAAATTTATTTATGAGTTTCTTAATAAGAATTCAATTTATGTTTTCATTATGACATTTTAAAGGACAGAATAGTAATTCTGATTATTTTTGAAGGATGATGCCACGCAATTGCTGTTTAGGGAAATTAAGGACGAAGCAAGTAGTCGGTTAGGATCTCTAAGTCTTATGTAAAAATTAAATGAATTTTTCTAGAACATGGCTTCACTCACAGAGAATTGAATAATTCGCTGAAATTGACCTGCTAGGAATTTAATAGAAAATGCTTTTAAATTTGATTCCTCACACAACAAATTGTTCAAATAAATAATGTAATATATTGCAACAATAACAAAAATATATATCGTCGCTCCTGTTCCAAAATCGCGAATATGACAATTCTCTTCCTATCCATCATTTCCCTTAAGACTGGCCACGGTCCCCCGACCACGTATTGATATGCAGTCCATCGGAACCATGTTTGTTGAGTTTATTTTCCTATGTGCGAGTCTGTGTGAAAATGCACGGTACTGTACCGTACTGTAGGAATATATGTTTACAGGACTTATTTACCCACTCCTGGAGTATGATCTATTTAAGGTTTATTTTCCAATATACATGCGCGTATGAAAATGAACTCAACGAAATTGTTCTGATGGACTGCATATCAATACCTTCCTGGGAGGCGAAACCGTCTTAAGGGAAATAATGTATAGGAAGAGAATAGTCACATTCGCGGTTTTGGCATAGCAGCGACGATATATATACACTGCCTGAAAAGAAACGAAGCACCCAGAAGGAATAGTCGAATGTCAATGTAACTTCATGCACGTACAAACCGTAGGCTGGTATGTAAATGATCATTATAGATTTGCAATTCTCTGTGACCGGTAGATCGGCCACCACAATGCATAAGTGTTCGTGTTTAGTGTTGTTACCAGGACTGGTAGGGTATATAAGGGGCATGAACAGCGTCAGATGTTAAGTGATCACTGTGAAGGATACGGAGATGACGCGCATTCGTGTGAGACAGCGTTATCAGCACCTGACAGAGTTTGAAAGAGGCCTCACTGTGGGTCTATTTTTGGATGCCTGGTTGAATCGTGCAATATCCAGATTTGTGGAGCATTCAAACGTGACAGTTGCCTAACTCTGGACTTCATGGGAACGTGAGGGCAGGCATAGACGTCGTCAAGGTTCCGGTCGACCACGTCTGACCAACACAAGGGGGGATCACCGTGTTGTGCAACAAGCACATCGTAACCCCTTCATATCTTCGCCTGCCATCCGAGAACAAGTATTGGACACCCTAAAACATTCTATGTCATCTTGCACCATTGACTGGAGATTAGCAGCAGCCGGACTAGGGAATTACCGTCCCATGCTTAGTCTTCCGTTAACACCACAACACGAACTCTGCGTTTGGAGTGGTGCCGTGACCACGAAGCATGGACTGCTGTGTTCAGCGATCAAACGCGGTTCTGCTCTACCCAAGATGACCATCGTCTGCGAGTATGCGGTAACGTGAGGAGAGGTCCCGTTCTTGCAATGTTTTGGAGAGGCACAGCGGTGATACTCTTGGCGTCATAATGTGGGGAGCGCCATCGCGTATGACTTCAGGTCATAGCTGGGTGCAATTTAGGGAACTCTGTAGGCACAACAGTACGGACATCCTGTGTCCGCATGTGTTACTTCTCATGCGACAACATCTTGGTGCCATTTTTCAACAGGACAATGCTCGTCCATACGCAGCCCATGTCTCTACGAACCGTCTGCATCTGTCACCGAGAGAACATGTGTCCAACCCAGTACCAGTATCCAGGACATCAAGAGCCAGTTAAACAGTTGTGGGCCAGATTGCCTCAGGAGAAGTTACAACGGCTTTATGACACTTTTCCCAACCAAATCAGTGCATTCAAACATGACCGGGGGAGAGTGCAACGTCATACTGATATGTGGACTTGTACTGATAAGTCTTTGTAAATTTGACTTGATTCTCTAATCACTGAAATAACACTCATACCCGCACAAAATGTGAAGTTTCATTCCGTTTCGTCCTCCCCTTCTGGGTGCTTCTATTTTCTTCCCAGGTAATGTATGTTAAACATACTAGAGGCACCATTTCTATAAATAAATCATAATTCCTAATACGTAAATAGCTTATTTTAGATTACTTGCAAAACGTGTACATATCATCGTGAGTAAAGATAAGATTCAACACTGAACATAACAGCAACGACAACAACAACAACGACAACCACAACAACAACAACAACAACAACAACAACAATAACAACGAAAACAACCTTGTGGCTAAAGAAGTTCGTCATGTTTTATTCCAATTTTAAAACCAGATGCGTGAAGCAACAATTGAGATCGGTGTATCTCAAAGTTAGCTATCAAGGTATATAACTTATATACATGGCGCCAGGGGTTAGGTGAACTTAAGTCCCATCATCACCCACCCTTTCAGCTACAGGCAGATGCTAATATGATGACCTACTACCATTTGTAATGACACTGACATTTTATTTATGTACGTCTACATATTTGTACACTACGCATGATAAATTCTATATCAAGAGTTTCAGTTTCAATATAATTATAGTAGATTACTTTATTAATACTGCTACTTTTATGATTGTTCATATATCTTCTTAATTGTTATTTATTTTTGTATTTATTTATTTATGTATTTATTTATTTAAGGGCAGTTTTTACTAGTAC
Organism: Anabrus simplex; assembly: GCF_040414725.1. Classification (NCBI taxonomy): domain Eukaryota; kingdom Metazoa; phylum Arthropoda; class Insecta; order Orthoptera; family Tettigoniidae; genus Anabrus; species Anabrus simplex. The sequence continues at coordinate 1,132,373,537 of NC_090266.1, forward strand.
TACGTTCAGACTGGTGTACAAAAGGGAATATATACCTAACTTTGCCAGGATAAATAAAACATCTTGTATTGTCTTGTCTTGTCTTGTCTTGTCTTGTCTTGTCTTGTCTTGTCTTGTCTTGTCTTGTCTTGTCTTCATGTCACTCCTAGCTGATTCCTCCTCAGTTCCAAATCTTTTTAATCCTGTTTCCCTTCTCTGAATACGATCCTAATTTTACAAAAGGTGTGAAGTGCCAGGTAGAAATTCTGAACATTTCATAAGTTGTATTCCGGATCAAATATCTCACTTACTAGCCACTGTGTATTCAGGGCAGAAGAGGTCATTGCTGAAAATACAGTCCCTCCTCCACCATCTCGACTGATTTATCGTTATGTCAAAATATCTCGAATATCCATTATTCTAAGGACAGAATTAACATACACTCAGATGAAAATTGAACTGGTTTTCTATACGCTTGAGATTTGTCATGTGACTAACGAAGAAAATAATATAGTTATCTTCAGGTTTAACCTGAGCTGTCTCTACTGAATGTTTGTTCTTGTCTGTATTGGTCAGCTTCTCTGTGAGCTATATTGTGTTAATAATCCTTGTGATAATGAGCAACAAGTTATTTTCGTAATGTCGGACTTCGTTAATACAACTCTCCAACAAATACTGTAAACAAAAATATTCATGTTTTAAAACCATCTTTCAGAGGAGAAAGAGAGGAACATCCTCATGAAGTTATTTGGCGTCAGATAAACAGGTGACATTGGGGAAAAGTGAGAAATGAGAAACTGTATTCACAGACGAATGAACTGATGGACGAAATGAGAAAAAGGCGTCAAACCTTTGTCAGCATATCCATAGGATGAACGACAACAGACTGACCATGAGGATCTAGGATTACTCCAAGAAATGCAAATCCACCGTGATCAGAATGTAGGAAGTTACAAAAAACTAGGCCCAAAATGGAACATATGTAGGACAGAGGCAAGTACAGAAGAATAATAAACATTAACTAGGGGTTGAAGAAATCCGAGAAACAGCAGAGGACCCTAACAGATCGGTATACGGAGACCAAAATTGGAAATAATGAGAGGTTTTGAAAACAGAAGAGTGATGAAACACAGCAGCATAAGCTAACGTAGTCCGAAGAAGCCAATAAGAATAATAATAATAATAATAATAATAATAATAATAATAATAATAATAATAATAATAATAATAATAATAATTCAAACGAAGTAGTGAAAATTAAATGAAACTCCATACGTCAAATAATAATGTGCGTGTATGAAAATGATTTCAAATGTCTGCGTGCATTTATCGGGCATATGAGATCCTTCCTCCAAGATAATCAAATTTTCTACTCAATTTTGTAAAATATAATTTCAAAAAAAAGGATACGGAGAAAATAAAATATGTTCGCCAGGTACATTCTCTTTATAACATACAATGTGCAAAGCGCTCTCTGACGGGGTTCATGTAGTCTTTTTAAGTGACACTTGATATCGCGGTTAAAGCCAACGCCGTATTGGTGATTTAAAAATATATTATTGGGTATTGAAATATACTTTAAGTTGTACATAATTAAAACACTTTGTTTTGTTGCGCACTTGTGTCACTATAGTTATATTCTCAAATGAACTACGCAATAATAAAATTATACGAACTGCAAAAGATCTTGATGGAATGAGCTAATCTGTATTTACCTCACGTTCCTTTATCGTCGTTCGTAATCTCATTAGCCGGACTGCATTATGGTAATGGCCGAAACCAAATGTTTCACTCGCTTGCACAAGGGAATACAACTCCTATATCAGCAAACACAAATGTATCCGCAATTCATTTCGAGAAATTAGGATCCAAATATTCAAGTAATTGGGGTTCAAGACTAACATAACAGACGAAAGGATTTTTCCTGGTTTTTAATCAATAAGTGTTTGTTTCACTCTCAGGAATCATAATAATTATGTGCAATTATTGATATTCTTCCGATGTAATAGGAAAAGCTTATAAAATCTGTCGAATTCCCAAACAAAGATGTGAACAAATTGTGAGGTAAATTACTAATACGTTTGCTTTCCAAATTAAAGACTACGTCCACTCTATTACATTGTGTCCATTGGATGAACGAAAACAGACTGATCCTGATGATCTGGAAATACACCAACAAATGCAAGACCACCATGATCTGGATAAAGGAAGTCACAAAAGATTAGGCCTAGCTTTAGTTCATAGTCAGGGCGCGTTAAGAAGTGCGAAGTAGAATTCATCCCGTACCAGCGCTGCGCTGAGAAGAATTGTCTCTTCGGAACTTATAACTGGCCGTTCAGAGAATTATTACTAGTGTTGTTCTTGCTGCCTTTGCTGCTCCGACTGTGTTTATTCTTGTCTCTAGGCCCCTAACAGTTATCTGTACATTAATGTTAGCCGATAACATGTAACAATAATACGCCTGGTCTAAAAGAACAGCCCCAGAATTTAACGTAGCGAGTGAAGAAAAATACCAGGTAAAATCTTACACATACCTCTGTCTTCAAAGACAGGGTCCCAAACCTCTCAACTGCACTTCCCGGGCCTATAACAGTACGTGAGTTAATAGACTTGGTTATAGATGTTCTTGGCTAACATACTGAAGTGTACAAATTACAATGACCAGCTTGAGTTTTTGGTCTCACCGGGATTGTTTTACCAAACATGCCGAAATAATGTTGTCAATTCATATTTAAAAAGGACATACTACCGACTTCACCTTAGCTTGGCACTTAGGCATTAGTAATTTTCCACTGCATATAGGGTTAAAAATCACAGACAGTGTGTAAATGTTAGTGCTGGTCAAATCGATGGAGAGACAGGATTTAGGAGGTCTTTAGTTGGCTGAGTAACTTAGTTTCAAACAGTGCTCATATTCACTACTAGCTATTCGATTCTCAAATTCAAAGATCTTTAAAAACTTCGCGGAAATAACAGAGATTAGTTGCTTTTCAGTCCCTGATACTTCTTTTATATATCCGAGCAGAATTATGCTGAAGGTTCAAGTGCGTGTAAAGCCATTTAACACTAACTTATTCTTACTCCTTTTCCTTATTTCCTTTCTTTCTTTCTTTCTTTCTTTCTTTCTTTCTTTCTTTCTTTCTTTCTTTCTTTCTTTCTTTCATTCGTTACACTTTTCTAACACTGAGTGGGCTCACGGATGTTATCAGTGTTGAACATGTGGAACTCCGAGAATTTCACTGAGTGGACACCTTATGTGAAAACCCTGCTTCTACAACATTATAATGTATGGATATATGGTAATATATGGATATTCTTGGATTCATTAATCCACCGATCATTATAGGTATCCGAGTCTACAATTTCTGGGTTTTTAAAATGACATTTGTTCGTGGCGTCGACCTCTAGTGATCTTTTGCCACTACTTTAACCATATGATATGAACCTGCGTATAATTGAAATCGCGGAAGTGTAGAGTGATGACTGTAAGGAAGGGAACTTTAAGGACGACACAAACACCCAGTCCCCAGACCAGGGATATTAAATATTTACAATTAAAAACTCCTGAAGCGGCCGGGAATTGAACCCGGGGAAGACGGATGAGATGCGGTCACGTTGCCCCCTACACCGCGGGGCCGGACACAATTGCACGTTACTATCCATTCGATTACCAGCGTCGGTTTTCAAATTATTATTGTGTATTAGCTTAAGTCAGCGTTATCTGTGTTAACAACAATATTAAACACACACTCAATTAAAATGAGGTTAACCTCTCTCTTGACACTGTGACTTTTGAATGGTCACAAATAAATGTAACTAATATGAATGAGAACCTTGAATATCTCTAGGGTGTGAGGTAATATGCTTACTTTGACAGTATAACATATAAGTTCTGGGAAAACGACATTGGCGTTCGGTTTCCTCATTAAAATTTGAGCTTATTTGAGCTACTATAGAAATGAAACAATCAATAATATTTGATATTAACAAAATATATATTCTTTAAAAATTTACTTTAACGAGTGAGATTTACTGCGATAATTCAAAAGATAATATAAAACCCTGACATTATAACTGAAGGAAACTCTAGGCATAAAATTTCAAATCCTCTTGACCGGACATTTAAAAGTTGTACAAGAAATTTATCCCTCACTGGTTCACTTTACAGTGCCTTCAACACTTTGAGTGTTAATACGACGTATTCCTTTGAATTGGTATCAGCCATATATATCTCAAGCCTTATTTGATGATACACTGACTGACAGAGCAAATGCAACACCAAGAAGGAGTGGTTCGAAAGGGATGAAAGTTGGGGAAAAAACAGAGTCGGCACGGATGAATAATTGATGTTTATTTCAAACCGATATGCAGGTTACACAATGCGCACGGCATCGACTCAGTAGGATGTAGGACCACCGCGAGCGGCGATGCACGCAGAAACACGTCGAGGTACAGAGTCAATAAGAGTGCAGATGGTGTCCTGAGGGATGGTTCTCCATTCTCTGTCAACCATTTGCCACAGTTGGTCGTCCGTACGAGGCTGGGGCAGAGTTTGCAAACGGCGTCCAATGAGATCCCACACGTGTTCGATTGGTGAGAGATCCGGAGAGTACGCTGGCCACGGAAGCACCTGTACACCTCGTAGAGCCTGTTGGGAGATGCGAGCAGTGTGTGGGCGGGCATTATCCTGCTGAAACAGAGCATTGGGCAGCCCCTGAAGGTACGGGAGTGCCACCGGCCGCAGCACATGCTGCACGTAGCGGTGGGCATTTAACGTGCCTTGAATACGCACTAGAGGTGACGTGGAATCATACGCAATAGCGCCCCAAACCATGATGCCGCGTTGTCTAGCGGTAGGGCGCTCCACAGTTACTGCCGGATTTGACCTTTCTCCACGCCGACGCCACACTCGTCTGCGGTGACTATCACTGATAGAACAGAAGCGTGACTCATCGGAGAACACGACGTTCCGCCATTCCCTCATCCAAGTCGCTCTAGCCCGGCACCATGCCAGGCGTGCACGTCTATGCTGTGGAGTCAATGGTAGTCTTCTGAGCGGACGCCGGGAGTGCAGGCCTCCTTCAACCAATCGACGGGAAATTGTTCTGGTCGATATTGGAACAGCCAGGGTGTCTTGCACATGCTGAAGGATGGCGGTTGACGTGGCGTGCGGGGCTGCCACCGCTTGGCGGCGGATGCGCCGATCCTCGCGTGCTGACGTCACTCGGGCTGCGCCTGGACCCCTCGCACGTGCCACATGTCCCTGCGCCAACCATCTTCGCCACAGGCGCTGCACCGTGGACACATCCCTATGGGTATCGGCTGCGATTTGACGAAGCCACCAACCTGCCCTTCTCAGCCCGATCACCATACCCCTCGTAAAGTCGTCTGTCTGCTGGAAATGCCTCCGTTTACGGCGGCCTGGCATTCTTAGCTATACACGTGTCCTGTGGCACACGACAACACGTTCTACAATGACAGTCGGCTGAGAAATCACGGTACAAAGTGGGTCATTCGCCAACGCCGTGTCTCATTTATCGTTCGCTACGTGCGCAGCACAGCGGCGCATTTCACATCATGAGCATACCTCAGTGACGTCAGTCTACCCTGCAATTGGCATAAAGTTCTGACCACTCCTTCTTGGTGTTGCATTTGCTCTGTCAGTCAGTGTATATCCTTTTAGTTTCACAAACGAGGTATAGTATGGCTTGAAATTATATTTACTATTCACAATCAACTTTGCAAGTCATTAACTGATAAGTGTTAATCTGCATTACGACGACTCAATATTCGGCTGTCATCGAACTGACACAAGAACTCGACCGAACAGATAACTGATAACTGTTAATCTGCATTACGACGACTCAATATTCGGCTGTCATCGAACTGACACAAGAACTCGACCGAACAGATGCACGAAACACACTCGGAAAATATAATCCATTTGGTCACTGACAATTACGTATCCATATCACTATTCCCCGTTTGTCTTCTTCCAATTGACTCCAATTGACTTCATGGCAAGTCTCTCCCTTCAACTCCTTCCAACCAACTGCTTCCAACCAACAGAACTATCCAACTGTCTGCCACTATATATAGCCATTAGTTGACACATGGTATAACACCCACGTCAGAGCTCAAAATAGGTAAGATATCACTCCCACCCAGCTACAACTGTTGCATATTGTGTTGAAATAGCCCGAGGCACACTAGGAGTTCCCTAAATATGATCTCATAGCTAAATGCATACAATGACAGAGTGATGACATGGCAGTTACTGTAACAGTATTAGACCACATGTTACCGGGCGAGTTGGTCGTGCGGTTAGGAGCGCGCGGCTGTAAGCTTGCTTCCGGGAGATAGTAGGTTCGAATCCCACTGTCAGCAGCCCTGAAGATGGTTTTCCGTGGTTCCCATTTTCACACCAGGCAAATGCTGGAGCTGTACCTTAATTAAGGCCACGGCCGCTTCCTTCCAACTCCTAGGCATTTCCTGTCCCATCGTCGCCATAAGACCTATCTGTGTCGGTGAAACGTAAAGCAACTAGCAAAAAAAGGCCATATGTTGCAATGTCGAAAGGTTTCAGAAAATATATCTATATCTGATATTAGGCAGTTAGTCTCACTCTACGTAATGGTAATGCTAACACAGACACATATATATACACAATAAATTAAATACAATAAAGTAAGCGATAATTAATTAATACATAACGAAATCAGATTATAGAATTGAATCAAACAGTAATAATAGTTGCAATAATAGTAATAATAATAATAATCACAATACAGATACAATAATAATAATAATAATAATAATAATAATAATAATAATAATAATAGAGATGAATGCTTGTAACGGGATTTGAGCCGTTACAATTCGCCTCGCTCGTAAATAAATCGAAGAACAAAGAATCGATTGATTTATGAACAACATAATATCTATATATATAAAATAACTTGTCCTGACTGACTGACTGACTGACTGACTGATTCATCATCGCCGAGCCAAAACTACTGGACATAAAGAAATGAAATTTTGGGGATATATTCATATTAAAATGTAGGTGCTCGCTAAGAGAGGATTTTTGGATATTCCGTCGCTAAGGGGGTGAAAAGGGGGGTGAAATTTTAAAATGAGTGTATCTATATCTCAAAACATTAAAAGTTTACAGGTGTAAAAATTGGTATTTAGAATCTTCTTTAAAAATAAGGAAACACGTATTTTTTTGTTTTCAGAAAATCCCAATAGGAGGGATGAAAAAGGGTGAAAATGGGGGAAAATGGGTTGAATGCCTTTAATCAGGATACCGGTACTTATATCTCAGAAACTGAAGATATTACAGACCTGAAAATTGGTACTTTGGATCTCTTTTAAAAATAAAGAAGCACGTATTTTTTTGTTTTTGTAAAATCCAATTAATGGGAGGGTGAAAAGGGGGTGAATTTTTAAAATGAGTGAATCTATATCTCCAAACTTTTAAAGTTTGCAGATGTAAAAATTGGTATTTAGAATCTTCATTAAAAATAAAGAAACACGTATTTCTTTTGTTTTCGGAAAATCGCAATAGGAGGAGTGAAAAGGGGTGAAAAAGGGGTTGAATGCCTTTAATGAGGCTACTTATATCTCAGAAACTGAAGATATTATAGACCTGAAAATTGGTGTTTGGGATCTCCTTTAAAAATAAAGACACACGTATTTTTTTGTTTCTGGAAAACCCAATTAAGGGGGGTGAAAAGGGGGTAATATTTTAAAATGATTGTATCTATATCTCAAAACTTTTAAAAGTTATAGATGTAAAAATTGGTATTTAGAATCTCCATTAAAAATAAAGAAACACGTATATTTCGCTTTCGGAAAATCGTAATAGGAAGGGTGGTAAAGGTTGAAAAAGGGGTCGAATGCATTTCATGAGTCTACTTATATTTCACAACCTGAAGATATTACGGACCTGAAAATTGGTGTTTGGGATCTCCTTTTAAAATAAAGAAACACGTATTTTTGTCTGTGGAAAATATAATTAATTGGGGGGGGTTGAAAAGGGGGTGATTTTTTAAAATGAGTGTATCTATATCTCAAAACTTTTTAAGTTTATACATGTCAAAATTGGTGTTTAGAATCTCCTTTAAAAATAAAAAACACGTATTCTTTTGTTTTCGGAAAATCCCAATAGGAAGGGTTTAAAAGGGTGAATAATGGGTTGAATGCCTTTCATGAGGCTACTTATATTTCAGAACCTGAAGATATTACAGACCTGAAAATTGGTATTTTGGATCTACTTTAAAAGTAAAGAAACACGCATTTTTTCGTTTTTGGAAAATCCAAATATTGGGGGTGAAAAGAGGGGGTGAATTTTTTAAAATGAGTGTGTCTACATCTTAAAACTTTAAAATTTACAGATGTAAAAATTGGTAGTTAGAATCTCCTCTAAAAATAAAGGAACACGTATTTTTTTGTTTCCCGTAAATCCTAATAGGAGGGATTTAAAAGGGTGAAAAATGGGTTGAATGCCTTTAATGAGGATACACATATCTCATAAACGAAAGATATTACAGAACTGATAATTTGTATATGGGATCTCCTTTAAAAATAAAGAAACACTTATGTTTTTGGAAGAGCCAATTAATGGCGGTTAAAGAGGAGTGACAAATTGGGGTGAATTTTTTGAAAGACTATCTACAGAATATCTTGGAAACGTAAAATGTTACAGACGTAAAGAGTGGGTGTAAATCTCCTGTAAATGTAAAAAAATATAGGTGATTTGTTTTTGGAAACTCCACTTAAGGGAACTCAAAAGGGGTGAAATTTTAAAATGAGAATTTTTACAGTATATCTAAAAAAACTTAGCACGTTACAGAAGAGAAAAATGGTATTTTTTTATCTCTATTAAACATAAAGAAACGTGTACTTTTAGTTTTCGGAAATACCACTTGGTTGGAGGGAGGGGGGGGGGGTAAAAGTGACTGAAAATGGTGATGAATTATTTTAATTAGGCTACTAATATCTGAAAAATGAAGATGTTACAGACGTGAAATTTGATATTTGCAATCTGCTTTAAAAGTAAAGAAACACTATTCTCGGAAAATCCAAAGAAGGGGGAGAGGGGAGTGAAAGAATTGAAAAATTAATTGACTTAATTGTATGAGAATACATACATCTAATAAAAACTAAAGTTGTTACAGACGTGAAAATTCGTATTTGGACCTCCTTTAAAAACAAAGAGGAACGCGTTTTGGTGGGGAAACCATCTTGGAGGGCGGGAGTGTAAAGGAGTTGAATTCCTTTCATGAGGACACATAAATCAAAAACTGAAGAAGTTACAGTCGTGATAATTGGTATTTAGAAGATCCTTTACTATTAAAGAAACAAGTACTTTTTGCGGGAAAATTCACTTAGGGGGGGGGGGGGAAGGAGTGTGAAAGGAAATGAAAGAAATTGAATTATTTTTATGGGGATATTTACATCTCAAAACCGAAGGTAATAGACGTGAACATTGGTGTCTGGGATCTCCCTTAAACATAAAGAAACAAGCATTCTTTTAAATTTGTTGGTGGGGGGGGGGGTTTGGCGGTAAATAAACTTAACTTCGGTGGGGTGTAGAAGGAGGTGAGACCAATTGATTTTACTGTTATTAATGTACTTATCAGGATCCTCCGTTTCTCAGGCGGCAGCGCGCCGGCCTCTCACAGCTGGGTTCCGTGGTTCAAATCCCGGTCACTCCATGTGGCATTCGTGCTGGACAAAACGGAGGCGGGACAGATTTTTCTCCGGATACTCCGGTTTTCCCTGTCATCAGCCATTCCAGCAATACATAATAATAATAATAATAATAATAATAATAATAATAATAATAATAATAATAATAATAATAATAATAATAATAATAATATTCCGGACCGTCGTCAAATGCGCGGACCGCGCTGGAAACGGCTCCTGGACGGGTAATGACTAAGAATGCAGTCCGCCCGCTGGTTCAGTGCCACCAAGGCACCCAATATGACACCACGCCGGATCTCCTGAAGGATTTTATCCATATTAAAAATATTATAGGAAAAGATGGCAAAGATTTACGAACCCAACTGACCGGGAGGAATACCTGAGCCTAGCCCGGGAAGTACGAAATCGATTGCTGGAAAGGAAGATTTAAAAATGGGAGGAAACGTGCCGTAAAATCATAGAAAACCAGTCAGATCGGGAATTTTGGTGGATTCTCGCAGAAAACGAGTCAGATCGCGAATTTCGGCGGATTATATATCTAAAACAATAAACATTCTATTATAAATTTCAGTATAACACCGTAGCGAAGCACGGGTATCTTGCTAGTACTGTATATAACACTAACATTGACACATATAAACACCTTTAAATGAGTATACAACAATTATTTTTAACACATCAATACATTTTTATAAAATATCACTTATATGAGAACTTATCTAGCACATTGTCATCATTGATAACTCTTAAGTGTCCCGTTCTGTCTTTATCATACAATTTACAACAATATAGCACTTATTTTTCCATGCACTGGTGTTCAGGGCACCAATACGACACTTGATTCACACGCAAACTCACAGAAGTTACAGTTCATTTTATACCAGCGACTTACAAAAATGAATCATCTTATTAATATCTCAACAAATCTCACGTGACGTACTTCTTTACCGACAATATTCACTTCCTGATCTTTTAAAGAATATGCACATTTCCCGATACGGTTCACAATCGTGAAATACCCTGATACAAAATAAATAATTTAGACATATTTCCCGCCTCTGCAGATGATGGATATGGAACTCTGAGTAGCATCTTATCACCCAATCATCCAATTTTGCCCTTTCTTAACTTACATATCTTGATAGATCACTTCTTACCTCTAACTTACTACTACCATTAATTACTCTATTAACTATGACTACGTCATTACTTAAAATATCTCACTTAACATTACTTAGGTCACCATCACACTGTTCTCTTAAATCTACTTTCACTACACAACTACTTATACTACTTACCTGTTCAACTTACACCTTCGGCATGTCCACGTGACCTACTTTATCCGATCCCCTGAGAGTTTGAAATACTCTGGCTCGATAATGATTCCTGGATAACATTCGTATTTGGCCTATCGTTATATCTGATAACTCAAATCCTCACGCCTCCCATTTTCGGATTGTCTCTGGTAACTCTGCTGATCCCCATCACTATTGATATTACTATTAATCCTTTGCCGATCATAAGGACTACCTCTCCTCTGACAATTATCTAACATGTTTCCCTTCCCTCTACTGCTATACTTTTACAAAACATAACACGTTCTCTCTCGCGCCTTTGTACATTTCCATCCCAAAATTTGTCAATGAACGTCTCTTTAAATTCTCCTCAATTTGACATATTATTCCGATACACTTGAAACCAATTTTACTTTCACCGATAAAAAAATTCGACAAGATCTCCAGCACGTATTCCCATTCAAAAATATAATTCCCTAACTTATTTGCAAATGTTTTCTCAACTAGTTTTACAATTTCCATAGGAGTGAACTATTTTTCAGAAAACATAGGTAAATATTGGTCTCTGCTGAACAAACCACTCGCTACTACCACCTCTCCCGCCGTCTGACCTCTAAATTCCTGCCGTATCACTCTCTGGCAATTGAAAACTTCTTCTTCCGTTACTCTCTCAGCATTCCCCTTCACTATTCTCACATCTTCCTGCAGTTTTTCCTCTTTCTCTATCGGCTCCTATGATGGCGTTTCCTGTTTGTCCCGTAGTTCACTGGACCCCCCAAAGTTTGCTTACACGGATATCAAATTTGAACGCAAGAATTTAAGATTAAAGAAGGTAACTGTTTCATATAAAGATTTAGTGCCTACCTTTTTACTGAAGCATTATACCATTCGTTTTTCTTAATGTAATTATAGGAAATGGGATAGAAATTAAACGGGATAAAATGACGTATACAAATACAAGACAGAAACACTGCTTACATTTAAAAGACATGTAACTGAAGAATATTAATCACAATCAAAAATATGGTAGGTAATAATAAAAATAAGGTATTCTCATAATATCACAATAAATGTCTTAAAAGAAACAAAGGAGTGCATTTTGTAAGAAAAATGTGAATAAATAAAATGAACGCTTCCTGCATAAGAAAATAATTGTATTTGTATAATCTTAAACAGTGCACTAGTTTTCCATAAAAATAATAATTTTCTAGCAGTTCAAATGATTGGAGGAAAGTAATTAGGGAAAAACGGAAGGAATGGCTCTTCATTACTTTGTTAGTAGCAAGAGTGCTTGGAAAACCGTTTCTATGGAGTTATTGTTAGCGCTGATCAAACAATTCAATCCCGCACGTATTGGGGCAGGATTACATCGTGAACATTTTTCACAAGTAAATTACAGTTAATTAAATGTTTTCCTTGTTTAGGAAAGCTAGTATAGACAGAATATTTAACCATAGAAACATCTTGATCAGTTCCTGTGAAAATGGTGTTGGAAGTGACTTCTGAGTGCGTAACGGGACAGGCCACACCTCCTGGACGACGAACACATGTGACGTTGCCTTGGTTACTTCTCCTTCGTCCTCAGGGTTGACCAAATTTTCGCCCAAACGTTACATGTTTTTTTTCCACCCGGAATTCTTGTGATCGCGATTGTACATGGGCCAATAATTCATCGTCCTGTAAGGGCTGGGATAGTGACTTTCTAACAGGCAAAGATCACTACCTTAACAAACCACCGCCTAATTTGCAAATATACCCCAAAACAATGTGGAAAATTTACGTGATTGTTAATATTTCGATTATTAACTATAACACATATTATTTCACTTAGGACCATAGGGACACATTACAACACACGTACCTCAGTTTAAACACACCCACCGCTGTAGCTATAATGTCGTTAAGGAATGCCGTTGAAAAATAAATAAAACCGTCGGACTAAAAGAAGGTACTATCCTTGTAATTCAGTTATTTGGGGTGGCTTAATTATCAACATCGGTTGTTTATTGTGTGTGAGTGAAATCTGTTTGACATCCTGTGTTGTGGTGGGAAATATAAAAGCGTGCGCACTATAATATCTTGTGCCCAGGACTGAAAACGTTTTTCAGGATTCTGGACTAAAATTCTATTCCACAGTTTGCTAGGAATCAAACCATACAGCAAACAGTTTGTACAATCGTCTGCATTTGATCCTATATGACATATGCTCACCCTAGAAAAATTTTGTGTTAGTATTTTTACTTGAAGTTTCGGTACACCTATCGGTCACCTCATAACTGCCCGGAATATTAGACGCCATTTTTCATGCAAGGTTCACGTAGCTACTAGGCACTCAAAATATGACTGCATTTCAACAACAATAAAAACAATTGAGGAGCCCAGAAATGCAATGGGCCTTGTCATGTCTTTGACATTTTGAGCGAGGAAAAGCAAAAAATTCACAGGTTGTGTTATTGCTATTTAAACTAACATTTTTCTTCACTATTAGCAAAAGTACCTTAAGTTTGACTTGTCTGTGAGTAACTTGTAGTAAACAGGTTTTAAATGTTTTAAATGACTGACAAGTCCCCTTTTTCACCTAAACAAGACGCAGTTTTAAAACAAATGAGAAATTATTCAGTTTTTACATTTGTATTTCTATTATACGTGGTACATGAAGTCGAAATCTTACTGATGAACATCTTTGTACCAAAATATACCTAAATATACATTGAGCTGTTGAAGTTCTTACTCTTGATCGTGATTGCTGAATCATCCGGCGTATATTTCCTTGAATCCCTGAATTTGTTAACAATGACACTGAAGTACTGTTGGTGCTCAAGTGGGATAATACAAAGCATCTTAGCAACATCATAAGTTTTAGCTCTTTTTATAGGTACTTGACCTGTATAAGCCACAGGCACATTGTTCAAAGTTGAACACTTTCCTGGTTTAACAAGTCAGATATCCATGATTTACAATTACGCTTGCATAATCAAAAACGTTCAGATACTTGGACGCCGAAGAAATGTCAAACAATTTATAAAGTGACTGCCCAATTTTGCCCTTCCACAGTAACAGTCCTCTTGAGGATTGGATCTAAATGCCCTTAGAACTGAAGAAAGATTTCTTGTGACCACATTACAAACTCCATGTCCTTGCGAATTGCTTGCAGTATATCAAACCATTGAGCAGGAATATACACAGTATCTTGTTTTCTCCTTTTCAGTTCTAAAGGGGAGAAATCTCTGTCTCATGCCATGTAAGAATGACCACGTGTGGGGAGCATATGGCTGATCGCAAAAAATTGACTATTGTGTACTAAAGTATACTTGAACTGCACCATGATTCGATTTCTCTTCTGGACTGTACGTGCATCTGTAAAAACATACAATACTAGGTGACACGTGGTTTTGAAGAAAATTTATTAATAGGGAAGCTACTTTATTTGGACCCTTCTTAGTTGTGTTCTCGTCATATGCATGCATAAAAGCATTGTTATCAGAAAATCTACGCACACAAAAAACGTATACCTGTAGATATCCACAATAGAACATTTCTGCAATGGCTACACGTGGCTCTGGTATGTTCTGAATGAAATAAGATGCAAACATTTGTGACATTCCTTCCTCCTCCACTAAAACTAGCTCTCGACACTTCTTCGTACTGCTTTAAAGTGCATTTGCTCGTAATTTATGGCGTTTTAGCCCAATCTCCATCTTTTCTTTCACAGCTCCATATGTTTCTCCATGAATTTTGCTTTTTAAGTTCTCACGTATACTGCATATGTTCACTCGAGGCCTCCTAAACCCTTAGTTGACATGGTTCTTGTAGTAATCATAAAAGAATTCATGAAAGTAATAATATTTCACGTTCGGTTTCAAATCCGATTTTTCAGTTCAGTTTTCCTTAATATTTTGAAGCAGTAAGTACTGATGCGGTTCAAATTTCTGAAGCAACAGTTCCCAACGTTTTGTAGAGGAAAGAACGCACGAACTCTTGAATTAGCACATTGGTATCTTCTGGGACTTCTCGATGATTCGCACGGCTATCTTGAGACGAAGTTACTCGTTCCTAAGCAAGGTGACATAACCCCTCCAGGCATCTTTTCCTTGCATCATGTAGAGCAATGAAAGTTTTCTTGCAAACAATTCCCTTTTGAGAGCCAACTTTAACCTGAAACATTAAAACAAGATTTGGGTGCTTGAATCATGCTCATAGAAATGTGGTTGCCACCATATTTGTACAGAGAGTTATTGAAGAACTCCAGAATACAGGTATGAATGCTTCACCAGCATAAATTGTCGTGCTCTTGCGTTGACAGCCATGGCCACCACGGGCAATGTGGAACAATGCTTGGGCTTTGCTGGGCGCTACAAAATCGGATGACGCTGTATTTGGTTACAGTAAACATTCATTTGTTTTGATTCATTTAACACGGCCCGGCTTAGCTGTATTCTAGTGCCTATTGACAAATATCAGTTTCCTATATACCTTGTAAAAGTAATTAGCTTCCCTTGGGCGATGATTTATACTGTTATCTCATGGTCATCCTGTTTGTGGCGAATACGGCAGAAACAGCGAGCACATATGTGTCCTGAGCATTCTTTCTTTGCAATTTAATTCTATCAGCAGTGCCTTTGTCTCAATAGAAAATCTGTCAAATCATTTTATTTTACTCTGCAAATCAGATAAAACGTTTTCATTGTTAATGAAGCATTATTCAGTATAACAAATAAATACATGTTTAGGTTAGGAAACAAAGAGCAGGTATGTCTTACTGACATCTAGGGCCAATCTGTCGAGCAGCAATCTGCTTTCCTTTCCAGTTGACATGTCCCTTACTCCTAACTTTACGATCCCTTATTGCATTTCTTTTCCATTGACCTGGTTCTTTTCATTTCCATTACACTGAGATTCACTTTCGTCACTTCTGATCGCCATTTTTCCACTCATGTCTAGCCATACCACGTGAGCTCTGATAGTAAGAGGGGCACCTCTTGGCGCTGAAGAGAACTTTACAGATATCCGCAAAAAAAAATTTTAAAAATGTAAAGTTGACAAGTTCCTTTCTTCAACTTAACAACCTATCTTCAGGGTCAACCATATTGCTGGAAAGTCTCGCTTTGCCCTAAAATGATGCGTGATTGCTCATTTATATACGACCGAGCCCGATAGCTTCAGTCGCTTAAGTGCGGCCAGTATCCAGTATTCGGAAGATAGTTGGTTCGAACCCCACTGTCGGCAGCCCTGAAGATGGTTTTCCGTGGTTTACCATTTTCACGCCAGGCAAATGCTGAGACTGTACGTTAATTAAGGCCACGGACGCTTCCTTCCCACTCCTAGCCCTCTCTTGTCCCATCGTCGCCATAAGACCTATCTGTGTCGGTGCGACCTAAAGCAACTAGCTCTTCTTCTTCTCATTTATATACGCCGTATTTTAAGTTCATATATCACAAAATAACTGACAAGTCCGCTTTTTGATCTCAGTACTTCAATTGCATTGGGGGTAAGTAGGTGCGAACGACCGCGACATATGAATTGCCGAATAAAGGGTATTGAAAGCCTATCAGAAGTATGGAGAGCAGAACTAAATGTTGCTATGCTCTCTAAACGAGGTGGTGAGCACCTATTCGGATCTGGAAGGCCGTCGGGTCGGTTCCCCGTCAGGAATTCGAAACGTTTGGAAACAAGACTTCTACTTTGGAGTGGTATATGAGCCTGGGGTACACTCAACCTACATCGGAAATAGGTATCAGGTTAATCTCTAACCACGGATGTTCACTTTTCAAGGAGCCTAATGAGGCCTGTACGACGATGGCTTTGCTTTCTTGCTTTGATATGAATTACTTTTGCGGACAAATACTGTACCTTTAGAAGTTCTATACAATTTCCTTGCAGAACTATTTTTTGCTAGTTGTTTTACGTCGCACCGACACAGATAGGTCTTACGGCGACGATGGGACAGGAAAGGGCTAGGTGTGGGAAGGAAGCGGCCGTGGCCTTAATTAAGGTACAGCCCCAGCATTTGCCTGGTGTGAAAATGGGAAACCACGGAAAACCATTTTCAGGGCTGCCGACAGTGGGGTTCGAACCTACTATCACCCGAATACTGGATACTGGCCGCACTTAAGCGACTGCAGCTATCGAGCTCGGTTCTTGTAGAACTAACAGTGTGTTTGCTGATATGCTTTTCATTATACCAGACATTATAGTCTAGGTCTAGTTAAGTTCATCGGAAAGCTAACAGATCACTGTGTATCACGTACTACTTAAGTAACAGATAAGTATTTGTAGAACTACCCTTATCCGAAGGACTACTGTTTATTCATCATTGGCCAACTAAACATGTCGCTGATTCATAAATTTAAGAATCCAGCCGAAACTGAGATTCACGAAAAAGTATAAGGAGGTGTATATAGAAAGATAAGGTATGCTGTGTTGTAGATGCGATGCCGTGTGGAAGTTTTCAGTCTATCAGAAGTTATCGATTACTCAGCTTGCCCAGTCTTGATAGGATTCTCACTTCAAAAGGAGGTACACAAAGACAAAGACCACCAAAGGAAGCTCATGTTCTTGTTATTAAAAGAGGTCGATCCTTCTTCCTCCTTTTCCTTCATCCCTCTGCCGTCTGTTTGGTTTTCCTGTGTATTTAAACATGTTCCAGTGATTTCGTTCAAGACGAATTACAAGTTTTAAGAGTCCACATTAAATACGGATGTTTATAAGGAAAAACATATTGTTCAGAGGTAGAGGTATGACAAACAAGAGATGGAACTTCAGCTGTTTGAATAAATTATAAACACCAGGCATAATTTCGTTGGCTTTCTTCTTCTAGCGCTGTTTCAAAAATTTGATAACAAAACAAGAAACGACAGAACAATAGAGGAAAATGCATGTGTCTCAGAGGTAGATTTGCAATCTGTGTTTCATTCATAATAATAATTTCGTGTGGCTATATCTAACCGAGGTGTCTCTGTGGCCCAGGCGGCAGCGCGCCGGCCTCTCACCGCTGTGTACCGTGGTTCAAATCCCGGTCACTCCATGTGAGATTAGTGCTGGACAAAGCAGAGGCGAGACAGGTTTTTCTCCAGTTACCCCGATTTTCCCTGTCATCTTTTATTCCGGCAACACTATACATTAACATTTCATTTCATCTGTCAGTCATTTATCATTGCCCCAGAGGCGTGCGACAGGTTTCGGCAGCCGGCACATTCCCTATCCCCACCGCTAGATGGGGGCTTCATTCATTTAATTCCTGACGCGGTAGAATGACTGGAAACAGGCTGAGGATTTTTTATATCTAGCCGAGTGTAGTTTCTTGTAAGGCAGGCCCTCCGATGAGGATGGGCGGCATCTGCCATATGTGGGCAACTGCGTGTTTTTGTGGTGGAGGATAGTGTTATGTGTGTTGTGTGAGTTGCAGGGATGTTAGGGACAGCAGAATCACCCAGGCCTCGGGACATTGGAATTAACCAATGAAGGTTAAAATCCCCGACCCGGCCGGGAATCGAACGCGGAACCTCTAAACAGAAGGCCATTCAGCTAACGAGTCGGAGTGCTTCTCATTAATCAAAGAGGATAGAGAGTAGGAACAGTCCTCCACTCTCGGATATTGCTCCATTTTAACCAATCTTCACTGTCATCATAACAAATCAAATAGAGTTTTGACTCTCACAAGAGGGCGTAAGTTATGATATTTCATTGTTTTATGATTTTTTGGCTGCTTGTTTAACGTCGCATTAACACATCGATGATTTTTGGTGATGGAAGGATGGAAAGGTATCGGCATTGGTTTTAATTAAGCTACAGTCCCAATATTTGCCTGGTGTGAAAATGGGACACCACGGAAAACCATCTTCAGGGCTGCCGACGGTGGGATTCGAACCCATCTCCCGAATGCAAGCTCTCAGCAGCGGGCCCCTAACCGTATGACCAACTTGCACGGTGTTTTATGATTAGGAGGAAACATATTAGTACTAAGGTGATGAAAACCAGAGATAGTTTTTCACTGGTTAAGAAATGGTCACAATAGAAGATGCGCACTTAAATTCATACTGATCTACTAAATGGAACATGCTCACGCGTGTTCAATACAGTCCCCTAACTGGACTAGGTTTCTCACTCAATTGGAATATTGGTATTCCAATTTCAGTGGCATGTGCTCCTTTGATCATTAATTTCCTCTATAACTTGCTATTGGTGAAATTAGGCAATTCAGATGCATTCACGTAAGTTCAATGGAACGTTTTTTGAATCTCTTTTAAACAGAAGTAGCAAAAAAAACAATTAAACTACTTGCGGAGAATGTACCTACTGCTAGATTTCAAGTTTGTTCAAATGGACTTCCTCCCAACTTATGTTCCACCGGCTGTGAACGAAAAACTTACTTCCTTCCTTACTGCAGTAAAATAGTTATGACTAAAGCATAGAATGAATCTGTTTAGATTAACACGTGAAGAATATTTTGGGCAAGGCTAACATTTCTGATTAAAAATGTACGTGCGATTGAAAATGTTAAAAGTAACTGAAAGGGAGTAACGCTGTTGTTAATGATAAGATTCAGTTGTCTTACTTCAACAGCATTTTTCAAAAGAGAATATTATAAAGAAATTACGTTCTAGGTCTCCTATGACGCAATTAATGTTTGTAGATATTTGAAACTTAAAAATAGAAATTCACTTTCACTTTTAGTGAGCCTACATATGATGATACTCATCCTATTGCCATAATAATGTCGTCCAGGTGTATAGCGTTGTCTTTAAAAAAGTACAATCAATACAGATTATATACCAGAAAAAAATTACTGTAAAACACATTTAGAATTCAGGAGTAACTTTAAATACAAACAGTCTCCGGTTGAAGAGAGACAAATTAAACAGAATTGCTTAATAATGTGTACCACCGATGGTTGGAAGGAACGAGGGGAAAAATTACTCGTAAACACTGTAGCAGTAGGCCATATATCCTTTACAGTTATAACGCGTGTTTAGGTTGCATGATCCGCTTTCCCCTGTACAGTTTGGACTAGGCTGCAAGCTTTATAACGCCCCAAGCTAGTCAAAACAGTCCAAGTACAAATCACAAATATGTTTATCTCTCTGTGTCGACATGTACATAAGATGGGGGTTTCCAACCTAGTCTTACACAGGACAGTTACTAAAATGAATACAAAGGTTACAAAAATAAATACAAAGAAGTTACTACATGGACATAGAATACATCATAGTCCGAAATTATTATGTCTACGAAACTTCACATAAGAAATTGATTTTCATAAAAAACGCCATTGCTGCATTAAATATTGAATTTAACATTTCCTTTCAATGACGTTTGCCTTGATTCGATCTTCTCACCTCCTTAACAGATCATTAAATAGCAAGCGATCTCTTTCACTTCATAAGGGTGCAAATACAATAACACGATGAGAACTTACAATTATACAACAAACGACTTCGTTCTGAGGTCAACTCAAGACCATGCGAAGAAAAATATCAAATACGATTTATATCCTGCTCTGTGGATGTAGTACTACGTAATGGGTGAACCATTTAGTTGAAGAATTGTATAAGTCATGTTATTAGGATATATTGCCATCAATTCGGCCTAAACTTACAGCCAAAGTAAGGTATTAAGACAAGGTGTACACGAGGGAAAAGTGACTGAAGTAGCTGGCAGACGTTCCCCAACAGTTTGCACCCAATGAATCATGCTTGCCTCTACGCAGGAATGCTTATTTAAACAAGTAGGTTGGCAATGCGATAAGGCTCATATCACTGTTATTAAGCCTTCGACGACTACCTTCATATTCCTGTCGATTTCCTGTCCCTCTGTCACCAAAATATTATCTGCCTTAATGCGGCATCAACAGCTAGAAAAGGAGATATATTCTACGCTCAATAAATGAAGTGTCTGGCCTGTTCCCTTATGAAATACTTCGTCAGGTTTTATGACCGGAAGATTTATGGAGGGTCACTGCAAGAAAGCAAGCAAGCAAGTGATCTGTCACAATTAAAAATACAACATTATGTATTATATTTAATTATTAAATATTTCTTTTTTTTATTTGCTCTGACCACTTTCCGTTTCCACTTAAAATCATACCCAAGTATTCTACTTTATTGACAACTTCTAACCTCGTCTCGCCCATCCACCATTTTTCATTCTTTGATAATTTATGTCCTTTTTTACATTGATTTCTGTACATTGATTTTTAAGTTCCATTCTTGACAGTAATTTACCACCACATTTATACTACCTTGCATACTATTGGGTGTCAAAGTGAGCAGAAGGATGTCGTCAGCAAAAATGAGGCCCGGAATATCCCGGTTCTCTAGACTTGGATAAACCCCTGCCTCGAAGCCTTTCGATTGAAAGATATCATTTATAAAGAGTAGAAACAGTACTGGTGACAATTTACAACCCTGTTTTAATCCTACATTAGAGAATATTTCTCCAAATACTACGCCCTCCTTAGTTTTTATTGCGCACCATACTTCTGCATATATATTTTCAACCGCTGTTATCATCTTCTGGGACACCCCTATCCCTCTCATCTTGGCCACGACCGCCCCTCTGCTCACAGAATCAAATGCTTTCTCCAAATCAATAGCAGTAATGTATACTTTTCCTCCTTTCTTTTTTACATACTTATCTATTATTGTTTTCACTACAAAAATATTATCTGTTGTCCTCATCCTTTCTCTAAAACCTGCTTGCAGCCTCTCCAGAATCGATTCCCCCTCTGCCCACTTCATTATCCTTTTTGCTAACACACCTGTATATATTTTACTTAATGTATCTAGCAACGTTATACCCCTGTAGTTGTTAGGGTTATTTTTATCTCCCTTCTTCTTATAGATTGGGCAGATCACTCCCTCTTGCCAAGATTTTGGGAACTCACCTCCTTCAAATATTTTGTTAAATAGTTTCGCCATACTTTCTAGGATATCCGTATTTTGCGCCAGCTGCTTCCAAAATTCGTTAGTGATACCCGAAATCGCTCCTGATTTGCCTTTCCTGGCTTTCCCTAGTACCTCCCTTATTTCTTCTTTCGATATTTCCTTATCTAATGCCGGCACAGTACACCCTAGCCCTACCGATATACCGGTATCGTTTACTCTCGGTCTCCACCTATCTTCAGTCTCTAAAAGTTTCTTATAGTGCTCCACCCAGATAGCCTGACTTATTACCGTCTGCCGCGGCAGCTTCCGTATTCCACAAATCCCCTTAATTGTACTCCATACTCTTCTAACATCATTCTGTTTTGCATTGCTATTTAATTCGACAACTCTCTGCTCCTGCCATTCAGACTTAGTTGCATACAGTAATTCCCTATATTCTCTTCTCACGTTACAGAATCCCATCCTATGGTTTTCTCCCCCATGCTTCCGAAACTCCTTCAATGCTTTCATCACTTCATACTTTTTATGCCTGCATTCGTCATTGTACCAGCCTTTTCCTATTATATTCTGCCCCTCCTTTATCTTCATCTTCTCCCCTGCCATCTTTACAGAATTTTCAATTATTTTAACTGCTGTATTCGATCATTGAATCTATTCCAGCTTTCACTATCTGTCCTATTTCTCCATCATAATAATTCATAAACTCGTTTTTTAGCTCCTCTCTCCACCTATATTTAGTGACTATCGTTTCTTTGTATTTTATCATATTGCTTGTTGGTGTCTTACCCTCTCTAACTTTTATTCTGACAATAATTGGGAGATGATGTGACTCACCCCATTCCTTAACCTCCATACTTTTAATCACAGGCAACGCATTCCTGGAGCATAACGCCAAGTCTATGCTACTACCCCCTGTTTCCATAATGTATGTCAGGTTCCCTAATTCGTCGCCATGCCACCATCCATTCAAAATATATAATTCTATCGTACCACATAGCTCTAGCAACTTTTCTCCATTTTTATTACAACCCTTATCCTGGCTCACTCTCTTTTTTACATAAACAGCTTCTGTCTCCTTGTCGTATACCGGCTTCTGGTCTGCAACCCTCTCATTGAAATCCCCCATTATAAGAATGCCTGTATCCTCAAAAATATTTTGTACTCTATGGATTTCTAATGCCAACTCATCAAAGAAAACCCTTTTCGCAAATGGCGAGGTTTCAGGAGGGTTGTAGACAAAACCAATACATAAGTCTGTCTCATTTTCATCATACATCTTTATTCTGACCCACATCATTTCCTCCATTTCTGATTCTATCTGAATTATTCTAGCTTGCAAATCCTCCCTAACCATCACCATTATCCCACCCGGGTATCTGCCCCTTTCGGTTCGTCTCTCTTTTGACTTATAATAGACTGTGAACTCTCCTATTTCTATAATAGTTTTCGGTGGAATCCAGGTTTCCACACATGCGAGAATATACAAGCTATGTAATAACTCTTTAAAAGCTTCATTCTGTAACTTACTCCTACGGCCTTCAATATTGATACACCCTACTCTTATCTCTAGTTATGTCTTTCTCCCTTGTCCCTCACTCTGGCTGATCTTCTTGGACCTCGTAATCCTTGTTACACCTAGATCTTCAGGGTTCTCATCTAGAGTGTTAACACCTTCTCTATCAAGGCTACCCTCATTTGCATTACCTTTTCTGAGCAAGAAGTCCTTGATACTCACACGTCTGCGTTTCGGTGTTGCTTCTTTCAGAGAGTCTGCACTCAGCTGCCTCTGAAGGTCGCCTGGACTGCCTTCGCTAATCGTTGTTTCAGCATCTGTTACTTCCTCTCTCTGTCCTTGTTGCATCGCTGGCTGGTTGTCCCTCGCTGCTCCGCATTCTGCTGGTCTCAGCTGCCTCGTACGTTCACCTTCCTCCTCGGCCAATGTACTCGCTGTATTGTACATATTCTTTAACTGCTCTACTCCCCAGGTCCTCGTCCAGTTACTGTCCCCCACCACTAATTTGTTGCGCCTTATGTAGGCCCTTAATCCTTCACGTCTAGCTTTCCCTAGGTGAAACTGTAGCATTTTCTGGTTCCTGAAGGCTTCTTTTTCCATCTCCTGTTTGACCCATATGTTCTCACCTTTCAACCGACTTGTACTATGCAGAATCTTTCCCACTAGTAAGTTTGATACAAATCTCACTCTCACTGGTCTCTTGCCTTTTGTTTTCTCCATTCTCTGTAGTTCTTCTATATCGGCCTCTCTGCAGCTAATCTTCATCTTCTCGTTAATTAGCTCCAGCACTTTGAATACCAGGTCTTCTTTAGTATTCTCTGGTAGCCCATATATAAAAATATTTTTCTTTCGGGTTTCCTCTTGTCTTTTTTTCTCCTGCCATCTCAACTCTTTTATCTCTTCCTCCATTCTCCTCACCTTATCCCTCAAACTTGATATTTCTTTATTATTTTGGACCGCCCTTTCAGTCACTTTTCCTATCTCCTCTTTCACCATTTCTCGTAGATCACTAGATTGCTCTCGTAATAGCTCTCTCATTTGTTCAGTTTGGGCCTTACTAAATTCCCTTATCTTCTCCATGTCTTCCCAACCAACCACATTCTCATGATCAGGTCCAGGGTTCATCTCGACCCCTCCAATAACCAACAACACTGCCATCACTGATGCAGCCATCAAAATTGAAACCAAACTCACCTGCTGTCCGGTTCTGCCACTCATATTACGCCTCGTATTCCTGACTCTACCGTGCCAACGACCTATCGTCGCCCGGTACAATTCTATTGAAATCCCCATGTCAGCACTCACTCACTCAACAACCTTCCTCTTCGCTTGCACGATTACAACTGCAGTAGTTAAATCTAGAGTGTTGTACGGAGCGGAAATTTGGGGAGTTGAAGAAAGGGTTGACTCACTTGATACAATTACGAGTAGATTTGGGAAAATAATTATGGGTCTACCCAGCTGTACAGCTAATTGTGGAGTGAGAAAGATGTGCAAAGATATAAGTCTGCGAGTGGAGATTATTAAAAGGATAATAAAGTATTGGTTGAGAATGAAGTTGCGAGAAGGGGGCGAAATTTTACAGATAGCATATCAACACCAAATGAAACATCAGAACCAAGGATACTGGGTGGATGGGGTACGGAATATTTTAGAAACGATTGGAATGGGATGTTACTGGGAAAAAGAATGTATAGAGAAGTGGAAAATATGTAAAAAAAAAATAGTTCTAAGAATTAAGAATTAAGGATATTGAAAAACAAGACATTGATGCACAATGTAGAAGTAAGAGGTCATTAGAAGAATTTTGTAATATATATGGGAGAATGAGAATAAATGTAGAGTTTATAACAAAAAAGAGAATGAGGGGTATAATATGGTGGTTAATGGGGATACATAAAAATAAAGCATATAGAAGGAACAGGGATGAAAATAAATGTTTAATATGCTCTGAAGAGATGGGATGGGCACACCTTATAAAAGATTGCCCTATGACAAAGGAAATACGAGAAAAATTCATAGACGATGAGGATGTAAAGAAAATTGAGAACGAAAATCAGTTGTACACAATTGTAAAGTTATTGAACAGAGAATGGATGCACCCGGATAGAATTGCAAAATTATTTAACATTATTAGGGGAAGGTGGAGCAGGAAATTGAAGGAAGGAAAGGATGTGATACATGTCAGCCAGGAACCGAATTGTGCCTAAGGTAACCCAGACAATATAACTCCGTTGAAGTCTAGAGCCATTAGGTACATAGGCTTAAGGGAAAGCATGGAACTACCTCGTTACAGTAGTTCTACTAGTTTTATGTATTGTCGAGTATTAATTTCCGTTTTCTCTTTTTTTCTTAACAGCCTGAAAAGGCAATATTAGCTTTGATAATCTGAAAAGATATCACTATAAATAGATGTTTTGGGTTTTTTTTTCTGCCATAATACTATATATGAATGGAAGTCCAACATTCAGTTTATAGTATTCTTTCTCTGTTCAATTTCTATGCACCTGCTTTATATGAGCATTCATCGCATGTACCAATTATTAACACTATTCACAATAGTTATTTAAGTTACTCCTTCTAATTTTGTATACGGCATGTATCACAAATTATGAAATTATGAAACGATTACAATAAATAATACCCTCTCCCTAATCTATGATTTTCGAGATTAAGGGAGACGGGTATCTTGAATCTTGAATCTTGAATCTATTAAATATTTCAATAAAGAAATCCAGTTCTAATAGTACATTATGTAACAAGCCTATAATGCCAATACTTAATGCATGAGTATGTTTATAAAGCGAGCAAAGCGAGTTTTATAATTTCCATACGAGTGTCTTAATTACCATTATAGGTGAGCTGCATACGACTGTTTATGCTCGACGATAATTATAATTATATGTTTTAAATATTCATAGATTTATGTCAAGATGTCGCTTGACAGTTGAGTTTACTGAACAGAGCGCACAGCGCATGCGCTTGGTTATTGATTTTCCGTGAGTGGATCAGAGACCTTGACAATGTCATATGTTTTCAAAGCTTTGATAGAAGGTTATCATAACCTAGCTTTATTTCAAATACAAATTGTTTATTGTACTCTTGGTGAAGTGAATTTGCGGGAATGTGCCGTGTGGTTGTGGAATATTGGAACTAGAAGGTGCATTGATGTTAATATATGTGCCCGACATGTTTGATTTTGAAAACGAGTGCGAAGCTAGTGCGTTGAGCGCAGTTGCCATGCTGTACTTACCTAACTGGTCAAACAGTTGTATCATAATGAAAATCTGAACTCTGATTGGTGGAGAACCTGTATCAAAATGTAACTTGAACTATAATGAGTTTTCTGGCATATAATATTTACATTTCGGCGTCGTCGAGCATAAAGGAGAGTAATGTATTGCTCATAACTAGCTCGCCTTAGTCTAATATATCCTACATGAGGCAGTAGAACAGAATTTTCTACAACCACTTTTCCTATAATTAGAAACCCGTTTCAAAAGAAAGTGAGCTGGCTGTTCCCGAGATCCAATGGTATAATCCAGTGGCATGTAAACCCTTGTATACGGCACAATAAACTGTGTGCTAGAATTCTGTGCACGGACACACGAGACACGGAATTAGTTTTGGTGGTTAGTATTGTAACGAAGGCTTTGAAGGTAGAATAGCATGATGTGGGGACCATTTTTGACTGGTAAGATGTACGCTGTATAGTTGTAATATATGACATTGAATGCCGTTGGCCACTGTGAAACGATGGTGCGAACGTTTTCAGAAACGATGTGCCAGCTGCAGTGATGACGCCAAATGGCGTATGGCGACCTTCGGGTCGTGACGAGGATGAATGATGACACATACACCAGTCCTCATTTCTTGGGAATTACCAATTATGGTTGAAATTCCCGAACCTGACGGGAATCGAACTCGGGATCCCTGTGACCAAAGGCCAGCACGCTAACCATTTTTATACATGGAGCTGGACATGCCTTTAGGTTAAAATACCCAAGTACCGGGCGAGTTGGCCGTGCGCGTAGAGGCGCGCGGCTGTGAGCTTGCATCCGGGAGATAGTAGACTAGGTTCGAATCCCGCTATCGGCAGCCCTGAATATGGTTTTCCGTGGTTTCCCATTTTTACACCAGGCAAATGCTGGGGCTGTACTTTAATTAAGGCCACGGCCGCTTCCTTCCAACTCCTAGGCCTTTCCTATCCCATCGTCGCCATAAGACCTATCTGTGTCGGTGCGACGTAAAGCCCCTAGCAAAAAAAATACCCAAGTTGACCTATTTAGTGCAAAAAATTAAACTCAAATGTTGAAGATATTATTCTTTAGATATGGACGTACAAAAGGCCATAAAATATTGTCTCGCCCATCTTACAGTGTATTAAGAAACTCTTTATACAATGAAACGAATATTTAAGTATTGAAGAAACATATTGAAGAATTAATAAGTTTACATATTTGTATGTTTATCTTTCAAACATATACGTGAACTTACAATCATTTTGATTCGCTTTCATTGGCCTCACATTATAGTCACTTGAAGCGATAAAAGACAACTCAAAATCACAGCTGTCTTCGGCTACCCGCGCAATGTTGCCCGAGATTGGTTGAAATATCGTACTGGCAGAGCATTGTACACTCAAATTTTCGAGTAAAAGAATTTAAGTCCGCCTCTGTGGTGTAGTGGTTAGCGTGATTAGCTGCCACCCCCAGAGGTCCGGGTTCGATTCCCGGCTCTGCCACGAAATTTGAAAAGTGGTACGAGGGCTGGAACGGGGTCCACTCAGCCTCGGGAGGTCAACTGAGTAGAGGTGGGTTCGATTCCCACCTCAGCCATCTTCGAAGTGGTTTTCCGTGGTTTCCCACTTCTCCTCCAGGCGAATGCCGGGATGGTACCTAACTTAAGGCCACGGCCGCTTCCTTCCCTCTTCCTTGCCTATCCCATCCGATCTTCCCATCCCACCACAAGGCCCCTGTTCAGCATAGCAGGTGAGGCCGCCTGGGCGAGGTACTGGTCATTCTCCCCAGTTGTATCCCCCGACCAAGGGTCTGAAGCTCCAGGACACTGCCCTTGAGGCGGTAGAGGTGGGATCCCTCGCTGAGTCCGAGGGAAAAACCGAACCTGGAGGGTAAACAGATGATGATGATAATGAAAAGAATTTAAACGTTAAATCACATCGTGACTTCAGTGCTGTCAAACAACTCAAGGACGACTTCTTAATCTCTTCCGTCACTCAAGTCTCAGTGAATGGATTTTCAATATTGCTAAATAGATGACCCAAACCTCGGTCAAGTACAACGTGACATAAATTTAGGTTGAAAAGTTCAGGACACTGCGACCTAAGAAATTAATATCCGAAATATATTTAATGTTAGTATTTTCATGTCTGGAAATGCTCTTAACTTCTAGACAACCTAATATTTTGTAAATATGAAGTCTTGTGGTACTGACGTTTAAGGAGGGATACTCTGAGCCGTATCTTTCCTTAATGTTTGGAAAAGAAGATAAGTAGAAGAGTAAGTTAACAACACATACACTTCCTGTGTGAAAATGAAAATTGTCATTAATAAAACATTTCTAAGGTAGGTTACAAGTTACAACGGCTCCCCTTCCTCGTTTGAATATTCCTGTAATCATTACTGAGAGGTTTTGAACATCAACAGTTCTTAAAATCGATTAATCAATCAAACAATCAATCAATCAATCAATCAATCAATCAATCAATTACCACTGATCTGGATTTAGGGCAGTCGACCAGGTGGCAGACTCCCTATCTGTTGTTTAACTTTTGGTATCTCTTGTGGTACTAATCTCAGGGAGGTTCACAATTAAGTCACCTATCTATCTTCTTATGATCACGTAGTTTTATTACCCCCTCTAGAAACTACTACTACTACTAAATGTTTTCATTCCTCCCCTGAAGGGGGAGGCCTCTTAGACGGTGACGCTGTCTCTCAGACCAGGAGATTTGTGACGGTGAAGGAGATGCTAGGAGAAGGTGAGGAGGTTGGCGGCCGTGGCCTACACTAGGAACTCTCCCGGCATTCGCCTTAGTGCAGGAGAATGGAAAACCATGGAAAACAATTCTCAGGACAGCCGAAGGTTGAGGCCAGCCGTGAGGTACAGCCCTGTCCCGTCTCCCGAATGCAGAGGCATAGAGCCATGGTAGAGCCGTGGCCACCTCTCCTCTGCTCGGTTGGCCGGTCAGAGTGCAGAGCTGTTGGACTGCGGACCAGCCGTGGGCACTTGAGGGCCGAAATCCACTCTACATCTACCGACCCTCTAGAAATCACATATTCAGTTATAAAGCAGTTAAGTTCGCAAATGTGAAAGCAGTTGAAATTTGTTTTCGTTATGTAGCTTCCAATATCCTTCGGTCATCATGGGCCAAACCATTAGTCTAAGAATGAAATGAAATGACGTATAAGTTTTAGTACCGGGAGTGTCCGAGGACAAGTTCGGCTCGCCAGATGCAGGTCCTTTGATTTGACACCCGTAGGCGACCTGCACGACTTGATGAGGATGAAATTATGATGATAATAATAATGTTATTTGTTTTACGTCCCACTAACTACTCTTTTACTGTTTTCGGAGACGCCGAGGTGCCTTGAATTTAGTCCCGCAGGAGTTCTTTTACGTGCCAGTAAATCTACCGACACGGGGCTGACGTATTTGAGCACCTTCAAATACCACCGGACTGAGCCAGGATAGAATCTGCCAAGTTGGGGCCAGAAGGCCAGCGCCTTAACCGTCTGAGCCACTCAGCCCGGCGAAATGATGATGAAGACGACACATATACCCAGCCCCCTTGTCAGCGAAATGAACCAATTATGGTTAAAATTCCCAACCCTGCCGGGAATCGAACCCGGCACCCCTGTGACCAAAGGCCAGCGTAAGTACCCAATACAACTCAAAAGTAGGCCTATAAGGTTTTATTTTCCCTCGAAAAAACGTAGTAGCGTATTAGATAATTTATCCCTAGTACAATTCCAAGGTTTTTAAGTGAAAATATATCATTTGAACCTGTACCATCATCTTTACTAACACGCAACAGGTGCATATTTCAAGTAATTATTAGATTATATCTGTTACCGAGCGTGTTAACGCGCTACGGCTAAGGAGTCAAATTCTGCATTAGGGAGAGGTATGGACTCGAACCCCAAAGTCGGCTGTCCTGAGAATTGTTTCCTATAGTTTTCAGACAAATGCCAGGACATTTCCTATTCATAGGCCATAGCCGATTCCCCACACCTCCTCACCCAGTTTCACTCACCATCGTGCATTTCATCTTCATTATCTTCTCAACTAAAGTTGGCGACAGGATGGGCATCCACCCGTAAAAATATGCCAGATGATTCAATACGATATCATCCCCGGCTCCATATCAGTAATCGGGGCTAAGTGATAAACTTATTTTTTACAACGTGCTTTACATCGCACCGATGCAGATAGGTCTCCTGCCGATGATAGGATAGGGAAGGTCTAGGAGTAGGAAGGTAGCAGCCGTGGCCTTAATTAAGGCACAGCTCCAGTATTTGCCTAGTGTGAAAATGGGAAACTACGGTAAACCATCTTTAGGGCTGCCGACAGTGGGGTTCGAAACCATTATCTCCCGGATGCAAGCTCAAAGCTGCGCAGCTCAAACCGCACGGCCAACTCGCACGGTTAAGTGTAGGTATATATTAGGGTAAATCCGTTATAATTTCTCAAAAGGAATAACAAATAAGCGGTGACTCCAGCTGTAGATTCGCTTTAATAACAAGAATAAGATTGTCGAGACTGATCATGATGATGATGACTATTGCTGTTTAAAGTGGCCTAACATTTAGGTTTTGGGCCCTAATCCTTAAGATTCTCGTAGCATATAATAAAAGGAACGATAGCAGTTGTAGGTGAATGATCCACTGTAAATACAGTACCTACTACTTAAATAAAACCCTAATAAGATTACTTTAAAATTCACTGAGAGAACAGTTCCACAATTTAGAATAAAAATATAAATGGTGTTCATACGAGTAAGTTAAGCTCAAAACTTGTGTTACTGAAGTATAGAGTGAATGTTAACTGTAATTTCATATGCTCAATACAGTAGGTTTCTGTGTTATCCAATGAAATGCAATACAACGGAAATCGTGTTATAAGAGGGGAACTACGGTAATACGGTACGGTTGTTGAGATCTCACTGAAGATTAGCAGTTATAATCTTAATCTATGCTATAGTGAACATATACAGGGTGTTTCAAAAAGGACTTTACAACTTTGACAGCTCATAGTTATTTATTCATTTTACTTACAGAAATTATTTTGGTGTCATCTTGACTGACAATAGATCAAGTTTTACCTAAACAGGTTGAATGTGACCTCCATCGGTCATGGGGCACACACCCCATCTGAAGTCGGTTTCTTCCCAAACTCGCTGCAGCATGTTAGGCGTGACTCGTTCAATTGCGATGCAGATTCTACATCTGAGTTCTGGTAGAGGAACTGGTAAGGGTGGAACAAACACTGTATCCTTGACGAATCCCCACAAGAAAAAGTCAAGAGGTGTCAGGTCTGGTGAACATGGGGCCATGCAATTGGTGCACCTCGTCCAATCCACTTACCCGGAAAGCGTATATTCAGGAAATCCCGGACGTCGGAGAGGTAGTGGGGCGGTGCGCCATCTTGCATGAAGAGTACACTGAGTTCTTGGTCATCGATTTTCGAGGACTGTACTCAAAGCGTTGTCTCACTTGCTCTACGACATCGTCAGACGTACGTGGACGACCTGAGGTGAAGACAGCCATCTTTGCCGCAACTGCCGCTAGCTCTTGCAGTGGCGCGATTCTGTACTAGCGTACCACGCGAGTCAAAACTTGATCTATTGTCAGTCAAGAAGACACCAAAACCATGCCTCTAACTGAAATGAATAAATAACTATGAGCTGACAAAGTTGTAAAGTCCTTTTTGAAACACCCTGTACTAGTGTTATCAGGGCTGAAATAACTCACCCACTCTGCACTGAGCCTAGGTGTTGTCAAGTATGAAAGCAGAAGTTTTCAAACCCTACCATAAGCCACTTCATGACTGACGTCACAGAAGCTGGTAGATATGGATTGTTCCGCAAGACAAGCCAAAAGAACAAAAGCATTCGGTTTCGAACGATAAGGTCAGTACAGTCGAGCGATGCTGAATGGATTGCTTCAGTGGAATATAAATACATTTCAGTCCTAATAACACTAGTATATGTTCACTATAGCATAGGTTAAGATTATTTTTTAGATAATGAAATGGATAACACTTGAAGGAAACGAAAAATTTCACTGGCTTATTACGGACTTTTGAATAGGAAGTACTCATGACTTTAAACGACGAAACCCATGCCTGCAGAGTTTCGATGTAGAAGACGACTGTTGGTACATCATGCTGTAGCCCTACCTTAAGGAACAATGATATTCAACTGAATGGAGTTCTACAGTGTTGAAAAGTTATTTACCACCACTTTTGCTAGTTAGCTTTATTTCTGTTGGCACATTTCCTTGAAATGCATCCAAAACAGTGTGCATAGCATAGGAAGGAATATATTTAAAAGTCAGGGTAAGAAATTATTAGATTATTTTTCTTAGTTGTTGTTGTTATATAAGTACACAGACACGAAATATAAGCGAGAATTGATATAATGATACCGGTATAATAATAGGTCCCAATATTTTACCAAGATTTAATTTCATATCATAATTCGGAAATTCATGTCATTTTCTCAAAACTGTCCGAAAACTTGATCTGCCGTTGGCATCATCTGTATTTGTTAAAATATCCTATAAATCATGACTGTGTAACTAATTATATATCGTCGCTTCACCGGTAAAAGGTTGTAATCCACAAAGCTCTTCCTATCGAGTATTCTCCTTAAGGCTGGTCACGCCTCCCAGCCACATATGGATATGCAGCCCATCAGAACAATGTCCGTTGTGTTCGTTTTCTTATGCCGACGAGTAACCGAAAATGAACCTAACATGCATTATACAATAGGAGTGCGTAAATCCGTAATGCAAGCATACATTCGTATAGTACGGTACAGTAAGGTTAATTTTCCTTTACACATGGGCATAGGAAAGTGAACACAACAGAATTTGTTCTAATGGACTGCATAACCATATCGTCGCTTCACCGGTAAAAGGTTGTAATCCACAAAGCTCTTCCTATCGATTTTTCTCCTTAGGACTTGTCACGCCTCCCAGCCACATATGGATATGCAGCCCATCAGAACAATGTCCGTTGTGTTCGTTTTCCTATGCCGCCGAGTAACCGAAAATGAACCTAACATGCATTATACAATAGGAGTGCGTAAATACGTAATGCAAGCATACATTCTTATAGTACGGTACAGTAAGGTTAATTTTCCTTTACACAAGGGCATAGGAAAATGAACACAACAAAACTTGTTTTGATGGACTGCATAACCATACGTGGCTGGGAGGCGTGACCAGTCTTAAGGAGAATAATCGATAGGAAGAGCTTTGTGGATTACAACCTTTTACCGGTGAAGCGATGATATGTGGCTGGGAGGCGTGACCAGTCTTAAGGAGAATAATCGATAGGAGGAGATTTGTGGATTACAACCTTTTACCGGTGAAGCGACGATATGAAGCTCTAATATTGTACAGGTTCAAATTCATCACTGAAAATAATGTGAACACATTACCACTGGCGAACTCAAGCTGGACTGTGGTACAGCTAATTGCAGGAAATGTGTGAACCGATACAGATTATCCCACCAAAGCAGTTCCTTTAAACTATACCAGCTAAAACACAATGTGCGGTCCCACCCTAACTGAAGTACAATTACAGCTTGAGAACTTCGTGGACGATGACTCACACCAGATATCCCCTACCTTCCTCTCAGAAATACACCACATTGGTTACGTCATTATAAGACCCAAATTAGGGAGCAGAATCATTATCACCACCGCACACTCCTTTCCTCTGCTTCATTTCTTATCTACTATTTGAACGGAGATATTCGGTTAGTCTCTTTATTCGCTAGGGCTACATCATTTACGCTGGTGAACAAGAAAGGCCAGACAGGATCTATGTCTTGGAGGGAACACTACACACTCAACCTCAGCCGTTCTGAGGGAATATACTGAGTGGTTTTATTTCAGGTGGAGGACAAATAGTGTTTGAATACGAGAGCATTACCATT
Organism: Anabrus simplex; assembly: GCF_040414725.1. NCBI lineage: Eukaryota > Metazoa > Arthropoda > Insecta > Orthoptera > Tettigoniidae > Anabrus > Anabrus simplex. Next base: position 1,132,408,112 of record NC_090266.1, read on the forward strand.
AGTGTTTCCACCCTTTTACCAGCCGCTGGTAGTGATCTGCGATGTTATTGGAAGCTGACGAAAACAGAGCAAACGCAGATGGTTCGAATTCTTCTTTAAAATAATTTTTGAACATTGTACAAGATTTGGCACAGGGAGGCTACAGAGGCTTTCCAGTCATTGACTTTCAGTTGAACAATTCATTTTTCAACACTCCATGTTACAAATTTTGAAAAATGCAACAATTGTTACAGTATTTACATTTGATAGCCATTTTTTTACAAGTCGCTTTACATCGCACCGACACAGGTAGGTCTTGCGGTGACGATGAGGCAGGAAGGGGCTAGGAGTGGGACGGAAACGGTCGTGGACTTAATTAAGGTACACCCCCAGCATGTGCCTCGTGTGAAAATAGGAAACCACAGAACACCATCTTCAGGACAGCCGGCAGTGGGTTTCGAACGCACTATCTCCCGAATACTGGATACTGGCCGTACTTCAGTGACTGCAGCTATCGAGCTCGGTTTCGATAACCGTATTCATTCGTATTTCTCATAGGTATGTTTTCCCGAATCATATATTATGTGTGTGTCGTAAATAGATTTATCATCACCTGCTGGTAAGGAAATGCCATGATTTTCATTTGAAGCTCGGTTTTCTATCTTCCAAACAGAATTCCACCGAGTTTTCGAACATCACGCCTCTTCTCACATGTAACTATTTTTGTACCGAAAGTTTTAAATTACGTGTTTCCCATACAGTTATACCAAATGAGGATTATCTGTTCAAAAGATGCTATTTCCAATTCATTTTTTTTTTTTAGTAATTCGTCCACATGCTTTGCAGTAATTGAATACTATCGAATACCATGAGCAGTCCAGACCAGAAAGATGTAATTATTTAAAAGAAATACCATACCCGATCAAGGGTACGTTCCATACACCTTTTATTATACGTTTCCTTGCGTTTTTCCACAGTTCATAGGGAGGAAACAGTGGCTTTTAAACAGATACTCCTCATACAACACCAACATCAGCTGGTAAAGAGTAGAAGCAGATCAGTAGTCAAACACTTTATATTTTAACACTCCATATCAACATCAAACTGCCAGAAGTCCTTTCTAGGTTTACTGAATACCAGTGCCTGTGTTAAGTGGGACTGTATATTTAGAGGCTATATCCAATAGACCGCTGCCCACGACATTCCTCCTAGAACAACGATTGACATAGTGCAGAGGACATCGAGTCTGGACCACGTAACCGATAATGCTGCTGTGTTCGGGTCATTTGCTCTCTTCCATCAGTTCGAATATGATCCTGCAACAATCACTGCTAGACAATATTGTTCTCAGCAAAGGAGCCCATCAATTAACGTGTGCCGTTGCCTGGTGAATGCATGAATGTTGAACGTTTTATCACACTGCCTATGTTAATGGTATTGGATGGTAAAATTTGAACTTAACTAAATGGCATTTCGGTCCACGCTTCGTTACTAACGTCCTCGAATGTGCTGCTGAAGTAAGCTAGCGCAGCTTGTTGCTCCTCATACCAGTGAAAATTCACCAGCATACAGTATATTATCCTTAATGTTTGTATGGTAGTGCACTTGTGATCCTGAGCGGCTTTGAGACTTAGATATTCAACACGCCACATGTGGTTTCAAAGCATTATCCAAGAAACAAACCAAACATTCCAAGCCTGAGCTCCTAGAGCGATAAGTTGCGATTAATTCTGTTTTAATGATCCGAGGTTGAGTCACCCCAACATGAAATTATTGTGTCGCTTATTAAAAAAATAATTATGTTGTTATCTACATCGAATACAATGACGCTTTCAGGAGTATCGACGTTCCTCCCTGTCCCGTTCTGTCACATGTGATGGTCATAACACATGAATTATAGACGAGATGCTCCCTTCCCTCACGTACGTTGTATGAAGGCGACATGAGTACTGGAGACGAACGAAGACCATTCCACAGAGAAATTGTTTAATCAAAGTTTTAGAACTAACCCCTTAGGGATTTAATAGATTTCTACATCTCAAGAGAGCCTTCGTGTGGTGGTATCGGTAATGGGCGCTTGAGAGCTTCCCGCATTCATTACAAAACCTCGCACTGGAGCTTGTTTCACGAATGGATGACTGTGGTCAGAGCAGGTTCCACATTGAGAGCGATTGGTTACTGAACACAGTGCGTTACTATGGGCCTTCAATTCACAAACTCTGTAACTTAAACTCGGGACGAAACTGTAAGCACACGTAATGGAAATCGGTTACACGAAACATATGGTATACATTTTCTAATAATACCCATGAGATCAACATATCCCCAATTTATTTCCTATATCATACTGAACTGGAAGGCATCAAGGTAATCAGCCTCCTTTATTTACTGCGTTGCCGGGTTTCGTAAATTAGGCGACAGAGCACCAGCCTTCTGAGCTGAAGTTAGTGGGTTTGGTTCCAAACAATTCTGGTGGTATTTGAAAATGTTCAAATGCACCTGTTTAGTGACGGTAGATTTACTGGCACACAGAGAACTCTTGCGAAAAAAATTCCAGGTGGCCTGAATCCTCGAAAACCATAAACTGGCGGGGGGAAATATCCAAACGCCATGAAATAAGGAATATAGAATACGGAAATTTTGGCAATATATTTGTCGAGGTAACATGAGTATTCATTTAAGGTACAAGAATACATGTTAATATCAGCGCGAGAAATGTCATCGCAAATATGCCATGCTGTCCATTAATACCGGTGTGATCGCCTGACTGTTGAATATAGGCATGCAAACCTGCATGCATTGTGTTGTACAGGTGCCGGATGTCAGCCTGTGGGATGGAGTTCCATGGCTATCGCACTTGGTCGGTCAATACAGGGATGGTTAATGCCGGTTGTGGATGACGTTGGAGTTGTCGTCCAATGATGTCCCACACGTGCTTGATTGGGGACAGATCGGGGGATCGAGCAAGCCACGACAACATGTCGACACTCTGTGGAGCACGTTGGGTTACAACAGCGGCATGGGGGCGTGCATAATCCTGTTGGAAAACACCGCTGGGAATGCAGCTCATGAATGGCAGCACAACAGGTCGAATCACCAGGCGGACGTACACATCTGCAGTCAGGATGCGTGAGATAACTACGAGGGTGCTCCTGCTGTCATTTAAATTGCTCCCCAGACCAGAACTCCCGGTGTAGGTCGAGTTTGTCGACGACACAGACAAATAGAATGCAGGCGCTCACCAGGTCTCCTTCTAACCAACGCACGGCCATCACTGGCTCCTAGGCAGAACCGGCTTTCATCGGAAAACACAGCGGCACAGCGGACCTCCACTCCATCCTCCTATGAACTCTCGCTTGACACCACTGAAGTCGCAGACGGCGTTGGTTTCGGCTAAGTGGAATGCACGGCGCAGGGCGTATGGGTGGGAGTTGTCCTTCAAGTAACCGGTTTAAAACAGTTCTTTGCGTCAGTGTGGTGCCAACTGCCGCTCGTATTGCTGCTGCAGACGCAGTCCGCTGCGCCGCAGCCATAGACCGAATATGGCGGTCCTCCCTCTCGGTGGTGCTACGGAGACGTCCGGAGCCCGGTCTACTTGCGAGCGTATCTTCTCGTGACTACTGTTGCCAGCACGCATGCACAGTGGAGACATTTCTGCCAAGTCGTTCTGCAATAGCGCGGTAGGAATATCCACCTACACGTAGCCTTTTTATACGGCATCGTTCAACCGCAGTGAGCTGTTGATACTGGCCTCTTCGTCAACGTAAAGGCATTCTTGACCCACTCACAGTCCCTCCGTCCAATCTCACAGGTAACTAACGCTCTCGCACAGTACAGCCCGTATTTAAACAAACCTGATATGCAATGTCATGGGGCCGCTATTAGCGCCACGATAATGCGATTTTCGGGAAATCTGAATCAACGTCATCGTTCAGATGTATAAATACGCTTGTCAACGTTCATTAATCCAGCACAACCCCTTCTTGGTGTTTAGATACTTTTTCCGCCACTGCATTATTATTATTATTATTATTATTATTATTATTATTATTATTACCATCTTTTACTAGAAACTTGCTTTATGTCTTGTTCATTCACACTGATGTAACTAGTGTTTCCTATAGGGAACTTCGGATATTGTGCTCATCAGCCTCATGTACTTCTTTGTGCGAAATCTGTCTGATTATCTCTGTGACTGTATTATCTGCATTGGTGTGTGTATATGTAAGCAATTAAGCAGGGGATTAGGAAGGAAGCAGTCATGAGCTATATATTGGGTTTTTATCTAAAGTTTTAACTTACAGTATGCTATGCGATGTTATCCTTCACTCACTAAGATATTCTGCTATAGTTCTTTCACATACATACATACATACAGTACATATACTGCCTGACAAAAACCTGAAGCACCCCGAAGAAATGGTCAGATGTTAATGTAATTTCATACACGTACCCACGGGTATGTAACTGTTTAGAGTGGTATTTCTCTGTGACAGTTAAAACGGCCACCAGTGTGCATTAGTTTTGTTCGTTTTTAGTGTTTTTACCAGGACTGGTAGGGTATATCACGGGCGTGTACAGCGCCAGATGTTGAGTGATCACTGTGAAGGACATGGAGATGCCGCGAACTCCTGTGAGACAGGGTAATCACCATCTGACAGAGTTTGATAGGGGCCTCATTTTAGGTCTCCATTTAGCCGACTGTCGAATCGTGCAATATCCATATCTGTGGGGCATTCGGATGCGACAGTGGCCCAGTGTTGTACTGCATGAGAATGTGAGGGCAGGTGTACTCATCGTCACGGTTCCGTTCGACCACGTCTGACCAACACAAGGGAAGATCGTATTGTCACCAAGCACATCGTAATCCCCTTGCAACTGCGCCTGCCATCCGAGAACAACTCCCTGCAACATTCTGTGACATCCCGCAGATTAGCAGCAGCTGGACTAGGGAATTACCACCTCATGCGTGGGCTGCCGTTAACACCACAAAACAAACGGCTGCATTTGGTGTGGTGCCGTGACCGGGAAGCATGGAGTGCTGATGAATGGCGTCGCATTGTGTTTAGCGATGAATCGCGGTTCTACACTATCCTGGATGACCATTGTCTGCGTGTGTCGGGACGACTGGGGGGAGGTCATAATCTTCTAATGTTCTGGAGAGGCACAGCGGTGTTACTCCTGAATTCATGGTGTGGGGAGCCATCGGGTATGAATTAGAATCACGGCTGGTAGTGATTGAGGGTACTCTGACGGGGCAACGGTACGTCACGGACATCCTGCGTCCTCATGTGTTACCTCTCATACGACAATGGTGCCATATTACAACAGGACAATTCTCGTCCACACGTGGAACGTGCCTTTATGAAGTTTCTGCGTGATCTTGAGGTAATCCCGTGGACAGCAAGATGCCCAGATCTGTCCCCGATAGAACATGTGTGGGACCAACTCGGACGTGATCTCCGTATCAGTGCCAGTATCCAGGATACCAAGGACCAGTTACAAGAGGTGTGGGGCAACTTACTTCAGGAGAGGATACAACGCCTTTATGAAACCCTTACCAACCGAATCAATGCATGCATCCAGACCAGAGGGGGCGCAACGTCATACTGATAAGTGGGCTCGTACTGCCAAGTTCTTCATAAATTTGACTCGATTTCGTAATCACTGTAAAAGCATCACATACTCACACCTTAAGTTTCATTTCCTTTCCTCCTCCCCTTCTGTGTGCTTCAAATTGTCTGACAGGCAGTGTACATAGATTGTTAAGTCTTTCAGCTTCAGTCTGCATGCCTCTGTGAATCAACTAATGCCCCCACAATCCTGTATTTCTACGTATCTCTGTGGCTCCTTTAGTTCGATACCTTATATCCTCAAATCATTAGAAACTGAGTCTAACCGTCGTCACCTTGGTCGCCCTCTATTGCTTTTACCCTCCATGATAGAGTCCATTTTTCGCCTAGGTATTGCACTTGCCTCACGGGACCCCGCCACCGAAGTCAGTTTTCACCAGCAGTCATTCTCGCTACTTTCATGTCTGTTACTTCTAACTCAGTCAGTCATCAAAGAAACGGGAAGCTGTGATAAAGAGGTGAAAAGACGTACGGTATTGTCTTAGGTCGTGCATCAATGGTTAAACTTACTAACATCTGGCAGAACCGGGCAATATCAAAAGCTACAGAGACGCGCTTTGTAGAATCACTAATGTTCTCCGTCTTTTTGTACGGCTGTGAGACCTGGACCGTGAATGCTAAAGACAAAAATCGCATTGATACCTTTGAGATGTGGTGTTGGCGGAGAATGCTACGTGTACCCTGGACAGAAAGAATAACTAATGTTCCATTCTGGACGAACTCTGCGTCAAGAAACGTCTATCTTCCCGTGTGAGTGAGTGTTACCTCCATTTCCTTGGCCACATTTTCAGACGAGACGGAGAGAACTTGGAAAAGATAATTTTGTAAGGCAAAATCGAAGGCAGTAGGCAACCAGGTAGAACAGCAAGTAGATGGATAGATCAGGCGAAGAAGATCACTGGTCTACCACTTCAGATCATATTAAAGAAATGTGAAAACCGCTCGGGATGGAGACATCTCGTCAAGGTTGCAACACGGAAATTATAGAGTTATGAGGTCACGACGTTTAGTAATGAGTATAACGACTAATGATGATGACCTCTAACTCATGAATAAGATATCCTGAATCCACCCAGATTTCACTCTCGTTCATAAAAGTCGATCTTAAAATAGACCTATGTAAAGATCGTTTCTTCCGGGATCTGATTTCCTTCTTACAGAATACTGTTGATCGCAACTTCCAGCTCACTGCATTAGATTTGCTGCACCATGATTGAATTTCACTTACTGTATTACTGTACAATCCTGGGACAATATGCATCTTAAATACTTGAAGTCGTCTACAACTTCCGGGTTTGTATTCCCGAACTGACAATGAGTCCTCTTAGGTTTCTTCCTTACTACAATCACTTTATTCTTGGAAGTGCTAAATGTTCATATCGTGCGCTCTGCACCTCTTTTAAAGTTCCAAAATATTAGGTTGCATGCTTTCTGTATGAAGACCAAATCGTCGGCATTGGCCAAATTGATTACAACCCTCCCGCCCACCTGAATCATTCCCTGCTTCTTTATACCTTGCTGTAAATGATTCATATAAACTATGAACAACGATGGTGTAAGACTGCTGCCTTTTCTAGCCCCTGTGAGTACCTTGAGGTATTAACTCATTCTACCATCCATTATAGGAATTGTGAAGATTCATCCTTTGCCTCGTAACTGTAATTTGTTTATGTAAAAAGGTGCAAAAATATAATAGTGGGAAATAAGAGCTAAGGAAACCTACATCTTGGTTGGCCGAGGGCGGTATGTAAACATAATTACCTTCCAATTTATTTTACCTGAGGCTCAATGTTCTTTGTCATTGTCCATTAGATCAGTTTTAAATTCATCGCATCGGCGCGGTTAGGGGCGCGTAGCAGTGAGCTTGTGTTCGGGAGATGGTGGTTTCGAATCTTACCGTCGACAGCCCTGAAAGTGACTTTTCCGTTGTTTCCCATTTTCACACCAGGTAAATTCTGAGGCTGTACCTCAATTTAGGCCACGGCCACTGCCTTCTCCATTCTAGCCCTTTCCCATCCTTGCGTCGTAGATAACCATCGATGTGGTAGTGCGACGTTAAACCTGTAGAAAAAACTTATCACAAATTCCTAACGCATGGTGGGGGACAATCAACATGTAACTGAACGCACAACGCAATTATTTATTATTATTATTATTATTATTATTATTATTATTATCATTATTATTATTATATTTCCTGTTAGAAATCTATCACCTTGTTCGTCGAACCGCTATGAATTTTGAACATTATTAGCGTTCATGTTGTTTTAATCCTCAGAAGGCGGCTGTCGAGCGATTTATAAAAGAACGCCATTCTTGCACGTTAGCTCATTCAATTGATTCCTATCTAAAAAAGATAACATTTTACTGCACACCTCACGTGATATATATCATTTTATACCCGAAATGTATGCAGCTTCTTATCAGTGACCTTGTAACTTTTATGCCCCATAGTAGCCCATAGTTCTTAGTCATATCAGCACGAGGATTAGAAGGTTACGTGACTGGAAGAGGTATAGGGCTATCAGAAGTAAACGGAAAGAACGTGTTTTATTTAAGAAGCGAAACCTAAGGAAAATTGTGTACAAGCCTTCCACGAAGGTCTCACTTTCATCTACGTCTGTGATTACTCGGAAGCTGCTGAGGTATGGCTGGTGCTAAGTAATTTCATTCGGAGTACGACTAATGCGTCAAGGATGCTATGAAAAATATTACTCATGTGATCAGGCGTCAAACTCAATTTATAAACCATTGAGGAAAACAATTGAAAACTACCTTAATCCTCATCTTGCCTGTTGTTATTCGATTCATGAGCCCATAGACTGGTTTGATGCAGCCCTCCATGCCACCTTTCCTGTGCTAACCTTTTCATTTCTACATAACTCCTACATCCTATATCTGCTCTAATCTGCTTGTCATATTCGTATCTTGGTCTACCCCTATCGTTCTTATCACCTACACTTCCCTCAAAACCAACTGTACAAGACCTGTGTGTTTTAAGATGCGCACTATCTTTCTATCTCTTCTTCTGGTGAAATTTAGCAAAATCGATCTCCTCTCACCAATTCGATTCAGGATCTCTTCATTCGTGATTCTATCTATCCAGCCCACCTTCAGCATTCTTCTGTAACACCAGATTTAAAAAAGCTTCTATTATCATTCTTTCTGAGCTAGTTATCATCCATGTTTCACTTTCATACTTCACTTCCACGCTCTAGACCAAAGTCTTCAAAAACATCTTTCTAATTCCTGTATCAGAAAGGCCTTCCTTGCTTGTGATAGTCTGCATTTTATGTCCTCCTTACTTCTGCCATCATTAGTTAGGTTTCTACTCAAGTAACAATAGTCATCTACTTCCTTTAAGACTTCATTTCCTAATCTAATATTTCCTGCATCACCTAACTTTGTTCGACCGCACTTCATTACCTTTGTTTTGGACTTATTTATTTTCATCATGTATTCCTTCCTCAAGACTATGTCCATAACATTCAGCAATTTCTCCAGAACTTTTGCAGAGTCACGTAAGATAACAATACCATCGGCAAATCTCAGGGTTTTGATTTCCTCTCCTTGACTTTGATACCCTTTCCAACCTCCTCTTTGATTTCATTTATTGCATGTTCTATGTAAACATTGAAAGGGACAAGTTGCAGCCTTGCCCCACTCTTTCCTGCATTGCTGCGTATTTTTCAAAGCCCTCGATTTTTATCACTGCAGACTGATTTTTATACAGAATGTAGATAATTCTCCTTTCTCGGTATCTGATCCCGATCACCTTCAGAATCTCAGACAGCTTGGTCAAATCAACATTATCGAATGCCTTTTCTATATCTACGAACGCCATGTACGTGGGCTTGTATTTCTTCATTCGGTGCTCTAAGAACAGACGTAAAGTCAGGATTGTTTCACGTGTTCCCGCATTTCTTCTGAAGCCAAATTGATCTTCTCCCAACTCAGTTTCAACTTGTCTTTCCATTCTTCTGTAAATAATACGTGTTGAAATTTTGCAGGCATGAGATACTAAACTAATGGTGCGGTAGTTTACACACTTGTCAGCAGTGGCTTTCTTGGGAATATGTATAACAATATTCTGCAGAAAATCAGATGGCACTTCTCCTGTAACATTACATCTTACACACTAAATGGAACAACCTCTCCATGTTGGCTTCTCCAAAGGCAGTCAGCAGTCAGTAATTCGGAGGGTATGCCATCAATTACCGGTGCCTTGTTCCTAATTAGGTCTCTGAAAGCTCTGTCGAATTCTGGCCTCAAAATTGTGTTTCCCATGCCATCAACATCAACAGCCTCTTCTTGTTCCAGAACACTATCATCTACTTCTTTACCTTCTTCTTACCGACTTCTTTCATGCCTAGTACACCTTATTATAGCACTTCAACTGCTTTTTTTTTATTTATCGTCGTACGAGAGCACTTTCTGGCTCATTGAGGAAAGCAGTGTCACACTACCCCACTCTTTATTATACAAAGGTGCTTCCAAAATTTAACAAGACCTTTTACAGGTGTCATATTGCCCCCTAAATGTATAGGGGAGAAAATATATTTATTCTTATTTATAAACTTGTAACGTTACTACCCGCATGCTGTCACATAGTACCAGAACGTGACATGGCAGTAAAATATACTACAGCGACACAATCACTCTCACAGTACCTCCCACCGGGAGTAACGTAACAATTTACGCGTGCTGTTGCCTGCATTTGGCTTGACATTGTCATGCAGCAGCATAATGCCTGTTGAGGTAAGTCCAGATTGTGTTCTGCGAATTGCTACTCTCAAAAAGTACGCACTTCCACATTTGACCACATGCCCATGACCGCATTTTTCATTTTATATTACGAGCGTCTGACGCAGTTTAGGCAGTTTACATAACCTGAGTAGATAAAGAAAAGTACCCCGGAGAGTAAAGTACGAATCCACTAGGGGGAGTGATATCAGTTGCATAGAATATCTGGCTGGGATACCGAGCAGTTATCGTGGACTTAATTGCAAAGAACATAATCAAAGTAAACATAGCAATATCACAAAGTGGTTAAATAAGAAATCTAGGAAGAGAGAGATAACCCCATTAATTAAACAATTCATATATATTGATACGAATAAGGTCATTAACATCGATTAAATTTACAAAATTGGTTCTAATTCCAGATTTCATAAAATATAATATTTAAAGAATCTCGTAGATTGCCAACAACATAGTGAACAACTCTCATTATTTCCAATTAAGATTAACGCAGATTAGATTAACATTCTGTAGGCCATAGCTTCCGAACAGGGAATGATTCTAATTTTACAATAATTTACGTAGATGCGGAGCTGTACAAATATGATAAAGTACAAAAGTATCAGTCATGTAGTTAAACTTCTTCTTTTCTTTGGGTAAGAATAAACTGGAAAATTTTTACAAAGAAAGTAATGCTTAACTAGTGCTAGCGGAATTTTCCCTCGACCCCATTATATTATATTACACCTGCTCAAATTTACAACAGTAACTTTAAATATAATGAAAATAAGGCCTAGAAAATACGTAGGAAGAGAAGTTACCTCTCATATAAACAACAATAGACTTCCGTACCTAGCCTGATACTGGTCTCCGCAATGACGTGAACTTCATTAATTGCGTATCTTCATCAGTTTCTCTCATGTATAGTATAGTAAAACAGAATTCTGTGCACAAAGTTCCAGTGAACTACAATAAGTAATGGCCTCCTGAAGTCTTGTATTACTCATGGAAACATTACTTATTTGATAATGACAGTTTTACAGCGGGAAGGATGTTTATACAAACATGTGAACACAATTAATGCTGTATGCTATTTTTGCATAAAACAACATAATATAATATGAATTTACTGTGAATTCCTTTTACGCCCTTCATTTCCAGTGTGTACCATTCTCATTGGCTGCTACTTGTGTGAAGGCATACTTGGTATCCAGAAGGACGGTAGCTCTTCTTCTTGCAGTAAAGAAATTTAGGAACGTGACTACTGATTCAGTGGAGACACATGCATGTTTTAGGGTTCAAACAATCTGAAACAGACTAAAATCTAAATGCAAAGATGGCCGAGAATAGGTTGTGGCGTACCACCGTTTTCCTTTTCCGTTATTACTGACAAGTTTACAGATAATAGATAATAATTTAACCATTCTTTACTCCATGCCCCTTTACAGCCAATGCAGAGTTAACATAGACATTTTTCCTTACATTTCTGGAGCACTGGGTATGTCACAGCCAATTAGAGTAATTGCAGTCCCTCTAAATTCTAAAATGAATTCATCTACTTTAACTTCTTGAGTTCTGGAGGTAAATCATGGTAACTGTTCTTCTAACTGTTTGAATGATAAGGATTCTACTGATTCGATGATACAGGCCTATGATCTCATCATTAATTATTATTTACAATGTTCAGTGTTTTAGAAATCTAACTATCATATTACTTCAGGAATGAATCAAGACAAAACAAATGACAGTCTATCAGTTGCATCTGCGTAATATTTATGATATTATGTCCAGAACACTAGTTGTCTCACGTAAGTTGTATGAAAGGTACTGAAAGACTTGATGTATCATATGATACCTCAGGCAAGAAGAGGGTTTTGAAGACTTCTCCCACATTCGCATTATCCCTTCTTCTGGATGAATAAAAGTATCCCGGCAGCTCCAAGAATGTATATAAATTAGAATACCCTGAAAGGTGAAGTTAATAAATTGTAAATCTCTCTAGAATAGTCTTTTATGTACGGTACGTCTGCTATTTGAGCGCCTAAGAATTTCGTCAACTTAAGGTAATTTCCAATTGTTCCTGTTTTCAAATTTATACCATAACAAATTACATATAAATGATGTATTCCACTGGTAAATCTATATCGAATTTACTAAGCTTTTAATTACCTATGAGTGTTTAAGGTGGCAAGTTGCTCTGGGAAGGCAGGTAGCTATACGGAATGAAAACATCGATCTACAAAAGTTTAAGTAAATAAATAATATAATTTATAAAGCTGGGTACTAATAATAATCGTATGGCCTCAGCCACCGTGTGCAGACATTTCAATTTGACGCCATATGGCTGTCTGCTCGTCAATTTCGACGTTCCGTTTTACTCTAGGCCCACTAGATGGCGGACCGAGTAAACTGAAACTCTCTTGGGCGTCTATGGCTGAGACTTAGTGAATTTTGTCGGGTAAACACCAAATGTGTCACCAGAGATCTTTTACATGCCGACATCGTACGACATGGAGTGCCGAATGGACTTTTTTTCCGCCCTTCAAAAATCCGACTACCTCTGCCGGGTTTGAATTCGCTATCTTGGGATCCGGAGGCCGACACTCTACCACTGATCCACAGAGGCAGCTGTAGAGCTGGGTGAAAGAGCTTTATAAAGGCGTCACCAGTACGATTCTAAGATAAATAAGTAATAACATAAGGCAGTGGTGACAGGTTCAGCGACCTGGCTAATGCATTTTGCGGTCAGAAATATCTCATATTACTTACCGGTAATCCTTAGGTTCTTACAGGGATATGTATATAATCTGATGACCAGAAAAGTACTATTCGTGTTAAAAGAGCAACCAAACCTCTATCGCATTCCTCTTATTTACCCTTTTACTCTTCCGGTCCATTGTCAGCCTCTATACATAACTCGGTGCCTTTACACTTTTCTGGTCCTCACCCAAATACATACTTCATCCACTTTATCCTGGAAGTTCCCCGTATTCTTCTCTACTCTGATGAATATGCAAAAATCTATTTGGGCTTTCTCTGTTGGCCTCTTTTGACGAGATGACGCCCACTCTAATTTCTTTCGAAGATGTTGATCGGTGGTTTTTTAGTTCAAGCATTCCATTATTATCCTGGAGTTTGTCAAGGCGTACGCATTAGAAGCTTGAGAATATACCATATGTCATAGTGCCTCCTTTACTTCTGGAACAGACATAATATGTCCGTATTATGGTCTCTATGCTAATCGGAAACTAATTTTACCGTCACTGCAATCCATCTCAAAAGAACAGGGCTTTCATACCAACGTTTTTAAAACCGGAATGCATACGTATCGTGATTACATCTGTGTACTAAGCCAGTTTAATTAAATTTTAATTGTTAACACTTCGTCGTAAAACGATTATTAACCGTGAAGACATGACTAGATGAGCTTGCGGCAGTCAAAGTTAACTCTTTATTAAATCTTACACTGTACTTATGAAGAAGGTATCAATGTATTAGCTTCAACATTAATAATTCAAAAGATGTCAGTTAAGTAGCTCTTAGTCAAGCTTCTTTGATAATCAACTGATTCTGCTAAAATAAAAGTATTTAAAGAAAAACAATTGTGAATATTGTTAAGTATTTAAATAAAGTTACGTTTATTCTTCATCACTATTGTGGGAAACTCCTTATCGTCAGTGAAGAAACAATGCTTTTCCTTTCAATTATTTTCCTTAAGACTTGTCACGCCTCGCAGCCACATACGGATATGCAGTCCATGAAAACAATGCTCGTTTTATTCATTTTCCTAGGTGTAAGTGTAAAGGAAAAAAAGCCTTAAATACAACACAGCGTAGGAGTGCGTAAATACGTCACACAAACTTGCTTTCCTACAGTACGGTACGGAGAGGTTCAATTCGAACATTCATATAAGAATTAGAAGGTTGTTTTTTGAAGACTTTCCTCAGGAGTGTGGCATTGTATGGAAGAGACACATGGACGATAACCAGCTCAGAAAGAAAGAGAATAAAGCTTTTGAAATGTGGTGTTACAGAAAAATTCTGGAGGTGAGTTGGATAGATCGAATCACAAATGAAGACCTACTGAACTGAATTGGTGAGAGGAGATCAACTCAGCTATATTTGACGAGAAGAAGAGATAGAATGTTAGGGCATATCTTACGACACCCAGGACTTGGCTTCTGAGCGGAGTGTAGGCGGTATGAATGGTAGAGGTAGACCATGTTATGAATATGACAAGAAGATTAGAGCAGATGTAAGATGAAGTAGTTACACAGAAATGAAAATGTTAGCACAGGATAGGGTGGCATGGAGAGCTGCATCAAACCAGTCTATGGACTGATCACATAAACAACAATAATACCATTCGGCAAACTGTTGGTTTTCCGTTCCCAAAATCACTATTTTTGTGACACCCTTCTTTGTATTTACTGTTTCATATGCGCATCAAACTTCCTTCATGGTGCCATAAATTTAATAAGTGTATTTCAAGGACTATACAGTACATGAAGCATAACTGTTCAGCTTTTCCTCCTTTCAGTGTGCTCCTTCACGTAATATAGATACACTATAATTCATTGGTAAGTGATTTCATAATTGAGAGAGAGACTGAGTTTATTTAATAATTATATTTAATAATTAAAATGTATGTATATTAGTGAAACTGTTACTGTATGTCACGTTCTGTCGTTATTAAAGCATTGTGTATTTTAACATCGCAAATTCCGTGTGAAGTATTACATAGACCCACCTCTCCGGATTCCATTCAATGTATCTTCCTTTTGTAAAGTTAGGAAGAATAATTGATGAAGTACCAAATGGAAGAGAGTCTTTTTCTTCTACATTCTATCTCATTTCTCTCAATTTGGTGTGCATTTCAATTATATTACTACACCGAAATATATATTTTGTTAACTATCAATTAGTTTTCTTAAACTGATTGCTTTCAATTTACTATTCATCATAGATAGGGATGTATCATTTTTGTCTTATCGCAATTTATCATTTATACCATTCCTCTATTCTAAGTCCGTATAGAATTAGGTTTAAATCTGTGGTCTATTGTGGTTTTAAGTGTGGCAAGCAAATCATTCCATAATTTTATGAGTGCACACACAATTGTAGATTCGTCTGCACGGTTCTTTTCCTTTCACTTTAAAAATACAGTTCTAATGGTATTAATGGAAAAGAAAACAAAATTGAATCCCTCTTCTGTTTTATACTCAGTATGGTCCCTTTTTAACATCATAAGCCGTGATCTTTCAAAGAGCCTGTGGAACTGTATTTTTGAAAAATAAATTTATGTTTTGATGTATGAGCTGATCAAATATCGTTGTTGATGCTGTTGTTTGGCGACTTGCTCAGGCTCGGAACCAGAAGGAGAAGTCCCGAGGAACTTCAGCTTCCAGAGTACGTGTCACCTGGCGCTGGATATGTGTAACAACAACTACAGCTGTCGAATGGCCCTTCAACCAGTGCTTCACTTCTGCGACTTGTCCAGATGTAATCGAGAATCATGTATGGAGAAACTCCAGAATTTCTATCGAACTGCGGAACTTCGCTGGAGTCTCGAGATCGCCTTCTGCCTTTGCAAGTGAGTACAAATTTTCATTATACAGTGATTACTGGATTTTGATAATTAAGATATGATATACTAAGCATCGTGTTTGTAAATACATTACACTGGTAATCCGTTTTGTGATACGACTTACCGTTTAGCCAACAAATAGCTTAAAAGGAATGTCTGCACAGTAATTAAAATTACCTCAATATTTAGATATTTTGGGGGAAAAACGGAAAAATTCGAACATCTTGGAATTTCTCCGTCGGTTACAGGCTAAAAGCTATAATTTCGCCAAATTTCAATTTTCTAGCTCGCCTGGCAGATTGTGCCGCCATATTGACTTGGGGGAAGAGGGATAAAAATTAGGAAATTCACGATTTTTTTAGCCCACGAAAGCTGTTGATTGACGCTTTGGAAAAATTATACGACTGCGTTCTTATGCTGACCCAAAATTTGTAGACCCCCTGCGAGCCCCTTTCGGGGAATTCTGAGAATTTTCGATTTTTCTAGGGATGCTGGGGTCATCCGCTTCTGCGGTACCAAATTTCAAATTTCTGAGATTACTGGAAGTGCCTCGTTAATTCACGTCTATTTTCATTTTTATACCTTTATATATAGATCGCTCAAGACGACTTGCTTTTATATCTATATATATAAAATAACTTGTCCTGACTGACTGACTGACTGACTGACTGACTGACTGACTGACTGACTGACTGACTGACTGATTCATCATCGTCGAGCCAAAACTACTGGACATAAAGAGATGAAATTTTGGGGATATATTCATATTAAGACGTTGGTGCTCGCTAATAGAGGATTTTTGGATATTCCTTCGCTAAGGGGGTGAAAACGGGGGTGAAATTTTAAAATGAGTTGCTCTATATCTCAAAACTTTAAAAGTTTACAGATGTAAAAATTGGTATTTAGAATCTTCTTTAAAAATAAGGAAACACGTATTTTTTTGTTTTCAGAAAATCCCAATAGGAGGGGTGAAAAAGGGTGAAAATGGGGAAAAATGGGTTGAATGCCTTTAATCAGGATACCGGTACCTATATCTCAGAAACTGAAGATATTACAGACCTGAAAATTGATACTTTTGATCTCTTTTAAAAATAAAGAAACACGTAATTTTGTGTTTTTGGAAAATCCAATTAATGGGAGGGTGAAAAGGGGGTGAATTTTTAAAATGAGTGAATCTATATCTCCAAACTTTTAAAGTTTGCAGATGTAAAAATTGGTATTTAAAACCTTCATTAAAAATAAAGGGAAGACGTATTTTTTTGTTTTCGGAAAATCGCAATAGGAGGAGTGAAAAGGGGCTAAAAGGTGGTTGAATGCCTTTAATGAGGCTACTTATATATCAGAAACTGAAGATATTACAGACCTGAAAATTGGTGTTTGGGATCTCCGTTAAAAATAAAGAAACACGTATTTTTTTGTTTCTGGAAAATCCAATTTAGGGGGGTGAAAAGGGAGTAATATTTTAAAATGAGTGTATCTATCTCAAAAATTTTAAAGGTTAGACCCTATATATGTGAAAATTGGTATTTAGAATCTCCTTTAAAAATAAATAAACACACGTATTTTTTCGTTTTTGGAAAATCCAAATATTGGGGGGTAAAAAGGGGGAGGGTAAATTTTTTTAAATGAGTGTGTATACATCTTAAAACTTTAAAATTTACAGATGTAAAAATTGGTAGTTAGAATCTCCTCTAAAAATAAAGGAAAACGTATTTTTTGTTTCCTCTAAATCCCAATAGGAGGGGTGTAAAAGGGTGAAAAATGGGTTGAATGCCTTTAATGAGGATACATATATCTCAGAAACGAAAGATATTACAGAACTGAAAATTTGTATATGGGATCTCCTTTAAAAATAAAGAAACACGTATTTTTTAGTTTTGGAAAATCCAGTTAATGGCGGTTAAACAGGAGTGACAAATTGGGTGAATTTCTGAAAGACTATATCTACAGAATATCTTGGAAACGTAGAATGTTACAGACGTAAAAAGTGGGTGTTTGTAATCTCCTGTAAATCTAAAGAAACATAGGTGATTTGTGTTTGGAAACTCCACTTAAGGGGAACTAAAAAGGGGTGAAATTTTAAAATGAGAATTTTTGCACTTTATCTCAAAAAACTTAACATGTTACAGAAGTGAAAAATGGTATTTTTTATCTCTATTAAACATAAAGAAACGTGTATTTTTAGCTTTCGGAAATACCATTTGGGTGGAGGGAGGGGGGGGGTAAAAGTGACTGAAAATGGTGTTGAATTCTTTTAATTAGGCTACTGATATCTCAAAAATGAAGATGTTACAGACGTGAAATTTGATATTTGCAATCTGCTTTAAAAATAAAGAAACACCTATTCTCGGAAAATCCAATGAAGGGGGGGGGGTGAAAGAATTGAAAAATTAATTGAATTAATTGAATGAGAATACATACATCTAATAAAAACTAAAGTTGTTACAGACGTGAAAATTCGTATTTGGATCTCCTTTAAAAACAAAGAAAAACGCGTTTTGGGGGGAAACCATCTTGGAGGGCGGGAGTGTAAATTAGTTGAATTCCTTTCATGAGGACACATAAATCAAAAACTGATGAAGTTAGAGTCGTGATAATTGGTATTTAGAAGATCCTTTACTATTAAAGAAACAAGTATTTTTTGCGGGAAAATTCACTTAGGGGGGGGGGGTAGTGTGAAATGAAGTGAAAAAAGTGAATTACTTTTATGGGGATACTTATATCTCAAAACTGAAGGTAATAGACCTGAACATTGGTGTTTGAAATCTTCTTTAAACATAAGAAACAAGCCTTCTTTTAATTTTTTGTGGGAGGGGGGGGGGGTGCCGGTAAATAAACTTAACGGCGGTGGGGTGTAGAAGGAGGTGAGACCAATTGATTTTACTGTTCTTAATGTACTTATAAGGATCCTCGGCAGCGCGCCGGCCTCTCACAGGTGGGTTCCGTGGTTCAAATCCCGTTCACTCCATGTGACATTCGTGCTGGACAAAACGGAGGCGGGACAGGTTTTTCTCCTGATACTCCGGTTTTCCTGTCATCATCCATTCCAGCAACACATAATAATAGTAATAATAATAATAATAATAATAATAATAATAATAATAATGTTCCGGACCGTCGTCAAATGTGCGGACCGCGCTGGAAACGGCTCCTGGACGGGTAATGACTAAGAATGCAGTCCGGCCGCGGGTTCAGTGCCTTCTAGGCACCCAATATGACACCACGCCGGATCTCCTGAAGGATTTTATCAATATTTAAAATGATTATAGGAAAAGATGGCAAAGATTTACGGACCCAACTGACCGGGAGGAATACCTGAGCCTAGCCCGGGAAGTACGAAATCGATTGCTGGAAAAGAAGATTGAAAAATGGGAGGAAACATGCCGTAATCTAATAGAAAACGAGTCAGATCGGGAATTTTGGTGGGTTCTCGCAGAAAACGAGTCAGACCGCGAATTTCGGCGGATTATATATCTAAAACAATAAGCATTCAATTATAAATTTCAGTATAATACCGTAGCGAAGCACGGGTATCTTGCTAGTATACATATATATACAAAGATAGATAAGCAAAAGAACGTTCATTAGTGCAGACCTCCACTTCGAGATTCACTACTCCTAAACGGTACATCATATTAACAAACGGTTTACGCTATTAGACGCCCCTTTTATCTTTATATTTGTTTGGTTCTAAAATATTTTCTCGTATCTCCCACATTTATGGGTTAAATTGAGTTCGAAACTTTGAATAGGGTAAAATTTGAGTACATTTTTAACGCTCTACATTATTTTTGCATACTTACATATATGAGCTAGAATCATGAAATTTGGTCCACATATGGCCTTCGATTGTGCTCTAACTTCCTAGAGTTAGTTCAGTTTCACAAGATTGTACGATGGTGTCTATGTGCTTAGATACGATCGCATAATATCCCTGCGCTTAATAACTTATAAAGGAAGGTCCATTTTGTTGATGAGGAAGAATTTTTCATATTATGCAGCTCTATTCATAACACATACAGCTCCTAATATCCTGCTTAATAATAATCTGGACATGATAGTGCTGATAATAACATATTTTAGTAATTTACGTAGCACTTGCGTACGCAAAAGCATTATACATGTTGTCAAACACCTGAAATTCAACTTATTTCCAAATGCAGTATATAGTACCGTATAAATATTTTAGTGCGTTTAACAGGGAGTAAACATTGGCAACATTCATCTTTATCCCAAGGACAGTGCAAATTTATATGTTTCGGTCCCACTGACAGCAAATTCAATTATAGACAAATGTGAGAATAATGTTAATAAATTAATTCATAATATTACTCTAAGAGAATTTTAATTTTTAAAAATAATGGGCTTTGTAACCGTTCGTCAATAACATTAAACTTCACCTTCTTCAAAATGTTATCGTCATTCGCAAGGCTAAAGGAATGCAGATGAGTTATTCTGTCTTCGAAAGAAGAAGGCTGTAACTTCTGTAGACATGACATTACGTTACGTAGGTACAGTACTTAAAGCTATTTTATTTCCAAGGCAGATTACGCTGATAAGACATGTTGGTGTGGGTCTTGTGATGACGAGGAATAGTTTATAAAACTATAAGAAATGCACATTCACTTACTTTCTTTATTGGCCCTGTTGCAATAGTTTAATTAATTTTTCTTAAACATATCTGTATGCCTAATGAGTTTTTATGTTCTATATCATACAGTCGAAACCTATATGTTTAATGTATTCTGGTCCACTAACACTCATCTTATAACGCCATCAGCATTAAAAAGGAAACTTTTCCTCGACAGAAATCATGTCTACTACTAGCTTTAAGAATAAATTAGGTAAACATAAGTACATTGTAAAGTGAAAATCGAAGTGAATAACGGAAATGCCCCGTTCTTCAACATTCAGTGCGGTATCAAGCAGGAGTACTGTATATATTGCTTCGTAGGTGATAGCTGAATCCATATCTAATGAATTGAATCAAGCCTTTGAAAGCAGATCTGGCACTCAAGTTCTCAAATCGAGTGGTATTATATGGCAGCTGCGAGGAAAGGAGGAGAGAAGAAACAGCATTCGAGAGGAATATGTTTACTGCGCTCGAATGCTATTCACCTCCAATATAAAGAGAACAGGGCAGCTCACAGACGTTGTTCCTGCTTATAACGCAGAGGACTAAGTTAAGAGACATGTACCCTGAATTTTCAAAATAGGGAGAATTTTCTGGAATGTGCCTGCCTAGCCGAATTGGTAAAGGCGTGCTCGATTCACCCGAAAGGACAAGGGTTTGATTTCCCATAAGGAAGTGGAAATATTTTATAAATGAGTATTCTACTTCTGAAAATGCACACGACCCTGCGTTTCACTAAGCCTACACCAAAAATGAGCGCCAGGTTAATTCTAGGGCTCAGATGCGGCCGAGCATACAGCTTAGCACTCAATCGTACTAAGTACCCTGGTTATGTATAGTGGAAGCCTTTATCTTCCAATCCTCTAAGAGCCTTCATGTGTTGTACGGAAATGACTTTGCTTTTCGTTACTGTTTTATAGAGCAATTGTAAATAACATGTTGACATAATCTAATTTTAGGATGGTCACAGATGCTATTGGGATTCGAACCCCAGATTTACGAAACAACTGTGATTTTCCAAGTCATAAACTAAAACTAATCTCTGAGAAATGGCGGTGAATTCCGCAGAGGTTCATTGTGATAACATAGTCAAAAATCTAACAACCAGACATATCTGACTCAGAATGTCACAGTAGTCTAAATGTTATAAGAATCAATACTATATTAGTTTGTATTTTACCGTCTACTTTTGTTCATTACGTGTTGGATAGATGCACATATAGGCCTGCGCTTTCCTAATAATTTATTTATGTTCTCTATTATTCAATCTTGAAGAATTCTAATCCACTCGATTTCTTGGTAATCAACACTCCATTGTTGGTCAGGAAGGGAAAATTTCGTTCGATGCAAAGATATGTTACTTCAATTGACAAGGTAGCGGTAACAGTGCGTGCAATTTGAGGTCCTACCTATTTAGCCCTACTGTACAGATTTTGAAAATATTTATTGAACAGTTGGAACTTTTACAGTTACTTAACGACTCTGTTCTAGAAGCATCTGGTTTTTGATGTCATCAAGTATCTTAGCGGTGCAGTTTCACAAAATTGCACGATGGCGTCTATGTGCCTAGATACGATCGCATTATATCCCTGCGCTTAATAACTTATAAAGGAAGGTAAGCGGAAATCTTATATAGAAGCTTCTGGAAGAATTATATTTAGTATTTTAAATGTCTGCATTAACAAATGTACGGAAAGAAGTTTTGTAAACGTGCAAGCACAAGTTAACATGAAACTTCTTTCATTAATTTGAAGAGCACAACAGCCTACAGCACTTCTTAAAGTAATATAAATTAAATGTAGAACCACTTTGCGGATACTATTACTTACCTGATGAATTCTAATGAAGCTGAGATCCTTCTACTGTACACCTATCAATAGGCTGCAGAATTTTGTACATTGCACTATATGTGGAAATAGATTTACTAGAAGAGGAATAAATATCCACATTACTAGAAGCCATAAACTGTTCGCAAGGTTATATGTGATACTGAAAAATAATTGGTAAGTAACTCTATATATCCCAATGTTCAAAATTTAGATAGTAATTCTGTATAGTCCTAGCCGATTACACTATATATACATGATTGTGCTTCGTGTGGTTTAGGTTTCACCACTGTTCATGGACTTAATATGCCCACATCTAAGAGACATGTCCGGCTACAGAGTAAGAAGAAAATGCAATCAGTTTTTCACACTAAGCTAGAAAATTTCCATGCAGCCCTCAAAACTCTTAAATATAAAGACAAGTTCGAACGAGGATAGATGAATGGCATAAAAATTTTAGAACATTTATAATAATATTTAATCTTTTGATCCTAATAATTGTGAAGGTAATAGTTTCTTACATTTCTGTACGAAGTTATTTCCACGTTACCCGGACGGCAACATCCTCCTAAACGATATTATCAAATGAGGGAGCATCTTTAATAGTCATCTGGTATGAATGAAAAAATTTCGCCTAATACCCAAGGGTCACCTGAAGATCGAAGAAAAAGAAATCAATGGAGGTACGAGTACCAAATTGCTCAGTACAGTCGCTACATTAAAAGAAATACAGTAGTTCGAAAAATCATGAAAGCAAACAATCCGCTAGAATGTCCCTAACACACGGTAAAATTGAGCAGAATTTTCAAAACATGTTTTGCTCTCCGAACGAATCTGTCAGGTCAGATTTCCCTCGGAATGATCAGCGAGAAATGGCTGTTCAAAGTGGCGTCCTCCAGGCTGGACCAGTGTTACCTAAGTTATTCAATCTGACCATTATTTTAATTATCAGCGAGAAGATAGTTTTGAAATATCCTCCAACAGCGTGAAAAAGGACATTAAAGTCATGCCCTTAGATTCCTCTGCAGGACCAGATTATGTACACCTTAAATGTGTAAAAGAGCTTCATATTTATGCTACTTGAGCACTGCTCACTAATTCCTCATTATGTGTTCCCAAAAAATAAGGCAAGAACAAACTATCTTAATTTATTAAAAAATAAGATATCAGTAACGAATCTTCCTTGCGTCAAAATTTTAGTCCATTATTTGAATAATTATTAAAAGCGCCCTATATCACGAACTGAAGTCTCAAATAACGGTGATAAAAAATCAGCGCGAATTTGTACTCTCCCTGTATGAAGAAAACGATATACAGATTAAAATGGGCTTACCGGGCGAGTTGGCCGTGCGGTTAGGAGCGCACAGCTATGAGCTCGCAACCGGGATATAGTGGGTTCGAACTCCACTGTAGGCAGCCCTGCAGATGGTTTTCCGTGGTTTCCCATTTTCACAACTAGCAAAAAAAAATTGGCTAACTGAAATAGCTCTTCGATGTGGTGCCCTCAAGGTGGACCAAATGTCACCTACGTTATTCAATCTTGGCCATTAATCTTGTTTTTTATGAGATCTGGGATCAACTTTTTGCTAGTTAACATGGATATTTTCTGTGTGGTGATGCTGAACCTGCCTGCCTCACGGGATGCACAGATGATCAACCGGTAATCGTATAAGATCAGCTGTTCGGTTAATTGATGCATCGATTGGTGTTGATGTAAATCCCAGAACAAGTTCAGCTCTTGTAATAAATAATGGTAGTTGTCACAATCCAGTCTACACCGAAGATAATGAAAGTATACAATATTTAGGCCGAACATTTAGAGATGAAGTTATTTTTAATGAAGATACGCATTTACCCCTCTAAACAAAATTTAGGGAAACTAAAAATCTACTTTAAAAGCTGAATCGGAAGCTCATCGTAATGAATCAATATGTGTCCCTTCTCCTCGTTTACCCTCTGCAGACATCACTGCTAACAGAAATTCCACTTTATATCCTTTAAGGTGTGGATGTCAAAATTCAATGAACTGCCAAGGAAATTGTTAGTCTTCTACTGTAGATAGAACAGCTAACATGTTCTACGCTCCACGAAAGAGGCGTGGAATCAGTTTAATAAATTGTACGTGGGAAGCACCATTGCAGCACCTGTCCATCTCAAAGAAAACTTGCCGGGCTGAGTGGCTCAGGCGGTTGAGGCGCTGACCTTCTGACCCCAAGTTGGCAGGTTCGATCCTAAGCTCAGTCCGCTGGTATTTGAAGGTGCTCACATACGTCAACCTCGTGTCTGTAGATTTACTGGCACGTTAAAGGACTCCCGCGGGACTAAATTACGGCACCTCAGCGTCTCCAAAAACCGTAAAATTAGTCAGTGGGACGTAAAGCCAATAACATTATTAATATTAATTAATAAAACAAAACGTTCGACTTATAAGTTATTATCATTATTATTATCATTGTTATTATTATTATTATTATTATTATTATTATTATTATTATTATTATTATTATTATTATTATTACTTTGTTTGCTAGTGGCTTTACGTCGCACCGACACAGATTGGTCTTATGGCGACGAATTATTATTATTATTATTATTATTATTATTATTATTATTATTATTATTATTATTATTATTATTATTATTATTATTATTATTATTATTGGCGAGAAATACCTCACTTAAATCTTTATTTTGCTCTTGATTGAAAGCTAAACTTTTTATTTTATCACATTTTGACGGAATGTCTACCAGGCTCCAGCTATTCCCGCCACCCTTCCTAGAATTTTTGACGATCATTTGATGTCTTATTAACTATAGCATCCTATTTTTAATTGAGTAAGATAGTTCAGATAAGCGTCCTTCACTTCTGTGCTTTGAAGAGGGGAGCAAACGGAAACAATAAAAAAGGGAGGAAGAAAGAAAAGGAGAACAAAAGAAAGAGACAGACAAAGGGGGACGCCCTAGTTTGTGGCCGTGTCGAAACGAAATATACGGTACCCACTCTCAAACGATTTATGTGGTGTGGAGTGGAACCGTAGCGGCCACTATTAATTGCTACTCAAGATGGTTCCCGCGAGTCCAATTCCCAGAGATCAACTCGTTGGATCCGACCCAAAAGCGAGCTTGTCAGGTGTGGCGTCGCGGACGAAGGCAAGCGCACAACCCTTATGTCCCTGAACATATCTACCGTAACTGGAAAGGAGGTTCAACCTATTCAATACTCAAAAGAAAGAAACGTAGCAATCACATTTCTATTTAAATGGGACCGGTTTCGACCTTAGTCTAGGTCATCATCAGCCATAAAAAACATATACAATGTTTATGAATGTTGGAGGTCAGTTCCACACTCTGTTAGGCACAAAGACACGACATCACATTCTGTCCTGCACAAAGTCACAACACTACTAATCAACATACGAAGATCAAAAAGGCTTGAATTCGCAGACGAACAGATCTGTAGTAGAAAGCCGCCAGCTCCCGGTGACCAGCGCGGCACACTCAAGGTCACGCGCTGCGGCCAAACACCAAAGTAGAGTGGAGAACGTTTCGAAGGTCCAGAACCTGTCACGGCTGCGGGAAGCCAATTACGTATATAAAAATATACGACGCCAATTAGTACAACTGAATGAGCACCCGTACTCCAGATAAGTTCTTGGTAAACAGTTGACTTGAAAAAACAATTGTAGAGAGAAGAAAAAAATGTAGTAAAAAGCGCAATATCGGAAAACAAATGAAAACTTATATGCACAGTGCGCTATTTTTTAAGAAAAAAATTTTAGGTTATGATTGAAGTAGTCGAAGTTGGCGCAAGACAAAAATTTGAAAGAGGAGAATAAATTAAACGAGGAAGAGTGATAGTAAAATAAGAGAAAGAATAAAAGAAATTGAAGTTAGATGGTAATGAGGAAAGATAAGATAGGGAAATGAAGTCTTGATATCTTACACAACTCTAAATCTCTAAATAAGTCTAATGCTTTTTCTAAATCTGGTGTATACAGATTTAAATGCAACAACTGCAGTTCCTCCTACGTCGGACAAACTGGCCGCAACTTCAATATCAGGTACTCTGAACATGTTAACGCCATTAGATACAACAGATTCTCCGCCATAGGACAGCACATACAAGACTCCAAACATAGTTTCACCAATATTGACAATGACATAAACATACTTAAAATCATTAAGAAAGGCCCCCTCTTAAACATTACTGAAAATTGCTTTATCCACCTTGACCAGTACTTCAACCCTAATTTCAATTTAAACGACATTTCTGAAAAACCCAATATCCTTTTTGACTTCCTAATTCTTCTTCTCAAAAATTCCAAATTCCAAAACCCCAATTCTATTTTCCATGTCTTACATAGTTCCCACCCACATTTTCTACCTCCAATAACCCACCCTCCTAACCCACCTTAAACTACCCCTCCTTCATTTCCCTATCTTATCTTTCCTCATTACCATCTAACTTAAATTTCTTTTATTCTTTCTCTTATTTCACTATCACTCTTCCTCGTTTAATTTATTCTCCTCTTTCAAATTTTTGTCTTGCGCCAACTTCGACTACTTCAATCATAACCTAAAAATTTTTTCTTCTTAAAAAATAGCGCACTGTGCATATAAGTTTTCATTTGTTTTCCGATATTGCGCTTTTTGCTACATTTTTTTCTTCTCTCTACAATTGTTTTTTCAAGTCAACTGTTTACCAAGAACTTATCTGGAGTACGGGTGCTCATTCAGTTGTACTAATTGGCGTCGTATATTTTTATATACGTAATTGGCTTCCCGCAGCCGTGACAGGTTCTGGACCTTCGAAACGTTCTCCACTCTACTTTGGTGTTTGGCCGCAGCGCGTGACCTTGAGTGTGCCGCGCTGGTCACCGGGAGCTGGCGGCTTTCTACTACAGATCTGTTCATCTGCGAATTCAAGCCTTTTTGATCTTCGTATGTTGATTAGTAGTGTTATGACTTTGTGCAGGACAGAATGTGATGTCGTGTCTTTGTGCCTAACAGAGTGTGGAACTGACCTCCAACATTCATAAACATTTTATATGTTTTTTATGGCTGATGATGACCTAGACTAAGGTCGAAACCGGTCCCATTTAAATAGAAATGTGATTGCTACGTTTCTTTCTTTTGAGTATTGAATAGGTTGAACCTCCTTTCCAGTTATTTAATTTTTAACATCAATAATTTCAATACGGAACAATGAAATTTTTATCTTTAAATATCTACCGTATTCAAACCACAGAGCTGAATTATTTGTATGGCAACCCAGTCCCTCTGAATTATGAACTCAACCATTGGAATTTGAATGGAATTTGAACTGATATCCATTTAGGTTCCAAGACCGTTACAAGATAGAATCACGTCTCACTCACTACATCGTCACTGGATCGGGAGATGCATGTTCCACAAAGGAGATTCAGCAAGTCATACTCATTTAGAAAGCATGATGAATGGGACCCTTCAGCCTACCTGAAACTATCTTGATACTGATAACTGAAAGGCAATATTTGAGAATGTGGACAGGATTCAGTAGTTTCTTCTTATATCAGAAATAGTGACAGGAAACAAATCTCAAGTGGGTTTCATTCCAGCCCTCGCTATGGAAGTTCTTGCGACCGAAAACTTCCTCACTCCTGTGTTCAGAGTTGTGGGATCGAACAGTGACATAGTCGGTCAGCATTGCTCAAGATATTCGTTATTGCAAAGTTCAGCTATTTGTTTAGATTTAAGATAAGAGAGAGAAAGAGAGAAAGCATGTTGGTATTTCTCATTTTGCTGATTTGTCTAATTCAATTCTAATCCAATTAAGAAATCTGTATGAGATGTCTTCAGCTTGACGCCGTCCGACTCGTTGGCTGAATGGTCAGCGTACTGGACTTCCGTTCAGAGGGTCCCGGGTTCGATTTCCGGCCGGGTCGGGCATTTTAACCTTCATTGGTTAATTCCAGTGGCTCGGAGGCTGGGTGTTTGTGCTGTCCCCAACATCCCTGCAACTCACACACCACACATAACACTACCCTCCACCACAATAACACGCAGTTGCTTACACATGGCCGATGCCACCCACCCTCATCGGAGGGTCTGCCGTACAAGGGCTGCACCTGGCTAGAAATAGCCACTCGAAATTATTTAAAGCTTGACGCCTTCCAGTACTTTCTGCCCAGATTTGATTCCTAGTTCTGCCAGGAATATAAGATTAGTTAGAGGGACTGGAACAGAACTCATTCATCAGTTTCAAGTAACTTAACAGAGAGTAGAAGTCAGATAAAATCTCCCTCCGGTTGTCCTGGAAGTGCTTTTTCACTTGAACTCTAGGTAAATACCTAAAAAAATTCTATAGTCATTTTTTTCTTCCAATCCACGCCCTTAGTTAATGTCAAATGCACCCACCAGTACAGACACAAGTTCATCATCATCATCATCTGTTTACCCTCCAGGTTCGGCTTTTCCCTCGGACTCAGCGAGGGATCCCACCTCTACCGCCTCAAGGGCAGTGTCCTGGAGCTTCAGACTCTTGGTCGGGGGATACAACTGGGGAGTATGACCAGTAGCTCGCCCAGGCGGCCTCACCTGCTATGGTGAACAGGGGCCTTGTAGGGGGATGGGAAGATTGGAAGGGAGAGGCAAGGATGAGGGAAGGAAGCGGCCGTGGCCTTAAGTTAGGTACCATCCCGGCATTCGCCTGGAGGTGAATTGGGAAACCACGGAAAACCACTTCCAGGATGGCTGAGGTGGGAATTGAACCCGCCTCTACTCAGTTGACCTCCCGAGGCTGAGTGGACCCCGTTCCAGCCCTCGTACCACTTTTCAAATTTCGTGGCAGAGCCGGGAATCGAACCCGGACCTCCGGGGGTGGCAGCTAATCACGCTAACCACTACACCACAGAGGCGGCACAGACACAAGTTACCAAACAAAAATTTTCTCTCACATACACGCATTGGCAAGAAGGAACGTACTTGAATGCGAGGTCACAAGAGCAATGTCTGGTTAAAACAGTTCTAAAGCGTCCGTTCTAACAATGATGGCAGCAAAATATTAGCTACTCATGAGCCGCCATATGCATAGGAGTACGACAGGAAACGAAAATACTGGAGTTGTAGACAGTAGCCTTCGGTAGAATGAATTTGTTACACTTCACGAAATGGGCATCATAGATGTTCACAAAATGTCCAAAACGAACTTCGAAAGTGCAACCCGAGCAGGAATGAAAAATGACGATTCGTAGTGATCACAAACGTTCAGGCGATCGACATCAAAGGTAAATTCCTTGGGAATCGTACAGAGTTCAGGACGATCAGCTATCGTATACGAGAACGGGCGGAAAGTGATCTCGTCTAACCCAGTGTCACACAGTCTGTTGTTATGCAGAATACTGTGAAACTGGCTATCCTTTCTGACATTGCTACAGACGATGCGAATTTTACTTTCTAGGCACGGAACAAACAGACATCTACAGGCTGAATTTGTAGAGTAGTGGTATAGATTTTCTTCTAGGGGTAGTTCACTCTAAATAGGTATGATTTTCATACGCAGACCATGAGTCAATCAGCAGCAATAGTTCCCGTCACCACGTTACACTACAGTAATATGACTTTCTATGCGTTCCGTAAACGCGGATTGCAAGCTGATCTATTTTATTCTTCACACTTCCCAAGGAATTCGCTTTTGAGTTTGCTGGCGCGGAGGTCTTTGATCACTGAGCACTTTATTTTTCATCCACCACTCATGGTGCAAGTTAAAGTTTGTATTGTGCATTTGATAAACGTCCTCCTCCGCAGCGTAACGGTTAGTGTTATTAGCTGCCGTCCTCGGGGGCCCGGGTTCGATTCCCCGTACTGCCAGAAATTTAAGAATGGCAGGAGGGCTGGTATGTGGTTGATATGGTACGTGCAGCTCACCTCCAATGGGGGTGTACCTGAAAAGAGCTGCACCACCTCGGGATGAGGACACGAGTTTACATTGTCCGCCTCTGTAGCGTAACGGTTAGTGTTATTAGCTGCCGTCCTCGGGGGCCCGGGTTCGATTCCCGGTACTGTCAGAAATTCAAAACTGGCAGGAGGGCTGGTATGTGGTTGATATGGTACGTGCAGCTCACCTCCAATGGGGGTGTGCCTGAAAAGAGCTGCACCACCTCGGGTGAGGACACGAATTTACTTACTTTATTTGATAAACATATCTTCACTGCGGGAGCAATACCACTTATCTTTTCCTATCTATTATTCTCCATAAGACTTGTCATGCCACCCAACCATATTTGGATACGCAGTCCATCAGAATAATTTCTATTGTGTCAATTTTCCCACGCTAGCATGTAAGGGAAAATGAACCTTAAATGCATTTTTCTGTAGGAGTGCCTAAATACGTCATACCGACATACATTCCTACACTACGGTGCGGTGGTACAGTAATATGTATAGATTTGATATATTTAGAGACTCGTTATAAAACGTTTTGATAGAGGTCAACCAGGGCTAAGAATTTGCCTGGAGAGTACCCACGAAGACACTTCGAGAAACAAAAGATATTTTGAAGAAGACCACGTTGTTGGAAAGCTAGATGTTGGGAAACAATTTTGGTAACTAGCCGTTCACTTTCGCTTTGAAACGGCACTTGGATTAGTGAGTACGTAATGGAATACGCACGACTCTAGAAAGTTCATCTGATAATGAGACAAGCTCGCAAGCTCCAACTGCTTCCAGCTCGCCAACAACTGGAAAATGAGTTACAGTTACAGGGTGTATGTCAACGAACCAAACCTATGGACAGAACACAGGGCATCAAGACTGGTCCTTTAAGCACAGCTCGATGAATGGACGAAGTGACGAGTCTCCTTACTGTCTTCGTCCAGGTGATGGGGAATTTAAGACGCATGATAGCCGACGGCGCATTAGACGACTTATCACCAGAACTCGGTCAATGCATGTGAGACTTTGGAAATCATAAAGTCACTAATCTGTGGCTCGGATTTTGCGTAAAATTGGAACTCCTGTGGCAATGATCACGATAACGACAGTTACGTACATCTACAAGCTCAATTGCTTTACAATTTTTTAAATAATAAACCTGATTTCTTAGCCGATTATTTCACGGTCTTCAATAGAATTGGAAAACCGCACCGTTCGGAGCTTTGAAGGCTGAAACCTGGAACAGTTGTTGGCTACACTGTGCAAATTTCCTCCAGATTATTATCACCTCACACTAATATTTGATTGTATTGTACATTTCTTCAACGACTGTAGCACTTATACGAATCCTGGGCCTTTCTGACAGTTGCTACACACTCTAAAACAGACATGAAAACATGAATAGATTCCCAAATTTATATATATAAAATAACATGTCCTGACTGACTGACTGACTGACTGACTGACTGACTGACTGACTGACTGACTGACTGACTGACTGACTGACTGACTGACTCATCATCGCCGAGCCTAAACTACTGGAAATTAAGGAATGAAATTTTGGGAATACATTTATATTAAAGTGTAGCTGCTCACTAAGGGAGGATTTTTGGATGTTACGTCGTTAAGGAGGTGAAATGGGGGGTAAATTGTTTAAATGAGCATATCTATATCTCAAAAACTTAAAAGTTTACAGACGTAAAGATTGGTATTTAGAATCTCCTTTAATAACGAACACGTACATTTTGTTTTCGGAAAATCCCCTTAAGGGGGGGTGAATAAATGTGAAAAAGGGGTTAAATACCTTTCATGAGGAAACTTATTTCTCAAAAACTAAAGATGTATCTCATACGAAAATTGGTATTTGGAATCTCCTTCAAAAATAAAGGAAAACGTATTTTTTGGTTTTTGGAAAATCCAATTAATGGGGGTGCACAGGAGCGAAAAAGCGGTGAATTTTTAAAAAAAGACTGTATGTACAGTATATCTCAGAAACGTAAATTGTTACAGACGTGAAAATTGGTATTTTTGAACTCTTATAAATATAAAGAAACATGTATTTTTTTGTTTTCGGAAAAACCACATAGTGGGGGAAAGGACTGAAAAGGGGGTTGCATTCTTTTTATTAGGATAGTGATATCTCAAAAA
This sequence comes from Anabrus simplex, assembly GCF_040414725.1. Lineage (NCBI taxonomy): Eukaryota > Metazoa > Arthropoda > Insecta > Orthoptera > Tettigoniidae > Anabrus > Anabrus simplex. The sequence continues at coordinate 1,132,440,568 of NC_090266.1, forward strand.
CTAAAGAAGTTGTAGACTTGAAAATATGTATTTGGAGTCTCCTTTAAAATTAAGAAACATTTATTCTTTAGTTTTCGGAAAATCCACTTAAAGGGGTGAAAATTTGAAAAAATTAAGTGAATTATTTGAATGAGGATACTTAAATCTAAACAAACTAAAGATGTTTCAGGCGCGGGAGTTGTATTCTTTAAATATAAAGAAACGCGCATTTTGTGGGGAAAATCAACTTGGAGGGGGGGGGGGCTGAAAGTGGAGTTGAATTTCTTTCATGAAGATACATCATTCTCAAAAACTGAAGATGTTACGGTCATGATAATAGGTGTTTGGAAGCTCCTTATTAAATAAACACATTTTTTTTAATTTCTGCAAAATTCACTTAAGGGAGGAGGCTGAAAGGAAGTGAAAAAATTGAATTATTTATGGGGTTACTTATATCTCAACAACTGAAGGTTACAGACGTGAAAATTGGTATTTGGAATTTTCTTTAAAAATAAAGAAACATGCATATTTGGGCGGGGGGGAATCAACTTAACGTGGGGTGGGTGCGAAAAAGGAGTCTAATTCTTTTTATAAGTATGCTTATATCTAGAAAACTGAAGATGTTATAGTCGTGAAAATTTGTATTTGGAATCTACTTTAAACATACAGAAGCACGTATTTTTGTTTTCGGAAAATCCACTTGAAGTGTTGGTGAATGAATTGAAAAATTAGTTGAATTCTTTGCATGGGGGTACTTATATCTCAAAAACTTACGATGTTACAGTCATGATAATTGGTATTTGGAATCTCCTTTAAAAATGAAGGAACACGCATACTTTTGTTTTCGGATAATTACTTAGGGGAGGGGGTGAAAGAAGTGAAGAATTTGTTGAATTATTTGTATGAGATACTTATAACTAAAAAACTAAATATATTACAGGCGTGAAAATTGGTATAAGAATCTCCTTTAAAAATAAAGAAACAAGTATTTTTTGTTTTCAGGAAATCCACTTAAGGGGATGAAAAGAATTGAAAAAGCGGGTGAATTTTTAAAATGAGTGCCACTCTTTTGTCACTACTTTCCACCACCGTTAAGTGTTTTTCCGAAAAAAAATAGATGTTCCTGTATTTTAAAGGACTTTCAAAATACCAAGTTTCACGTCTCTAACACGTTAAGTGTTTGATATATACTGTACATACACTGGCACTCATTTTAAACTTCACCCACTTTTTCAATTCTTTTCATCCCCTTAAGTGGATTTTCTGAAAACCAAAACATCTACTTGTTTCTTTTTTTTTAAAGGAGATTCTTATACCAATTTTCACAGAATTCAACTCCTTTATTTATTTATTTATTTACACCCCGCTCCCCCCCACCTAAAAGTCGATTTTCCGAAAACAAAAAAATTAGTGTTTCTTTATTTATAAAGGAGCTTCCAAATATCAATTAACACGACTGTAATATCTTCAGTTTTGAGAAATATATATCCTCATAAGAAAGAATTGAACTTCTTATCCCCCAACCAAGTTGATCCCCCACCCCAGCCCAAAATGCGCGTTTCTTTACTTTTAAAGGAGGTTCAAATACCAATTTTCACCTCTGTAACGTTCAGTTTTTGAAATATAAGTCTCATCATAAAAAATTTCACTCTTTTGTCACTACTTTCCACCACCATTAAGTGTTTTTCCGAAGAAAAAAATAGATCTTCCTGTATTTTAAAGGACTTTCAAAATAAAAAGTTTCACGTCTGTAACACGTTTAGTGTTTGATATATACTGTACATACACTGGCACATTCACTTATATCCTGAGAAACTGAAAATGTTACAGACGTGAAAGTTGGTATTTTGAACCTTTTTTAAAATGAAGAAACGCGTATTTATTGTTTTCGGACTGTCCACTTAAGGGGGAAGAGGGGTGGAAAGAAGTGTAGAAGAATTTGAATTATTCTCATAAACTGAAGGTTACAGACGTGAAAATTGGTATTTGGAACCTAATTTGGAAATAAAGAAACACACATGTTGGGCAGGGCCTGGAGGATCAACTTAGTGGGGCTGAAAAAGAAGTTGAATTCTTTTCAAGAGGGTAGATATATCTCAAAAACTGAAGATGTTATAGCCTTGATAACTGATATTTGGAAGCTTCTTTATAAATGAAGAAACACTTTTTTTAAATCCATTTAAGGGGGTGAAAAGAATTGAAAAAGCGGGTTAATTTTTAAAGTGAGTACCGGTATATCTACAGTACATGTCGAAAACTTAATACGTTGCAGACGTGAAACTTGTTATTTGGAAAGTCCTTTAAAAATACAGGAACATGAACTTTTTCTTTTCGTCAAAGGCCTTTAACGGGGGTGAAAAGAAGTGAAAAAGGAGTTGATTTAATTTTTATTAAAATACTTATTTCCTCAAAAACTGAAGATGTTACAGACGTGAAAACTGATAATTGAAATCTCCTTTAAAGGTAAAGAAACATGCATTTTTTGTTTTCAGATAATCCACTGTAACGGTTCAAATCCCGTTACAAGATGATATCTGTATTTTTATTATTGTATGATTTTATCTGTATATTATTATTATTATTATTATTATTATTATTATTATTATTATTATTATTATTATTATTATTATTATGTCAGTATTATTATTATGTTATCTGTGATATTGTACTATTATTGTAATTATCCGTTTTATTCAATTTTGCAATTGCCTGTTGCTTGCAAGATTGCACTTAGATGTATACATATATACGTATGTGTAGTATAACACTCAATACCTGTACAGTGAGAATTGTTGTATATATCAGAGATTAGAAGTGACGTTGTTATATTGCGACACCAGTGGAGATTCTGCCAAGTCATCGCCGCGCCTTGGCTATGTCATCGTATTTATTTAGATATGCGCGCATCGACTCAATCGCCGCGGGGCTATTTCACCACTGTATGTAATATCTGTCGCGTAGGTGGGAGTATGTCATTGTTATTTCTGGAGATTACGTAGTTGTGTCAACCAAAGTCTATATAAGGTGGGTGCACATTGTAGCGTCAGTCATTACTTATACGGATGCAGTACAGTGAAGTAGTCTCCTAGATCAAGAGGCCTTAGGTGGTCAGCCAACGAGTGTGAACGAGAGATGGAGAAGACTGAGTGAGCCATTAATTATTGGTCATTGAGAGAGTGAGACCAAATGGTTGGTCCGTCACTTAGTGGAAGACGCGGACGCAAGGCTTACCAAGGAGTCAGAGAGGGCAACCCTGGACCTGCCAAGAGGTCATACCATATTGACTTACAAAGAAGTCAGATGATATGGAGAAGAAGCAGTCGCAAGGATGTATCACCACGTTAGGCGTGACACATCTACAGTAAACACCAGAGCAATGGATTACGTCGTAATTACACTCAAAGTGTTGAAGGTACAGTCAAGTGAATCAGTGAGGGAAATATTTCGTATAAACTGTTAAATGTCCGGTCAAGAAGAATTCAAATTCATGCCTAGTTTCTTTCAGTTGCAATGTCATAATTTCATATTCTCATCTGTTTTATCGCAACAAGACTCACTATTTTTTGATATATTATTTAAAGAATATATATTGTTCTATCAAACGAATTCATAGTTTCATTTCTTTGACAGTAAAATATCTTAACCTCAAAATTAATGGGGAAACCGAACGCCAATCTCCTTTTCCCAGAACTTATATGGTATGTTGTCAAACGTAAGCTTATTACCCCACACCCTAGAGATGGTCAAGAGTCTCATTCTATTATTGCTGTACTGAGTGACAGCTGGCGCCCTTCAAATAACGTATGTGTAAGTAAGCAGGTAACAAGTAAGTGTGAGTACAGGGTTCGACGAGTGTGTATTTTATTTAATGAATGTTAATTTTCAGATTTTCCATTATAAATGCAGATATCCAGATTTTCCAAGTTAAATGCAGTTTTATATGTTTGTAAATTCAGTCAGACAGTTAGGAACTCCACACCACTTAGGTGGGGATGGGGGAGTGATAAAAGGATTTAATTCTTTTTATTGGGATACTTATATCTCATTAACTGAAGATGTTACAGACGTGGAAATAGGTATTTCGGATCTCTTTTAAAAATAAAGAAAAATTTTCTTTTCTTTTTCCTTTCCGGCTTGAGAGAAGACTGTCTCACACATGTACAGTTCTATTGTATGTCGCATGGTCATCTTAGCCCCAAAAGACAATACCACAAACGTGGTTTACAAAGAGTTTCTTGGGTAAATGAAACTCATTTCTTCGGTGAGTTTTTATACTTTAGGGATTTTCAGATAATGTCTTAGTACAGTACCGAGGAACGCTTACTTTTAACAAATAACGAAATCCACGCGAGCGAAGCCGCGGGTAACTGCTAGTTACAATATAGGAATACAAAGAGCTAAAGACTGAAAATAACTTAACCATTCAATTCACCAACAACAATTACACCTGATAGTTAATTTTTTGTTAATTTAGTGATTTGTTTCTATCTGTCCACATATGTATTGTATAAAGCATTGAAATATAGGCATAGTTATACCAAGACAATCTCGCATAAGAAATTAAAAATCCACTACCCTTGTTTCCATACTTCAATTATATCATCTGGCACCATTTCACAATTAGAATGCAATAACTGTTGTCTTTCTGATATAAACGTTCCTTCGTAGCCTATCAATTCACGGTTTGCAACAGAAATGGGTAGCCACACTGTTCGGAGCTTCGAAGGCTGAATCCTGGGACTGGTTTTAGCTACAATGTGCAATTTTACTCCAGGTTATTACACCCTCATACTATTATTTGTAAAGAATCTACGTTCCTTCCACTACTGGAGCATATATGTGAATCCTGCGTCTTTCTGACAAGTGTTACACACTCTACAACAGACATGAAAATAGTACAGGGAGTTTCAAATTACAGTATAAGAATACACAGAGCTAAAGACTGAAAATAACTTAACCACTACAATCATCAACAAGGATAACAGCTGACAGTTAACTTTTAATTAATTTGGTGGTTTGTTTCAAACTGTCCACGCATGTACTGTATACAGCACTTAATTATAAACACAGTTATACAGAGATATCGCAAAAAACATCACCCCTATTTCTGTTCTTAAATTATAATATCATCTGGCACAATTTCACAATTATAATGCAATAACTGTTGCCTCTCTGATATGCCTACTTGTATTCTGGAGATGTGGGTTCGAACCCAACCGTCAGTAGCCCTGAATACGGTATTGCGTGGTTTCCTATTTTCACACCAGGGAAATGCTGGGGCTGTACCTTAATTAAGGCCACGGACGCTTCCTTTCCCTTCCTATCCCGTGGTCTCCAAAAGCCCTCAATGAGCCCGTGCGAAGTTAAAATACTAGCATAGCAAAGCAAAGTAAGTGCATTTTCCTCGAAGCAACTGATGGTGTGATGAACACGACGGGTTCTAGAAAAATCGTACACAATTCTACCAGGATATTTTTATAGATTTCAGCAGTGTTTTCAATAAAGCAGCTCCAGTTTTCACTAAATATTTGGATACTACTTTCTTATTAAACAAACTAATTCCAAAACTGATGTGCTTTGTATTTTAACGTGTCGTTGTCAAACGTGGATATTGGTGCATTGGAATTGTACATCAGAAATCGTTTGTGGAAATATTCAGTAGAGGGAAACTAGTTCAAAACCAATGCAATGGTACCTTGTGAATTTCCATATAGGACGGTCACGTTATGATTTAAATACAGACACGGGTAAGTCTAAAATATACACCCATATTTACACATGCAAGTATATACATTAAAATACAATATACCGAAACACACCTAGGCTTACCTTATCATAAGTACTTATGACAGGTCCACTCTTCTTTCTTTAGCTGTAGCAAATGTCTCGATCATAGCCAGCGAAATTTTACCTCTCAGTTGCCATTGGACTTCTCAGGAATGTCTGTAAATTCAGTTTGATGTAGAGAAACACCTTTATCTTAACACAGCAGTCATTGGTATGGTTATAGTATTATTTTAACAATAGCACATTCGGAAATACCAATCAGTGACCTGTGTAGCTTTCCTTCTTCCAGAGATCTACCTGCTACCCTTCTCGGTCACAGTTTGGTTGTGACCAAGGTCCTCACATTACAGCAGACCTCTTCTCCAAACAACTTAGCAGCGGCAACCTTTGGAGACCATGTACTTTAAACGTCTGCTCTACGGTCACATGGGGTTTGTGACCGGGAGCTGATATAAACGACTTTAGTCTCTATCTTGGAACAGGATTTCAGAGTTTAGAAGCAATGGACACCTTCCTTATGGTCTTAAAAATGCATCCTCCTGTGTAAAATGTATTGATAAGTACAAATTAAAACATGAATATTTATCGTGAGGGCGTAAAAATGAAATGTCGTACGGCTTTCAGTGCCGGGATATCCCAGGAAGGGTTCGGCTCGCCAGATGCAGGTCTTTCTATTTGACTCCCGTAGGCGACCTGCGCGTCGTGATGAGGATGAAATGATGATGAAGACAACACATACACCCAGCCCTCGAGCCAGCGAAATTAACCAATGATGGTTAAAATTCCCTAAACTGCCAGGATTCGAACCCGGGACCCTTGTGACCAAAGGCCAGCACGCTAAACATTTAGTCATGGAGCCGAACACTTACAGTAGTGTGATAATAAAGTTAAAACCTAATTACTCAACAACAACAACAAGAGTACAAAAAAGCAATTCCATTGAAAGAGAATATTACCAGAAATACTACTAGTGTAACATTCTCAATCCAGCATCATCATATACAAATTCACACACAACGTAAGTACAGTATATCCTGTGCTTAACATTACAGCTTACAGTGCTATAGGTTGAGCTACTAATTCTATGGTCATGGGTTGCTATGGTGTGAACTGCTAAGAGATGGTGATGTGACGCTGCCCAGAGCTGTATGAACGTACGAGATGTCGACTGAATAGGGTAGTTGGTCAGACACACTAACCTGATGTTCAAGATCCTGGGATCAAATCCTGGCCCATCGGTTGACACTTACGGATGCCTATCTGTGAGAATGCGGTGTCTGTGAATTTTATACCCAGTAAAAGAACTCTTTTCTCGACAGAAATTCCGGCTTTTCGGTGTCCTTAAAGACACACACCAGCCGATTTGCTCATAGGAAGGTGACATATTATTGAAATTGGAGTGATGGATAACTGGGCTGCAGACGATTGAGACATTCCGCTTCTAAAGTTGCTCGCAGGTGTCCCTTGTATATCGTGAGTACCTCTCGGAAAACATTGCCGTATACAGCGGACAACACAGAGCCCGATCACAGTTTGTTAAATGACCGTGACCAGCGACGTCTGCCTAATTGTCCGTGTTAACAGGCCAGCAATTCCGACTGAAATCCCATCCGCATCAAATGAAAGGGAGATACTGGACAGTCCAGTTCAGAATGACATTCTTGAGTCCATAGGGTATGAGAACAGGAGACTCACAAAAGTGGTTCTGATTACAGTACCAACACTGGACAGCACACTTGACGTGAGGTCGTGGATATACTAACTCGATGTTAGAGAAATGGCAGCACGTTTTGAGGTCCAGTGAATCGGTTTGATGGCAGGGTTTAGGTGTTCCGTAGACCACTTGAGGCCGTAGAGCATAATTATCATTTTCCTGTTTGTCGGTCCATTATCATCGTCATCATCATCTGTTTACCCTCCAGGGTCGGCTTTTCCCTCGGACACAGCGAGGGATCCCACCTCTACCGCCTCAAGGGCAGTGTCTCGGAGCTTCAGACTCTTGGTCGGGGATACAACTGGAGAGAATGACCAGTACCTCACCCAGGCGGCCTCGCCTGCTATGCTGAACAGGGGCCTTGTGGAGGGATGGGAAGATTGGAAGGGATAGGCAAGGAAGAGGGAAGGAAGCGGCCGTGGCCTTATGTTAGGTACCATCCCGGCATGCACCTGGAGGAGAAGTGGGAAACCACGGAAAACCACTTCCAGGATGGCTGAGGTGGGAATCGAATCCACCTCTACTCAGTTGACCTCCCGAGGCTGAGTGGACCCCGTTCCAGCCCTCATACCACTTTTCAAATTTCGTGGCAGAGCCGGGAATCGAACGCGGACCTCCGGGGGTGGATGCTAATCACGCTAACCACTACACCACAGAGGCGGACTTGTCGGTCCGTACTGATGTTAAATGTGCACATATAATAGGCCGCGGTTGCCATCAAACGGACAACCACTGGATTGACACATAGTATCGAACAGTCATTGTGCCATCAACAATCACTAACGGTAATTTCATATGAAAGAGATTAGCTCGCCAGACTATAATTTCATGTTGTCTACACAGTTGCTCCAACAAGATCCTGGACTATCAAAAAAATTGTTTCTCCACCAGGCCTACAGGTCTGACTCTTACTTTCTAAAACCTCTGAGCGCACTCAGAGTATTCTAGAGGAACACGTTTCAGGTATTACCTGAAAGTAATCACATTGAGTTCTTGACAGTTTTGGGACAACGCTGGGGCTAGTTCTGGCTGCCTGATTACATGGAAGATATTAACACAGATGTCTGAAAAACCCCACTGCTATTCCATATTTCTAATACATTGGAGGGTCTAGAAAACCGAGATACCACTCCTGTTCTATTCCGTAGCAGAGTCATGACATGAAATGTGCCCGAGATCCCACTTCTACTCAATACTAACTTGTACGCAGGCTCCCTTGACCAATTACTAGGCCATTCAGTCGAATAAGAATGTGACTCCGCAGAATGAGAAAGAATGCTGATGCTTGGTGAATTTTTATGCCGAGTTGTACTTCCTCTTAAAACAATAATCACCACCATCAGCGCCACCACATTCTAGAAAAAACATGTTCAGAAGAAACTCGATGTTCTCATATCTCCTTGCCACATCTGTATAAGATTCATAAAGACCACGTATCTCATTTCCTCGACAGATTGCTGAATTTTGTACCAATTACAAGACGTAAGTAGAGTAAGTTATTTTATCTGAGACTGCAGAAGATGTGTAAAAGTAGCTGAATGGTATAAACGCAATCTTGGATAAGGAGTACACGATGAAAATAAGTCCAAAACAAAAGTAATGGAGTGTAGTGGAACGAAGTCAGTGGTTGTAGGTAAAATTAGATTAGGAAATGAAGCTTTAAAGGAAGTGGATGAACATTGTTACTTGGATAGTAATATAACTAGTGATGGCAGAAGTAAGGAAGGCATAGAATGCAGGCTAGCACAAGCAAGTAAGGCCTTGTTACGAAAAGAAATTTGCTTACTTCGAACATTGATATCGGAATTAAAAAGATGTTTTTGTGGACTTTCAACAGGAGGGTGGCATTGTATGAAAGTGAAACATGGACGATAAAAAGCTCTGAGAGAAAGAGAATAGAAGTTTTTGAAATGTGGTGTTACATAAGAATAGGGTTACCAACTGAAAATTTCCTAATACAGGACATTGCTTAGCAAAAAGCAGGGCATTTAAGAAAAATGCCTGAGAATTTCAAACGATAACAAAATTATACGTATATTACACACAACTTTCTACAAAAGGAAATACCTTACTTAATGATCAGTCCTTGCTGCAGTTCATTTCCTTGAAGCTGTATTTTTCAACAGAACCTACTTTTGAAAGAAGACGCGAGTTATTTTCTTGAAGTACATATTTATAAATTTCTTCACACGACACATCTTTGAAATTGAAATTCACAAGTAACATTCCTTTCACTGATTCTACCAACAAACGGTTCCTTTCCTTTGTCAATTGAGCATTTATGAATGAAAACACACGTTCAGTGGAGGCATTGCTGCCTGGTATGGCAAAGAAAAACTGGCAAATGTTCAAAAGTTCAGAAAATACCTCAATGTTCTGGCACTTATTAAAAAAACAGACCATTGTTGGTCTAGTGTTGTATCTTTATCCAAAGTTGTAGTTTTAGAATAAGCCCTTACGTTGCAGAACTGGTCGAATAATTTTGAATCATCTATTTCTACACCTTTTGACTGTAAGTAACGAATACATGGTACAATATCGTCAAAGCTGAGGTCTTTAATGTTCTGAAGTTTCAACCATTTGAAACACTTTAATTCCTTTATAGGATGCATCCATTTATCCAAGTACTCAGTGCAAGTTTCATAGAAACAAGATACATTCTCCATAAACACTTTGCATTCTTTATCCAAACCATCTTCTGAAAATGTATTTAATATCTGTCTGACTTTAAGGGGAATGAATTGACCTTTCAAAGAATATTGGACAGATTATAATAGTTCAAGCACTTCTACAACTGAATTATCTTCTTTTTCAAGTGACAAAATGTTATAGTGAAAGATGTACATGGTTGAGGAAAGAAGCAAACGATAGCGCTCTGAAAAGTCATTTTCAAGGAAGTTTCTAATTGATGAAAGCACTGACTTCCTACCCTGAGAAAGAAAGTAGGATTTCAGAGCTGGGAACAATTGCAGGATTCTTTCAACTGCTGGATACAATGTTAACCACCTAGTCTTAGAATGATTTAAAAGCTGCAGATAATTTACATCAACAAATTCACAAAAATATTTCAGTTCCTGAGTGCGCACTGCATATATATGAAAGAAGTTGAAAATTTTCATCACCACAGACTCAATATCAACAGGAAGAGCATCAGCTCCATATTGCAAACAGTTATGTAGAATGTGAGCAGGACATCCAACACCTACTATGTTTTCATACAAGTCTTTTTTGAGAGCAGAGAATACATTCTTCCCTTCCCTGCGTGCAAGGCCTCCAGAATTAACATTGGCATTGTCTTCAGAAAATGCAATGCATCTAGAAGTAATTTTATGCTTTTTGAGAGTATCTGAAATATAGGAGGAAATACATTCAGAACTTTCATCTGGACATGCTTGTAAATCAAGAACTTTTATCTGAATGCCATTATTTTTGTAATCAAAGAATTGGATGAAAATTGGAAACAACTTTAGTGCACCATGATTACTTGCATCTGTTCCTAGGCCAAAAAATGGAACTTTATTGTTAAGAGTTTCAATTATAATATCTGTCGAGTGAGGAGCAATAACATTATTTATTATGGCTTCTGTTTTAGTTCTTGCACAGGTCAGTTTCTGTGCTACTTCAGAACCTAAGAACATACTTTATTCAATTTAGCTGTGCAGTCCATTGATTTGTACGACTGGTGATGGAAAACTGTATGAAATGACATTGTAGCTTCTGCGGCTTGAACTTCTTTATCATCTGGTGAATATTTGGGAGTGACAAATGATAACATTGAACATGATATTGACCTAGTACTCGCCGTCTTTTTGTGTTTTTCACTGTTAACGTGTCTTTCCAAGTCACCAACACCTTTGTATCCGACATTAACATAACTATCACACACTGCACATTTCGCTTCACTTTCACTGTGTCCGTGAGTAAAGCAAGGATACTTATGTTTTAGTTTATCCGAAAATTTACACTGTCTTTCTTTAGATTCACTCCTTTCAGGTTGCAAAGATGACATACCGGTACGTAACAGGATGCAATGAGATTAATATTTCACTCCACTCGCTGCATACTCTCACTATAATTTACGGCGACAACCAGATAACCAAACAGATACCTGCAAATCATATGGCAAGCACATGTAAACTGTAGCTCTCGACACTTCCGGTTCCTCTCAACATAAACGTGGAAATGAAGCGCGTTGATTGGTTAATCGATGCCTGGACTTCGAGTTCAATATATCGAATATCAGTATTACTCATTTCCACCCTCGGAAGTAGCGCCCTGAGCACATGGAGTTGATGTACGATACAATAACATGCTGTCTTCAGCCTAAAACCTAAGTGAGCAATCTTGTAACGAAAATTGCCGGACATTGTCGATAAATTAGAAATGCCGGCCGGACATAACCAAAATGATTGAAAAGCAGGACATGTCCGGCAAAAGCCGGACGGTTGGTAACCCTAATCATGAATGAAGAGATACTGAATCGAGTTGGGGCGGGGAGATCGGTTTGGCTAAATGTGACGAGAAGAAGAGATTTTTTTTTAATTTCGTGTGGCTATTTCTAGCCGGGTGCAGCCCTTGTAAGGCAGACCCTCCGATGAGGGTGGACGGCATCTGCCATGTGTTGGTAACTGCGTGTTATTGTGGCGGAGGATAGTGTTATGTGTGGTGTGTGAGTTGCAGGGATGTTGGGGACAACACAAACACCCAGTCCCCGAGCCAAGGGAATTAACCATTTAAGTTTAAAATCTCCAACCCAGCCGGGAATCGAACCCGGGACCCTCTGGGCCAAAGGCCATCGCGCTAACCATTTAGCCATGGAACCGGACAGAAGAAGAGATAGAATGATAGAACACATATTAAGACACCCAGGACTTGTTCAGTTACTTTTTGAGAGGAATGGTAAGAACGGGAGGGGTAGACCATGGTATGAATATGACAAGCAGATCAGAGTAGATTGAGGATGCATCAATTAAGTAGAAATGAAAAGGTTAACATAGGATAGGGTGGCATGGAAAGCTGCATCAAATCAGTCTATGGACTGATGACTCAAACAACAACAACAACAACAACAACAAGTAGAGGAAATAACGACTGAGCTCACATATACAAAATCATGAATGAAGTTCCTAATAAAAAGGGGTTGCTCTAGTTTACTATTCTTAGCACTGGACGGCGCCAGTTTTCACTTTATCATTAGGAGAGAGTGCAGCTGAACGTGACAGTGTAAAAGGAGTAAGGTGAATGAGATAGGGCAGTGCGAGCCTCCGAGCACTAGATTAGCAGGACGCCAGCAATACGGAAAGTACCACTAATTGAATATCCTACCCACCCTCTGGCCTAGCTTCATAGTTTCCAGGATTACATATGGAATTAGGTAGAGTGGTTAAAATATTTGGCACAGCCGGCAAGGACAAAAAGACTACAACAGCTGCGCACCAGCCGTCCTGTGCTCTCCAAGTTACTTCCGTAAAACTACCCTACCACTGTGGAGATCACACAAAGTCCCGGGAAGTGTGTACTGTGAACTGGAACGAGCTCTTCAACTGGGATTTGTTTATTGATCCATGATAGAGAAAATGCTGCTCAAATTACAGATGATGATGATAATAATAATAATAATAATAATAATAATAATAATAATAATAATAATAATAAATTGTTTCCGATTGTGGTAAGGAAATATTGTATCTAGTAGTAGTAACAATAATAATAAAGTCCGACTCGTTGGCTGAACGGTCAGCGTACTGGCCTTCGGTTCAGAGGGTCCCGGGTTCTAATCCCGGCCGGGTCGGGGATTTTAACCTTAATTGGTTAATTCCAATGGCACGGGGGATGGGTGTATGTGTTGTCTTCATCATCATTTCATCCTCATCACGACGCGCAGGTCGCCTACCGCCGTCAAATAGAAAGACCTGCACCTGGAGAGCCTAACCCGTCCTGGGATATCCCGGCGCCATACGCCATTTCATGTTTTCAATAATAATAATAATAATAATAATAATAATAATAATAATAAGTGCAAGTCGTTCGAGTTGACGCCTTATTGGCGACCTACGCGTCTGTGGGGCCCTATTTTTGATCATTCGAATGTTGAAGACGGCACGCACGCGCACACACACACATGCGCGCGCGCGCACGCACATACACTCTCTCTCAGCCCCCGAGTCATCCGAATTAACCAATGAAGTTTAAATTCAGCCCTTGTAAGGCAGACCCTCCGATGAGAGTGGACGGCATCTGCCATGTGTTGGTAACTGTGTGTTATTGTGGCGGAGGATAGTGTTATGTGTGGTGTGTGAGTTGCAGGGATATTGGGGACAACACAAACACCCAGTCCCCGAGTCAAGGGAATTAAGCATTTAAGTTTAAAATCTCCAACCCAGCCGGGAATCGAACCCGGGACCCTCTGGACCAAAGGCCATCGCGCTAACCATTTAGCCATGGAGCCGGACAGAAGAAGAGATAGAATGATAGAACACATATTAAGACACCCAGGACTTGTTCAGTTGCTTTTTGAGAGGAATGGTAAGAACGGGAGGGGTAGACCATGGTATGAATATAACCCGGCCAGGAGTCGAACCTGGGGCCCTTTGAACCAAACGCTGCCCACTTAGAACTGCAGCAACATACTAATAATAATAATAATAATAATAATAATAATAATAATAATTGTTACCGTGTTTTGGTGGTAGGTAGAGGTGAAAGAAGGTGCGGGCGTGAATGAGTCTCAAACTACGGAATCAAAGTTAATGTAAAATTTAACAAGGTTATATTTTCTTTTCAAAAACAAAGAAATAACAAGTATGGCAGGTACAAAGTAGCAAATCAAAGGGGAGTCACAATATTCACATAATTTGGGCTTCGAGCCCCGAAAACACAATGCTTGGGCAATCAGCCCAGTTTTACCTCCAAAACACAAGTTTCAACAGAGGGGCAGAAAACCCCATTCATACCTCGGAGCCCTTGCTCCAAATTACACCGATAAGCCTCCACGAGGCATACCACAATTGATTTTTAAAAGAGCCACACGCTCTCAAATTTAAGCCTTCTCCCAGACCACACCAAACTCAACCTTCAAGTTGTCCTCAACGGACCTAAACACAGGGGTAAAATACCCAATCTACTGAGGTCTAGGAAATAAAAAAAAGGGTTAATTAAATGACCTCTAAGGTAACAATTTGAGAGGAGGCGAACTTGCACTCCTAATACACTTTGTCTTTAAGACCTATTTTGGCTCTTAGGCCACTGATGCAAGGGCTAATCCCATACTACAGAGGTGACTTAAAAAAGAAATATTTACATTACATTACGGAAGAATTGATTGAGAAAATAAGTTCTCCTCAAGACAATGTGAGTGGGAGCTCGAGAGGGTTAGCACTCTCTATCCCAGTATGTCGCTTTACAAGAGAATAGAAGAAAAGAGAAGTTACATTTTAGGAAAAGGTTACATAGGGGAACGCTTAGAACCCGCCCCGAAAGTTAAACTGCTGAGCTAGCAAAGAAAGAATTTATTAATCGGCCATTACCTTATGTTGACCGCTGCCGAGGAAAGAGGCGCTTCCCGCCTCCTGCTATGTACTTAATACACTGAAAGATGGAACAGAAGTGGCCCGGAGACCCTAAAATCAGCAGTTTAAATACTCTCGCAGAAAGTTCTAGGCGTTAGGGGAAAGAAAACACCCTCCCACAAAGATTTTATTGGGTAGGACCCCGCAACAGATTCAAGTTGGGGAAAGATACACCAGATTGGTCAGGAATTAATTGAAAAAATTCGTGATTGGATACATTCAACACAAGGGGAAGAAAGGGGTAAATATTGCCAACTTAAACAATGACAGAAAGAAATTTAACAAAGAACAAACTCCTGAAATTAAATTTTCTCCAACAAAATAGTTCTTTGACTCCGCACTAGGGTGCACTATTGTTGATCTTCAGTAGTGTCCTCTAGAAGAGAAAGTTCACACTTCTTAATACAAGCAAAACAAAAGTACGTCGAAAATGACACAGTTCACAAACTCAAAAATTTCCAGGTAGTGACATCTTCTGAGAAATTTGGAAATTAAGACCGTAGATAAAGTTCATACTTCCTCCAGAAGAGGAGTTTCAACTGGCGCAACTTTTAAATAAACGGTGTGGAGGTGTACCGCCCGGTACAGACCTCCCCCCCCAAAAGTTCCTCCACGGGGTAACACAGAAGAACATAAACTTTTGTTTGAAAATAAGTTCCAAGTTTTGATGTTGATATTAAGATAACTTGCAGCAGTATTTGAGAAATTTCCTAATTCGGTTCCAAAATTTTGTTGTCGGAGGTGAAGTGAAGTCTTTAGGTTTATAGAAGTTGAATATCTGAAGATAAGCTTTTACTACTTAAAAGTGAAGGAAAAATTTGCAATGTCCATCAGATATTGCTGTTGAATTCCCAAATGTAGTTATCTCTTATAGTAACTGTCCATGTAGTTGATGTTGATGAAGTTGGATGGCCGGACCGGCCGTTGCAGCTTGCGTCCAAAAGGAGGCCGCTCGGACCCCTTAAGTACCCTGAGATACCGCTCGCCCGCACTATGAGGGGAGCAGAGTGTTGAAACACGCCGCGCCCGCGGTGAACATATACAGGCTGCGGGCCAGTAGCAGGTCGTGCGCCGCACATCAGCCTTGGCCGGGAGGAGAGTTCCGGCTCGCCGTGCACATGTCGTCCTCGCTGGAGAGGAGGGGGCCCATCCCCCTCCCCAGTTGCTGCACGGCGCTGCGCTGCTGCGGGGGCACTGAAACATTAAAGCTAGGCGGCAGAATTGTGTTGGACCATCGTCTTTTTGAAGGCACAGGCATCATGGAGAGGTTGAGGGGCCAGCGGCGTGTAGATATCCATGGCATTTAATCTTATGAAGCCACAGTGTAAGGTGGAGCAGGAGACGGGAGCGTGGTAATGGCCGTGGCAAGAACAGGATGGCAGTTTAACGGATCGGGGGAGGTTTACAAGAAATTCTTACATATAAAACAAAATATTATAGAAGGAGCAGAATGCCTTAAGCGTGGAACTCAAAAAAAAAATATATATATAACCATCATATTCCTATCAATTATATGAAGCAAGTTGACAGAAAATTTACACTGGTTTCACCTGTGACAGGTGAACCCTAAATATCCTCTCGGTGGCTGGATTGCTTACTAACAATGTAACCGGTGTGAGAAAATCGAGAATGATGCATGGCCCATGAAATCTGGGTGCAAGCTTGCCCGCGGGAACAAAATTTTTGACCATAACCTGGTCACCTACCTTCAAAGGGGTGGGTCTCCGTCCACGATCATACCTTTCCCTAACCTTTTCATGAGACACTTTAAGATTGGCTTTAGCCTTCTTCCAAAGATCTTTAATGTTATCCGGATCTATTGTCTCGGGTAGAATGTCATTCAGAGACCAGAGGTTAGAGAGCGGCGAGTTGGGAACAAACTTGAACATCAAAGAAGCTGGAGTAAACTTGTGAGATTCATGAACCGCCGAATTCAAAGCAAAAGCTATCCAATGCAGGGACGTGTCCCACCTGGAATGATCTTCATGATGATAGGCAATGAGTGCGGACCTGAGATTACGGTTAACCCGTTCAGCCAGAGATGGTTGAGGGTAATAAGCAGAAGTAGTTACATGAGAGATGGATAAGTCAAAACAGAATTTACGAAATAAATTAGATGTAAAAGCCTTAGCATTATCGGAAACTATGTATTGACAAGGACCAAAAGAAGCAAAGATAGTATTAAGACAAGAAATGGTGGACTGAGCGGTAGCCAGCTTAGTCGGAAATAACCAGGAAAATCTAGTAAAACCATCTACACATACAAAGATGAACTTGTTGGCATTCCCCTTTGATTGGGGGAAGGGTCTGGCTCTTACGATTTTATCAGAGAGAATACCAATAGCATACGGATAGATAATTTGCAAGATTTGACATGGAGAAAGAGAAAAAACAAGGGCATGATCCTGGAATTCCACTAGAAATCTTAAAAATGAAATTACGTCACTGGTGGTATTAACGGAAAACTTAGATATACCTCTGAGCAACATTGCCAATGGATGAGGCAAGCTACTAAACCCGGGTGACATAGTAGGTAAAGGTTTCAATGGCAAGGAAGTTAATTCAGAACGGATGTTACTCAGCGATGCACGGCGTTCAGACTCGTTGTCCAATGGGGCAGGGATAGTTTGAGCAGCAACGGTTATTCTATTAACTTCTCCCTTGGGAGGCGCTTCCTCACTACCTGCATTTACTATGGTGGGTTGATCAGATTTGGGAGGAACTTCTCCAGTTAACAATTGAGTGACCTTACTAGATAATTCGGAAATATTTTCCAGGAGCGTACTAGCTTCCTTCCTCTGAACATCATTCAGTTTTAGAGACAACAGATCATTAACTCTATTTGAAAAATGATATAGCCTGCCTTGCACACGCTTAATTTGATTTGGAGACGGATCATTTTCATCAAAAAAACTAACGACCGATGCTAGCCCAGTAATATTCTCCGTGATCGTGGAAAGAGAGTCGTCAATTTCTTTCTCTCCCAAATTGGGGATAGAAATGGGCAAATCAAGGGACTCTCTAAGTTTGTTAGTGTCTATTGCAACCGTGCCTCCAGATTGCACATTTCTGATAGTTAATTCATAGATCAACTCCTCCTTACGCAAATAGTTAAGAAGGAGAACATCGCGAGGGCCGGGCATGATGACAGACCAATTTTGAAAAACTCAAAAAATTCCAGCAACTGGGAAAATAGTTAGAGTTCGGAACAAACAATATTTAGCCGTCAAAAGGGGCTAAATTGAGACCCATTCAACCACGCTCTGCTACCACTTGTTACCGTGTTTTGGTGGTAGGTAGAGGTGAAAGAAGGTGCGGGCGTGAATGAGTCTCAAACTACGGAATCAAAGTTAATGTAAAATTTAACAAGGTTATATTTTCTTTTCAAAAACAAAGAAATAACAAGTATGGCAGGTACAAAGTAGCAAATCAAAGGGGAGTCACAATATTCACATAATTTGGGCTTCGAGCCCCGAAAACACAATGCTTGGGCAATCAGCCCAGTTTTACCTCCAAAACACAAGTTTCAACAGAGGGGCAGAAAACCCCATTCATACCTCGGAGCCCTTGCTCCAAATTATACCGATAAGCCTCCACGAGGCATACCACAATTGATTTTTAAAAGAGCCACACGCTCTCAAATTTAAGCCTTCTCCCAGGCCACACCAAACTCAACCTTCAAGTTGTCCTCAACGGACCTAAACACAGGGGTAAAATACCCAATCTACTGAGGTCTAGGAAATTTTAAAAAAAGGGTTAATTAAATGACCTCTAAGGTAACAATTTGAGAGGAGGCGAACTTGCACTCCTAATACACTTTGTCTTTAAGACCTATTTTGGCTCTTAGGCCACTGATGCAAGGGCTAATCCCATACTACAGAGGTGACTTAAAAAAGAAATATTTACATTACATTACGGAAGAATTGATTGAGAAAATAAGTTCACCTCAAGACAATGTGAGTGGGAGCTCGAGAGGGTTAGCACTCTCTATCCCAGTATGTCGCTTTACAAGAGAATAGAAGAAAAGAGAAGTTACATTTTAGGAAAAGGTTACATAGGGGAACGCTTAGAACCCGCCCCGAAAGTTAAACTGCTGAGCTAGCAAAGAAAGAATTTATTAATCGGCCATTACCTTATGTTGACCGCTGCCGAGGAAAGAGGCGCTTCCCGCCTCCTGCTATGTACTTAATACACTGAAAGATGGAACAGAAGTGGCCCGGAGACCCTAAAATCAGCAGTTTAAATACTCTCGCAGAAAGTTCTAGGCGTTAGGGGAAAGAAAACACCCTCCCACAAAGATTTTATTGGGTAGGACCCCGCAACAGATTCAAGTTGGGGAAAGATACACCAGATTGGTCAGGAATTAATTGAAAAAATTCGTGATTGGATACATTCAACACAAGGGGAAGAAAGGGGTAAATATTGCCAACTTAAACAATGACAGAAAGAAATTTAACAAAGAACAAACTCCTGAAATTAAATTTTCTCCAACAAAATAGTTCTTTGACTCCGCACTAGGGTGCACTATTGTTGATCTTCAGTAGTGTCCTCTAGAAGAGAAAGTTCACACTTCTTAATACAAGCAAAACAAAAGTACGTCGAAAATGACACAGTTCACAAACTCAAAAATTTCCAGGTAGTGACATCTTCTGAGAAATTTGGAAATTAAGACCGTAGATAAAGTTCATACTTCCTCCAGAAGAGGAGTTTCAACTGGCGCAACTTTTAAATAAACGGTGTGGAGGTGTACCGCCCGGTACAATAATAATAATAACGAGGTCCACCCACCCTCTGGAAGTCAACAGAGTAGAGGGGCGTCGATTCCCACCTCAGCCATCATCGAAGCGGTTTTCTGTGGTTTCCCACTTCTCCTCCTAACTAAAGCCACGGCTACTTCCTTCCCTCTTCCTCGTCTATCCCTTCCGATCTTCCCATCCCCCTCACGGCTTCTGTTCAGGCCCCCTGGGAGAGGTACTGGTACTCCTCCCCAGTTGTATTCCGCGAAGCAAAGTCCCGCCTTTAAGACGGTAGATGTGGGATCTCTCGCTGAGTCCGAGGGAAAAGCTAACCCTGGAGAGTAAACGGATTAAGAAGGAAAGAAAGAAAGAAAGAAAGAAAGAAAGAAGAAGAAGAAGTTTAACTCCCAACTATCAGCCTGGTTCAAATGGAGTAAACAACAAAATATCTTTTTGACATAAATCTGCAGCCCAAATGCCACCAAAATTCTCGTCGACTCATATCAGAGCTATGTTCCTAAACCCACGTTTTCCGTCTAATGTGGACATGAAACATCAAGAACAGTGTCCGTACACCAAGACAGCAACCCTGTGATCACATGCAATCCCAGGTACTCCAGCGGCCACTGCATCAATCTAAGAACAATGACATACTGAAACGTTTGCCAGTGCTTTCTCCTGTTTACCATGATTTTTACAAGAAACGTAAGGCTGTAAACAGTACAACTCAGGTTGGAAATATTTCATTTATTGACTATGAAACAAAAGTATGATAAATCATACACTGGCCTGTAATGCTGTCTTAAGTTCACAATAGTTAAAACACATTCATTGTGACCGCAGTTATACCCCATTTTTGAAAATGTATTTTACTCCCTATGACAAAGAAAAGGATACATAGGCCTAAATAATTAAAATGCTGCTTAAACAGTTATAATGTTACAAATACACATCAAACACAAAAACTACAATCAACATATCTTAAGACATGCACGACTATTAAGGATTCACTTTAAAATAAAGGACAGAAAGGTCATTCAGCTTCGTCTGTGTCCTATAACTACTGAGCAATTACATTGTTAAGTTCAATAATTAAATGAAGAAACAAATAAATGCATACATAAACAAAATAGTATTTACGCGTGCTCTATCATCACAAATTAAGGATATAAAGTCCATTGAATTTCTCCTGCGTTCCTGAACTGCTATACAAGGTCAATTTGTGTCTTGCTGTATTGAGAAACTGCCTAAAACTTTGTACAGAACATCTGTCTTTGGTCTGCGCATAGTGCAGAAAGCCCATTGCTAACTATACAAGGGCGAACGTGTTTTTCCTGTTGGTTACGTCCAAAGTTAAGAAGATACGGTACATAGCATTAGGGTTACTAGAAGATGTTAGCTGCTGCACCGAATGAAGTGTCTATTGCCAGACGTCTACCATACCACCACATCGTGTTAGTCTGTGGAGTTGTGTGTCAATAGCCGGAATCTCACATTTTTTGCACAAGGGTGACTGGACCAAGTTGTGGCGACATTTTTCCTCTCGGTTGGTATGGCGTCTTGGATGGCTATGTATACTGAACTTTTCCAGTCCGTTGGGATCTCGTGAGTTGTGAACTGCTTCCAGATATTTTTCCAGTTATAGTTGGGGAATTTTCCCACGATCTGTGGTGTGACAAGATGACGGCTTGAAACACGACTGTAGATGATTTTCGTGGGTGGAATGCACTTTTGATTCACCTGAGGATAAAAGGATTCAATAGTACGCACTACTTGTTTGAAGCTTGAAGTCTGAGTTGACGTCCAAAGGTACGTATCATTTATTTCTCCGAGTCTGTTCTTTGCCATTAGAATTGATCTCAGACGCAGAGCCTGACACTTAACGGAGACTGCGATGAGCCCTGGGCTTCCTTGGTCAACTGGTCTTCTGAGCTGATTTCTTGACATGAGATAGATATATCCTCGTCATAGATAATAACTAATTCCCAAGTTCCACTCCTTGCGCATGTTTCTCTGAAATGGGAAAGACCTGAGCCGCGTACCATAATTTAGACGGAGCGAGAGATTTTCTGTATTACATTAAGATTCCGGCTGAGATGCGTCGTCATGGTGTTCCGGACAGTGTTGATGACTGTAATCCAATTCTTTTCGACTGCATTCTGAAATGTACCTGTACATTTCAAACCGGATTTTTTTTCTTCTTTTACAGGGATTTCAGCAATTGTTATGTGTTTTGGCCAGGTACCGAGTGGTAACAAGACAGATTTCTGATAATTTACTTTCGCATTGACGGCTCTTTCGTACATAGATAGGTGCAATCAGCTGACCCGCTAGGGCTTGGTTCCGCAATAAAAAGCCTTATGTCGTCAGCATACGCTCGCACTGTGCAGATTTGGTACATCCTTTAGGAGGTGATGGACCGCTCGAATGACGGGTTCCACACTTAAGGCGAAGAGTATCATAGATAGGGGACATCCCAGTCGCACCGACTGCAATTTTGTATTGGAATAGGTTTGGAGAAATGACCATTTACTACTATTCTGGAATGAGCATGAGTATATAAATTTCTAATGATACCACTTGTTTGCTATGGAATACCAAACTTGTCGAGAGTCGTAAACAAATGACCATGGTGAACTCTATCAAAGGCCTTTTCAAAGTCGAGATTAAGTATTGCTGCGTCATTATGGGGGTTGAGTTCACATAATAATATAGCATCTCTGATTGCTTGTAGAATAAAAGTGATTTTCTTGTTCGGAATGCCACACATCTACCCTAGCTGAATGATGGTTTCTAGAAACGACCGTAACGTTTTGTTGAGAATTTTCATAAATAATTTGTAGTCTGCATTTAGTAAGGTTACAGGAAGATAGTCTGACAAATCTTGGGGTATTTACACTATTGGAATGAGAATGGAAATTGCTGATTTAATTCCGGATTATATTATTGAAATTGTTTCAAACCTTTCGTTCCTGTATGAAATATGACATATTAGTCACAATGAGTAGTAAAAGACATAAAAATTCATTTTAAGCTACAGGTTGCCCAAAGAACGACATTCTTCTTTTCTATCTGTCGAGATGTATTTAACGCGGTATGCAAATCAATATTTGGTAGGAAATTTTTCGCTTCGTTCATAGGTATTTCCCGGCATTGTTTTCAATTCTTGGACGTTTACTCTGAAAAATGTGAGGAATTTCCATGCTAGAATTTAAAAATAATGTTGTTTCAGAATGTTCTCATTAGTGGCCTGCGTAGTTAATTAACAAAGTTTTTAGGTAATTGAACTGTAAGGCTGAGTTACCACAATTAATGATGCAGTATATGATTTTCAATAGTTTTATATATTTCGAATTTTTTTATTTGATTCGTACGTAAACACACACCTCAATGTTAGAGCGGTGAATGTACACGTTTCTGGTTGAAAAGTCATTAATTTCTATTCTAGTGAGTTCTGTGGCAAATATCTCACGCAGGGCATTACGGAGCTACGAAATACTTAGACGCTGTTTTATTATTCCGTAGTGTAATAAAGCTAGGGTCATATAACGTAGCTGCAACATGAATATTTTCTGCAGCCAAAACTGTGGTAGTCTTCATCTAAAATTCATCTCTACAATGTTCATTTGACCCTTTCCAGTTCTATTTTAAGAAAATTTAATTTAATTTCTTTCGTACGTGAGAAGCCAGCGGATTTTACCGTCTGTTCATATAGATTTGTCGCTAAAGAGGAAGACAACGCACACTGTAAAATTAGTAACATTCGAGAATCGAAGTTTGTGCATAATTAAAACAGTCAACACGGGCTTCGCGGACATTCGTTAATTGATGTGAGAGTTATATGCATTTAAATGTGATTACGTTGATCGTATTTAGTGCAATATTGATAGGAATTGATAGTATTGATATCAATAGATTACTGGAGGATTTTCTTCATTATTTATCGCAAGTGATTAAAAAGTGAAATTGTTCTAGAATAACTACGTGCCATTTTAATTAAAATGGTAATATGGTAATATTAATGCTTGTGAATGTTTGTGAATTTCTCTCATGGAATTATCCACAAGATGTTTAGATCTCAGTTAGTCGGATGAATACTTCAGCTATCCATATTTGGTTGAAATTGAACCAATCATTCAAAAATGGTTCGTGGTCACGCATAAACACATACATTCTTATTCCACAAGCATATTCTTCTGTTCTCAAAATTATAAAAGATGGAGTAGAATTAGGTACAGGATACGTGAAAATTTCTTGACAATCAAAAGAAAAATTTCTTCAATAAATGACTGTACGCTACTAATTTGTGCAGTGAGTTTTAAGAAAATTACTGTAATCGATACTAAATAGTCCATTATACCTAGCAACTGAATCCAATACTCACGTAAATTTTTTCACTAGGAACACGGCAAATGATGTTGATATTCAACCTAGAGTTCAAGGATGGTGATAAAATTACGTTTCTCACTGATGAAAGTAATACTGTATTTCTGAGCAAAATTATTAATTCTAGCTCATACCTGATTCGATAATGAGTGGTCATCAGGAAACATATTCTCGATTCAAGTATATACGCAAGTTTCTGGTGCTGTTGGGAAAATAGCTAATACCACACTTTTATATGTGTACGACCTTGACAACAACGCTTCTCCTATATGTGTATCGAACCAACGAACTGATTTTTCTCCTTGCATAGTATTGGGTGGTCAAATGTGACATACTCCGGCGCGCGGGATTCTTACTATGGGTGAGCGCGCGTTCGTTTGCTGCGTGCGGTTCGAGGTCATTAGCGGAAAAGTAAACCATACAATGTAATAGCAACAAAACTAATTTCGTGAAGTACATTGCCTACCAAGTTATGGAATGAGATGTTGAAACTGCCCGCCTTCATTGTCCACACATTTTTAGCGCCTCATTAAGAAATTATTCTTCACTCGCTGTAGTTCACGTAGAGGAATTCCGTCAAATTCCTGACGAATATTATGTTTCAGTTCTTTCATGGTGTGCGCGTTCTTCTTTACACGGCAATTTTAAATTTACTCCAGAGATAGTAATCGCAGGTGGATAAATCTGGGAACTGAGAGAACCATAAGCTCCTTTGTTCTGTGAAAACACTTTGTGAATTTCTCTCATGGAATTATCTACAGGGTGTGCAGTGGTAGAAACCTGTTGGAAAAAATCACATTCCCTGTTGTTTGATTCTCTGGTAAAGAGGGTTATTATGGTATTCACATAAGTAACAAAATCAGCCGTATTCTTTAAAAAATGGGTCCTATGTTTCTTTCACCACTGATGGGACACCTTTCACCGATTTTTGCGTCATGGAGGAGCACCCCATGTACGAAGTTAAGTTTAACAGAATTCTAGTAACGATTGCTTTGTGTACATACATAACCATGGAGCTGGAATCAGGCCTCGTCCGAGAAGAATAGTAAATGTGGTTCTATTTGACAATTGTAAACATTTTCCAAACTCCACTTACGAAGAGCAAAAAGCTGAAATACGACAGCGATATCGGACACGTGTACAAAGTCACCTAGCATATAAAAGGGCTCTTTGAAATTTTCTCTGAAACAGGTATCGTGCGTGCACATGCAGGTATAAGACGGGGTTTGATTTCTGTTAATTTCTACGTAATAAACGGAGATAATAAATTTCACAATATTATAATATTTTAGATTGTCAAACTCATCAGTAAATTGATTTAAGTCAGGTGTGAAAGATTTATTCATTCATCTAACTGTCATGTTTAATAGTATCACAAACTTCGTCTCATTAACTCAGATTGTGACTTTCGATGTTAATCAAATGTGCATTTCTAATTCTCAGCAAACAGATTCCAATTTTAATCTGATTTTTTATCTTTAAATGTACGGTAGCTATTACACCGATAATGCCAATTCATTCAAGACCTTAATTCCAATTTCTTTGAAAGTAGGTTAGTTGCATACGTAGTATTTCTGACGAACAGTGTGGCCTTCCTGTTTTAACAAATGCACTCATTATGTAGCCACGATATGACTCTTCACTTAAAAGTCATTATGGCATAATTTGCTAGGCAGGCAGATAAAATGTTACCTTTATGGAGTTAAAATGCTATATATTTTTCTGGGATGTATTATTTGTTAATCATGAAATTTTCTTTAAAAATCTGAATTTTACCACTTCATTCTATTTCTTTCTTTCTTTCTTTCTTTCTTTCTTTCTTTCTTTCTTAATCTGCTTACCCTCCAGGGTTGGTTTTTTTCCCCCGGACTCAGCGAGGGATCCCACCTCTATCGCCTCAAGGGCAGTGACCTGGACCTTCATACTCTGGGTTGGGGGATACAACTGGGGAGGATGACCAGTACCTCGCCCAGGCGGTCTCACCTGCTATGCTGAACAGGGGCCTTGTGGGGGGGATGGGAAGTTTGGAAGGGATAGACAAGGAAGAGGGAAGGAAGCGGCCGTGAGGTACCATCCCGGCATTTGCCTGGAGGAGAAGTGGGAAACCACGGAAAACCACTTCCAGGATGGTTGAAGTGGGAATCGAACCCACCTCTACTCAGTTGACCTCCCGAGGCTGAGTGGACCCTGTTCCAGCCCTCATATCACTTTTCAAATTTCGTGGTAGAGCCGGGAATCGAACCCGGGTCTCCGGGGGTGGTAGCTAATCACACTAACCACTACACCACAGAGGCGGACTATTATATTTCTAATCTATTTTAGGAGGTCTGTGAATCTTGTGAATGTAGTGAACGGTGGCTTCAAATTCTGTAAAAAGTTTATTTGGTTAAATTATTTTAAAATCACACGATATAGTATCATTTACACAACACCTCCGTCCCTTCTGTTGTAAGCTAACATCGTGTTCAATTCATAAGATATAAAAAGTGAACAGGAGTTTGGAAAAGAGAAGGGAGACGGCAGAAAGTCGGACATCGATCGAAGCGGCTGAGCTCCCAACTTGACTACGTCTCTGTTATAGCATGGGCCAGCTTTTGAATAATTTAAGAGGTTCAGAAAGGGATTCGAAAAAACTACTTTTGAATATATTTCAGGCACATGAATCACACTGGCCGAGATCGAAGGTCTGTTTGCTCAGCTAAAGCAGTAAGAGGATGCTTCAATTACGCCGCGGATACTTAAAGTATTCGATGTATTAAGGCATAACCCATTACGTGGAGCTCGAAGTATGGGATGAGCTGATATTGATTTTTGTGTGATGCATTCCTAAGCTGAACGTAACATGTAAACGTTTTTAGCAAGGTTAGTGTATAGGGAGCTGCAGAAGCTAATTCATTAACGAACTTAAAAAAAACTGATCTGAGAGATTATATGAACAACGGCAGCTTATTACACGCAACCAAGGGCATTTATATTGATAACCAGGCACCAATGAGAACTGATGGTAGATTGAGTTCATAGTTCAAAGTAGTTACAGGGGTTAGACAAGACTATAATCTTTCATTCTGTCCGGCTCCATGGCTAAATGGTTAGCATGCTGTCCTTTAGTTCAAGGGTTCACGGGTTCGATTCCCAGCTTGGTTCGGGATTTCAGCTTTCATTAGTTAATTCCGTTGACACGAGCTGAGCAGTTGTTTCGTCTTTAACATTATAATTCGTATTAAGAACGCCCCGTACTCACAGATGCGTAGGTCACAGTACATTATTATTATTATTATTATTATTATTATTATTATTATTATTATTATTATTATTCACTGTCCGATTCTTTGGCTGAATGATCGGCGTTGAGGTCTTCGTTCAGGGATTTTAATCGCGTGTGATTAATTCTTCTGACTCGAGGTTTGGTGTCCCAAAACTCTCCTCATCATATTCAGAAAACACACCACACTGCCAACCACCAAAAGAGCAAAACACGTATAGTGATTACATCCCTCCACATAGGACCGGTGTCAGAAAGGGCATCCGGTCGTAAGACATGGCCAAATCCACATGTACGACACAGTCGTGCCCGCGACCTCGCAAATGTGAGGAAATCGGTAGAATATTATTATTATTATTATTATTATTATTATTATTATTATTATTATTATTATTATTATTATTATTATTATTATTATTATTTCTTGTTGTTCATAGTTTACATGGGTTATTTAATGAAAGGCAGGGAGGAATTCAGTTAGGTGAAAATATAGCAAGCAATTTGACTTGCGTCGACGACTTGATCTAAATGATAGATTGTGCTAAAAGCCAGCAATCTAATATCTTGGAGTTAGAAAAGAAGTGCAGCGAGCGTGATATGAAAATTAGTATTTTGAAGGCTAAAGTGACGTCAGCTGGGAAGAAGGTAAGAAGGCTGAATATCAGGTAATATTACAAAGCTCGAACAGGTAAATTATTTCATATGTTTAGGATTTGTGTTCTCCTAGACTGGCAGTATAATAACGGAAATCGAATCAAGGTGTAACAAATGTAATGCAGTGAAGTACCCGTTGCTATCAACGGTATTCTGTAAACACTCGGATGAAATTAACCTTATATTGATCTGTTTCTAGACCGACTTTACTGAACGTGAAAACTGGGTGGACTCAGGATATCTGATTCATAATTTCGAAGTAACAGATATGAAGGTAGAAAGAATGATTACACTTTAAAACAGATGGGAACAATGGCAGTGGGGTTTTCAGAATGAAAAGACCAACGTCAAAGTAGGAGAGAACTCGATGGGTAATACTGTGCGTATAAACTGGTTTAGGGTTGTAGGATCATGTGAGACGAATGGAGGAGATTGGGTTGTCCACAAGATTAATGGACTCGTCCGTGGAGGGTAACAGAAGCAGAGAGAGACCAAGGCGACGATGATTATATTCGGTTTTTATCGATTTAAAGATAACATATGTGGAAGTAAGGGATTGTTCGGGATCTTAGTCAATTCAGATTGAACCTTTAAAGCCATAATTGTCTATAATGAGTATGTATGTATGTATTGAACCCTACAAAGGTCATGGGTTCAGTATGTATGTATGTATGTATGTATGTATGTATGTATGTATGTATGTATGTATGTATCAGTGGAGTTTCTGGGCCGGAAGCTCAGGCGTAGCTATAGATGAAATTAACGGATTAAATATAAGCCCGCACATTTCCCTCCCCCCTCTCGCTATTTCTTTTACCAGAATATTCAGTACACGAAATGAATGAATGTAATAGAGAAAAATGATAAAGTCTGCAGAGAATTACGATTTTCTATCAAGAGTAAAAATACTTACTTTGGCCACTTTATTCACTTTACCATTGTAAAATGTTATATATTGTAATAACATTGCGAAATTAAAGTACAGAGAATAACAAACCACCGTCGGCAGCCCTGTAAATGATTTTGCATGGTCCGCCACTTTAAATGATTTTTTTACAATAAGAAAGTGATGAAGAACTAGTGCTTAATACTTGTTTTTCTGTGCTTTCACTGCCCATATTAAAACATTTAAACCTCGCGCGAGTGTGTGATTCCTGTTGTTCTCGTAGACGACCTATTAGCCGATCTGCATGTCTGTGAAGTTGAGGGGCCTACCTAGGATGTTTTTAATACTGAATACGCCACACGCACCCAGCCCCCGAGCCATTGGAATTAACCAATGAAGGTTAAAATCCCCGACCCGGCCGGGAATAGAACCCGGGACCCTCTGAACCGAAGGCCAGTACGCTGACCATTCAGCCAACGTGTCGGACACGTGTAATAATATTGTGCGAAATAATGACAATATTACTGCCAGAGAATTTATTGCAAAGATGCATGTGTAGGGCGTTCAGAAACATACATGTGCTGTAGTATCACTTATGTCCAACTCGTTGGCTGAATGGTCAGAGTACTAGCCTGCGGATCAGAGGGTCCCGGGTACGATTCCTGGCCGGTTCAGGGATTTTAATCGCTTCTGATTTATTCTCCTGGCTCGGGGACTGGGTGTTTGTGTCCGTCCCAACACTCTCCTCTTCATATTCACACAACACACTACACTACGAATCACCACAGAAACACGCAGTTCGGTTAGGGGCGCGCGGCTGTGGGCTTGCATCCGGGAGATAGTGGATTCGAATCCCACTGTCGGCAGCCCTGAAGATGGCTTTCCGTGAGCTCCCATTTTCACACCAGGCAAATGCCGGGGCTATACCTTAATTAAGGCCACAGCTGCTTCCTTCCACTTCCTATGCCTTTCCTATCTCATCGTCGCCGTAAGACCTATCTGTGTCGGTGCGACGTAAAGCAAATAGCAAAAAAAAGTACTGCTTACATCCCGCCGCTATTCTTCGACCTTCGCTCAACTTCTAAAGACTACACTCGGTTTTGTTCCTTTGCACAGTCATGTGTTGCAATGATAAATGTCAAAACGGAGGGTGTATTTTGTTCATGGCGTTCATTGTTTAGCTAGAACAGAATGACGTTCTGTCTGATGATTTGCTACGCCTAATCTTAATACCCTGCATTATATCTGCCGAAAGTATGATGTAAGTATAAACTATTCACCTGTCCCCTCGGACGATTGTAGGCATACCGTGACAGTAAAAAAAAAAAAAAAAAAAGAAATGGCGTATGGCTTTTAGTGCCGGGAGATCCCAAGACGGGTTCGGCTCGCCAGGTGCAGGTCTTTTGATTTGACTCCCGTAGGCGTCCTGCGCGTCGTGATAAAGAATAAATGTTGATGAGGACGACACATACACCCAGTCCTCGATTCAGGGAAATTAACGAATTATGGTTAAATTTCCCGACAGTGCCGAGAATATAACCTGGGACTCCTGTGATTGCAAGGCTTACAAGTGGTGTGTGTGTGTGTGTGTGTGTGTGTGTGTGTGTGTGTGTGTGTGTGTGTGTGTGTGTGTGTGTGTGTGTGTGTGTGTGTGTGTGTGTGTGTGTGTGTGTGTGTGTGTGTGTGTGTGTGTGTGTGTGGATACATACAGTAGATCGAATCACAAGCAAATGGAGATAAAACTCTAGGGTATTCCCACACCACATTCTAAGGGCTGTAAGAGTTGTTCCGTAAGATGGTGAATGATACCGTGTATTTTTTTTTAATCACAATGTTGAAGATCCCAACATCACGGCAGATGTTGGAAAATATGTAGGTTATAATGCCACGTTCACTGATCATCAGTCCGATTACCTGCCAGAATGCAAATCGTTTTCATTCACTGTCCAGATTTTGAGTGAATGGTCAGTGTAGAGGTCTTCGATTGAGAGAATCCCGGGTTCGATTCCCAGCCTGGTCGCGGATTTTAACAGGTTTACTTTCGATCATTCCGATCTGGATTCTCAAAGAAATGTGGGTAAGTTAGTAAGTAAGTACAAACTCCGATCGTAGTGTTCGGTATCCTGTAAGTAGTTTGTTGTTTGATGCCAAACACTCCGATCAGAACCGAGCGAGTGGGCTTGGCGGTACATTGTGAGTTAGCATTCGGGAGATTTTGGTTTAGAACCCACTGTCGGCAGTCCTGAAAGATAGTATTTTTGTTTCATTTTTGATTCCCGGCCAGGTCAGGGATTTTTTCCTGGACCTGAGGGCTGTTTCGAGGTCCACTCAGCCTACGTGATTACAATTGAGGAGCTATCTGACGGTGAGATAGCGGCCCCGGTCTAGAAAGCCAAGAATCACGGCCGAGAGGATTCGTTCTGCTGACCACACGACACCTCGTAATCTGCAGGGCTTCGGGCTGAGCAGCGGTCGCTTGGTAGGCCAAGGCCCTTCAAGGGCTGTAGTGTCATGGGTTTGTTTGTTTGTTCACACTAGACTAATGCTGGGGATGTACCAGAATTAAAGCCAGCCATGGTCACTTCCTTCCCAGTGTTAAAGATATCCTATTCCATCGTCGCCGTAAGACCTGTCTGTGTAGGTGCGACATAAAACAAATTAACACTCTGATCAGAGTGCCATTATCTCTAATATTCTTGTTCAAAACAGCCCCGAAGGTCGTTTAATGGTATATCTGAGTTCTTGTACGGCTGATTTCTCAGTTTCAGAGCCCTTGATGTGCTCAGAATTGTGTTTCGTAACAGTCCGGATAAGAATATTCTCGACATATGCAAACTCAAAACTTCCTTCTTTCTTCGCTTCTAAATCCGTTTGCAGTCCAGGGTTGGTTTTTCCCTCGGACTCAGCGAGGGATCCCACCTCTACCGCCTCAAGGGCAGTGTCCTGGAGCATGAGATATTGGGTCGGGGGATACAATTAGGGAGGAGGACAGTACATCGCCCAGACGGCCTCACCTGCTATGCTGAACAGGGGCCTTGCGGGGGATGTTACGATTGGAAAGGATAGACAAGGAAGCGGGAAAGAAGCTGCCGTGGTCTTAAGTTAGGTACCATCCCCGCATTTGCCTGGAGGAGATGTGGCACACCACGGAAAACCACTTCGAGGATGGCTGAGGAGGGATTCGAAACGCTCCCCCCCTCCCTCCCTCTAATCAATTGACCTCATGAGGCTGAGTGGGCCCCGTTCCAGCCCTCGTACCACTTTTCAAATTTCGTGGGAGAGCCAAGAATCGAACTCAGGCCTCAGGGAGTAGCAGCTAGTCACACTAACCACTACACCACAGAGGCGGACACAAACTCGAAACTACGGGGAATTACGTACAGCTTAAATCCGTAGAGAGGAATTCGGTCGTTAGATTAATACAACAAACTGTCAATCCCTGCGCAGGTTTTAGAAGGTTTTTAAATTCCTTCACCACAAAATAATTATGCTCTATTTATCCAGTAGTGGGAGCCTCCGTGGCTCAGGCGGCAGTGCACCGGCTTCTCACCGCTGGATTCCGTGCTTCAAATCCCGGTCACTCCATGTGAGATTTGTACTGGACAAAGCGGATGCAGGATAAGTTTTTCTCCGGGTACTCCGGTTTTCCAGCAACACTCTCCAATATCATTTCATTTCATATGTCATTCATTAATCATTGCCCCAGAGGAGTGCGACAGGCTTCGGCAGCCGGCACAATTCCTATCCTCGCCGCTAGATGAGGGCTTCATTCATTTCATTCCTGACCCGGTCGAATGACTGGAAACAGGCTGTGGATTTTCATTTTTATCCAGTAGTACTTTGGAGGTAAAGTATACAGAGAATATCTTAAAACTCTGATTATATAATCGGATCATTTACAGACGGGTAATCCTTGAGAATCGTTTCCTACAAACGTAGGAAAACCATGAACCCCTTTGCAGGAAGAATTGTAAAATAAATGTATGACTCTGTTCTTCTTCCCCTTTAAGATACGTAAGAGCAAGATTATATTCCAGCAACCTAAATCACATCTGTTAAGAGAAAAAAAATTGAATTGACATTAAACTCATAGCTGCTATTATTATTATTATTATTATTATTATTATTATTATTATTATTATTATTATTATTATTATTATTATCTTAACCCAGTTAGGCCTGTCTCTGGGACTGGGCGAGTTGGCCATGTGGTTACGGACGTGTAGCTGTGAGCTTGCATTCTGGAGATAATTAATTAAGGCCACAGCCGCTTCCTTCCCACTCCTAGACCTTTCCTATCCCATTGTATCCATAAGACCTATCAGTGTCGGTTCGACGTAAAGCTAATTCTTCCTCTGTTTCTAAGGTCTCTGAAGCTACCCCAGCTCATTTTGCATTTCGGCCAGAAAATTAAGGGAGTTAAATTTGGTGTTAAAAACAAAAATACTCACCGAATCTTGACATTTCATGTATCACAGCTTCTTCACTGACGAGTTATCCAGTCTACCGTATATCCTTTTCAGAGACGGGTGGAGTTTACAGGAACGTTAACTCCCAGTCAAGAATGGATAGTGGTCAGTTACAGCGGATACAAATACATCAATAATCTTCCTCGATCAATATACCCACCTTGCCATCACTTCTTTCTTGGCCTTTGATGGGACGTCTAGAGTGTGTGTGTGTGTGTGTGTGTGTGTGTGTGTGTGTGTGTGTGTGTGTGTGTGTGTGTGTGTGTGTGTGTGTGTGTGTGTGTGTGTGTGTGTGTGTGTGTGTGTGTGTGTGTGTGTGTGTGTGTGTGTGTGTGTGTGTGTGTGTGTGTGTGTGTGTCCTTTACAAGGGGGATGGTGGAGCAAAGGCAAGGTTCCTTCGC
This sequence comes from Anabrus simplex, assembly GCF_040414725.1. Classification (NCBI taxonomy): domain Eukaryota; kingdom Metazoa; phylum Arthropoda; class Insecta; order Orthoptera; family Tettigoniidae; genus Anabrus; species Anabrus simplex. Next base: position 1,132,474,410 of record NC_090266.1, read on the forward strand.
TGATAATATTTAACCTATATTTTTTTATAAAGAGGACGATTTTTGGAAGAGTCGGTGTCTTCAATAAAACGTGTTTTAAGAAGAATAAGAAGAAGAAGAAAGGGTCCGATGACCTTCGATGTTAGGCCCCTTTAAACAATAAGCATCATTAATAATAATAATTGACACGGCATAAGCCCAAAAGCTTATATCATGTCTATAAGTACGGGCGATGAAAGCATCAATGGCAACATAATAATAATAATAATAATAATAATAATAATAATAATAATAATAATAATAATAATAATTTCGTGTGGCTGTTTCTAGCCCGGTGCAGCCCTTGTAAGGCAGGCCCTCCGTGTAGGGTGGGCGGCATCTGCCATGTGTAGGTAACTGCGTGTTATTTTGGTGGAGGATAGTGTTATGTGTAGTGTGTGAGTTGCAGGGTTGTTGGGGACAGCTCAAATACCCAGTCCCCGAGCCAAGGGAATTAACCATTTAAGGTTAAAATCTCCGTCCCGGCCGGAAATCGAACCCGGGGCCCTCTGAACCGAAGATCACTGCGCTGGCCATTCATCCAAGGAGGCGAATAATAATAATAATAATAATAATAATAATAATAATAATAATAATAATAATAATAATAATAATAATAATAATAATAATAATAACTCACCTTGCATTGTTTCCTTATTTCTGCTTCTGTTCACTTTTTGAGGGCGTGATAGTAGAGTGACATCATGAAAGTTTTTCTAGCTAGACGACCGTGGTTTAAATCTCCCCTATTATGGGGACTTTTAAAATGAAAAGTAACGTCACTGTAATTCGAATTCCACACGAGACATGGGGTCCTGGGCTATGAACATGATATCCAGTCACTCCAGTCATCTCAAATTTTAGGCTTGTGTCCTTTTGTTCCATTTTCAGTAGATTTCTTTTCCCACATTCACATGATTATACGCCACTATTATTACCTGACTGGTCGGCTCCATGGCTAAATTGTTAGCGTGCTGGCTTTTGGCCACACGGGTCCCGGGTTTGATTCCCGGTAGGGTCGGGAATTTTAACCATCATTGGTTAATTTCGCTGTCACGGGGGCTGGGTGTATATGTTGTCTTCATCATCATTTCATCCTCATCACGACGCGCAAGTCGCTAATGGGTGTCAAATCAAAAGTCCTGCACCTGGCGAGCTGAACATGTCTTCGGACACTCCCAGCACTAAAAGCCATACACCATTTCAATTCATTACCTGACTATATTATAATAATGTTGTTCTTCTCCATGATTTGATCCTTCCCTTTAAATAACTTAAATAGTGTGTAAATTTCAAGAATATTTTGTTCAATTCTACGTGCACCTTTCTCATCTATATACGAGGGTATACGAGTCATGGCAACTGGTTTCTTTTTCGGACGAAAGCGTCTACCAGATACATGGAACTATACAAATGGAGTGTGCTGTAGAATATATGAATAATTTCGAGTAGGTTCCCCACATGTTGGATAGAAATCGAGGAAACTGTCCGCAGTGACGTCCTTGTGCTACATAATGTTTCTTCCCAGAGAGTACAAGTAGTCCTCTATATACGGGAGACGTCGCCTGACCATGTGCGATTTTCTCTATCTCGTGTCTCACAGCGTCGGTAATGTTCTCTCGTGTCCCAAACCATCTTCCAACCAACGGTTCTTACACTTTGCAGGTGAGTTCTAATTCACATGGACACAGGTCAGGTTAAGCAGTAGTTAAAGTACTCCCCACCGCCAGCGCTGACGTTGCCTCGTACAGCCTATGCTTCAAGATGTCTGGTGTTGTCATGGAGAAGGATGACATTGTTACGGCTCGTAACTCCAGCAGTGTCCATCTTCTGACCACGACCATACACTGGGAAATTACTTCACGTGACCCATCAGTCCGGATACTAACAGCCTTCCTCATCGTTGCACGACGCTGCTTGTTTCACGTCCCTGCTGAAATGCTGCTGCCCAACTCGCAAGGGTTCGGTACGGAAGGGCATTATTCCCCACAGCTTCAACAAGCCCTCTATGACATTCTTTGGCATTGCGACTCCCAGAGACGGCCGGTTCGATGTACGCATTCTGTTCTTGCCTCGTCACATTCATTCTGCACGAGGCCGGACTCAATACCGCAGTCCCATCGCCCTGTACGTGGTGCCTGTCCAACGCACCGCCATCTCGTGTTGTGTTAATGTACTACGAGTGTGTCCGGCTCCATGGCTAAATGGTTAGCGTGGTGGCCTTTGGTTACAGGAGTCCCGCGTTCGATTCCCAGCAGGGTCGGGAATTTTAACCTTAATTGGTTAATTTAGCTGGCACGGGGGCTGGGTGAATGTGTCGCCTTCATCATCATTTCATTCTCATCACGACGCGCAGGTCGCCTACGGGGTCAAATCAAAAGACCTGCATCTGGCGAGCCTAACTTGTCCTCGGACACTCCCGGCACAAAAAGCAATACGCCATTTCATTTCACTACAAGTGTCATGCTTTCCAGAACATACTGTATGACCAAAATTCTCTTTCTCTATATATTGGGCGAAAATATCAGTATAATATGACCGTATTGATTAGAAGCTCTGATTTATTTCTGAAGTCAATATATAGATCCTTGTGACCGTGAATTCACTATTCAACTAGATAATAACAACTGTCATACACGAGGCAACCAAACAGATTTGTCAGAACTAGACTTACCAAGAGCAGTGAAACTGAAGTATTGAACATACCGACGCATTGCTATTTCCCAAAGCAATAGAAGTTATTGGTTTGGCGTGTCCTATTTCCGAAGCAAACAGACACTAAAGTAAAACAGAATAAATTATGTGAAATACTGTGAATCACGACGTGAAGCATCGAGCTTCCTGTACACTGACTTAGTCAACCGAAGTCGTAGATTCTCTCACTGTGTTGAACTATGATACACTCGGGTGCAAAATATCCACAGGGAGTAAACCTACTTATTACTTCCGTGGGAGTTATAATATTATTCTAAATCGATCTTTCTTTACATTTAATGCAATAGTACATCTTCGTTGTGCCTAGAAAAACCGCTATGTGATAATGTTTCCATTTAGAACTCTGAGCAGAAAGGTTCTGTCATCTAAGGCTGGTTTCACCCAAGGAAGTCTTTACAAGTCAATCCAGTCACGTCTGGGTACGTCCAGGTCCGTCAAGGCCAAGCCCGTCTAGTTAAATCCTGTGGTTTCAAACCAAGCACGTCCAGTCCAGTCACATCCCCAAAAGAAAGGACAAGGTGTTGATAGAATTCAGTTTTCCTTCTGGCTTGGAAATGGAAGGTGAGCTACTTAAATTTATAGTTTTGCGCCGCATAGTTCGACAAAAAAGAAGCAAGATCACGATCGTGGGTTCATCCGATTAATTTCAGAAGGGATATCTATGGTGCTTTCTCTCATTTGTTTTCCGACTTGGTGAACGATCCGTTCAAATTTTATAATTTATTCCGAATGAGATATAAAAGTTTTGTGAAGCTTAATGACCTGGTTCGAAAGGAAGTTGAAAAGCAAAACACCAATTACCGAAAGGCCGTACAACCAGAGCTTCGGTTAACAATATTTTAAAGTTAAATTAACACAAATACTACTTTTAATGGAAATTAGTATTTATTACACCATACAAAATAATTTCAATACAAATGATTTTATTATCACATAAATATTATAATTACAGTGGTATTAACATAATTACAAATCACAGACATTTAAAAAAATTGTATAAAAGAAAATCCACTTTTCCAGATTCATGCACGAAACGAAAGAAGGAAAAAACGCTAAATAACTACACTGCTCAGAATGTGACTTGTGTTGTTAAAACAATGAGACTGGACTGGACTGACGTATCAGAATCAAGCCCGGTTTGGTTCCCCTTCCACTTTACAGGACTGGTTTAACCTTGACTTGACTGAGACTTGGTCTGTGTGAATGAAATATAGCTGTGGTAGCCCAAAACAAAGGGAGATTTCAGTGTTGGATTTTCCTGTTGACGGACTAGACGTGACTGGACGGGTTTGACGTGACTGGACGTGTTTGGTGTGAAACCAGCCTAAGGTGCATGAACTATATCAACAAATTGTCTTTCGAAGCGATACATGTACTGCGGGACAGTATTTCTCTCCTCAACATTGTCACATAACGGTATTTCGAGGCGCAACGACGATAGGTATATGTGTGTCACATCGTTAGATTTACACCTGTCTGGAATACAATAAATAAAAAAATACAAAAATAAATAGGTGCAGAAATTGTAGTACGGGAAGGTGTGTCTGTTATGTCATCAACCTCGAGGTTTGTTGGATCCCGTAATAGCATGTCTAAGGTTATGCGATTATAGAAAAACCCCAATGGCGGATGGCGGCGCTTTAATGACGCATACTAGGCAAGATGACACGTAGGGTAGTTTGCCATTTCTTTCACTTACGGGCCATTGTACCATGAATAAATTTGTAAGTAACAACTTACACAGCATACAGACAGACTAGTTGTACGCAGAATGGCGTCACTCAGTAGCTTCCGTTATGTCAAACCTTAAACGAGACTGAGAAATCGGGGAAATTAATAATAATAATAATAATAATAATAATAATAATAATAATAATCTTACGTCTCCATAACGACTTTATAGGTTTCGAAAGTGCCCAAAATGTCGTCTTGTAAGAGTTCTTTTAGCCCCCGTGGCTCAGGCGACAGCGCGTAGGCCTCTCACCACTGGGTTTCGTGGTTCAAATCCCGGTCACTCCATGTGAGATTTGTGCTGGACAAAGCGGAGGCGGGACAGGTTTTTCTCCGGGTACTCCGGTTTACACTGTCATCTTTCATTCCAGCAACACTCTCCACTATCATTTCATTTCATCTGTCTGTCAGGAAAGCAGTTGGAATTGATAAGATTTCTGGGGGGATATACTAAAGGCAATGGGTTTGGGTATAGTTCTGTGTCTGAAATATGTAATTGATTGCTGTTTTCATGAAGGAGCTATATCAAATGAATTGAAAGTTACTATAGTAGCCCTCGTATACAAGGGAAGGATTGATAAACATAAAGCAGAGAAAGCAGGCCAGTCAGCTTGACATGTGTACAGCATTCCGTCGGCATGTCCATTCGGTCTTATGAAACTCCTCTCAAAAAGCTATAATCATCGTACAACATGGGTACGTAATCGTCTTCAAGGCATTTAGAGCTTGACAGCCCGAGACGTAAACAACATTTAACCATCCAGGCGCACACGATACTTTCTGGTGCGTTGATGGACAAGGCGCAACGTCATCTGTTGTCAGTCCTGCTCTGTGGCTAAGTGGTTAGCGTGCTAGCCTTTGGTCCAGAGGATCCCGGGTTTGATTCCAGGCCGGGTCGGGGATTTTAACCTTAATTGGTTAATTCCAATGGCTCGGGGGCTGGGTGCGTGTGGCGTATTCAGTATTAAAAAACATCCTAGGTAGGGCCCTCAACTTCACAGACATGCAGATCGGCTAATAGGTCGTCTACGAGAACAAGACCCGCACCAGGCCTCTCCGGAGGCCATACGCCAATTACTATTATTATCTGTTGTCCGATGTACTTGAAACATTAAACAGTTTAATTACAATCCTCCAGCATGCAACTATTATACCCACGTTCAATTAGACCTCACTGTTTGGAATGTAGCAATTCTTTTTCTGGCAATGTATTCATTAACTCAGTATTACGTCATCTTATTGTTTATTTGTACAAACCATTGTTAGTTTAAAATTGCTGTCGGTAGTGTTTCAAAAATATTCATTTTTAGATCTCATGATCTTCAAAATAATCCACGTGATGATGAAATTGGAGCTCGACCCTATTTATTAGTCACGATACTGTAACAATATTATCTGACATGTAAGACGGGTACGATATCACGAAAAGTAGTTATACACTCAGATTGTACCTGAAAATTCCGGCTTCCTTATTTTAAAAAACTATTAAATCGCAATTGGCATTCTACGGGTTAAGATAGGGGACTTTAAAGCATCTCAATCGATGTAATACATTTTTCGGGATAAGTAATTAAGTTATGGAATAGTGTCGTATAATGATGACTATAGAAGAAATTTACTTATGGACCGTGGTACCGTATAACTGGAATTCTAGCTCCCAACGTTTCACCGTAAAGAGCACCTGGCATCTTCAACGGCTCACCTCTTCCTGTCAGAGTGGAGTCCACTGCTTCAATGATCAGCTCCCACCGAAGTTCGATAGTAGGTTAACAATCAGGGCGGACCTTGAAAATGCCGCATGCTGTTTACGGTGAAACGTTGGGAGGTAGGAGCCCAATTGTACCTGGGTCTACCCGCCAAGAAGATTTCTTCTGTATTCATCATGCCGCCGGTTGTGGAAGCCTACGCTATGATGTTAGTTTGTTATAATAAGGGATGGCTGATGAATTTGCTTACCAAAACCTTGTGATGATACATCGTTTGTCTTATTGCTCACAACTGCTAGAGTAGGTGCTGGGTTGTCACATTTTATGCCCTGAGAGTTGGTACCAACAATGAGACCGTAAAACCTCTACCATTAGTTCGTGCAGTTGTTTCGATCATTCTCCTAGATAAAGTGCACGAGAGCACTTCTGAGGCTTGCCTTGACATTAATTGCTTTAACAGAAATAATTAACCGTGCTCTAAATTAAGGTCAGCAGGCAGCTTGTGTACGGAGGCGCTGATAGTGTTGGAGTAGAGCTAGAATCGTGAGAGAATAAGACGATCACTCTTTACACTAATCGCCACGTTGTCAAAAATGAGCTACAAAATTAATTGTATAATGCACTCTTAAGTCCTGTAATGTCCGCCTCTGTGGTGTAGTGGTTAGTATGATTATCTGGCACCCTCGGAGGCCCAGGCTCGATTCCCGGCTCTGCCATGAAAATCGAAAAGTGGTACGAGGGCTGGAACGGGGTCCACTCAGCCTCGGGAGGTCATCTGAGTAGAGGCGGGTTCGATTCCCTCCTCAACCATCCTCGAACTGGTTTTCCGTGGTTTCCCACTTTCCCTCCAGGCAAATGCTGGGATGGTATCTAACATAAGGCCACAGCCACTTCCTTTCCTTTTCCTTGTTTATCCTTTCCAAACTCCTCATCCCCCACAAGGCCCTTGTTTAGCATAGCAGGTGAGGCAGCCTGAGCGAGGTACTGGTTATTCTCCCCAGTTGTATCCCCTGACCCAAAGTCTCACGCTCCAGGACACTGACCTTGAGGTGATAGAGGTGGGATCCCTCGCTGAGTCCGAGGGAAAAACCGGCCCTGGAGGATAAACAGATTAAGGAAGAAAAAGGAAAGTCCTGTAATTCTGTAAATTTGAGGCTAACGCTGCCTGAATCTGCTTCTTGATTATTAAGAAAATAAAAATAATCGTCATCACTTCATGTGAGTATACCGAGCGAATGGCCACGTGGTTGGGGTACGTAGCTCTCAGTTTGCATTCGGGAGACAGTGGGTTCGAATCCCACTGTCTGCAGCCCTGAAAATGGTTTTCTGTGGTTTCCTATTTTCACACCAGCCAAATGCTGGGGCTGTACCTTAATTAAGGCCACGGTCGCTTCCTTCCCACTCCTAGCCCATCGCCGCCATAATAACTATTTGTGACGATGCGACGTACAGCAGAATGTAAAAATATTACGTTATAGGGTACTACTGTGTGTAGGAATATTGTGCCTCTACAAACACCTTGTCTCTGAACCAAAGGAATTAACTGTTGAACACCAAAATCCTGCGGTCCTGCTTCAGATAGAGTCTGGATAAAAGAGGCACGAAGGATTAGACGCTGACCAGTAAGCTACGGAGCCAGGCATTACTGGGCTAGGGTATATCATTGAACTGAGCGTCAGGATTGAAGTCACCCATCAAATCAAACTTAAATCAATCACCAGTCATCTGCTTTTAGGGATATCATCCAGGAGGCAGATGACATATGAGTTGTTTACCTAATCCTTTTGTAAATTATTTACCAGGCGAGTTGGCCGTGCGGTTATGAGCGCGCAGTTGTTAGCTTGCATCCGGGAGATAGTGGTTTCGAACACCACTGTCGGCAGCCCTGAAGATGGTTTTCCGTGTTTTCCCATTTTCGCACCAGGCAAATGCTGGGGCTGTAGCTTAATTAAGGCCGCTTCCTTCCCACTCATTTCCTGTCCCATCGTCGCCAAAATACCTATCTGTTTTGATGCGACATGAAGCCAATTGTAGGAAAAAACCTTAAATTATTTCAAAGAACTCGGAAATTTATCGAACATTTAACTTGGTGAATTATTCCAATCCCCAACTCCTCTGTCCTGTAAAAGATTATTTGCTAGAATGTGTCCTCCTGAAGTTCAGCTTTGTCTCTGTACTACGATCTTTCCCAATTAAAAAAACTTCATTCAAGCTTACTCGTGTACTGATGTCATCCCTCTCCACCGTTCCGTTGACAACCTGATTTATATAAATCAGATCTCAGAGAATTAGAGTAGATGAAGCTTTATCTGATCGTGTAAGGCATTATCACTGGACCTCTACGTTTTGATATATCACTCATCTCGGGGAAAACCAGATAAGTCAACTTTTTATTTTTATTTTTTATTTTTCAGCAACCTACTAAGACCAATGCTCTATATCCCTTGACACTAACAAGATAAGTCGTTTCGTCACAATAATGAAGAAATAGCCAAATTTTACTTCGAGATTATTCAAGAATATAAAACCGTCCCCGGTAAGAACCAGAGAAGTTGACTTATTTTGTTAATATTCTAAATATTGTTCATGAAAGTGGCTTCAACCAGACACGTCAGTTTGTCTTATGTGTAATACATTTTCTGTGTTTATTGTCGACGTGGACATCACTGTCTTTTAAATGAGTAATTTGCAGTGAATTTACACGGCCGGTTCTGTTAAAGAGAAGTATTAAACCTTACCAGCTAACAATACACATAATATGACTTAAACGCTTTGCTTTTTTACTGGTCCACATAAGAAAATAATGCTTGGTCAATAGAGGACAAGTCAGTTTCATTCACGATCCGAAGGAGATACTTCATTCATTGTTTGAATTAAACAAAATGAAACCAAAACTACCATTTAAAAAGCCGTTTCATTCAATGCAGAATGGTTTGACAACACTAGGGGAATCGGTGATTTCGTATTGTTTAAAAACAAAAAAATCCCTGAGAGCTTTATTTTTAATTATTGTTATTCCTTGGGGTGAGTGATATATAAATAATAATTAATAATTTCGTGTGGCTATTTATAGGTGGGTGCAGCCCTTGTAAGGCAGACCCTCCGATGAGGGTGGGCGGCATCTGCCATGTGTAGGTAACTGCGTGTTATTGTGGAGGAGGATCGTGTTATATGTTGTGTGTGAGTTGCAGGGATGTTGGGAACAGCACAAACACCCAGCCCCTGAGCCACTGGAATTAATCAATGAAGGATAAAATCCCCGACCAGACCGTGAATCGAACCTGTGACCCTCTGAACCGAAGGCCAGTACGTTGACCATTCAGCCAACGAGTTGGATGATGTATAAATGATGTGAGCAAAGAAATGGAATAAGAGATAAGGCTATTTAAGGATAGCATTGTACTGTATAGAATAACAAATAAGATACATGATTGAGAGCGACTTCAAAACGACCTCCACGATATCATATGGGCAGCAGACATTGTAATGACGGTAAAATGGTGAAAAATCAAGTTGTAAGTTTCACCAAGAGGAAAAGTCCTCTCAATTTTAATTACTGTGTTGGAGTGGAATTTACCTCGTGGGTGTTAATATAAGGAATGATCTTCGTTGGGGTAATCTCATTAACAGGATTGAAAATAAAGGTTACAGATCCCTTCATATGGTTATAAAGGTATTTAGGGATATAATTTTTATTTATTTGTCATGACACCTGAGCTAAAGCTCACTGTGGTACATTATATTATTATAATGGCTGCAGAGTACTTATAAAATAAATACACTCCAGTAATATAAGTTTGTACATCAAATGAATTCAACAATAATTCTGGTTGCATAAATATATCTAAGTACTACCTACATATTACACCTACGTCAACATTCTAAAATATTAATATATTATAGAAATACAATAATATGTATATTATCAGTATATTATATGAAGAGTAAATAGTTTTGTTTATTTATTCTGATATATATTTTCTTAGGCAAATGGACTTTTAATGTTAGGTTTTTATATAATTGATTTATATTGATTAAATGTTTCTTACTGATAAACTGTAAGAGTAAACAAATAAGCAAACAACGAACTAAATATACAAGGAAAAAAATGTAAGAGTCAATTTCAAAATTTAAGAACTCTAAAATTTTAGTCTACTTAAGATAGTTCTTTAACTTCGTTTTGAACATTTGTATTTGTAATGCCCTCTTACCCTTCGCCAGCATTTTCTTACACATGTTCCTAACCTTACTTTTGCACTGGTTTCTTCCTTTCCTCCCCTGATCTCTACAGATCTACAAACGCTAATCACGCCCTTCCTGCTTCTACTCTATTCTAGAACGTTCCAGTATATTTCCCCTCTAGCCCCTACCAACACGTTCTTCTACGTCACTCTTGTCTTCCTATAAATTCTCTGCCATCTCTCCACACTTTGTCAGCGTACTACGGATTAGTTCGAGGCTGGAACCTACTTCGATTTCGTCTCCATGACGACACTTTATTCCATATCATCACGTCTGATATGTTTTCATCTTACTCAGGTAGGGGAGAGACTTCTGAAATTTCTGAGTAAGCTGGTTCTTCCCAGTTCTATTTTTGCAGGTTTTACTTTCAGATTCATTTTGACTATGCTATCCTATATTTCATCATATTTGGAGTAGTGCATGATCCCGAGAACCTAATCCATAGTCAACTTTCTCCTCTTTTATCTTGTCGGACAACACACCCCCCTCCCCCCCCCCCCACCAAACATTTTTAAATCTTTGATTCTCGCCTTGAACTTCGCCTGTCGTTCCGATGCGATGAACGTAGTGCTTTTGTGAACTATCGAACATTTTGGAACACTAGTGTTAATTTTGTGGTCAAGCTGGCTTCACTGAATCTTCGTGTCATGGCTACTCATATGACTCATTTTCTTACCGGGCGAGTTGGCCGTGCCGTTAGGAGCGCACAGCTGTGAGCTCGCATTCGGGACATAGGGGGTTCGAACCCCACTGTTGGCAGCCCTGAAGATGGTTTTACGTGGATCCCATTTTCACGCTAGGAAAATGCGGGGGCTCTACCTTAATTAAGGCCACGGCTGCTTCCTTCCCATTCCTAGGTATTTCCTGTCCCATCGTCGTCATAAGACCTATCTCTGTCGGTGCGACGTAAAGCAAAATACATTTTTTTAATTCTTCTAATCATGTACCGTATTCTTTATGTATTGTGAGTATTTCTATTTTGTTAACTTTGTAAGTTTGAAGAAGGAAAGTTACACTGTGAATATCTAATTGATGATCTGTTTTCTCGGCAATTGCCTTTGTAATTCTACAGTCTTGTAACTTTGGTATTGAATTTAAATGTGTTATGTTGTTCTTCTTCTTCTTTTCCTACCGCTTTCCCCACACATGTGGGGTCGTGGGTGCGAACTGCGTCGCACATGTAGATATGGCCCTGTGTTACAGCCGGATGCCCTTCCTGACGGCAACCCTATATGGAGGGATGTAATCACTATTGCGTGTTTCTGTGGTGGTTGGTAGTGTAGTGTGTTGTGTAAATAGGAAGAGGTGAGTGTTGGGACGGACACAAACACCCAGTCCCCGAGCCAGAAGAATTAATCAGAAGCGATTAAAATCCCTGGCCCGGCCGGGAATCGAACCCGGGACCCTATGAACCGAAGGCCAGTACGCTGACCATTCAGCCAACGAGTCGGACTTAAATTTATGTTGTTATCCAAGTTATATTTGGTATCCTCCTTTATATAGACAGCATACAGCACAGCTTTACCACGAAAAGCATTTGATGGTGACCATTACTGTTGGGAAAATGGAAAAACTAAAAGAGATAAGAGAAAGTAAAATAAAGGTATGGGAATCGAAACGCAAAAATTTGCCGGAAGATTTTCAGGAGAGAGGGAAGCAACAAATCCAGTTAATGAAGTGGAAAATGAGGAAGAGGTGTGGGCCAATTTTAAAAAGGCATTTGTTAGTGCAGCAGAGAATGCTTGTGGCAGGACATCTACAAGAATGAAAGAAAAGGAGACACCGTGGTGAAATGAGGAAGTGAGGAAACTGGTGAAAGGAAAGAATACAGCTTGGCGAGAATGGAACTGAGATCAAACGGAAGAAAACAAAGGGAATTATCTCAACAGCAAACGGAGATGTAAGAAGGTGGTAGGAGAGGAAAAGAAGAAGATTTGCGAAGAATCTACGCAGAAAATGTAAATGGATGTAAGTGGCAGCAAAAGGATGCTGTATGTTTACATATAAGAATTAAGAGGACATAAAGACTTATCACAAAGCTAGTGAAAAAGGAAGATGGGGAATTGTTAACTCACCCAGAAGAGATAAATAGAAGATGGAAGAAGTATTTTGATAAGCTATTAAATGTGAACATCTGTTCAGGGGAGATGGAAGCAATACAGTGTGAGGACTCAACAACAGAGGATGATATAACAATGCTGGAGGTGGAGTTAGCGGTACAAAAGGTAAAGATGGGAAAAGCAACAGGGATGGATGAAATCAGTGTGGAAATGAAAAAAGGCTGCTGGACCTGTTGATACACTAAAGTGTATATGGATACACAAATGTGTACCAGAAGACTGGAAAAAGGGATAATAATACCAGTGTTTAAGAAGGGGGACAAGAAAGTTTGTGGGAACTATAGAGGAATCACACTTATTTCGTAGGTAGTTAAAAAACTGGAAAGGATATTAGAAACAAGAATGAGGAGAAACATTGAAGGAGAGTTACAAGGGGAACAATATGGCTTCAGGAGTGAAAGGTCCACAGTAGACCCAAACTGTATCATGTGACAGCTGGTGGAAAAGAACTGGGAATATGGAAAGTGTCTGGTCATGACTTTCATAGATATAGGGAAGGCATATGATAGTGTCCCCAGAGAGAAGTTTTGGGAAACCATGGTTAAAAAGAGACTTGGAAGAGAAATGTTAGAAATTGTGCAAGCAATGTACAACTGTTTTAGCAAGGTACTGACTCCAGTTGGAAAGACAGAATGGTTTAAGAATAAGACTGGACTAAGACAGGGGAATGTGCTGTCACCTCTTTGGTTTATTATGGTCATGGACGAAATTGTAAAGGTAACAAAGGGGAAGCTTATGGAGATCAGATAAATGCTGGGACTGAATTTAATTAAGAGCCACGGTCGCTTCCTTCCAACTCCAAGCCCTTTCCTGCCCCATCGTCGCCATAAGACCTATGTGTACCGGTGCGAATAAAGCAATTTGTAAACAAAAAAAAGTTAATAATATTAGGGGTCTCACAAAAGTTTCCAGTTTCCTACACCAAACAACCTTCCTAGTAAGTGTTATTGTTTGTATTTTGTATTGATAAAATCCATTTTCTGAAAATTTATTTTCCACTGCTTGCAAATGAACCAGGTTTTGGGGAAGCGCTGATAAGCAGTTCTATTGATATGTACAACATGTAACACATTACAGCAGCACATTGTCACATTTCCCACATTCGGATGTGGTCGCGGATGCAATATGTGACGCACTTGGCCTTGTTTTACGCCCAAATACACTTTCTGAAGCCAAGTTTATGAGGAGAGATATATTTACTATTGCATGCTTCTGCCGTTATTGGTAGTGTGGTTTGTTGTGTGTTTATGGGGAGGGGTGTACTTATACAAACACAGAAGAACGAACATACGCTGCTAAAATCACCGACCAGACAGAGAATCGAAACCAAGACCCCTGAGCCGAAAGCCTCGACACTGACCATTGAGCCAAAAAGTCAGACATTATTCACCATTTCAAAATGAAGAAAACGTGCAAGTATATTCCACAACCGAGAAAATGTCGTGTTCCTAACAGAGATGTTCAGTCTTGACATAACAGAAGGTCGAGCTTGGGACAGAGGGACACTGGATTTAGGCTACATCTTGAACTCTCTTTCCCCAATCCTTCCCAGTGGCAGTCTTCCAGAGGACAACATTTGTTAGGAAGATAAGAGTAACATTCTCTATTCATAATTCGTGCTTGTTAAATGCAAGCGGGAAATGGACTGGAGTCCCAAGAGCTGGATCAGATAAGAGCCAACACGCAAGATTAACATCGTGACGAACCTCATATTGTTTTTCGCCTCAGGCTGAAAAGAGCGGAGGCTTAATGGAGCAAGGATGAGATAGTGGAAAACCTGGGAGGAAAAATGGTAATAAAGCCACTTCTCAACTGCGCACGTCCACGGCCTAGGGGATAAAAGAAGTTCTCATTATAATAGCTTTTCACATATTGTAATCTTTGTAGAAGTGGAAGGATTATTCACTAACTGTAATGAATAATACTTTCAAACATTGATACTCAAAAATGCAAGTCCTAAACCGGATCAGTTACGTGATAATAAGCTTACTGCTAGGCAATGCGTATAGAATGAACTGTATTTCAACACGTCGCTGATGTTTCCATCAACGTAATTACCCTCACTCCCTACGTATTCTGCAGGATGAATGAATTAGTGAATCGAAAACTTTGAAGCAAATAGTCGCGTGCATGGAGCACAGTATTTCTGTTATATGTAGAACACTTCCGTTTATCTAGTTACCCAAGTTGGGGAAATTGCCTTCATAGTAATGCATCGTAAAATAGTGGTCGTTTCCTTACAATATCTAGATTTTATCAATCATTATAGTATCCTGAAGTTCAGTTATGGATTGGAGCCAAATACATATTAGTAATTTGAAATTGTGGCCGAGGGATTAGGTTGTGTTGTGGCGGTATAATTTAAAGGGGGATTAGTATAACTACTGCCATCTATGACGGTTAGTATGTGTGGCATTTAAAATATATCATTTAACAATGCCCCATACACTGCTAGACAGCAATTGGCTGTAATTTGTTAATTGTGGTATATCTAACATCTTGATTGGACGACGTGGAGTAATTTCTACGGCTTTTATTACTTGACTCCGCTGTGCGTTTGTCAACTGGCGACGTGCGTGGACTTGAGGACCTACTCTGTGAACTGGGAGTCGGCAGCTGGTCATCTCCAAGATGGCTGTATTTGAAGCGACGCTCTGCCTAGCCATTATGGCTAAGGGAAATGATTACCTTCCACCCTAGTTTAAGGGACTGAAGTGGCTGTGAAGCGAGCTTCTTACTTATTAGAAATCTACGGAGATGAGTTATTGGTCGTTTTAATTTACTCTTAAAGTCGCTGATTGGTACAGTGTAATATAAATTCTGTAAACTAACAGTGTGTGGTCAGACTATTTTATAAAATGTGTTAGAAAGGATTATTTAAGAACCTCTCTGTTGGTAAGATTTTTAAACTTCATACTTTGGTGCAGGTAGCTCGCCTATCATGACTCTGTTAGCACAAGGAGTTCCCTCGAATTAAAACATGTCTGACTGAAATATTTGCTATACAGCGCAAAGACGATGCCTTGATAGTTCCTGTGGTATTGAGTGAAAATGCCTCAAATTTTGTATTCATCGGTTGGAATAATATTTTAAGCAGTTTAAAAGTGTTACCCTCTAAATTTCAAGGTGATATCTGGTATGAACTTTGACGGCCTTAAAACCAAAACAAACCAGTGGTCTCCGTAATTAAGTGTTCTAGTATTATATTTAAAGACTGCTCTGGGCACAGATAAGGCCTAATAGCATATTATTATCATTGTTAAAATTTAAATTCGTCGTTCTCAGATGTGTTCTACTTAACTTAATTTTCTTGGTTTATTATTAATAGGTTTCCTTAGTAGGTAACTCCTTTATTTTATATGGAATATTAAAGGTGCTATTATCCTTTTCAGCTTCTCTTTCCATAACGTTATAGTTTTATTCTGTTTCTTGTAACCTTTATTCTTGCTATTATTTTTGTTGCACCATCTTACAATGGTCATGTAATTGTTATGCAAAGATGATAGGTATTAATTGTTTTGATATGCATTGCGTCACCGTTACTAATTCTTTGTCTTTCCGGAAGCGTTGTGGATCACACGCTTGTGTGGTGTAGTGGTCTAGACCTGACTGATGATGACTGTGATTGATGATGACATATTCAGTAACATTGTCGATGTGATTTAAGGAATGTGACCTCTACGACATTTCTTCGGTTTAATTTGTGATGTGATTTTGTGAAATTAAATTTTTTGGTGTGAATATGTCGTGTTTTGATATGTCGCCGACTTGTAAATATTCCAATTTCCTACTACGCCTTCTGCCATTTGTGGTCTTTTGAATTTGTTGGTTGAGGTGTTTCGCCTTTCCTTCTGGTTTATTTTCTTAATTTTATTTCTTGTGTGACCTTTAAATGGTGTTGTTATTTTTATACACTTCAATATTCTAGTAGGAAAAAGTTGTCCACTAAAAGGGGAATACCGTTCTTAAATAAATATATATATATATTGAGAGCTCTCAAACGAGTATATACATATGACCATCGATTAAAGTTTTTAAGGGAAACTTATGTTGGTGTAAAAAATATTTTTAAAAAATATTAAATGGTTAGTGATTTAGAATGGTTTCTGTGAATGAATTGATTTCGTCTTATTATTTATTTAATTTATTTAGTTAAATGTCTTTGTTTTTAAATTTTATGAATTATTTATGGGTGTTACTCTCTTCGTTTTTCAAAAATAATCTTATTTATTAAATTTTTATGTGGTTAAAACTATTTAGTGTTTCGTAGTATTTCAAATGAATTGCTCTACGCTATTCCTCTGCATCCACCCTCTCTTGAGGTTCTTTCTAACCTTTGGTTCTGCCCTGATTCCACCGCTTCCCAGTCCTGTGTCTTGTGTTTTGATCGAGGCCTACCCTAAGTAGTTGGCGTGATTTCGTCCTGGGATGGCCTCTAGTCTCTCTCGTGGTAGTACTGGCAATAGAAACTGAGTGTTTACGGTGGTGTGCAGTCAGTTTTTTCGTCGTCCTTGTGTTCGATTGTCGGTACGTCACAGTCTGGTATGGAGGGAGATGGTGCCTTTGAAGCCCTGAATATGATTTTCCGTGGTTTCTCATTCCCAGGACAGGCAAATTCTGGGGCCGTACCTTGCTCGGTAAAAGCATCACATTTAAAATTCCAATTCCTGCCATAATTTTAGGTACAATGTTCACGGAATATATCATCTTACGATTCATAATTCTATTTGAACAAGTTAATGAGGCTAGTATCTTCAACGGAGACTTACCGGTGTAGGTACCCCAAAATTACTTTATTAAAATGGGTTCTAAAAAAATATTTTTTCATCGAAGTTTGGTGTGGTTAGTGCCACACTAATATATTTTAGTGACGAATATACTTTAAGCAAGTCTTCCTTGTAGCTTCTGGCGTGTAAAGGAGTATACTGAGTTCGAGTGTTCTAACTCTTTTGGTTCGTAAGAAAAGTGTACCTGAAGATTATAAAGTTTCACTTTAGGAAATATACTCACTTGTAAAAATAACGCATAATGAACAAATCTCTCGTGTACAGTGAAATTTGCCACACAGTATCATCATAGGCTGGCATGGGTCCTATTTCCGTTGAATGCGGATAGCTGGCCCTGACTTAACACCGAGGGGTGTATATGTCCCTCCGTCATTCTTAGATGCAAGATGCCGAATAAGGTCTTAGTAGCAGTGTAAACCACAGAGCTAAGTTGTATGGACACGCAGCAGGTCCCAACACAACGACACATGCGACAAGCATTTAAACAACCATATGAGTTAGAGACTGACCGCATCGTCGGACTAAAGGAGGCAAGCTGGATGTTTCGGCGCATTGCTGGCCACTTGAACAGTTCTGAAAGCACTGTATGTCGACCAAGGACCAAGGGAAATGTTTTCATTCCCCTTCCCGCAGGGAAGGGGCGGGCCACCTAGAAGGTAACGCCTTCTCTCTGTCCAGGAGATTTGGCGGGGTTGGAGATTTGCAGGAGTTGGATGAGGGGGGAACGGTGATGTGTTTTAATGGGGATTTGAAGGGTTGGATTCTTGGCTAAGGCAGTGCTGTTCTCTGGTGCTTTATTGATGAGAAGTACATACATAGGTTGGCATATGCTTAATACAAAGTGTTTTTACAATATACATAGTTTTATGAAAAATACATAGGGTTTTTATAACCAGGTTACATACTGTTTTGTTTGGCTGGGTTTTTGTACGAGATGGAGTGCTAGGATGTGGTACAAGGACGAAACGTTTACTAGGGAGGTAAGCAGGAGGTGTAGGAAGTTAGGCGGAGGAGTGGGTGGTGGACGGTTATTAGGTGGGGGTGAGAGATAGTTGTTGGGCGGTGGTGGTGGTAGTCGGGAGTGTGGACTTGGTGGTAGCGTAGTGGGTGCTGGCCGGGAGCGTGTGCGGTGTTGGGTTATATTAGGTCGATTGGGGGTTTGGGGAGGGCAAAAGGAAGGTTCTATCCGGTGGTGGCGTCCGTTGAGATGTGCTCCATGCTTTATTAACCGCTGGACGTCTTCTGGTGTAGGCAGGTGTAGTCGTACTAGGTACGTTGGACCGTCGTCGTTACGTATTCGGAAAGCTCTCAGCACCGGGAGTCCTGCCTACTGGAGCTCTTGGAGTATTGCTGCGACTGGTAGGCTTGGTTCTACGCCGCAGGCGACGCAGCTGAATGTGTTGTTTTGGCTGGGTGGTGGTGACAGCGTTGTATTTTGTTTTTCCTGCTGGTCCTGGGTGGGGGAGGTAGGAGTGGGTATGTCTTCAGAGGAGAGGGGTCGGTTGTTACAGTGGTGGTAGTAGGAACGTGGGAGGTGGCTTGAATGGAGGTAGTAGTGATGGTAGTGGTGGTAGTTGTTTTGGTGGTTAGGGAGGTGGCGGGAGGAGGCGGCTGTTGTTGCAGTTCTAAGATTATTTTGCCAAGCCGCTTTTCTGAGATCTCTTCCATTGGGTACTGCAGTCCTCGGTAAAAGATTCAATTATCCAGCGCTTTCTCAAAGTCTTCTAATGATGGATAGAATAGGATGATTTCTCTTAGGGGTACGTCGTTTCCTCTTCTTCTGATGGCGGAGTGAACGCCGGTCGGTCGGAGTTCCGTAATTACTTCTTCTACTGGGATCGCTGGGTCTATATCACCGAGAGAAATGGTATACATTGTAGGGGATGCCGACTTCCTCTTGGTGTCAGGCCTATATGCATTTTTACGTCGGCTGGGTGCGAAATTATAGTTGTGGCGCTACCCGGCCGAAACAAAATATTTGTGAGTGTTTTGTGGGGTCACAGTCCACTTTCGGAGTTTAGAGAGGAGATGCTGTATGTCGACGATGCACGGAGTGTACGCACACGCGCCGAGAAGGCTTGGGACGACCCCGGAGGCCCACCAGTGGGGAGGACCACTTCACCTTGCGGCAGACTGCATGCACTAAACGGGCGTCGCTGCGCAACATCCAGAGGAATGTCATGGCAGGAGGAGATACTCCTGTGTACACCAGAACCTTATCCAGGTGGCTATCTTTCATCGCAGAATCCCTTCGACGTCTACCATTCCGATCTCAGCATCGCCGAACACGTTTGAAATTCTGCCAGTAACGGGCAGTTCGGCATCTTGCGGAATGGTGACGACTAGTGTTCAGGGACTAATCGTGGTACTGTCTGGATACAGATAACCACCAAATTCGAGTTTTGAGGAATCCTGGACAGCGCAATGATCCACGCTTCGTTGTAGATTGGCACACGGCACCAGTCAACATGCTTCCTAGAGCAGCGAGGTCTCCAGACCTCTCACCCATCGGGAACGTTTGGCCAGATTGGACTGCAACTTCGGTCAGGGGCAACTACGGCAGGTTTGGACGGTCAGCTGCACCAGCTGTGACAGGATCTTCTGGAGAACATCCGATGCCTGTATGGCTTCACGCTCGACCGTATCACCGCCTGGGTCCGTGTTCCGGGTGATCCCTACACCGTTCTAAGTTCACCCTTCAAGTGTTATTTACCCTCTAATACATGCTTGTAATGGTACAATATTTTTAAATTTTATTTATACTGTCATGGCCTATAACTGTACCCACTTACGTGTCCCGCCGTATGCATAATGTTCAGTGACAGCGGTAGGGGAGTGGCAGTGGTGCCGCTATACAGTACTTAAATAGTCATTTAAATTACATTTTCGTTGCAGAAACATACACATAGTCTATATGTTTGATTTAGGAAAGCTTACTTTGACTTAATTTGGCATAGAAAATCTCTATTATCCGACTTAGTAAATGGGTTGTTGAGAATTATCAGTTCTAACGATAGGTATAAAATATGCTATGATTCGAACCATGAGAGATACTTAATTGCATTTTACGATCTCACACACCAGTCACACACTGATTACAGCAACCTGCCTTTACTGTTCATAGCACCGAGCAAGTTGGCCGTTCGGTTAGGAGCGCGCAGCCGTGAGTTTGCATCCGGGAGGTAGTGGGTTCGATCCCCACTGTCGGTAGCCCCGAAGATGGTTTTCTGTGGTTTCCCATTTTAACATCAGTCAAATGCTGGGGCTGTACCTTAATTGTGGCCACGGCCGATTCCTTCCCACTCCAAGGCCCCTCCTATCCAAATTGTAAAAAAAAAACTGTTCATAGCTTCAAGAATTATTTTGTTTAACTCCATTTGTGCCACTTGTTTTCTCATGTAGTGGAACTGAACAGACCTTGGAGATAACCTACATTGGACAACGGGAAGTAAAATACCTCTGACCTGGTAAAAGGATCAGAAATTAAAATAATCTGCAACATAACTCAATGACAAATTCAGTTGTTGCCGATCACTCAAGAATCCAATGTAGATGGTAGGTCTTAGTTCCCGCACGAGCCCATAAGGTTAAAGTAAACTAATATATAAATTTATAAATTCCTTTTGACTTTTCTCCACTTTTATTTATCTTCTTCTTCCTCCGTCACCTTTATCCAGGTCGGACTGTGGATCATCGACGTCCATCCACTTTTTGCACCTTCCTGGAGACACAAGAGATGCGCGTTGGTCTTGTGATTCTCCTTAGATCACTATTCTGATCCACTTTGATGCTACACGTAGGCTGTTATTACGAGGCACTCGCCTGGAGAACAGTCGCTGCCTGCTGGATTTCAGTGACCTTTCCTCTACTGGGGGCAGGCACTACACTAAAGGAGCTCTTCCGCCCAAACCCATTGACTCCTTCAGGGAGTGCGGTTATTTCCTCCCTCTCAACACTTGGCGTTGTGTCGCTGACTGTACGGTCTACTCCATCCACTTTTATTTACATTACGCAAATGTTGAAACTGACGTGTATCTGACTCGATAAGGTGAAATCACTGTGCTTCCAAAACAACTGTCAAGTTTCAATACTTTATGCATAATAATGACTATATACTAACACGATACGAAGAATAATCAAATACTATAACGGATCATCTTTCAGCGGAATGGGGGAAAAGTGTTATACTATACATAAACTAGACCTTAACACTGATGAAGATACAGAGAAGCTATAGGAAGAAAGAATTAGCGAAGCTAAGTGTACAGCCAAATATCAGTTAATAGACAGCTTCAACAATGAAAATGAAAATCCTATTTCCAGTCATGTGACTGCGTCAGGAATGGGAGAAATGAGGCCCCATCTAGCTGCGAAGATGGGAAATGTACCGGCTGCCGAACCCTGTCGCACTCCTCTGAGGCAATGATTAATGACCGAAAGATGAAATGAAATGAAACTTGAGAGTGTTTCTGGATTGAAAAATGACAGAGAGTATTTGCTTGTTAGGTGTAAAACACGTTCGAAAGTTACAGACCATGAACAATTTTAGTAGTAACTAAAAATTTTAAAATTCCCAATTCGTTGACCATCCACGGTCCTGTAGTTGTAGTAGTTCAATATTTGCCCCCCACGTTCAGCCTAGTCAAGACATCATTCCTCCATAACTAAAATACATCGTACGCAGATTTAGGCTGGTTATTCGAATTAAATCAATCGCAGATTAAAAGAAAGATACAATCTCAATATTTTCCTCCTTCTATGTCCAGAATCAAGAGTAGTAGTCACTGAGATTATTGCGTAAATACATTCAAATAATTCAATTTCTTTAGCATATTTTTCAGGATTTGTAAATTTAAACTACACTCATATTCATAAAAACAAGAACACCTTGAAAGTCTAGAGACTGGACGTTCATATTCACAGGATATGTGCATTAGTATGTTCTGAAGAAATCATTAGCATTTAAACCGTGTAGATCCTCAGGTTCAAGGTCCACATCGATATCTCTACGCACCACAACCGACTGGTAAAATATGTCCGCGGCTCTCGTTGTCGCTATAAACCGACGGTAATAGACCAGTGTGCCTTGAGCAGACGTGCAGGATGCCTCGCAGACGTATGCGAGAACCGTACCGTCAAACGAGTGAACCTGTCTATGAACTGATATTTGGTTGTACACTTAGTTTCGCTAATTCTTTCTTCCTATAGCTTCTCTGTATCTTCATCAGTGGACGTGTATCTGACTCGATAAGATGAAATCACTGTGCTTCCAAAACAACTGTCAAGTTTCAATACTTTATGCATAAGAATAACTATATACTAACACGATACGAAGAATAATCTATAACGGATCATCTTCCAACAGAATGGGGAAAAAGTGTTAGACTATACATAAACTGGACCTTAACACTGGCCGTCCAGATCCCCCGACTTTAGTCCAATCGAGCATTTATGGGAGGATTTCAATGCTGGTGTACGCCTTATGAACTCCGCACCAAATACACAAGACCAACTGTGGGTAGTAGTGCAAGATGCGTGGGTCCAGATCGCTCCAGAACGGTTTACTCGATATGATACTTAGGAACTAGCTGAAAATGTAGTGACCGCAGACTAGATCTTTCGTCTGATCACAGGACGTTTATTCAGGAGGAGGAGCTGATGTGGTTCATTTTAGAGTCTTGGGACACTGCATCCCTTGCAGAGAACGAACTCTGATTTAAAATTTACTCCTAGTTTTCAAAGAGGCATCTGAGTAGAGATTCGCATGTTTCTATAATAACCTGCGTAGCTATGAAGTATGTGTATATTCGTTAATACTTGAGGCGATGGTGTTAGGAATCATTCTGGCATTCATACTGGTATTCTCCATGGAGCTGAAGAAGGCAACCGCGGTTAATCATCTCTTATATGTTCAACATTAGTGTTCCAACCTATTTCTCTTTCGTGTTAGCCTTACCAGGCTGAGGACACCCCGTTCAAGGCCCCCATACCAGTCTTTAATTCGTAATAGAAAAAGAGAATCGGATTCAGCCAAACGGAGTGGTAACATCTAGACCAGGCGTTCTCAAGCTGGGGCTCATTAAAGGCATTTGACGATCTCGTAATACCAGTACCGAGCAAATTCACTGCGCGCTTCGGTTCACGTAGCTGTCAGATTTCATTCGGGAGATAGTGGGTTCGAACCTCACTGTCGACAGTGCTGAAGACGGTTTTCAGAGATTACCATTTTCAGATTAGGTCTCCGCGGTCAATTCACTTCCATTTCTTGTCCATTTTCATAATCTTATATCGATATATTGGATAAACGACTTTATTTACAGTATACACAAATAAAGCCAAGCTGCTTCATGCAGGAGATGTAATTGTACACAGCGTACTGGTAGCTTATACAATGAGTGGCAAATAATCATGGGAATACACTGAATGGAAAGTTAATAACGAGTTGCTCCTTCGTGAGCCCTGAAAACGACAGCAATACGGCGAGGCATCGAATCTACAAAGTGTTGGAGTCGTTCTGGAGCTAACTGGACC
This sequence comes from Anabrus simplex, assembly GCF_040414725.1. Lineage (NCBI taxonomy): Eukaryota > Metazoa > Arthropoda > Insecta > Orthoptera > Tettigoniidae > Anabrus > Anabrus simplex. The sequence continues at coordinate 1,132,498,260 of NC_090266.1, forward strand.
CACGCATCTTGCACTACTACCCACAGTCGGTCTTGTGTATTTGGTGCGGGGTTCATAAAGCGTACACCAGCATTGACATCCTCCCATAAATGCTCGATTGGACTAAGGTTGGGGGATCTGGACGGCCAGTCCATGGTCGTAACTTCACTGGAGTGCTCCTCCAACCAACTGCGTTCCACCACAGAGCGGTGACATGGCGCATTGCCATGTTGAAACATGGCATCACCATCAGGGTACTCTAAGGCCAGAAAGGGATGCAGAGGATCTGAAAGAATGTCCACATACCGTACACCTGTCGGCGCTCTCTGCAGCCGGAAAATGGGGCCTACGAGTAATTGCGACCATGAGAACGCCGCGCCGCCCAAACCAGAACTGAGCTACGTCCCGCATGGACACAATCTTGTTTAAACGCAGGATCCATAGCTTCGTGGATCTAAGCCACACTCTCAAGCGCCCATCAGCTCATTTATTTATTTATTTATTTATTTATTTATTTATTTATTTATTTATTTATTTATTTATTTATTTATTTATTTATTTATTTATTTATTTATTTATTTATTTATTTAGCGTATGATGTATACAGTGTTATATACGATATGTAAATCTACCATCTCAAGTTCATAACTAAAGTTCCATGTCAAAATTTGAGAGCCAGAAAAGAGCTTCGCTTGAGACACAGTGTAAGTCCTCTATAGAGCCTCTATAAGCACGCAAAGGACACTCAAATGCAATGTGATCCACTGTCTGCTCCTCTTCTCCGCAGTCACATTGCGCTGATGTCTTCCATCCCCATTTGAAGAGAGTTTCTCCACATCTATCTTGCCAGGTCCTAATTCGGTTTAGCGTCCTCCACTGCCATCTGAGAACGGAAAAACCATCTGGGCACTTGCAGGGGTTCTCAATGATGTGATGATGTGGGAACGAGGATTGCTGTTGCTATTCTTCTTTCCATGCGTCCGATACATTAAAGGAGGTGTCCTGTAGATTCATTGCAGTACGCCAAGAAAGGTGTCTGGATTTCAGTCGTTTATCTGAAGAAGCTGCTTTGTCAGAATGAATAGGAAGGTGAGGATTCTTTTCTATTTTCTTCCGTAAGTTAAACAGTGACTGTAATCTTCTTAGGGATGGGGGTGGTATGCGGCTTAGGGTGGGAAGCCAGTGTGTGCTAGTTGGCCGGATGCATCCTGTAATGATACGCATTGCTTGGTTCAGCTGGGAGTCTACTAATCCAGTGTGAGCACTGTTGAGCCAGGTAGAGCAGCAATATTCAGCGACGGAATAAGAAAGTGCAAGAGCAGTGGATCTCAGGATTTGAGCATTAGCACCCCAGGTTGTACCTGCCTGCTTTTGAAGAATGTTATTCCAGGTCTTGATCTTGGCTGACACATTATAGAGGTGATTCTTGTAGGTCAAGGACCTGTCCAGGGTGACTCCCAGGTATTTTGGGTGGCTCCAGTACTGTAGATTCTCTCCTCTGAATGGGATTCATCGGACCATACCACACGCCGCCACCGTTCCAGTGTCCATTGCCGATATTCGTGGGCCCGTGCACATCGTTGATCTATGGTGCGCAGTTGCCTCCTTACAGTCCTGACAGAAATGGATTCCTGACTCCCAACATTCAACTGGGCGATGATCTGACTCACAGTAGCCCGTCGAGCGCCCAGTATGGTTCTGCAGAGCCGACGTGATGTCCGATCGTTAAACACCTGCGGTCTTCCCGTGCGGCAGATTACGCGGGTGGTAACATTCTCTCTGCGATATTGAAGATACACCTTCGACACTGTTGACCTAAAAACCGGAATTCGCGTGTAACCTCCACAATGCTATGACCCATGTGCCGTGCGCCGATGATCATCCCACGTTCAAAGCCGGTTAACTCGCAACGTGTTACCATTTCACGACATTGGTACCTGTGACAGAGTGCTCAGCTTCGCCGGAGCAAGCCGCAACGTTCAGGGGTCATACACGGCACATTTTCTAATGGGACACCCCTCACCGTGACTTTTGGATACTCAGTGTATAACAATAATGCAGTTTTTGCATGACCTTAGTTCAAAAGCTGAACAGCATTATATGTCATAAAATGCCGTAAAAGTGGTCATAGACGTTTTAGATTGAAATAATCGGTACCTCTCTGCAAATGGATACCTGTTCTCATTCGTCCAGACGGAATTTGTTTAAAGAAACTTACGGACTATATATGAAACTGTTATTCTCGATCCGTAAAGAAGCCCGTATAACCGTATAACCCCGTGTTATAATATTCCACACACTATCCGTGCATAGCCTAAATCATTATTTCAATCACCACTGATCTGCATTAAGTGCAGTCGCCCCGTTGGCAGATGCCCTAGCTGTTGATTTCCTAACCTTTTCTGTAATGATTGCAAAGGAATTGGAAATTTATTGATCATCTCCCCCTCGGTTATTCCAATCCCTAACTCCCCTTCCTATAAACGATTATTTGCCCCCAATCTGTCCTCTTGAATTCCGACTTTACCTTCATATTGTATTTTTCCTACATTTAAAGACACCACTCAAACTTATTCGTCTACTATTGTCATTCTAAGGCATCTCTCCACTGACAGCTCGGAACATACGACTTAGTCGAGCAGCTCGTCTCCTTCCTCCAAAGTCTTCCAGGCCCAAACTTTGCAACATATTTGTAACCCTACTCTTTTGTCGGAAATCACCCAGAAAAAATCGAGCTGCTTTTCTTTGGATAACTTCTAGTTCTTGAATCAAGTAATCCTGGTGAGAGTTCCATACATTGGAACCATACTCTAGTTGGGGTATTACCAGAGACTTATATACCCTCTCTTTATATCCTAAGTACAACGACTAAATACTCTCATAACCATGTGCAGAGATCTGTGCCCTTTATTTACAGTACCATTTATGTGAACCGAGCTCGATAGCTGCAGTCGGTTAAGTGCGGCCAGTATCCAGGAAGCGGGAAATAGTGGGTTCGAGCCCCACTGTCGGCAGCCCTGAAGATGGTTTTCCGTGGTTTCCCATTTTCACACCAGGCAAATGCCGGGGCTGTACCTTAATTAACGCCAAGGCCGCTTCCTTCCAATTCCCAGGCCTTTCCTATCCCATCGTCGCCATGAGACCTATCTGTGTCGGTGCGACGTAAAGCAAATAGTAGCAAAAAAAAAACATTTATGTAATTACCACAATGAAGATCTTTCCTTGTATTAACACATTGATACTTACAATGATGGGGCCTCCGTGGCTCAGGCGGCAGGGCGCCGGCTTCTCACCGCTGCGCTGGGTTCCGTGGTTCAAATCCCGGTCACTCCATGTGAGATTTGTGCTGGACAAAGCGGATACGGGACAGATTTTTCTCCGGGTACTCCGGTTTTCCCTGCCATCTCTTATGCCAGCAACACTCACCAATATCATTTCATTTCATCTGTCATTAATTAATCATTGCCCCAGAGGAGTGCAACAGGCTTCGGCAGCCGGCACAATTCTTATCCTCGCCGCTAGATGGGGCTTCATTCAGTCCATTCCTGACGCAGTCGAATGACTGGAAACAGGCTGGGGATATTCATTTCACTTACAATGATCCTCAAAAGAAACTTTCACCCTATCAAGGCAGTAATTTAAACTGAGAGGAATTTTCCTATTTGTGTAACTCACAACTTGAGTTTTGACCCCATTTAACATCGTACTGTGCCCGTCATAGTCAGTCTGCGAACACGAGACACCCCAGGGGTGCTCAGTTCGGTGGCTGTAGGCTTATAAAATAAATGAATGTGGCAGGATTTTTATCATAGGGTTCATCAAATAAGCACGTTCCAAGTATAGAACATATATGACACTTATTTAATTAAATGCAATATTGGCCATCCTGAAATCTGTGATTATGATTATGATCGTTACGTTATGGAATTTTATATGGCTCTTGATGTAACAAACCTATGTGCAAACAAATGGGATGGTACACGACAGTTATTTCCCTGACATTCTAACAGAGTATTTACATTGTGAAAAGATTTTTTTTCTCGTCTTTAAAGTTATTAAATTATTGGTTTAAAGTTGAATTAAAATTTTCATTCAGAAAAATGAGGTCTGGGCCAAGCCTTCATCGATAATCTGGAAAAAATGCAATAATTGTAAGAACGAGTATAATAAAGAAATATCCAAGATTCAAAAAGTTAACACTCATAGCAAAAATAAAATTTACAGTCGTTGTCTTAACAATAAAATGAAAAGTTGAATTTGCCTTGGTTTTCTCTAAGTTAATCCGAGACGTCGGATATACTTGTTCACGTCGTCTCACATCTCTTTTCGTGAGAATTTATACTGAACGTTAAGTATTTGACCAATAATTAAACAAAATAAAACGCCTCCTGGGCTTGCAAACGTAAGTAAATGGGGAGAATACCATCCATGTGGAAATCCTGTCCACTATCAATCGATAATATCAGTGTCACATATTTCAGAACAGAACACATAAAAAAATAATCCTCTAAATACTAACAAATTACTACTTCTACAGCTAACTACGGAAATTGTCAAGAAGACTGTAAGTACCAAGAAGAAAATATCTACACTATGTACATGTCGACGAGTGTCGATCAACCGTTTTACTCTCCTGTTAACGAATTTATTGAGTTACAGCTAGATTGAGTTATCACATGAGAGTGAAAAATTGCACCAACGAATGAGCTGGTATAGTCACGAATCAGATATTATTTAGATATTTCGTCGAAGACCTGTTCTTCAGACCTAAGGCCTTCTCGAACATTCCTCTGTACCTTGAGCTTGAAATTACTGGATTACTTGAGAAAATTTGGGATATTCCCACGAATTAAAAAGTACATCAATTAACATGGACTTTCATTTTCTTCATCTGAAGACACTAACATTAGACTACACTGCATTTATCGCGAATAATCCATTAACATGTGAAAAGCTCAGTTTCGCGAAGATTCGTGCCATGCACAATTATTCCATATACTCTACACGTACAGTGTACCACAATGACGACCCTAACTTGTCGCATCCTAATCTCAAATATGTGTAGTCATGAAATATCAGGACCTACCAACGTCCTACAAATACATAATATCCACTTAAAAGTGTCTCGATGATTAATTACTCCAACTAATTATCACATGTTCCCAATGCACATGTTCACATTAAATTCGTACATAGAATTCGGACTCAATATCCCGATGACACGTTGTCTCAGACACGAGGTACAAGTAGAAGTTCCATTACAAGGAAAATATAGAAAATGTGGACGAAATATCCTACCATTAAATCCATTAGACATAAATTAATTCATATTCGTGACGAAATTTACTCAATAAGCAAAGATGGTGTCGATAACACATGGATAACTCTATCAGAACCCTCACTGTCAAATTCATGGCCACATGGTCATTAAGTAATCACGTGTGTCAGTTTTACGACGTATTCGAGCAAATAAACAACCATAAAATGTGTCAAAATAGCTTACTAAGAAGAAAGAAAGAATAGAACAAAACTACATAGAACAGATATAAATGAGACGTAATCGACTTAACTTATAGAGAAATCTTCATGTCTGGAAGTCTGGGTTCTCAATCAGCCATGCCAGGACGAAAGAATCTGCATCCCGACGCCGCCAACGATGGTCGAAGGTTTAGAACTTCATGGTGAAGCACTGGTAATCCATGATGTGAGATTCCGTCCTCTTCTGGAAATATGCACGTCCACGTCTTCCGCGTCCACTCGTGAGAAAGCTGAAACTTACACAAAGTGTTTTAGCATAAACTCCAAACACACACGTAACTGTATTTTGGAAGTGACACGTACTTAAGGGATTAATATCTGCACATTCGACGTCTGATCACAGCACTGTCCTAAATTGTATCCAATTATCAGAGGTGTAGAGCACAGGAGTGAAGCCAGTATTCACGACGTTCCACGCTGAGCGACTGAAGGTGATAGTCCAGGAACACGCCAGTGTGTGAGAATGAGTATTCGTATCACATGACTTAAATATCATGTCTGGTGCACATGCACGGAAGTAAAAGTCAATTTAGACACTAAATTCTTCTACTGTACGAATCTACAACTTCATCACCATTTTAGCCACAAGGTCGTGCAAATTATTTCAAAATTTCAGTTTTTAATTTATATCCTCCAAATGTGCTATTCTTTTATCCAATTTATTTTACTATAGTTCTTGAGCCTTCCGTAATTATGCACGTCGCCACCAAAGATATTACAAATATTTCATTCATTTCATTCATATCGTTCCTCGCAATTACAGGTGACACGCGCTGGCCTCCTTCTTTCACTCGCCAACCTTCATTTTTTTATTTTTATTCCGTTAGCCAGCCGGCCGCTCTCCGCACAAAAAAACTCGTTCTCGCCCTTGTCCAAGGTCGCGCGCACCCCATCTCGCCGACAAGCGAACACAAGCCGCACCAACACCTGTTCACTCATTTGTGGCCTCACGGTCACAGTACCATTGCCTACTGTTCATCTCTATTTTTTTTCTATTTTTGCATTACGTCGCACCGACACAGATAGGTCTTTTGGCGACGATGGGATAGGAAAGGCCTAGGAATGGTAAGGAAGCGACCGTGGCCTTAATTAAGGTACAGCCCCAGCCAGCATTTGCCTGGTGTGAAAATGGGAAACCACGTAAAACCATCTTCAGGGTTGCCGACAGTGGGATTCGAACCCACTGTCTTCCGGATGCAAGCTTACAGCTGCGCGCTCCTAACCACACGGCCAACTTGCCCGGTCCTCTCTAAAAATTATCGAGGTCATTTTGCAGTTTCTCACAGTCTTGTAACGTATTTATTACTCTACACAGAATAATATCATCCGCAAAAATTCTTATCTGGTTCCACTTCTTTACCCATATCATTTATATATATAAGGATAAATAAAGGTCCAATAATAGTGCCTTGAGGAATTCCAATCTTAAATATTACAGGGTCAGATAAAGCTTCGCCTACTCTAATTCTCTGAGATCTATTTTCTAGAAATATAGCCGACCATTCAGCCACTCTTTTGTCTAGTCCAATTGCACTCATTTTAGCCCGTAGTCTCCCATGAAATGAAATGTGGTATGGCTTTTAATGCCGGATATCCCAGAACGGGTTCTGCTCGCCAGGTGCATGTCTTTTTATTTCACTCCCGCAGGCGACCTGCGCGTCATGATGAGGATGAAATGATGATGAAGACAACACATACAACTAGCCCCCATGCCATTGGAATTAACCACTTAAGGTTAAAATCCTTGACCCGGCCGGGAATCGAACCCAGGACCGTCTGAACCGAAGGCCAGTACGCTGACCGTTCAGCTAACGAGTCGGACGTCTCCCATGATCTACCCTATCAAATGCCTTTGATAGGTCAATTGCGATACAGCCCATTTGACTTCCTGAATCCAAGATATCTGCTATAACTTGCTGGAATCCTACAAGTTGAGCTTCAGCGGAATAACCTTTCCTAAACCCGAACTGACTTCTATCGAACCAGTTATTAATTTCGCAAACATGCCTAATATAATCAGAAAGACTGTATTCCCAAATCTTACGTGCAATGTATGTCAAACTGACTGACCTGTAATTTTCAGTTTATGTCTATCACCCTTTCCTTTACACACAGGGCCTACTATAGCGTCTTCCACTCATTCGGAATAGCTCCTTCATCCAAAGAGAAATCAAATAAGTACTTCAGATATGGAAGTATATCCCAACCCATTGACTTCAGTATATCCGCCGAAATCGTATCAATTCCAGCTGCTTTTCTAATTTTGAACTTTTGCATCTTATTGTAAATGTCGTCGTTATCATAGGTAAATTTTAATAACTTACTTCTTTAGTATTAGTGACCAGCACCACGTCCAGATTATTCTTCCCTCTAGTTGGTTCCATCACTTTCTGAATCAGCTGTCCTTCCCATATTAACGTACTTGCCATTTGTTGGGCATACTTCCTGTCATTCGCATTACCTTCCCAATTATCATTTGGTAAGTTGAGATCACCCGCTACCATCACGTTCCTTTCCATAGTGTTGCCCACATTGCTGATTATCTTATCAAATAATTCCCAATCAGGGTCTGCGCTTCCTTTTCCAGGTCTGTACACTCCAAAGACATCAAGTTGCCTATTATCTTTAGAGATGAGCCTTACACATAGAATTTCATGTTTGTCATCTTTAGCTTACAAATTCTTCTTTCACCAGAACGAATGCTCCCCATCCTACCATTCCTATCCTATCTCCACGATACACACTCCAGTTCAGTGAGAAAATTGCGTCCATTATATCATTTCTCATCCACGACTCAAATCATATTACAATATCTGGTAAATATATATCTATTAAATTAATTATATTATTTTCTTTACAATACTTCTACAGTTCGTCACCAATATTTTTATGTCATCCCTACTTGACTTTCAGATCCCTGTACCCTTATCACCGCTACCAAGACCACACCGCTTCCCTGAATGTACCTCCCTATAACCCTTCAAAACAAATATCCTAACTTATACGTACCACTGCGGTTTAAGCGAAGGCTGTCTGAGCGCAGATTCCTACCTCCTACCCGCCCATTAGGAGCTAGAAATCTCACCCCCACTTTCCTACATACTCACTCCACAGTCTCATTTTAATACTCAATCACCTTCCAGTCAGTATCACTCCAAAACTGTATTCCACTGATAACACTCTCTGCTTCCTTAAATTTCACCTGTGCTGCAATTGCCAGATCCCACACATCCCCACCTATGTTGGTACTGCTCGCCGTATGTTGTTGGCACCAACGTGAAACAACACCACCTTCTCCATTCCCTCCTCTTTCTATTCTACTTTCCTCAACATCTGCCTTAACCTAATTCCTGGATAACACTCTACCCTGGTTCCGTTTCCTCCACACATTTTCTCCACATGTCTAACAATGAAATCCCCCATGACCAGACCCTTGAACTAAGGTAAACTGATCCGGTTAATTGATTACAAATCGCATCGTCGGGTCACACGCGTTCGAAATGGGCGAGGGTGCATCACTATCAATAGCAATCACCTTTTCGTAGCCGTCAAAGCCTTTCTTGACTAGCAGGTCTTTTTAGCCTCTGTTTAACATTAATAATAATAATAATAATAATAATAATAATAATAATAATAATAATAATAATAATAATAATAATAATGTTTACCTCCCACTAATTACTTTCGATCGTTTTCGTAGACACCGAGGTGCCGGAATTAAGTCCCGCATGAGGTCGTTTACGTGCCAGTATATCTACCAATATGAGGCTGACGTATTTGTGCACCTTCTAATACCACCGGACTGAGTTGTTTAACCTTATGGTGCTGTGACTTTAAGAGTAACAATAATGTTATTGGCTTTAAGTCCCACTAACTACTTTTACGGATTTCGGAGACTCCGAGGTGCCGGAATTTAGTCCCGGATGTGTTCTTTTACGTGCCAGTAAATTTACTGATACGAGGCTGACGTACTTGTGCACCTTCAAATACCACCGGACTGATTCCGGATCGAACCTGCCAAATCGGGGTCAGAAGGGCAGCGCCTCAACAGTCTGAGCCATACTTACAAGTTGCTTTACGTCGCACCGACCCAGATAGGTCTTATGGCAACGATGGGACAGGAAAGGGCTAGAAGTAGGAAGGAAGCGGCCGTGGCCTTAATTAAGGTACAGTCCCAGCATTTGCCTGGTGTGAAAATGGGAAATCACGGAAATCAATATTCAGGGCTGCCGGCAGTGGAGTTCGAACTCACTATCTCTCGAATACTGGGTACTCTCTGAGTCACTGAAGCCGGCTGAAGTTTAAAAGTGACGTGTTATAAAGACAGCTGCCGATAGCATGAACAGTCCTTTCTGTCTCTCTATCCCATCTGCGACAGAGCAGTGGCGCAGTAGAATCCTACAGTAGCAACAAAATAGACTAGTAATTTGAAGGCCGGAAAAATAAAGAAATTACTTCTGGACTTGTGTGACCTCCCGCTCACGAGATACAAATGAGCATGCGCTCTTTATTTTACCTTCACTACCAGTCCCCATCGAGATTTAAAGCCACAACTGAGAAACTGTGTGTAACGTGGTAAGCACTAAATCTGCTGGCACGGGGTCGAGGGGGGAGCCGAACAGCTTTGCCGTAGCGTAGAGCCAGTAGCCTGTGACACTGTCCATCTCACCCCACCCACGCGCCTTCCCTTTTACTGTCAAGCCAATTACGAAGCTGTTAGCCCAACGAGCAACCCACTGTTTATAGTCATCGTTGTGGTACTCCAATTATGTCAATATCAACTTTATTTCATGTATGAACCGCAACAATGCTGGAGCTATAGCAAGGATCACGGAGAAGCATTAAACAATCCATTTATTAAGATATATGAAACAGTGTCTTACCAAAATGATATCAGCCGGGCCTTTATTTAGGGCATGGATTAATTTTAATCCATACAATAGAACTTCGATATCTCGAATTACCTCGAAAGTTGAATTTTTTTTCAAGTTATCCAAAATTTGAGATATCGAGAATACCGTTTTTGAGCATGTATAGCACAAAGTTGAATCATTTACATCTACGGGATTATACACAAATTATTTTTAACATACATACATACATACATTATCATTATAGACTGTTATGCCTTTCAGCGTTCAGTCTGCAAGCCTCTGAGAATTTACTAAACATCGCCACAATCCTCGATTTGCAACTAGTGTTGTCGCCTCATTTAGTTCTATACCTCTTATCTTTAAATCGTTAGAAACAGAGTCTAACCATCGTCGTCTTGGTCTCCCTCTACTTCTCTTACCCTCCATAACAGAGTCCATTATTCTCCTGGGTAACCTATCCTCCTCCATTCGCCTCACATGACCCCACCACCGAAGCCGGTTTATGCGTACAGCTTCATCCATCGAGTTCATTCCTAAATTAGCCTTTATCTCCTCATTCCGAGTTCCCTCCTGCCATTGTTCCCACCTGTTTGTACCAGCAATCATTCTTGCTACTTTCATGTCTGTTACTTCTAACTTATGAATAAGATATCCTGAGTCCACCCAGCTTTCGCTCCCATAAAGCAAAGTTGGTCTGAAAACAGACCGATGTAAAAATAGTTTCGTCTGGGAGCTGACTTCCTTCTTACAGAATACTGCTGATCGCAACTGCGAGCTCACTGCATTAGCTTTACTACACCTTGATTCAATCTCACTTACTATATTACCATCCTGGGAAAACACACAACCTAAATACTTGAAATTATCGACCTGTTCTAGCTTTGTATCACCAATCTGACATTCAATTCTGTTGGATTTCTTACCTACTGACATCAATTTAGTCTTCGAGAGGCTAATTTTCATACCATACTCATTGCACCTATTTTCAAGTTCCCAGATGTTAGACTGCAGGCTTTCGGCACAGTCTGCCATTAAGACCAAGTCGTCAGCATAGGCCAGGCTGCTTACTACATTTCCACCTAACTGAATCCCTCCCTGCCATTTTATACCTTTCAGCATATGATCCATGTAAACTACAAACAGCAAAGGTGAAAGATTACAGCCTTGTCTAACTCCTGTAAGTACCCTGAACCAAGAACTCATTCTACCATCAATTCTCACTGAAGCCCAATTGTCAACATAAATGCCTTTGATTGAATTTAATAATCTACATTTAATTCCATAGTCCCCCAGTATAGCGAACATCTTTTCCCTCGGTACCCTGTCATATGCTTTCTCTAGATCTACGAAACATAAACACAACTGCCTATTCCTCTCGTAGCATTTTTCAATTACCTGGCGCATACTGAAAATCTGATCCTGACAGCCTCTCTGTGGTATGAAACCACACTGGTTTTCATCCAACTTCCTCTCAACGACTGATCGCACCCTCCCTTCCAAGATGCCTGTGAATACTTTGCCTGGTATACTAATCAATGAGATACCTCGATAGTTGTTGCAATCCTTCCTGTTCCCTTGCTTATAGATAGGTGCAATTACTGCTTTTGTCCAATCTGAAGGTACCTTACCAACACTCCACGCTGATTTCACTACTCTATGAAGCCATTTCATCCCTGCCTTCCCACTATACTTCACCATTTCAGGTCTAATTTCATCTATTCCTGCTGCCTTATGACAATGGAGTTTATTTACTATCCTTTCCACTTCCTCAAGCATAATTTCACCAACATCATTTTCCTCCTCCCCATGAGCTTGACTGTTTGCAACACCACCATGATGATTTCCTTTTACATTGAGAAGATGTTCAAAATATTCCCTCCACCTCTCTAGTGATTCCCTGGGATCTGTTATGAGTTCACCTGAATTACTCAAAACACTGTTCATTTCCTTTTTCCCTCCCTTCCTAAGATTCTTTATTACTGTCCAGAAAGGTTTCCCTGCTGCTTGACCTAGCCTTTCCAGGTTATTACCAAAATCTTCCCATGACTTCTTTTTGGATTCAACAACTATTTGTTTCGCTCTGTTTCTTTCATCTACGTACAAATCCCTGTCTGCCTCGGCCCTTGTTTGGAGCCATTTCTGATAAGCCTTCTTTTTACGTTTACAGGCTGCTCTCACTTCCTCATTCCACCAAGATGTTCGCCTTTTCCCATCTTTACACACAGTTGTTCCTAGGCATTCCCTTGCTGTTTCTACTACAGCATCCCTGTATGCCACCCATTCACTCTCTATATCCTGAACCTGCTTACTGTCTACTGTTCGAAACTTCTCACTAATCATATCCACGTACTTCTGTCTAATTTCCTCGTCCTGGAGATTTTCTACCCTTATTCGTTTGCAGACAGATTTCACTTTCTCTACCCTAGGCCTAGAGATACTTAGTTCACTACAGATCAGATAATGGTCTGTATCATCGAAAAACCCCCGAAAAAACTCGTACATTCCTAAAAGATTTCCTGAATTCAAAGTCTGTTTTTAACAGCATTTAAAAATATAAAGACAAACTCTATTTTACGGCATCACGTTAATTAAAACCCCTTATTATAGTAACATTTTAGAAGACAGGATACAGTACGTACAATAGTGAAACAAGAAACATACCTCCACTAAGAGCTTTGGAAAGAATCCGTTAGTCTCTTCCGTTTGTTACTGTTAACCTTTCCGACCTTCACTTTGCAATTTCTCGTCAGTACCACGCAGCCGAGATTCGTAAATAGACCTTGTCATCCGCGACTTCGAGGGTTGATTTCGTACGTGAGCAGTAATTAATTCAACATCCGAGAAAGAGCGAGGCTTTGCTGAATTTCCGATTACTAGATGTTTTAGTTTTTTGGTTCCCGTCATGTTAGCTCCCAAATCACTGTAACCCTTTCATTACTTCTTAACTCTTCGTCTCCAACCACAAATGCCGTATTGCACAGTTAATGTTGCACAAAAATTCGAATTACAGAGTATTTTTTTACCTTAAGGGAGAAAATGTTTGCTTCGACAAATCGAGAAATTCGTGTGACCGAATTTCGAGTAATAGAGAAATTAATGCACGTGAAGAATGGGACAAACGGCCGAGAAATTTCAGTTACTTTGAGATAGTGAAAATTCCAGTAATGGAGCTTCGACTGTATTTTCCAGTGCTCCTGTCTTCAACCCTAATCTGTTAGAGGTTTATATCCAGTGCGTTTGAAGTCACTTCTACTACATCGGTATTGAGATAATGTGTTTCACCAATAACCGAGTAACACTGATAAAATCATAAACACGAGCTTGGGTGAGTAGCTCAACTGGTAGGATGCTGGTCTTCAGAACGTGGGGGGGGGGGGGGGTTCGACCCTGGCTCAGCCCGGTGGTATTTGAAGGTTCTTAAAAACGTCAGCCTCGGGTCTGTAGATTTACTAAGACGTAAAAGAACTCCGCGTTTCCGACACCCGTAAAAATAATTAGTGGGACGTAAAACAATTTCCTGCATCCGGGAGTTAGTGGGTTCGAATCCCACTGTCGACAGCCCTGGTTTTCCATGGTTTCCCATTTTCACGTCAGGCAAATGCTGGGACTGTACGTTAATTAAGGCCACGGCCGCTTCCTTCCAACTCCTAGGCCTTTCCTCTTCCATCGTCGCCATAAGACCTACCTGTGTCGGTGCGACGTAAAGCAAATAGCAAAAAAATTCAATTTCCTTTACGTCGCACCGACACATATATGGCGACGATGGGATAGGACAGGTCTGGGAGTGGAAAGGAAGTGACCGTGGCCTTAAATAAGGTTTAGAATGTGTCTGGTGTTAAAATGGGAAAACACGGCAAAACCATCTTCAAGTGGGGTTTGAATCCACTGTCTCCCGAATGCGAGCTCATAGCTACGTGGGGCAAGCCACGCAGCCACTTACTCGGTGACGTAGAAAAAAAATAATTATTAAGATAACCTCTTTCTGAATCATTTGCTGTGATACAGCGCACAATAGACATCTACCAGAATTCGCGATTTCAACACGGCTTTTCAGATGATTGCAAATGAATGATAATATGCAAATACAGTGGAACCTCCATATCACGAATCACCTCGGAAGCTAAATTTTATTTCACCGAGCTCGATAGCTGCAGTCGCTTAAGTGCGGCCAGTATCCAGTATTCGGGAGATAGTAGGTTCGAACCCCACTGTCGGCAGCCCTGAAAATGGTTTTCCGTGGTTTCCCATTTTCACACCAGGCAAATGCTGGAGCTGTACCTTAATTAAGGCCACGGCCGCTTCCTTCCCACTCCCCGCCCCTCCCTGTCCCATCGTCGCCATAAGACCTATCTGTGTCGGCGCGACGTAAAGCAACTAGCAAAAAAAAAAAAAAAAAAAAAAAATTCGAGTTATCGAAATTTCGAAAAATAGAGAATATCTTTCTGAGTACAAATAGCGCATAATTGAATCATATGTCTCTACGGGCTTATACTGAATACAGTATTCTTTTACTGTATTTAAAAATATACTAACAAACTCGTATTTTACGGCATCGCTTTAATTATGGTCCTTATTAAGGTAACTGTCCGCCTCTGTGGTGTGGTGGTTAGCGTGATTAGCTGCCATCCCCCGGAGGCCCGGGTTCGATTCCCGGCTCTGTCACGAAATTTGAAAAGTGGTACGAGGGCTGGAACGGGGTCCACTCAGCCTCGGGAGGTCAACTGAGTAGAGGTGGGTTCGATTCCCACCTCAGCCATCCTGGAAGTGGTTTTCCGTGGTTTCCCACTTCCCCTCCAGGCGAATGCCGGGATGGTACCTAAATTAAGGCCACGGCCACTTCCTTCCCTCTTCCTTGCCTATCCCTTCCAATCTTCCCATCCCTCCACAAGGCCCCTGTTCAGCATAGCAGGTGAGGCCGCCTAGGCGAGGTACTGGTCATACTCACCAGTTGTATCCCCCGACCAAGAGTCTGAAGCTCCAGGACACTGCCCTTGAGGCGGTAGAGGTGGGATCCCTCGCTAAGTCCGAGGGAAAAACCGAACCTGGAGGGTAAACTGATGATGATGATGATGATGATGATTAAGGTAACTTTTTTACAAAATAGAATACAATACAGTACATACAGTAGCCAAACAAGAAACATATCTCCATTCACGTCTTTGGAAAAATTTATTTAGTCTTTTTTTTTTTACCTTCTTTTCTTCCACATACTTTTCAACAACATTTATTGCTGTGAGAAATACTGCCATTTGTATTTGAGTGACCCTGTATGTAGGTGCGAAACCAGCAAAAATTTGTAAATGGAGCTTCTCATCCACGACATCCGGGGTTGCTTTCGTACGTGGCCGGTAATGAATTTACACCCGAAAACAACGAGGCTTCACCGATTATCCAATCACTAGAAGTTTGTTTTATGGTTCCCGTCATATTAGCTCCCAGCATCACTGTAACCCTTTCTTTATTGTTAACTGTTCCTCACAAACTACAAATGCTGTGTTGTACAAAATTCGACTTACAGAGTATTTTTTGCTTCAAGGGAGGAAACGTTTGCTTCGAGAAATCGAGAAATTCGTGTAACCGAATTTCGAGTTATAGAGAAATTAATGCACGTGAAGAATAGGACAAACGGCCGGGAAATTGAAGTTACTTCGAGATACTGAAAATTCGAGTAATGGAGGTTCGAGATATCGAGGTTCGACTGTACACATATCTTCGCTGTTAAAAGAAAACCTCGTATCTCCCAGTGCTCTTCCTACCCATTATATTCCTTAAGATTGGTCTCACGCCTCCCAGCCGTATATGGGTATGCAGTCCACCAGTACAATTTTCGCGGGGTTCATTTTTCTATGCTAAAGTGAAAAGGAAAATGAACCTTAAACATATTATACTGTAGGAGTGCGTAAATACGTCATGCAAACATGCATACCTACATCGTGGTGCGGTAATATTCAATTTCCTTTACGCGTAACCATAGCAAGACGAGCACAATGAACATTGATCTGATGGAATACATATCCATATGTGGCTGGGAGGCGTGACCAGTCTTAAGGGGAAAAAATTGAAATGGCCTATGGCTTTTAGTGCCGGGAGTGTCCTAGGACAAGTTCAGCTCGCCAGATGCAGGTCTTTTCATTTGACGCTGGTGGGCGACCTCCGCGTCGTGATGAGGATGAAATTATGTTGAAAATGACACATACACCCATCCCCCGTGTCAGCAAAATTAACCAATTATGATTAAAATTCTCGACGCTGCTGGGAATGGAACGCGTGACCCCTGTGACCAAAGGCCAGCAGGCCATCCATTTAGCCATGGAGCCGGACAGTATTAAGGAAAATAATGCTTAGGAAGAACATTGGGAGATACGATGTTTTGCTGCAACAGCGAAGACATACATACAATGTTTAGCATGCATGATGATGTCTACAATTTTCAAGCATTATTTAACAGCACTATACAAAATCTTTGTGAAGTTATAATTGTTTACTATATCTTTCTTCAAAGTTAATCATGCACTATGTCCGCAAAGGGACTCGAATACACAGCCAAGCACATTCTGGCACGCGATCTATTTCCGTATTACTGCTAATGTTGTGGGCTTGCCTGATTAAGCAGTCGTCGTAGTTAGAGACAGAGTGTACAATTAAACTGCAACATGTATATTACCCCAGGAGTAATGTAATATACTACACGTTAGAGCATTCTCGTCCCAACTCATGTTCCTGCATTGCATTCTTTCAGACTGTACACTTTGATGAGAATATCGGAAAATACAATACGTAAAAGGAATACAGTCCGCCTCTGTGGTGTAGTGGTTAGTGTGATTAGCTGCCACCCCCGGAGGCCCGGGTTTGATTCCCGGCTCTGCCACGAAATTTGAAAGTGGTACGAGGGCTGGAACGGGGTCCACTCAGCCTCGGGAGGTCAACTGAGTAGAGGTGGGTTCGATTCCCACCTCAGCCATCCTGGAAGTGGTTTTCCGTGGTTTCCCACTTCTCCTCCAGGCAAATGCCGGGATGGTACCTAACTTAAGGCCACGGCCGCTTCCTTCCCTCTTCCTTGTCTATCCCTTCCAATCTTCCCATCCCCCACCAAGGCCCCTGTTCAGTATAGCAGGTGAGGCCGCCTGGGCGAGGTACTGATCATTCTCCCCAGTTGTATCCCCCGATCCAATGTCTGAAGCTCCAGGACACTGCCCTTGAGGCGGTAGAGGTGGGATCCCTCGCTAAGTCCGAGGGAAAAGCCAACCCTGGACAATAAACAGATTAAGAAAGAAAGAAAAGGAATACAACTAATTCTGCCTGAAAATACTGACGGGCTTTGTTAGAAACAGTATTGTCTCTGAATGTTATCCTTTCTTTTCAATTTGATATACGTCGCACGGACACAGATAGGTCTTTTGTTGACGATGGGATAGCAAAGGACTAGTATCGGGAAGGAAGCGACCGTGGTCTTAATATAAGGTACCGTAGCATTTGCCTGGAGTGTAAATGCGAAACCACGGAAACACATATTCAGGGCTGCCAACAGTGGGGTCGAACCAACTATCTCCCGAATGCAAGCTGTCATTTGAATAATTTATTTTAAGCTCGAAGATGCCGAAATATAAATATATATGCCAGAAAATTGAATCTTAATGAGGCTCATTATAGTTCAAGTTTCATTATGATACAGGTTCTCCACCAATCAGAGTTCAGATTTTCATTATGATACAACTGTTTGACAAATTAGGTAAGATAGCATCGCACCTGCGCTCAAAGCACTAGCTTCGCACGTGTTTCCAAAATCAAACATGTCGGACACACATATTAACATCAATGTACCTTCTACTTCCAATATTCCACAACCACATGGCACATTCCCGCAAATTCACTTGCGTTTGAAGTAAAGCTAGCTTATGATAACCTTCTATCAAAGCTTTGAAAACATATGACATTGTCAAGGTCTCTGATCCACTCACGGAAAATCACCCCGCGCATGCGCTCTGCGCTCTGTTCAGTAAACTCAACTGTCAAGCGACATCTCGACAGAAACCTATGAATATTTTAAAAATATATTATCGTCGAGCATAAACAGTCGTATGCAACTCGCCTATAATGGTAATTAAGACACTCGTATGGAAATTATAAACCTCACTTCACTCGTTTTATAAACATACTAGTGTCTTAATTATTGCCATTATAGGCTTGTTGCATAATGTACTATTATTGCCCAGCAGTTTAAAAAATGAAAACTAAGCCGAGATCACACAGTAGGGTTCTTGTTCCCTTGTCACCGGTTAGACTGATGGAGTACAGGAGAAAGTCGATATTGGGACGTAGGCAGCGTAAAGGACGTAAAATAGAAACGCCTGCACGCTGCAGGCAAAACGATTTAGTAGTAGTATGTATGTATGTATGTATGTATGTATGTATGTATGTATGTATGTATGTATGTATGTGTGTATGTATGTATCTATGTAGGGGCTGCCTGACCGAGGCGGTAAAGGCGTGCTCGGTTCGCCAGGAAGGACGTGGGTTCGAATCCCCGAAGTCGTCAAATTTAAGAAACGAGACTTCCACTTCCGGAGGTGCACATGGCTCTGAGGTTTACTCAGCCTACACCAAAAATGAGTACCAGGTTTATTCCTGGGGGCAAACGCGGCCGGGCGTAGAGCTAACCACTCTACCCCATCAAGTGCCGAGGTTACGGATAGTGGAAGCCTTTACCTTCTACCTCTCCAAGGGCCTTCATGGCCTATACGGAGATGACTTTGCTTTGCTATGTATGTATGTATGTATGTATGTATGTATGTATTATTGTGATGATGAAATTAGATGACGTTAAGAAAAGTAAAGTTTCTTTAGTAAGTCTGTGTATCATACGATAAAGGAAGTTTTGTAACAACGAAGGTGGATGAGCATATTTCCTTAACTAAAATATATTTTTCTTGGCTGAATGATCAGCGTCGTGGAATTCAATTCAAATAATCCCGGGCATGACTCCCGGCCGGGTCAGGGATTTTAGCCGCGTTGATTAATACCTCCCTGGCTTTGAAGTTGGGTACTTGTGTTTCTCTCTATACACATCTCTTCATATTCACACAACGCACTACATCCTACCCGATGAGGTTGGCGTTAGGACCGTAAAAATGGCCAACTATACATGCCCGACACGATTCACACCCGTGACCTCAGCAACACAAGGAGAAGAAGAAGAAGATATATGTATCGTCTGTAGCGGTGGAAGACAGATTATAAGTCCCAAGCCCAATATTATTTGTTGAAAACGCTCACAAGAGAACCAACTTATTCTTGCTTGCAACAGAGTAAATTAATAATAACTCCCATAGTGCATATAAAATTGTACTTTATATTTCGATAGTCGAAATACGTAGATTTTTCCCGTAGTTCAAATATTACACTCTACATAAGTTAATTCAATTTTTTGACCATATGAAAATGAAAAATAAATGTTGGGAGTCAGGAGGACAAAACTTCAACAATAGTTACTTCATGAAATAAATTAATGTGCCGGCACAATAATCCGAAGAGATGATATAGACATTGATTCCCGTAGTGAACCTGAAATATTTGTCCCGAATGAGTAAATTTATAATACCAATATAATTGGTCTAATCCGAAGAGGATTGAATGCCAGATAGGAAATGCGAAAGGCGAACAGGTGCACATTTTGAAGTATTTAGGATGTGCGAGACGGTATGGTAGTATAAGTAAGTGAAACTGAATAAAGGTGCAGCAATGTTACTGCAGTTTGCTCGCTGCACCGGAGACACACACGTTTGCTCCACAGCAACTGGACACGAAAGACCCCATTTTTTGACGACAGACAGAAACAGAACGACAGCCTCAGTTCCACGGAGGGAATATGCAAATATGTCTACCATGCGTCTGGATGCACGCCTGAGCACGCCATCTCATTGATTGTCGGACATTTTCGAACACTGCAGGTATTAGTTATTTTTCCGTGTTGTTGTTTTCTGTACATTCCATACAGTATGCCGACGTTACATTACAGTATTCGTTGTCAAGGCGCCTGAAATACTCCTGCTCGAGCCGAGGTAATCAGTCTTCCAGGCAGCAATTACACTACGAGAGTAGTTACCGACCTTGACTCCAGGTATTGCACGTATTCCATAACAACCTCGGTCCACGCGCTGACGAAGTACTGCAATGTCCGTAACAGCATGCCTGACTCCAGACTTAATCCTTAATACTATCTGCCCCTTTCAAGCTAATAACTAAAACAGGCGTGTTCATAGGGACTATTTGTGTTGTTTCGCGTTGTACACTCGAAATTTTTAGTATCTCGTGGCCAGAAATATTAATTTCCTTCCAGAAATCAGCAAAGCCCTCAGACCCACCGAGTACCTGCTTACACACTCTCTATCATTGGTCACATCCATCGTCACGTTAACATATCCACACATCTGAAGAGTGAGGGTAGGTGGAGCAAATGGAAGTACGAGAATATCTAGCATAACGAAACGCACGCTGAGGGGAAGGTACTTGATCCCCGCCTGCCCACACGTCCCACTGGCACGACATTGAAGGGAGGAACCACACGCCTCCTTCAAGGCAAGAGACATAATGTGTATGTCAAATCATTGATGGGTCAACTTCTCCACTTTCTTTGTAATTCTTGTGTGCGAGGTCTGGCTGAAATGTTAGCGGTCTCGACTATGAATTCATTATCAAATGGCATCGCGCTCAACCACTGTAAGAAAGAATGACCCTTCTTTTCGTCATTATAGACCCTGTCAAATAATAATAATACTACTACTAATAATAATAATAATAATAATGAAGATGGTTTTCCAAGGTTTCCCATTTTCACACCAGGCAAATGCTGGGGCTGTACCTTAATTAAGGCCACGGCCATTTCCTTCCCATTCCTAGGCCTCCTGTCCCATCGTCGCCATAAGACTTTCTGTGTCGGTGCGACGTAAAGCAACTAGCAAAAAACTTGATATCCTCAAAAACCAAAGTAAAAATAACCTGGCAGAGACTCAAGGGCGTTTGAAAAAACGTTCCTATGAAGTTATTGTCAACGCCGATCAAGCAATTAAATACCATATATTGGGGTAGGTTTACATCGTGCAAACTCCATCGCAATTAAATTACAGTTAATTAATTGTTTTCCTTGATTAGGAAAAGCTAGTATAGCTAGAATGTTTAACCATAGAAACATCTTAATTAGTTCCCGAAAAAAGTGGCGTTGGGAGTGGCCTCTGAGTGCGCAACGACGCAACCCACACCTCCTGGAAGACGAACACATGTGACGTTGCCTTGGTTTACCTCTCCCTCATCCTCAGGGTTGGCCAAAATCTTCACCCAAACGTTACCTCTTTCCTTTTCCACACGAAATTCTTGTGATCGCGATTGTACAACCCTCCCACTCCCCCATTACTTTCCACATGCTTGGGAACACGCTGTAGAGTACATGATACACAAACGACCGAGTCAGTTGGCTATGCGGTTAGGGGCACGGAGCTGTGAGCTTGCATTCGGGAGGTAGTGGATTCGAACCCCACTGTCGGAAGCCCTGGATATTTTTTCCTTGGTTTCTCATGTTCAAAGCAGGCTGTATCTTAATTAAAGCCACGGCCGCTTCCTTCCCACTCCTAGCCCCTTCTTATCCCATCGTCGCCGTAAGACCGATCTGTGTCAGTGCGACGTAAAGCAACTTGTAAAAATAAAAAGAACAAAAAGAGATATTCCGAGGCACATGATAGCCGAGTGGCACTATCTCTAGCTTCTCATCAAGGCTACTACGATTCCATTACCGGCCAATGAATGTGGAATTTTCTAAATGAATCGTTACATCCCTGTGGTCGTATTCCATGTAAAACTAGAGGCCCGTGGCTATGATCGCAATATCAACAGTTACGAAAAAGTAGAAGCTTTTTGCACATAAAATATGTAAATGGATGATATAAAATAACATGTCACTACAAATTCAATCGAATTCATTCTTGTGCATTGATACTTCAATACCACAGAGCACGATTTCTCGTACGTCGGATTTAACGCTCAAAATATAAGGTATACCTGATGTATTTAGATATGAATAATGGTGTTTAGGAGGCCCGAAGTTCATGTCATGTGCCAAACAACTCCTTCTGTCTTGCGTATGTTTAGTCTAGTAGATAGACTACAAAACGTCCTAGCAAATTTTAACCTAATGTAACTTTGACCTATGTGACTTTTAACAAATTTTGTCTGTTTTACCTGAACAGATCAGTTTTTCTTATTTCATAATTTTACATCCTTTATCAAAAACTACAAATAATTCTAATATGTAAAAGGGATTACTGTATCCTGAAGCAAACAGTTAACGTCCCTATTAGGCCTTAATATAATAAGAAACCCTTAGGACAGAACATGAATAAGATAAATTTACGACCTGTTTAGCTCAGCACGAATGTTCATCGAAATGAGGTCACATAAATTCCAGGTATATGGACGAAGCAAATCTCACTTAAATGGCATCAAGACCTCGATATGTGGTTCCATCTGATTTTACTTGTTTCTTTAATTATCTCATTATATCTGTCTTACCAGTTGCGTTTTAAACTTCTGCTAGGTAATCCGTCTGCTAGCATTTTTGTTATCAGGCTTCACAGATGTGGCTTTTTCTCCGAGAACAGCAAACAAATGCAGCCAAAAGCATCCGTTTCCTCCTTTTTGTATGCCTTGTCTACTCTGTTCCGATGTCGAACAATACATTCACAATACAATATGCGAAATACATACAGTTATGTTCATTTAACTGTGCATCATCTTGAGCATATAATAATCGTAGGTAACTGTAATTTCAACCTACTGAAAGAATCAGCCCTGACTGAAAACCTAGTAACTTGATAATTCTTCCTTTAAAACCTACTAATCACATATGTACAAATAAATGGAACACACACTAATCGATCATATAACTAACAATCCGATGAAAGTTATAAATCATGGCCAAATTTCCATTCCATCGACCTCAACTCACCTACCCTCCTCCCTTCGCGTATCTACAAGCCGAAGCTCACCACCTGTAAAGATATAAAAGGCATTAATTTGGTTCACCTGAAGTATGGTGTCCGCAACCTACCCTGGAATGACATTCTACGACTAGACGATAATGAAACAAATGTTGACAGATTTAATTTTCTTGTTACCAAATCGTACCGAAAACATGCTCTCACAAACGACTTGTGAAAGTTAGTCGCCCTCCCTGCTCGTGATTAAATGACGAAATTGAAAATGTGATGGCTAGTCGTGGCGCAAGTTTCTGAAGGTACAAGGGAAATCGCAATGGATATAGCTCCAAAAACTACCGTGTGCTTAGGGACAGATTCAAGCAGATCCTAAGAAATCTGAAATACAAATACTTAAACTTTACTTCAGATGAACTAAATGCAAGTGACGCTTGGAACCACCTTGGTTCACTGGGTACTATGAAAGGTCAGCAGCAACAGACAGAATCAATTGTTCACCCTAACGAGCTTAATACTGTATATAATTTTCAAACGATAGAAATCCGCATAACCCAGACGTAAATACGTACCAATCATTCATTCACACCATTACTTATTCACCCACGTTTGCTATTCAAGCTGCCTCTGACAAACAAGTGAAGGAATTACTTTCTTCAATTAATCTACAACCGTAGTTGTAGATAGTACCCCTACACATTTCATTCGTATCATTATGGATGCCATTCTTCCTATTGTGACACACACTTTCAACTACTGTCTTAAAACCTGTACCTTTTTATCTCACTGGAATCGCACAAATGCTGTTTCATTACACAAAGAACCCGATCCTAAGCTGCCTTTTGATTATCACCTCCTCTCTATTCTTCCCTCTATGTATAAAGCGTTTGAATGACCTGTGTACGAATATTTAAATCACCATTCTCTCCTTGACCCATTACAATCAGGCTTCAAGAAGGGGTAAGTAGTGCAACTTCTCTCCTGTAGAAATATAAAAGACATTAATTTGGTTCACCTGAAGTATGATGTCTGTAACCTACCCTGTTGTATATCATTGGTGCTTCCGACACAATAGACTTCCAACAATTAGTCAGGGAAACGGTATCTTACTGGTTCGACACTTTAACGCTCAAGCTATTTAAATCTTATTTGAATGATCGTTGCCAGCTAAATTACACTAAATTAATGTAGTTACCACTTGTATACAGTTTGCCTTCAAATATATTACCACTGCAGACTAAGCGAATTTTCAAATGCAGTGCAAAACATAAATGCTGTCTTGAAGTAAATAAACGAATACGCACGATCAAACTGGCTCCTCATAGACCCATCAAAAACACAAGCAATCATTGTCGGCTTGGGGGAGTTCCAACGTGTGATCAACAGCACACGTATTCCACCTCTGCGAATCAACGATAAAATCATTCCTTACAGTACAACAGTAAAAACCTTGGCATGACTGTGACTAAAGCTCTGAATTGGACGGAAAATACAAAAAAATGTATGTCAGAAGGTTTTTGTTTCGCTTCATCCATTCAAAGACATCCTACCACCGGGCACGCGACGAAGACTAGTTCAGACTTTTCTTATTATCTTCGACTACTGCGACGTAATTCTCGTTGACGCAACTAAGGAACAAATTATGAAACTGGAGCAAGTTTTGAACTGTTACCTCAGATTCATTCTTAACTTCAGCTGCTGTGCATATAAGTCCTTACCGTCAAAAGATCTCTGGCAAACCTGAAAAAAAGAAGTAAATGTCACATATTTGTATTAATTCACATTTTTATGCATAGCAACTCGCCTCAGTACATTTCCTCTAAATTTCACTTTCTCACCTTCTTTGATTACTGTAACGCTCGCGCTGACTCTGCCCTTCCTATTACTCTTCACCATTCATCTACGTATAACAATGATTTTATTGTGACTCGTTCCAGGCTTTGGAATTCCTTACTAGTCAGTGTCAGGGATAGCAATTCATTAACTACCTTCAAAAGATCTTTCCGAGATCATCTGTTGAAAGCTACCGACCGACGTGTGAACTGTACAGCTGAGTGTATGAATGGCCAAGGACTGTGACTGTTTCTCTTGTATATGTAGACCTAGTTGATAGTTGTATTTCGTATTGGTTAATGTACAGTATACTATATGAAATGGTGTAAGGCTTTTAGTGCCGGGAGTGTCCGAGGACAACTTCGGCTCGCCAGATGTAGGTCTTTTGATTGGATCCCCGTAGGCGACCTGCGCGTCGTGATGAGGATGAAAATGATGATGAAGACGACACATACACCCAGCCCCCATGCCTGCGAAATTAACCAGTGATGGTTAAAATTCCCGAACTTCCGGTAATCAAACCCGAGACCCCTGTGACCAGAGGCCAGCACGCTAACCATTTAGCCATGGAGCCGGACTCCACAACTTTTATTCGTTCTGTTTGGAAATACCATAACTGATGACTTCGATATGCTTGGGCCCTAGATAATAAATCCATGATCTCACCGGTCCTCATATTAACAAGCTTAAATTGCATCCGGGAGATAGTAGGTTCGAATCCCACTATCGGCAGCCCTGAAGATGGTTTTCCGTGGTTTCCCATTTTCACACCAGGCAAATGCTGGGGCTGTACCTTAATTAAGGCCACGGCCGCTTCCTTCCAACTCCTAGGCCTTTTCTATCCCATCGTCGCCATAAGACCTATCTGTGTCGGTGCGACGTAAAGCCCCTAGCAAAAAAAACTAGCTTAAAAGCAGAATTCTACATTACTAAACAAACCAAATTCCGAAGACATCTCAGTATATGTCATAGGTCTGACGTCCCTGAAAATAGGAAACAGAATGCATTGTCGGGACACAATATGCTTATAGCATAGAAATCCGCTTAGTGTAAATATGAATTTTAATACTCTTCATAACAAGAGCTGGCCAATAATAACAAATCAAAAGAACTGTCTGAATTGTCACTTTAATATGTGTGTGTGTAAGAGAGAGAGAGATTTTATTCTGAAAGTAAAATTTTCGTTAAAGACATTAGCTAGAAGTTATAGTTAAGCAGGTGTGAGAGGGATTATTTTCACTTCATACCCCCAAGAAGCCATAGACTTTCTGAGTCCAATTCTTATGAATATTTTGTCCGCAAGAAATGTCACACTAAAGTATAGAGGGAGAAAATTTGAAACTTCCTTTATTAACCGTGGTCATTAATTAGATTTTATATTTCCTTTGTAACTGAAGTTCTGCATGCCCTCGTATCTTACACGCTGAAACAATGGTTCACTTATACAGGACGGAGTGACACAAACTCGGGAACTACCCTAATTTCGTTAGCACTACCCACTGAGTTAATCTTCAGACTCATAAAGTTTGAAAATCTCTTCATTGGAACAACAAGGAGCAAGGTTCTTTTATTTCACATAGTCTGGTAATACTTGATTATTAGATTACAACATAACTAGTATCAGTACATTATACGTTATTTTATGTTCACAAGTTCTGTATTATTGTATTTCTTTCATTTATTGGTGAATAATTATTATTCTTGTTCGTGCTACGTATATTTTCAAAGCGGATAACGACTCGAACAACTTCAGTATTACGTACTCAGAATGATATGCCAGTTCGGAAAAGCAACACATCTCAATTCCCAAAAGAAATTAACTAATCATGATTCATATTCCGGGGCGTAATTCCCGAAAGAAATCAGCACTGGCTTTTCATCACGGTGGCCATAATTCGAATCACGGCAATACATATGGGAATTTATGGAATAAAAAGCCACATTTCGTAATTCGGATTAGACTTAAAACTGCAGGTCCAGGACTATTATCACGATATCAACAGTCTCGTAAAACTAACTATAACATAATTACACTCTATTTTATATTTTAGGTTAACTTCTGTCACCAACCGATCTCCGAAGTTAAGCAACATTGGGCGTGGTCAGGAGTTGGATGGGTTGCCACGCGCTGTTGGTGGGGGGGTAAGGGAATGAAGGAGCGGAAAGGAACTGGCCACCCTACCGTACGTAAATTCCGGCTCAGGAACACCTCTGCGGAGGTTCGGACCTGCCTTCGGGCAGAATACACCCTTACCTTACCTCTGTCACCATCCTGACCGAGCACACGTAATTGCTGTTCCACACATAGATATCACAAAAGCACTCTATTAGATAGTTCCTACAAATACTACACCACTCTGCCAAGGTCATAAAATAAATCAACAACCACGACGATTTATAATAATGTTTTCTTCTATTTAAAGAATTTTCGTGTTCACTCTCCTGAAAATGGAAAGAACAATGTTTTCTTCTATTTAAAGAATTTTCCTGTTCACTCTCCTATTTCTATTTGAAGAATTTTCCTGTTCACTCTCCTGAAAATGTAAAGAAAAATATTTTCTTCTATTTTAAGAATTTTCCTGTTCACTCTCCTGAAAATGGAAAGAACAATGTTTTTTTTTCTATTTGAAGAATTTTCCTGTTCACTCTCCTGAAAATGGAAAAAACAACGTTTTCTTCTATTTTAATAATTTTTATGTTCACTCTCCTGAAAATGCAAAGAACAATGTTTTTTTCTATTTGAAGAATTTTCCTGTTCACTCTCCTGAAAATGGAAAGAACAACGTTTTCTTCTATTAAAAGAATTTTCCTGTTCACTCTCCTGAAAATGGAAAGAACAATG
The DNA here is from genome assembly GCF_040414725.1 of Anabrus simplex. Taxonomy (NCBI): domain Eukaryota; kingdom Metazoa; phylum Arthropoda; class Insecta; order Orthoptera; family Tettigoniidae; genus Anabrus; species Anabrus simplex. The sequence continues at coordinate 1,132,526,306 of NC_090266.1, forward strand.
TTTTCTTCTATTTTAAGAATGTTTCTGTCCACTCTCCTGAAAATCGATATTTCAATGTTTCATAACATACTTGTTGTATTGAGGGGCTGCCAGGCCGAGGCGGTAAAGGCGTGCTCGCTTCACGCTGAAGGATATCGGTTCGATTCCCTGTCAGCGTGCCGAAAAATTAGAGAACGAGATTTCCACCTCTTGAGGAGTACATGGCCCTGAAGTTCACTCAACCTACACCAAAAATGAGTAGCAGGTAAATTCCTGGGAATAAAGGCGGCCGATTGTAGAGCTAACCACTCTACCCCACCAAGTGCCGAGGTAGCGGATAGTGGATCGCTTTACCTTCCACCCCTCCAAGGGCCTTTATGGCCTGTACGGAGATGACTTCGTTTCATTGCTTACATGTTTTATTTAATATGGTCAAGTCCCTCTTTTACATTCTGAATAAGATAAATGATATAATAATGTGATTGGCTTCATGTCCCACTTACTACTTATTACGGTTTTCGTAGACGCCAAGGTGCCAGAATTTAGTCCCGCAGGGATTCTTTTACATGCCAGTAAATCTACCGACCGACCACCGGAATGAGCCAGGATCGAACCTGGCAAATTGGGATCAGAAGGTCAGCGCCTCAACCGTCTGAGTCACTCAACCCGGAAAATACTATGAGCTGCAGAACTTGTTGAGCAGTCACTTAACTTTCAAGATGAGTGATGTAACATATCTGCAATAAAGATGAAGAAATTAAAATACAGGCTCATTCATGAACCAATGTATGCTCCACGTGCACTAAAAAGGTTTATAGGGTGTATATAGAACTCATTACCCACTAGTTTGCTGCACTGCAGACTTCCAGTAACATCTGTTGACGAATGGAATGGTGGCACACAGTTTTACATTGAGATAAAAGTTGTAATTTGATTTGAATTATTAAAGGCTGTTTTATGAATTTAAAAAAGATAGTATGAACTAACAAGGAAAGAGCGCGTACCGGGGAATCGCCGAGCTTCCGTAAATTTTTCACACGCATTAACTGAGCCAAGAATAGCACAGTAACAAAAATACTTGTTTCGGAAATTAACTCGTGCGACCTACAGAAAGCGTAAAAATTCGTATGTTTGAATTAGCGCGCTCGGCTATGCAGGCCGCTGTTTCATATCCTACCATCAAATCGCAATGCCCAAACGCTGATTTGAGACCATGCTGACATACGCTTATAATCATTGTATGGGACTAGTGGTTGTTTGTATAATGGTAATCAACATAGTCAAAGTTATCTTTGTGTTGGAAGAAAAATATGGAACATGTGATATTAAGCACTTATCCTCGCTTCGTCAGGTATGCTTGGTGTAGAACCATTTTGTGCTCTCAACATTTCTACCACAGATATGATTATTGTTGCAGAAGCTATAAGGAGTAACTTTCTTCCGAGTGTAACATCCGTTGTTATACCGATAATAATAATAATAATAATAATAATAATAATAATAATAATAATAATAATAATAATAATAATAATGCTATTTGCTTTACGTCCCACTAACTACTTTTACGGTCTTCGGAGACGCCGAGGTGCCGGAATTTAGTCCCGCAGGAGTTCTTTTACGTGCCAGTAAATCTACCAACACGAGGCTGTCGTATTTGAGCACCTTCAAATACCACCGGACTGAGTCAGGATCGAACCTGCCAAGTTGGGGTTAGAAGGCCAGCGCCTTAACCGTCTGAGCCACTCAGCCCGGCTTGTTATACCGATTAACCTTTATTTTCACTACAACAATCTTATTTTATTGTCTTTATTGACCCACAATCCATGCAGGAATTAAATTATTTCTCTTACTGCCGCTACATCATTTTCACGACATGCTACGCAATTAATAACGGAATTTGCAAAGAAGATCAGCGGTGCGGTTCCTCGACGAGTGAACGCATTACGCGCCGCAGTCCAGCGTAGCCAAACTCGCCAATTCCAACGTGCGAAATTTAACGCTATCTGTAGGACGCATAAGTCAATTTACGAAAAAAATATTTTGGCCGATGTGTTATTATTGGCTCATTTAACGTGTGTGATCCCTCGGTTCGCGCTCTTCCCTTGTAATACCAGCAAGATACCCGTGCTTCGCTGCAGCTTTAAGGTGAAAATTATTATTCAAAGTGTTACATTTTGGAGAGTCCACTGTCAGCTGAGCCTGTAACATACGTCCTCAGTGCGTACGTCAAACGGTTTTAGGGTAATGATTATTTATTTTATAATCTACCACTCACTTGAACCCCGTGCGGAAGAATTTGAATGTTTTAAACCATATTATATTTCACATTTAAGACGTAAAAGCGACCATCCTGAGAAAGTTTGATTTTGTACGTCGAACAGTAATGGAGGAATGATACTTTTTAAGGAGTGAATGTTTTGAAATATATATTAACATCCAGGATATAGAAGACCACCCTTCATTTATCTTCGTGCCTGAAACGATTTCGGAAGAATGGTTATTGTGATTTTGAGAGTCAACTAGCATCTAAACCCCCTTAGAGGAGAAACATTTTGATGTATACGGTATTTTACACGTAGGATATAAAAGAATACCCTTCTTGAAAAATTACAACTTTGTACGCCGAATGGTTTGGAAGAAAAGAGTAGTTTACGAAACTAACCTCATTTAACACTTTAGCGGTTGAACGTTTAAAAGTATTTCCTATTTCACACCTAGGATTTAAAATATATACCGCTATTTGGAAATTTGTCTTCGTACGTTAAACCGTTTCGGAGGAAGGAATGAATACATTTGTTTTCCGATCTTAACCCCCATTTAATCCTCTGAGGGGTTAAATTTCCTTCAAACCTTCTGTTATTTAACACCTAGAATATCATTTGATATTTTAACTTCGTAATTCAAATGGTTTTATATAAACGTATATTTTTGTCATCATTCCTCAACCCCCAGTCAAAACCCCTTACGGGCATTGTTTCAAATCCACTTCTTATTTGTATCCTCATAAAAAGAATTCAACTCCTTTTATACCCCAAATAAAAATTTTCACATCCGTAACATCCTTTTTTTAGTTATAAGTATCCTCATACAAATAATTTAACTCGTTTTTCAATTCATTTACCGGTACCCACCCTTAATTGGATTTTCCGTGAACAAAAGAATACGTGTTTCTTTAATTTTAAAGAAGATTACAAATACAAATATTCATATCTGTAACATCTTCAGTTTTTTATATGCAAGTATCCTCATAAAAAAGAATTCAACCCCTTTTCAGTCATTTTTACTCCCCACTTAAGTGTATTTTACGAAAACAAAAAATACGTGTTTCTTTATTTTTAAATTAGGTTCCTTTTACCAATTTTCACGTCGGTAATACTGTATCTTCTGATTTTGAGATACCAGTATACTAATAAAAATAATTCAACTCCTCTTTCAGTCCTGTTTACTCCGGCCTCCTAAGTGATTTTTCCGAAAACAAAAAAATATGTGTTACTTTATTTTTAAAACAGATTAAAAATGCCAATTTTCACGTCTGTAACATGTTACGTTTTTAAGATATCCTCTAGATATACTCATTTTTAAGTTCATTTTTCATGACTGTAACATCTTCAGTTTTTGAGACAGAAGTATCCTCATAAAAGGTATTCAACCGCTTTTTCACCTTTTTTCACCCCGTTAAGAGAATTTTTTCTAAAATAAAAAATACGTGTTTCCTCATTTTTAAAAGAGATTCCAAATACCAATTTTCACGTCTGCAACATGTTAAGCTTTTGATATATACAGTATATATCTTCCTTGCCGGGACAAAACCTCCTATGTGATAATTGTTTTGGAGATATACTGACCCGCAGCACATACACTATGACGAACGAGAATGCCTTAACAATATTCACACAATATTGCACCTTAGATGACAGAACCTTTCCGGCCAAAGTTCTAAGCTAAAATATTTCACATAGTAGGTTTTTTCCCGGCAGCGACGATACGCTCATTTTAAAATCTACCCCCTTTAACAGTTCCCCTTATGTGGATTTTCACAAAACAAATTGTGTTTTCCTTTACTTTTACAGGAGATTCCAAGTACCAATTTTCACTTCTGTAACATGTTATGTTTCTTAGATATACTGTAAATATACTCATTTTAAAAGTTCACCCCCTTTGTCACTCTTGTTCACCACCCCTGAAGTAGATTTTTAAAGGAGATTCCAAATACCTATTTTCATGACTGCAACATCTTCAGATTTTGAGATATAAGTATTGACATAAAAGGTATTCAACACACTTTTCAACTTTCTTCACCCCCCTAACAGGATTTTCCGAAAATAAGTATACATGTTTCCTTATTTTTAAAAGACATTCCAAATACCAATTTTCACGTCTTATAAGTGTTCAGTTTTTGAGATACAGGCACACTCATTTTAAATATTAACCCCCCGTTTTCACCCCTTTCTCGACGGAATATAAAAGAATCGTCCGTTAGTGAGCACCTATATTGTAATATGAATGTATTCCCAAAATTTCATTTCTTTATGTCCAGTAGTTTTGGCTCAGCGATGACGAATCAGTCAGCCAGTCAGTCACTCAGGACAAGTTATTTTATATATATATAGATTTGGGGGCACACTGAATACGACGGAAACCATCTATGTTCATCTAAACTGAGACTGTTTGTTACTTACGACGATACCTGAACTCTTTAACAGTTGACTTGGAAGTGTCTTCATTACCATGTTCATTCTATACCATTCCGATAATGCAAAAGTAATGTTTAAATACTTTAACAAGAAGTTGTAGGTATTTTAAGAGCATGAGCATGAATGATATGTAAGCTTGGTGCTCAGAAGGGGTATATTGTCAGACTTATGATCTCTCAGGTTGCATATTGAATCTCAGCCGAGATGATCGATCATTTAGGGACGGACAAATTGTTATAACTGTGGACAATTGTTTTTAAAAATTTTGTGCCACACTTAGTGTCAGCTGGTAAAATTAACTGCACAGCCTTAAACACCTTACTGAAAATTCCAGATTAGAAGGCAGGCTGTCTGAACGGCACCACTTCAGAAGGTCTGCAAAGAGGTAACTGACAGGGCGAGTTGGTCGTACGGTTAGGGGCGCGCGGCTGTGAGCTTGCATCCGGGAGATAGTGGGTTCGAATCCCACTGTCGGCAGCCCTGAAGATGGTTTTACGTCGTTTCCCATTTTCACACCAGGCAAATGCTGGGGCTGTACCTTAATTAAGGCCACGGCCGCTCCCTTCCAACTCCTAGGCCTTTCCTATCGCATCGTCGCCATATGACCTATCTGTGTCGGTGTGACGTAAAGCCACTAGCAAAAAAGAGGTAACTGATTGTATATAATAATAATAATAATAATAATAATACGTAATAGCAAAGTACATCCCTCCACAAAGGGTAGTCTAGCGAGTATGGGAATGTTTTCCGCCATCATGTCCGGATCCATGGCTAAATGGTTAGCGTGCTGGCCTTTGGCCACATGGGTCACGAGTTTGATTCCCAGCAGGGTCAGGAATTTCAACCATAAATGGTTAATTTCGCTGGAATGGGGGCTAGGTGTATGTGTCGTCTTCATCATCATTTCATCCTCATCACGACGCGCAGGTCGCCTACGGAGTCAAATCAAATCTGGCTAGCCCAACTTGTCCTCGGACACTCGCGGCACTAAAAGCCATACACAGTTCCCTTTCATTACCCCCAACATTAAGTTGGTACTACACCAGTGTTGTGAATGATGGAATACCTGAAGAGAAACCCATTTCCAGAACGACCGATCGGGATTGGCGAGGCTAGAACTTAGCTAGATCTTCATATCGTTCTAATTTAAAATGCACTCAATATACAAGGTTTGTGTGACTATTACAGAACTTCATGCACAGATTATTTCTTGAATGTTAACATAAGGGATAAAATAGAGTAAGCTTTCTAACCTCTATATTTTTATTTAAGTATGGTCAGCGTTTAGGCCTTCGGTTCAGAGGGCCCGCGTGCGATTTCCGTCTTATTAATTATTCTGGCTCGGAGACTGGCTGTTTGTGTTTGACCCAAAACTTTCTTCATCACATTCAGACAACACACTACACTACCAACCACAACTGAAACAAGCAATAGTGATTACTCCCTATAGGGTTGGCGTCAGGAAGGCCATCTGGCCAGTAAACAGGGTCAAATCCACATGTGTGATACAGTTTGCACATGTGACCAGATAGATGTGGGAAAAGTGCTAGTAGAAGAAGAAGAATGATCAATCACACAATCCAAATCAATAGGTCGAGAATTTTCATTATGGAAAATGCCAGTTAAATACTAACGGATTAAAAGATCATTTTAGACAATGTATTTTCGTTTCATCGGTCGAAAACAAACATGACTTCAGGAGAATTCCTTAAAATATCACACAAGGTGACTTTTCCGTAAGAACAATGGAGAAATAATTTCATGTTGTGCAGAAAATTTAACTTGAAGTCAAATTTACAGTAACAATAAGCGCGTATTCTTTAAGAATTTTGTAAGTTTCCCCTTCTTGCTGTTGACAGTTCAAGTATTAGTATTGATAAAACGCTTATAGAACATTGAATTGTTTTTTTCCCACACCTTGAAATACGTTTCTCTTTAAAAATCCCATTTTCACATACAAATAAATGTAGACGCGAGAATTATGTCATTCTTTATTTTCATCGACAGACATAGTTCGAATACGATTGAATTCCTTCTCTACAGTATGCAAAAGCTCTTGGAGATGTGATTTGTGTCTGAATACCTGCTTTATTTTCTTCTTATAGTTATTATTTCATTTCTGTCACCATTACCTTAATTTCTTCAAATGCATCATAATAGAGTAACCAAGGGAAGTGCTACGAGTTGAACATGATAATTTTGTGACTTCATCACATGTCCAAACAAATACAGCCTCAGTTTGATTCCCAATCACTGTACATGCCATTTTAAAATGAAAAATCGTATCCCAGTAAATTGAATTACAAGTAAGAGTGTAGGTCCTGTGGCGGACGATCACATTATTCACTGTCACACAAAACGGTAAACTTCCCAGTGCTTTAAGTGGAAATGTAGACTTTCAGGTATACCTCCTAAAGATGAAGTAAGGTAATTGAAACGAACTATCCTGGATCTGCACACAGAGAGGTTCTTGGAAACGCCTCAGGCTCAATTTGATTAAACGAAACTTTGTAACAATAAGTCATGAGAATGGGATGGTTCTGAGAAAACCGTATGTACTGCGAGTTTACGTTTACATACTTCCATTTAGTCCTGATGAAGTACAAACGATTAACTCAAGAAGAAGTGTGACTGCTGCTCAGCTTCTCTTATTATTTTATCTCCTTTGATTTCTCTTTTGATAAAATTCCTAAACCAATAACAATGGTTTCATCTCTCAGATAATTTATTTTAACACATTAAAACAACAACAGCAACCATACACATATAGGGTATACTCTTCTGATTGTGCCAACGGCCGTAGCCGTGTTGAAACACCGGATCCCGTGAGATCTCCGAAGTTAAGCAACATTGGGCGTGGTCAGGAGTTGGATGGGTTGCACCGCGCTGTTGGTGGGGGGTAAGGGAATGGAGGAGCGGAAAGGAACTGGCCACCCTACCGCACGTAAACTCCAGCTCAGGAACACCTCTGCGGAGGTTCGGACCTGCCTTCGGGCAGAATAACCCTTACCTTACCTTCTGATTGTATAGGTATATCTTGGAAGATTCCTAAAGAAACAATCTCCAGTGTTCCTTAGAATCCTCGTCAGAATTTGAACTTAAGTATTAAACACCAACTACACATCCACATGTCTCCTGCTTATATGAGCATGAATGTAGATCACTTTCGTCGTAGAAATGCTTGCCTTGTATTATCTAACGTAACACGCATGTTGATTACAAAAGCGTTATCGGCCAGTGTTATTTGAATTCCTTGTAGACTAGGTATCTTTGTCCTTACTGTCTACGATTGGTTCATTACTAGCTTCCAGAAAATGACTAACAAGAACTTTGTAATCTCTCCACGCTGAATAAACATATCGATGGCCTAATTAGAAAACTTCGTATCTCCCAATGCTCTTCCTATCCACTATTTCCCCTAAGACAGGTCACACCTCACAGCCACATATGGATATGTAAATAAAAATGAACCTCAAATATCGTCGCTGCCAGGACAAAACCTCCTATGTGGAATATTTTAGCTTAGAACTTTGCTCGGTAAGGTTCTGTCATCTAAGGTGCAATATTGCATGAATATTGTCAAGGCATTCTCGCTCTTCATAACGTATGTGCTGCGGGTCAGTATATCTCCAAAAATATTATCACTAGGGCCCGGATGTTTATGCAATAATAGGTTAGAATGCAAACTTACTGAAGCGAGTAACAAGCAGAGTCTACCTGCACGACGGTAATGTTGTGAGGTTTGCATAAACATTAAGGGTTCGGCCCATTAGAACTCGCTAATGTTTATGCAAACCTCACAACATTACCGTCGTGGAGGTAGACTCTACTTGTTACTCGCTTCAGTAAGTTTGCATTCTTACCTATTACTGCATAATCATCCGGGCCCTAATTATCACATAGGAGGTGTTTTGTCCCGGCAACGACGATATGTTATACTGCAGGAGTGCGAAAATACGTCACGCAAACACACATTCCTATAGTACGGTACGGCAAGGTTCATTTTCCTTTACACATCCGGATAGGGAAATGAATCCAATGAAACTTGTTCTGATGGACTGCATATCCAAATGTAGCTAGGAAGCGTGACTTGTTTTAAGGGAAATAATGGTTAGGAGGAGCACTTGGAGATACGAGGTTTTCTAATTAGGCCATCGATATCTTACACTTGATACAATCCACTTAACTTCTAGTTTTTACCCGATGGCAATTAATCTTCAACTCAATAAACGGTCACATTCCCACGGAGTTCTTACTGCCTTAAAGAAATATATTGTGCCGTCAATTTCTGTAATTTAATGAACTACATCGTCGATGCTTGCTGATGTACCCGACCAGGGTAATATTGAATATTTTACGGCTACTGCTGAAAAGTACCGGCCCCGCGGTGTAGGGGTAGTATGCCTGCCTCTTACCCAGAGGCGCCGGGTTCGATTCCCGGCCAGGTCAGGGATTTTACCTGCATCTGAGGACTGGTTCGATGTCCACACAGCCTACGTGATTACAACCGAGGAGCTATATGATGGTGAGATGGCGGCCCCGGTCTACAAAGCCAAGATAACGGCAGAGAGGATCCGTCTTGCTGACCACACGACACCTCGTAATCTGCAGGCCTTCATGCTGAGCGGCGGTCGCTTGGTAGGCCATGGCCCTTCGGGGCTGTTGCGCCATGGGGTTTGGGTTTGGTTTGGTTTTAATGCTGAAAAACCACCCACTTTTTCCAGCAGACTTGAACCATAAATAGATGTAAAATGTGAACATTACAAAATATCCCTGATAAATCCATATTTCTTTAAATAATATAACCTCGGATGTACACTGCTCGGTACAGAAGTGTTATTCCGCCCTCCAATTAAATATCGCAAAGCTGTTACTTTCGGAAAAGTCAGCATAAACAGTTTCGATCCAGAAAATAATAACTTATTTATAATGCACGGTATGTTATGAATTCAGTATTCTTTACTCTTACTTTCAGTGTTAACGGACTGAAAACTTTTATTCTCAAAATACTTGTCACCAGTGACCATATTGTTGAATTTTAGCCATATCCAAATCATTCATAGTTTAATCAGAGGGTACATTAGTCTAAACATAGACCTAAAACGGATGTGTCCGTGACTCGTCTTACACTGGAGAAAATTATCTGCTATAACTCCTTTTCTTTCAGTAAAGTTAACATTGTCATTGATGTTTGTACAATATATCATATTGTCGCTGCTGTGCCAAAACCGCGAATGTGACAATACTCTTCCTATCCATCATTTCCCTTAAGACTGGTCACGCCTCACAGCCACATATGGATGTGCGGTCCCTCAGAACCATTTTCGTTGAGTTCATTTTCATATGTAGGTGTGTAAAGGAAAATGAACTTTTCTGTTCAGTACTGTAGGAATGTATGTTTGCATGACGTATTTACCCACTCCTAGAGTATGATATATTTAAGGTTAATTTTTCTTTACACACGCCAACTTCGTTGGTACGTGGGAAGTCATGCTGTTTCATGACCACTGCACAGCCTCCCGTAATACACAGAAAGTGTATGGAAAGGGGTCAACGGCATGCATATTTCTCTAGACAGCATCCTGCTTGTGCTCAATAGGATTGAGGTCGGGTGACCATAGGGACCAGGCAAACATCCGCATGTCCATCAAACGAATTAACCACAGTTCGGGAGCGAATGGACGGTACATTACCTTACTGTACGTACAGGTCTCCTACAGTGCGCTGGAGGTGAACAAATGGGTGGACATGATTTGGCAGCAGGTCCCTGTATCATTCGCCGGTGTGGGACGTTTTCAGATGTACCAAGTGTTCCATTTCATTTCACGTGAACAGACCCCATACGATGATACAACCACCTCCGGCGTGAACTGTACCCTGCTGACAAGAGAATCCATTGCACTTGTACCCTGCCATCGGCGAGTACAAACTGGTACATGCATACACAGAAATAGTGTACCAATATAAATAATCAACACTGCCCCACTCCAGTATTGAACAGGATGGGGGGGGGGAGTGAAGGGATAGTGTTGAACGCCATTCGAATACCAAAAAGGAGGGGAAAGGATTGAACGGGTATAATAGTACTCAAGGCACAGTGTGTGTATTGATACATATCCGCAAATGTGCCCATTTCATTTACAACAAAGTCTTGAAGTGGGCTGCAGCAATGCGTTAAGCGAGGAGGTGGGGGATACTACGCTTTCTTTATATCCGGACACCATTTATGTGAATACGTGTACCACGACTCATTTGTGAAAGTGACAAAGCCATCTTTTGTGCCTCGTGATGAGCGGTGAACAGTGGTACACAAGAGAGTCGCTGGCCTCTGTACCTCACTGCGAGGAGGTAGTCCTTGATGGTATAGTTGCTCACCGTTCATTGTTATCCAGCATTGAATTCACGAGTAATCTGTTGGACTGTGACCCGTCTATCTACGCTTAATCGTCCAAATTAGTCGATGTTCACCCCTGTCAACAACACGTTGTAATCCACGGCAGCTGATCCTGGCGATGGTTGTTTTGCTCGAATCTACGTGCTCGTGGTAGACATTGGGCACATCGGCCCATGGAAGGCCCATCGCCTGCACGACTTCGCAGAAGGAATAGCCCATACGTATGGCACCGACAATCTGGCAGCGATCAAACGCGCGGAGATCTCATGTCTTACCAATGCTGTGCTCGTCTGTTACTCACACGGCCAGTATGAAGTCTGACGACAAGCACCACAATTTTTTACATCCTGCTCGTGCCCGTCGCCCGGCGAGACATGTTTCAAATTTGAACACGTCTTGTCACTTCCCCTAACATAATACACGTAAAATAAGCCCCAATGGTTTTCGCATATGGAGGTGGATCGTCCCTGATGTATTTTAGGTTGAACACACTTAACATCAAGAACGTCTGCCTATTAAGTCTTCAGCCTAGAAGCTAGTTGGACCCTCAGAACGCACGACTGAAGGTTGTGTGATTATAGGGGAATCGCAAAAACCGATTATGGTGCCATAATGAGTCATATTAGGCATGATGAGGAGTGAGGTAGTTTGCTACTGGGTCAAAAAGTGATATTGCAGCATGACTGGCCCTCATCATTCGTAACATCCAGACGCAATAGTCGTGCTTCATTGTCATCACTGGGGCCGATTACCTTCGATGTTACGACCCTTAAAGCAACAAGCATCAAGCATCATCTGTGTCATTACTCAGCAGCTACCATACGGACACAGCCATAACTGAGACTGATTATGGGAGTTCGGTGGCCTGTGCTAAGACACAAATGCAAATACACTCCATCCTAGAAGAAACAGCAGCAGGAGGAACTTCAAAATTAGCTTTGGTATAAAACTGTGGTTAACGAAGAAGATAGCAGTGCTTTTATGCTGATTTATATAGCGAACGAACAGATTTAAAAAACATCGAAATAAGCCTCGTTGATTATGAAAAGAAAGTGGAAATCCAATCCTTGTGTGCATTTACATATATATAATATACATCCCCAGATATGATTGATTGATTGATTGATTGATTGATTGATTGATTGATTGATTGATTGATTGATTGATTGATTGATTGATTGATTGATTGATTGATTGATTGATTGATTGATTGATTGATTGATTGATTGATTGATTGATTGATTGATTGATTGATTGATTGATTGATTGATTGATTGATTGATTGATTGATTGATTGATTGGTTGGTTGGTGTAAGGAGCGTTAATATCAAAGTTGTTAGTATAACAGAATGTTTCAGTTGTTTGAACTGGCAAAATATGGATGCATTTTTTTAAAAAAAAAATCACCTTCACTTTAAGGTTCTAAACGAGAAAATGCCCGCAAAATTGTAATCCTAATGTAATCTGTAGACATGATATGGGCTTACGCCGCGTCGAGAAAACAAGGTGAAACTCTTTATGTTTCGCAGAGAACTTTTCTCCGCGTCTTCTGAAGAAAGTCTCGACTGGCAGAATCACGAGAAGGTGGCGATTGTAGGGTCAAATGGTGCATGCATTTCGTTACAAATTGACTTAATTCATGTTGTTGCCGAGTCTACGAAGGAAAGCCACACTTCCATGCAAATATTGCTACAAGAAGTAAACCTTCACTTATAATGGCGCACAGCAAGACATTTTATAGTGAATCAGGGTACTTTTTCTTTTATATTGCAACAGTGATATTTATGTTTTAAAGATGACATTATTAGAGCAGTCGTGGTTGTCTTTTGAGAGTGGGGAACAAGATCTTCGTGAAACGTCAAGTCTTCCAACGATTTGTTTCGTTTCATCCAGTATTTATACAAGGGACTATCTCCTGCACATTCTGGACCGTGAAGGCAAAACTAAAACTTCCAAATGATTCCAGTAGAAAGTATTAAGCCCAAATACTGGCACTAATTAATTAGAGAATGAGTTTGTTACACTACACAGCACTTCCACAAATGTTAATTTCGTATCAGACATGATGTCAAGAATTTTACGATGTGTTACTATCAAATCTAAAGACTTCCGTACCGATCACACTAGTCTTGAAGGTTTAATTTAACGAGCACTGATTTACACAAATTGCAGTGCGTTGAAATATACCACATTCAAATTACAAATCTGATGTAACGTAAAATCACATTAGACTCAGGAAAGTACTTCTCAGCTGAGCTGAGAATAATCTCTGAATTAATCTCTTCATGTTTTGTTCCTCCTTATGCAGTAAGCGAAAGCGAGATATCTTCTAACAACAGGTGTGGACTATGTGTTTTGCATATTAATGAAATGGTTCTGAAGATAAGGACATACAACATGAAATTTAATTTGAACAGCGCCAGGCAAGAGTAACAACAAAATTTCTCCATCCAGCGATCTATGGTAGCATTTCAGTCCACGGATTATTGATCAAGGATGAATCAGAAGTTTACTTACAATGACTTACAAGAAATATCACTTGAAATATAGGGTATTCAGAAAGGAAATTCAATGCCACATACTTTTTTTTATGTAAGCCACCGGGCGAGTTGGCCGTGTGGTTAGAGATGCGCGGCTGTGAGCTTGCATCCGGGAGATAGTGGGTTCGAATCCCAATGTCGGCAGTCCTGAAGATGGTTTTCCGTGGTTTCCCATTTTCACACCAGGCAAATGCTGGGGCTGTACCTCAATTAAGGCCACGGCCGCTTTTTTCCAACTCCGAGGACTGTCCTATCCCATCGTCGCCATAAGACCTATCTGTGTCGGTGCGAAGAAAAGACACTAACAAAAAAAAAAGTAAGCCAAAAGGGAACTAAAACTCCAGTAGAATATTGCACTTATATTTCAAACAATCAGATCTGTGGGCAATCACATCTTATTACTGTTAAAATGCCCTTATACCGAGCTCGATAGCTGTCCCATCGTGGCCATAAGACCTAACTGCGTCGGTGCGACTTAAAGCAACCTGTAAAAAAGGCCAGCTCCATGGCTAAATGTTTAGCACGCTGAACTCTGATCCGAGGGGTCCCGGGTTCGAGTCCCGGTCGGGTCGGAGATTTTTCATTAGTTAATTCCTCTTGCTCGAGGGCTGGGTATTTGTGCCGTCTTCAGCATTAGAATTCATTTTAAATGGAGCCCCATCCTCACCGACACGCAAGTCACTTATACAGCGTCAACTCAAAAGACCTGCACCAGGCCTCTCCGGAGACATTATACATACAGGGCGGGTTGGCCGTGCGGTTAGGGGCGCGCAGCTGTGAGCTTGTATCCGGGAGATAGTAGGTTCGAACCCCACTGTCGGCAGCCCTGAAGATGGTTTTCCGTGGTTTCACATTTTCACACCAGGCAAATGCTGGGGCTGTACATTAATTAAGGCCGCGGCCTCTCCCTTCCCACTCCTAGCCTTTTACTGTCCCCTCGTCGTCATAAGACATACCAGTGTCGGTGCGACGTAGAAGCAACTTGTAAAAAAATATCATATCAGGATAATATGTTTCACAACAATGGATGTAACCTTACGTAAGAGCAGAAGAGCACCATCAACATCTTCTTTTCTGTTTACAGAGTTTGACTGACATCATTCTGAAAATCAACGAAATCTTGCCTGGTTTTATGACATCACAGCATTGGTTGGGGCAATACATACACTGAATCTTCCTTTCCTTTCCTCTCCTTTCCTTCTTCTCAATAGCTGCAAAATCCCTATCTGCCAGAACTCGTAACGGAACGTAAACAAAAGCACACACAGTTGAGATATGCCATTTATTCACTGAGAATATGTTCACATTTCACTGCGGACGAAATTTAAATGTGAAGAATGGGAGTTTTGACATATCCGATTCATTTGATACTTCAGTATATGAAAGGCAGATGGCAGTAATATACCTCCATACTTCAATTTGAAAATTCAAGATCTGCAGTAACCTTTACGGTAAACTCTCAAAACAGTTCCCTAGATTGTCCACAACACATTACCAACAATGCGGGAGACGTCGTATACCAATCACCTCACCACGTGTGAATTTTGCAATCTCATGTTTCACAGCATTGGCAACGGTCTCTCGTGTTTCACGCAGTGATTTTTCTCACTTTGTTGATGAATTCAAAATTGCACGGGGACAGACAGGTCCGGTGATTATGGCGATTATTCCAGTAGTTCCCACCCCCAAGGCTGAAGTTGCCTGCGTACAACATCTACATCATGCAGTCTATTTCGATCATTATTATTAACAAATACATCGCAAATGGGAAATATCCCGGTGGCAATGGTCACTTACAGCAGTGTAATAATAAAGTAGTAAAGCCCCAAGCAAAAAAAATAGTTAACATAATTATCCAACAACAACAACAACAACAAAACAAACAAACAAACAAACAAACAACAAGAGAACAACAATCAATTCAATGGTAAGAAAATATTACAAGAAAAACTACTAGTTTAACATTCTAAATCCAGCATCATCAAATACAAATTCACACACAACTTAAGTATTTCCAGTGCATAACACAACGGCTAACAATACTATAGGTTGACCTTACAACTAGCTTAACATTATAAGTGGTGTCCGGCTCTATAGCTAAATAGTT
Organism: Anabrus simplex; assembly: GCF_040414725.1. Taxonomy (NCBI): domain Eukaryota; kingdom Metazoa; phylum Arthropoda; class Insecta; order Orthoptera; family Tettigoniidae; genus Anabrus; species Anabrus simplex. The sequence continues at coordinate 1,132,542,020 of NC_090266.1, forward strand.
ACCGTGCTGGCCTTTGGTCACAGGGGTCCCGGGTTCGATTCCCGGCAGGGTCGGGAATTTTAAGCATCATTGCTTAATTTCCCTGGCACGGGGGCTGGATGTATGTGTTGTCATCATCATCACGACGCTCAGGTCACTTACTGGCGTCAAATCAAAAGACCTGCACCTGGCGAGCCGAAACCGTCCTGGGGTCTCCCGGCACTAAAAGCCATACGCCATTTCATTTTTCATTATAAGTGGTAGTAAAGTGAAGTTAAACCATAATTACCCTACAACAACAACAACAACAACAAGAGAACAACTAGCAATTCCATGGAAAGAAAATGACAAGAAATACTTCTAGCTTAACTTACTAAACCCAGTGTCATTATGTACAAATTCACATCTAACTTTAAGTATTTCCAGTACTTAACACCATGGCTTACAATACTATAGGTTGAACTTACTACTACCTTAACACTTCAAGTGATAATAAAGTGAAGTTAAAACATAACTAGACAACAACTACAACAACACGAGTACAAAACGCAATTCCATGGAAAGAAATATTACAAGAAATTTACTAATTTAATAGTCCAAATACACAGTTGCGGTCTACCTTTGTCGTGGAGAAGGATGACATTGTTTTGGCTTGTAACTCAAGTAGTGTCCATCTTCTGTCCATGTCCAAACACTGGATAATTACTTCACGTGACACATCCGTCCGGACACCAAAAGGCCTTCCAGACCGTTGCACGTCGCTGCTTGTTTCACGTCCGTGCTGAAATGCTGCTACCCATCTCGCAACGATTCGGTACGGAAGGCAATTATTATTCCCCACAGTTTCCACAATTTCTCTATGATATTTCCCCGCGAATGGCCAGTTGGATGTACGCACGTTGTTCTTGCTGCATCGGATCCCTTCTGCGCGGAGCCTGACTCACTACTGCAGTTCCATCACCCTGTGGGTGGTACCTGCCCAACGCACCACCATCTCGTGTCATGCTCTCCAGGACATGTGACCATTGTATGCTAGCACCTTGCAAATATAAAAAACAAGTTGCCACTACTGATGCCCCAACTTTAGTATATCCACACACATACATGCAGTACGTCCCGTACATCATACTGTGCCCATACTGTCCCCACACGCCACCAGAATCTGGTTTTGGTCCGACTTAGCTCACTATCAGGGTGTGTACGGTTCACGCCTCCCTACATGTATTTAACTAACTATACTAGGCTGCGATTTGGGGGAGCATATACTTCCACTGGGAAACATGAATAAGGTTGGAGCTATGCTAAAATAATGGCAACATTTGGTAAATTTAGCCTAATATATTCATAAGAAAATCGAAGAAAGTTAACTTGACAAACACAATATACGTGAATTACAACAAAATCATGACATAAATATGAGTAGAAATTCACATAAATTTCTCTCTCAAATGTCTGGAATTCAAAGCCTGTGGACTTGAATCTAAGAACATCGTTGTCCTTCGAATATTTGGTCACTCTGCCGAGGGATTGAATTATTTCTGTTCATGATCTGCCTATCATCGATGAGTCCCTAACCGCCTCGCGGAGATATTTTAGGGAAGTACTACAATTTGACATAATCTTCTGTACATCCTGAGTTATTCTTTACCTTAATAATTACACACGCAACATCAAATAAATATTACTTTCAACCCTCGCGTGGATTACACCAAACACACTTCTGCAACTCTCGTTAGGTCCCTAGGGCAGTTCATGATTAAACTCACTGTACACTTTAGCGGCCGCACACTGCACAGTACCGGGCGAGTTGGCCGTGCGGTTAGGAGCACGCGGCTGTGAGCTTGCATTCGGAAGATAGTGGGTTCGAACCCCACTGTCGGCAGCCCTGAAGATGGTTTTCCACGGTTTCCCATTTTCACACCAGGCAAATGCTGGGGCTGTACCTTAATTAAGGCCACGGCCGCTTCCTTCCCAATCCTAGGCCTTTCCTGTGTCGGTGCGACGTAAAGCCAACTGCAAAAAAACACTTCACAGTTTTCGCGCGTGCAACACAACCTAACAAGTCGGCACGTGGTACGAAGTACACACACACGCCAGTCTTCGTTCACAGTCCCAAGCCACTCGGCTGCACTGTTCCGTCTTCGCCGTCAGTTCACAAACAGCTCTCCGTCGACAGTGTAGCACACTGTTCCAGTATTCCACAGCTGTACACACACTTCATAGCACTGTCTCAGCTGACTGAATCACTAGCAGAAAGAGATGGGTAAGAGTAGTTCACCGGAAGGACTAGTGTCAGAACTGTTCAGTCCCTGAAATGAATAGTTATCTGGGAGCAGTGCTTTTAGTTTCTGCTCTTCTCCTTCAGGAACTTCGCCTGCAAGAGTCCCAGGCGGCTGAGCTGCTGACAATGGCCCGTGCCAGCACGTGGGTATGTTAATCCTGCTCGCGCTTCACACCACAGCAGCCGAATGTACCTTTAAAAATTAACGATCATGATTGCTTTAAAGGGCATGGCAATGAGGTTACTGAGAGGATAATTATTAATGGTTGGATTTTCAATGCGTTTTCTTTAAATATCTACAGGAAGAATGTTATAATACCTCTGAAATTTGGCCATCAGTCACAAAATAGGTCACGAACCACGGTATTAATTTCACTTACGTTGTCATACAGGCTTACGTTAATAGAACAAAATATACTACAAATAAAATCACACGTATGTCGTAATAGGGCCTAGGTCTATATCCCATTTTGGAATTTACACCAGAAAGAATTAGTAGACTAAGTTAAATGGGAGGCTCAAATACATAGTATGAACTATCAAACACTTATTTCAGAGATGTTTCTCCACGACTACAGTCACAAATTATGGTTTAAAAATAAAATTTGATTGACGTTTTTCTATGTCAATCGATTCCTCCTTTCCGTTCCTCCTGTGGGCGGGGTCGGTAGAATAACACCCACGGTATCCCCTGCCTGTCCCAAGGAGGGCCCACAGGGGCTCTCAACTTGGGAGCGTGCGTTGGTGATCATGGGGCCCTTAGCTGAGTCACGGTATTGCTTTCACTTACTTGTGCCAGGCTCCTCACTTTCATCTATCCTATCCGACCGCCCTCGGTCAACTCTTGTTCTTTTCCGACCCCGTCGGTATTAGAGCACTCGACGCCAAGGGAGCCTTTCATTTTCACGCCCTCCGTGGCCCTTGTTTTTCTTAAGCCAATACCTTTATTTTTCGAAGTGTCGGATCCCTTCCATTCTTTCTCTCCGATTAGTGTTATATAGAGGATGGTTGCCTAGTTGTACTTCCTCCTAAAACAGTAATCACCACCAGCTCTTTGGAGAATATTCGTTAGCAAGGAACTGATATGGTAGGAATGCAAAGCCTCTTCAGCACAAGACTGTACAGACGCGGACACACCTTCCTTCTTCCTTCGTCCATCCCACCAATGTAGCGGGTTATCACCAATCTCCAAAAGTGGCTCGTTCAGGTATTTGTCAAACTCGATGATACTGGCTGCTGAATTTGTACTATTGGATGCTCATCTCAAGGCTGCTGTCTCAGCGATATATTTGTCCCACAAATCTTTTCCTTTTTTTCTTGTGGCTCTGATGTTTGAAGCTTGAGTCCACAGTTTAAAGCACTGTCAGATGTAATGTTAACAGCATTTAGTTTTCCGATTATTGCTTGCTTCGTGTCGTTGAATAACTGTCCATCAGTATCAAAAGCCCTTTTCTTGAATCGCAGATCTAAAAATGTCGCTTGAAAACCAGTTCATTTTTTCCAACTCCTGAAACGATTATTTTACCCATCCATCATTTTTTTCTACCATTGCCTTTATTCTGATCTGAGTTCTGGGTTACATGCCTGTTTTCTCCAGCCGTTTTTTTTAATTATATCAATGAGAACCAAGGTTTTAGACAGTGCCAGTCGCTCTTCAGCACTTACTTCTTCAGTGACATTATGAAATACCTTTAATACATCCACAGCCTGTTGCATCACTGTCCATTAACTGAATGGATGAAAGCCATAACGGTATAAGTGACATTTAAAAAAATTAGTTAAGTGCAGGATGTAACTTCGGGAGGATATATCCTTTCACCAGCAAAGAGATACAAGTGAAAGTAGTAATATTCTGCGCTCTAGTGATGGGTGGTATTACTACAAATAGAATGCTTTATATGAGCGTTAAAATGTTTAAATGCCTTTTTCTCTGAATGACCAAAATGCTACTTATACCGTTATGGTTTTTATCCATTCAACTGGCAGTGAAAATAAGGTTAGGGTCTAATTGTAAAAGTGCAGTTGCTGAGATAATAGGATTTTTATTCTTCAAAATCCTATCCAGCATATCGAAAGTCGAAGTCCATCGTGTGGGAACTTCTTGTTTCAATTTCAATTGAGACATGTTCATTTGGTTCTGGATTTCGTGAAGCTTTTCCATGTCCTTAGAGCTATGTTTGAAGTGTTGCACTAAAGCCTTGTCTTTAACAAGAATGCTGTCAATTGTTTCTAACCCACATCTAACAATGAGATTGAAAGTACGTGCGAAACAACCGAAGTGCCGGAAACCTGCGTCAGCAATTGATTTTTTCATTTTCACAATATTATCACTGACTACAGAAGAAACTTTGTTTTCAATACCCCATACCACGCACAAATCAACTATTGCTTTTTCAATATTGACAGCTGTATGAGGGCTTGGAAAATACTCACAAGATAGGAGGTAAGATTTCAAAACAGTTGATGGCTGAACAATGAAATGTGCAGTTAATGCAAGAAGATTAGTATTCTCCATGGAAGTCCAGCAATCTGTTGTTAAAGATACTGCAGTGGCTGCATGCAGTTCACATTTGACTCTATCCTGTACGTCTGAATAAATGACGGGCACCATGCTTCTTTATAAGGTTTTCCTAGTTGGCAGTTTATACCCCGGACAAAGCATATGTACAAATTAAATAAAGTTGTTGCTGATGAAGGGAATATGAACATGGGTGGGAAAACGATGAAATACAGGCATTGTTAATGACACATAATGTACTGTTGAGGTTTTGATCACGAACATTAGTTGTTACGCGATATTTAGAGGCGAAGTTTTATGGTTTCGCAACTGGTATCACATTATACAATCAATGCACACCAGTAAATGTACATTTCACTGTTGTGGATTGTTGTGTGTTTATTTTTTAGGTGTTTTGGCATATTACCAATATTTCCTCCTTTCACACTAATTTCCGCTTTGCAGTATCGACATATGCCTTTATTTTATGTATAGTTGAAATAAAGCCACACAACACTTCTTCGGTTGGACATCTTCACCTGTGAAAAAGAAATAAACGTATGAACGTATAAACGTATGAAAAGGTTAGGCCCCTACTTATTTATTTTTCGCGATGAACTGCTAAAAGAATTGAAATTCTATTTGTAGAGTCAACTCATTCTTAATGGTATTTTTTCCCTAAGTGGGGGTTTGGAAAAGGATTTGGAATCAGCCACGGCTTTTGAAGAAGGTACTGTCCCAGCATGTTCCTGAGCGGAAAAGGAAAACTACGGAAAACCCTTTAAGGAACCACCGATAGAGAGATTCGAACCCACATTGCCTCCCGAGTCTGGGTTACAAACGAGCAGTGCTACACCAGTCGGTGATAAACCATGAGATCGGTGATTCCACATTATTGGATATTGGGCTATGTTTTCAAACCCTCTAAATATCGCGTAACGTGCGTTTGAATTAGGCCTGTTTTAGCTTTCACTGCTTTACATCACGAACACAAAAATGTAAAAAATTGTGCCGATACATAAATTTAGGACAAGTTTTATGGTTTTCCTACTGGTGTTTCGTATTTCAATCAATCTACGTAAGTAAATTTACATTTCACTTGAAAGTTCTCTCCGCGCACTCCTGTAGAAGACTCCCGGGTCAACCTTCTGGTTAGTCTTACTCCAACTCCTACTCCTAGTCCCATCATGTCCCACCCAAATCGCATACAAGCCTCTCAGCTCCGTAGATTGTCTCCCGACACGAGAATATGAAAGATTATGTCGACACTTGCATAAATATACGCCAAGTTTTATAGTTTCGCAACTGGTATCACATAATACAATCAATGCACACCAGTAAATGCACATTTCACAAATCACTGGCCAACCTTCTGTTCTGATTAGCCTTACTCCTACTCTTAGTTCCACTATATCCCGCTCATATAGCATGCAAGCGTCTCATTAGTCAGCTGGGACTTAAAAATAACTACTGCTGGCCACTCCGCACAACATCGACAGTTAACATGCTCCAATTCTACTCACATCACTGTTCCGCACGCAGACTTCAAGGCAGTGTACAATCGACAGTTGTCAAACACGGTACTCCAAGGCAGTACACAGGCACTGTTCCGTACTCCGTACTCCATCACGACGATACTCTGACACCGGTGGAACACTGACGGCAGCCAACATCGTCGCTCCAGTCCAGCTACCGAACTCCAACACTCCAACACTCGTAATTTTTCCTTGAAGAGTTACTCATCCCGAGAAGCGTTTCTTCAGGAGCAGTTCAGTCAGGAACGACACATCTCTACTAGCAGAACGGAGCCCAAACTGAACAGTCACAATCTAGTCCGGCCTGTTCTACATCCGGAAGTTGGCCCCTTCAGATACTTCGTAAGAGTACAAACCCCTGGAAATCTCCAGAATCAAAAGTTCTGGGTTCCTCTCACGCTGTCAGGTAGGCCTATAACTGGTGACGACAGTAGTGGTGGCTGCGGAAATGACCTTGCGCACATAGCTTGTCTCTGACGGGTCACTAGCAGCAACGAGAGGGAGAGGCCCACTTGTGACGTCACTCGTGGTTGAAGCTAGGCTAACTTGCTCCTCCCAAGGTCTTATATTAAAATGGCGGTCACCGTCACAATATTTGAACATACTGCATTTGGGGAAGAATTTTGTAGACCTCCATTGACGGGGATCAACATGTACTGTCGGGCACGAGATCCTAGTACTAATGGTATAGAGCGAAGTAAGAGTGAAAAATTACAAACAGGGTAAAGTCGAAAGTCGTCGGAGGTAAGAACTGAAACATCCAAACTCGCACAGCAATGCACATCGGTACGCCTATCAGAATACAGAGTTTCTCTTTCTGTCAATTATATTTTGTTACCTAGCGTTGATTAATTCCCTTACTACTCACCATAGCCTGTTGTTCCAGAAAATGTGGTGTCAAATGCATAATTAGTCCACTCGCTACGCGTTGGAGATGACGCTTCGGCATGATTTTGTCTCTGACATCAGCTCTCGAGGCCAACACGTGTTCTTATTAAGTAAATGTGTACAAAATAGTCCATTACCATAATGGGTCATAAAGTAACATATTTTAAGTACAGCTTTGTATGTGAAAAAAGGGCTATATTTATCCCCAGGCTTTCATTTATGAGGCTGCAAAAGCCCCTGAGGCGTTTAGCGAAATGTATTGCTTCAGGAAGAGCGTGCAAGCATGCGTGTGTATGTCAACAGCAAGAGATTGTGGTCATGTTTACAAATTAACACATTCATACCACAGGTGCCTATAGCTGTTTTTATCAGTCACAGTCACAATACTGGTTTAAAGTAGATCTGTGTTTCTCGAAGTTAAATACTAACTATTTATACCATGACCATGAGATGAAACTCAAAATTACTTTAGACAGCTGCAACTTACAAGAAACTAAATAGTAAACATCCAATAAAATGTCAAAGATATGATAATTAACACATTAAATTATATGCTCATGTGTTAAAACATATCGTCGTTGCCGGGACAAAACCTCCTATGTGATAATATTGTTGGAGATACGCTGACCTGCAGCACATACATTATGAAAAGCGAGAATGCCTTGACAATATTCACACAATATTGCACCTTACATGAGAGAACTTTACCGGCCAAAGTTCTAAGTTAAATATTTCACATAGGAGATTTTGACCCGGCAGCGACGATATGTACCATTCATATATTATAGGCCTGTTTGCTCATTTCAAGAAAGCAAATTTTTTCACTTTCTACCAACTAGATAATTCCTTTCTTAAGCTAGAGAAGTGAGCAAATATTCGTAATTTTTCTACTGAGTTGATTAAAATCTTAAAATATAATAATTACAATATATTTCGCGACATTGTCTTGCATAGCGCTAGTTTATATCTTATTATAAATATTTTATCTGGTGGGGCTTCAATTCTGTAGTGCTACTTCATATTGTGACGAGTAAAATATCGTCTGTTTTATCGATCTAATTTAATTCCAGGTTAACCTAAATTAATACTTACATATTTATAAATACAGTTCTAAGCACCATGAATGGCCAGACTCCACTATTTGCTGTATATTTACAAAGTATCTGTCCTCTTAACACAGCAGGCGGATCGGCTCACCGGAATTACCTGGGAGATGGTAATCCTGACTGACAACCCACCTTTCATTTTCGCTCACATATTCAATCACAAAACCCACAGCAGCCTTTCGCAGACAGGCTCGAACACAAGGCTTCTGGCCACCACAACACAAGGTGACTGTCCCTTGTTCTACTCAAGAGACAACCCAGTAATTCATACAGTCAAATAGAGTGAACTACTCAACATTGACAATTAAACAGCAATAGCTCAACAGTGTTAACCAGCACTACAGTACTCCGCACAACATCGACAGTTAACATGCTCCAATTCTACTCATATCACTGTTCCGCACACAGACTCCAAGGCAGTGTACTATCAACGGTTGCTCAAACACGGTACTCCAAGGCAGTACACAGACACTACTCCATCACGACGATACTCTGACACCGGTTGGACACAAACGGCAGCCCTGAAGATGGTTTTCCGTGGTTTCCCATTTTCACACCAGGCAAATGCTGGGGCTGTACCTTATCAAGGCCACAGCCGATTCCTTCCCACTCCTAACCCTTTCCTGTCCTATCGTCGCCATAAGACGTAAAACAACTTGTAAAAAATATTTACCAAATATTACAAATTACAGATTATGTTACGTCTTTACAATGAACCTCATACAGTAATTTCAATACTGACTTTCTTATCTTTTATATTATATTTACCTTGAACTTGTTATTGATTTATATTCATATGTTAAAAGTACCTAGGAAGTGATACAAAATATTCTAGACAAAGTATTCTAGAAAATGTCTTAATTGTAGTGTGTTTTAATTTGTCTCTGGGCACGTGACATTAGAGTCTGTAAGGTGTTCATTTCTTGTTACACTTTCTTCAACTGATGTGCCAAAAAGTTCAGTTATTATAAAGAACCTAAAATAATTTCCGTACGTTTCGTTCACTCGGGGAGCAGCCATCTTTAATCTTGATCCCCTCGTGTTTGCAGTGTAAAGGTTCGTATCTAACTGTCCGTCAGCATTCACTCTGAAATGTACAGTGTGTCAAATTATTCAGAGTGTATAATTGTGCTTTGTCGTTGGGGTAATGTGCAATCTGGTCTTATAAATAGATTATGTCTATTAATTGTGAAGTTTATATTCTGAAGGAAGGTTTTTGCGTAACCTACTGGACGGCAACAGCAGAAGAGTGGGACGTTCATTAATACTCTAAAGTTGTTCAACTTCTTCTAGTTACAGGAGCGTCGAATTCGGGTAATTATTGGGGAAGAATGATTAACATGAACACAGACACGTGAAATGAGGTACAACCATTAATGCAAGCATTCCTATACAATAACAATATTCACAAACATACAGGAAGAAAACAGAACAATAATAGAGCGTGTTTCTCAAATAGCCCGGCTAGCTCAGACGGTAGAGCATGAGACTCTCAATCGCAGGGTCGTGCGTTCGAGCCCCACGCTTGGCGAGTTTTTCTCTCTCATGTCCGCCTCTGTGGTGTAGTGGTTAGCGTGATTACCTGCCACCCCCGGAGGCCCGGGTTCGATTCCAGGCTCTGCCACGAAATTTGAAAAGTGGTACGAGGGCTGGAACGGGGCCCACTCAGCCTCGGGAGGTCAACTGAGTAGAGGTGGGTTCGATTCCCACCTCAGCCATCCTGGAAGTGGTTTTCCGTGGTTTCCCACTTCTTCTCCAGGCGAATGCCGGGATGGTACCTAAATTAAGGCCACGGCCGCTTCCTTCCCTCTTCCTTGCCTATCCCTTCCAATCTTCCCATCCCTCCACAAGGCCCCTGTTCAGCATAGCAGGTGAGGCCGCCTGGGCGAGATACTGGTCATTCTCTCCGGTTGTATCCCCCGACCAAGAGTCTGAAGCTCCAGGACACTGCCCTTGAGGCGGTAGAGGTGGGATCCCTCGCTGAGTCCGAGGGAGAAACCGAACCTGGAGGGTAAACAGATGATGATGATGATGATGATGATGATGATGTTTCTCAAATATATTTTTGAAAGAGTCTTATGTACGGAGTTTTCAATAATATTCACAAGTAAACAAACAGAAAACAGAACACGATTCATAAATAAATATTTTGAAGGAATGTTTTATGTACGAAGCTATCGAAAGTAATCAAAAGTTAAAAAATGGAACTTGCTTCATTAGTACATTTTCTTAATAAATATCCTATTATCGTACTATACATTATGAATTTTACGATACGAAATGTGAAAAGCTCTTACCAACAGATGTACAGCCTGAACAGTCTCCATTGGAAAACGTAGTTCTCTGAAGGAATGGCAGCCCTTTAATCTCATTTCTTGCTATAAAACCATCTACCACCTTCTCCAGATTCAACGCCTTAGCCCGTGTAAATTAGCTGTGCTGATATTTTCCTTCGAACTAGGTCACTATGTATACTCTTGTGATACAATATTCCTTAAGAACTTCATACTTTAAACCACTTCATGTGTTAAATTCCATTTACGTTAACAATCTTCGAATAAATACAAATATCGTGCCACATGAGTTTATGTATGTGGTAAATGGGGAAACTGTGCGGAAACAATCGATGGCCTAACTGGTGTACTCTCAAGAGGATGTACTGTAGATACTTAACTCTATTTACAGATAATAGGGTTAGTCAGAGTGTATAATGTTAGGGAAGAGTGAGAGGGTAGATAGACAAAATGGCTAAGAACGGTGTAGGGATACGTACTCATATGAAATATGAACACGTGCACAGTATTCACTCATTAACTTTATATTTAACTAGCAAAATACCCGTGCTTCGCTACAGTATTATACTGAAATTTATAATTGAATGCTTAACGTTTTATATACACTGCTGTTTGTAGAAAGTGAAACACTCAGAAGCGATGGTCTGAAACACGCCAAAATCAGAGGACGTGTAGAACAGTGGAACCGTAATAAGCGATTTAAATTGCAGAGAGATGGCGTGCACGTAGGCCCAGCAGTGCCCTTCTGTGTGTGACCGGCCAGGACAGTGTTACGCAACGCTCAGTCAGTGCGGAGCCGTCATACGAAGTGGAAACGTGTATCTAAGTGCCACTATGCCTCGCCGACATCACAGGAAAGAATATCAGCATGTGAGTGCGTTCGAACGGGGCAGAATGACAGGGCTCCGGGAGATGAGTCTGTCGTTCCGTGACATTGCGGCTCGTACAGGGTACGCTGCTTCAACAGTGGGGCGTATGTGGAACCAGTGGAGAGAAGAGGGCCGTACACAGCGCCGACAGGGTACTGGTCGAAACAATGTGACCACAGCGCGAGATGACCGCCATCTTGTCCGCTTGGCTGTAATGGACAGAAAAGCTTTGTCCACGGTGTTGGCTCGACGTTGGAGCACTGCAACGGGTGTGGGGATGTCTGCATCGATGGTTCGACGCCATCTTCTGAGGGCTGGGCTGGTGGCACGCATGCCATTGCGCCGGCTTCCATTGACCAGCAACCACCAACGCCGTAGACTGCAAAGGGCACCTGAACACCGATGCTGACGTGCTGAGTGGCAAAATGTAGTGTTTTCGGATGAGTCCCGCTTCAACTTGTCCTACAGTGATGGCCGCATACGCGTTAGACGCCGCCGTGGTGAACGCCCTCGGGCAGACTGTATTGTTGAGCTGCATAGTGGACAAACGCCAAGTGTGATGGTTTGGGGCGCAATTGCCTATAACAAGCGATCTCGCCTCCTACGTCTTGAGGGCAATCTGAACAGCTACTGCTACATCAGGGGGGTTTTACAGCCCGAGGCAATGTCCCACCTGCAGGCCGTTCCAGACGCCATATTCCAGCAGGACAATGCCCGGCCGCATGTGGCGAGGAATGTGCAAGCCTTCTCCGAAGAACAACGGATACCACTGCTTCCCTGGCCTGCCCGTTCGCCGGATATGTCACCCATTGAACATGTCTGGGATATGGTCGGTCGGCACCTTGTTCGTTCAGGTCATCCTGCAGCCACTGTTGATGATTTATGGACGCGCCTACAAACCGCGTGGCAGAGTATTCCCCAGCAGCATATTCAGGCGCTTTTTGATTCATTGCCACGACGTCTAGCGGCTCTGATTGCAGCGCGTTGTGGTGCTACGCCGTACTGAATTTCCACGGTCACCGTGCATGTACAGTTCTGTAATTGTAATCATTTGTGTCTTGTTATGTCCCTAATATGTGGAATAAATTGCATTGTGATCACAGCTCTCGGTCTTGGTGTTTCACTTTCTACAAACAGCAGTGTATAATCCGCCGAAATTCGCGATCTGACTCGTTTTATGAGAGAATCCGCCAAAATTCGCGATCTGACTCGTTTTCTGAGAGATACGACAAGTTCCTCCCATTTTTATCCTTATTTCCAGCAATCGATTTGGTATTTCCCGCGCTAGGTCCAGGTATTCCACCCGGTCAGTTGGGTCTCTAAATCTTTGCCATCTTTCTTATCGGCATTTTAATATGGATCAAATCCTTGAGGAGATCCGGCGTGGTGTCGTCTTGGGTGCCTTGGCGGTAATGAACCCGCGGCTGGACTGCATTCGTAGTTATTACCCGTCCAGGACACATTTCCAGCGCGGTCCGCACATTTTGACGCCGGTCCAGAACATTATTATTATTATTATTATTATTATTATTATTATTATTATTATTATTATTATTATTATTATTATGGATGTTATGGACTCCGCAGCAAGATGCAAGACCGCTACTTGGCGGTAAATTACATCTGCTGCCGTTGTCATTGCTGACAATGTGACTAGCACCATTGTCGCGCGTAGGCAAGTGCGCGGGATTTCTGGCGATACGAATGATATACTTCCGTGCATTATTGTCATTATTATAGAGGTGAACAATTGCACGGTCAATATCATTCCTATCGTTTATTTCAAGGGCGTTTACATTTTTAGTTATATGCCAGGAGAATCTACTGTAATCTAACTTTAAGTTCTCCAAAGGAAAAGATGGCTCTTGAAAACGAACCCAGGAAAGATTAAAAATGATCGGTTTATGATCAGAATCAAGTACATTATGAACAGTAAAATCAACTGGTCTCAGGTCTCAACACCTTTTTCACCGCACCACCGTTTCTTTATGTTTAAAGGAGATTCCAAATACCAATGTTCACGTCTGTTACCTTCAGTTTTGAGATATAAGTATCGCCATAAAAAGAGTTCACTTTTTTTCACTCCCTTTCACACTCCCCCCGTTAAGTGAATTTTCGGGAAAAAACTCGTTTCTTTATTAGTAAAGGGTCTTCAACATACCAATTATCACGACTGTAACATCTTCAGTTTTTGAGATAACTGTCCTCATAAAAGGAATTCAACTCCTTTTCAACCCCGCCCCCCAAGATGATTTCCCCCAAAAATGCGTTTCCCTTTTTTGAAGGAGATCCAAATACCATTGTTTATGTCTGTAACAATTTAGTTTTTATTTGATGTAAGTATCCTCATACAATTAATTCAATTAATTTTTCAATTCCTTCACCCCCTTTCATTGGATTTCCTGAAATCAAAGGAATACGTGTTTCTTTACTTTTAAAGCAGATTCCAAATACCAATTTTCACGTCTGAAACATCTTTCGTTTTTGAGATAATAGTATCTTCAAACAAATAATTCAACTAATTTTTCAATTTCCCCCACCCTTAAGTTGTTTACCTAAAACAAAAAATATATATTTATTTATTTTAAAAGAGATTCCAAATACCAATTTTCATGTCTGTAACATCTTCACTTTTGAGATATCACTATCATAATAAAAATATTCAACTCCCTTTTCAGTCCTTATGTGGTTTCTTCCGAAAACAAAAATGCACGTTTCTTTATTTTTAAATTATTAAAAAATATCAATTTCCACATCTTTAACATGTTAAGTTTTTGAGATGTTCTGTAGATATGCCCATGTTAAAATTCATCCTCTTTTTCACTTTACCTTAAGTGGATTCTCCGGAAATAAAATTATCTATGTTTCTTTACTTTTACAGGAGATTCCAAGTACCAGTTTTCAACTCTGTAACATGTTTAGTGTCTGAGATATATTGTAGGCCTAGATATATATATTTTTCAAATACTACCCCGTTTGTCACTCCCGTTCAGCCAACGAGTCGGACGAATGGGGGTACTGGCCTTCGGTTCAGAGGGTCCCGGGTTCGATTCCAGGCCGGGTCGGGGATTTTAACCTTAATTGGTTAATTCCAATGGCACGGGGGTTGGGTGTATGTGTAGTCTTCGTCATCATTTCATGCTCATCACGACGCACAGGTCACCTACGGGTGTCAAATAGAAAGACCTGCACCTGGCGAGCCGAACCCGTCCTGGGATATCCCGGCACTAAAAGCCATACGACATTTCATTTCACTCCCTATTCATTGGACTTTTCAAAAACAAAAAATATGTGTTTCTTTATTTTTAAAGGATATTCCAAATACCAATCATCATGTCTGTAACTTATTCAGTTTTTGAGATGTGAGTATCCTTATAAAAGGTATTCAAAATATTTCCCCCTTTTTCTCCCCCTTAATGGGATTTTGCAGAAACAAAAAACACTTGTTTCTTTAATTTTAAAGGAGATACAAAATACCAATTTTCACGTCTGTAAACTTTTAAGTTTTCGAGATATGGATATCCTCATTTAAAAATTTCACCCCCCACCCCTTTTCACCCCCTTAGCGACGGAAGACCCGAGAATCCTTCCTTAACGAGTACCTACACCCTGATATAAATGTATCCTCAAAATTTCATTTCTGTATGTCCAGTAGTTTTGGCTCGGCGATGATGAACCAGTCAGTCAGTCAGTCAGTCAGTCAGTCAGTCAGTCAGTCAGTCAGTCAGTCAGTCAGTCAGGATATGTTATTTATAGATAAAACGAACCAAACCAAGACAAAAACATGCCCATATAGAATAAAAAGGCCCCTGGCGCAGTTGAAGGTAAAGGCTCCTATTATCCGTAACCTCAGCCCTAAGTGAGTGGTTAGCTCTATCCCTAGCCACCTCTGCCCTTAAGAATTAACCCTGTGCTCAGGTCCATGTGCTTTTCAAGTAGTGGTAGTTTCGTTCCTAAAGTTCTCGACTGGCTGGAGGAAAACCGAACCCACGGCTTTCAAAATGAAATAAGCACCACTAGAATAAGTAGTCTTTTATTTCATAAACCCATGATCCGAATTTCCGAGAAAGATGAGTATGAACTAATTAATTAAGTAATTAACGGCGGTTGTTTATTTCATGTGAAATCAAACGATGTCATGAACTCCTTAAACATCTCTCTATTGTGACTGAAATATTAAAAAAGGCGATGGAATTGTAAAAGATGTATTACAGAATATGCTTTCTTCTTCTTCCCGGCATTTCTTCCAATTTACTGCGGTCGGTACTTGATGTGGATTTGGCCCAATTTTCCTACTGGGTGCCCTTCCTGACAGCCATTTACGTGGAAGGAGGTATTGACAAGCCTGTTTCTGTGATTGTGGTTGGTAGCGTGGTGGGTTGTGTGTCAATGAGGGTAATTTTTTAGATGAACAAAAATACCCAGTCCCCGAGCCAGAGAAATTAACCACAAACAGTTCAAATCCGCGGCCCCGCCGGAATCACACCCGTGGCCCTCTGATCTGAAGGCCAGTACGCTGACCATTCTGCAAAGGAGAGTATATGCATCCGTAAGTCTACAGATGAAAACCTTAAAACAATATTCAAGAAGTCCGGCTCCGTGGCTAAATGGTTAGCATGCTGGCCTTTGGTCACAGGGGTCCCGGGTTCGATTCCCGGCAGGGTCGGAAATTTTAACCTTAATTGGTTAATTTCGCTGGCACGGGGGCTAGGTGTATGTGTGGTCTTCATCATCATTTCATCCTCATCCCGACGCGCAGGTCGCCTGCGGGAGTCAAATCAAAAGACCTGCATCTGGCGAGCCAGGGACACTCCCGGCACTAAAAGCCATACGCCATTTTCATTCATTTCAATATTCAAGAAAATACCAAACGATAGAGAGAGAGGGTGTGTGTGTGTGTGTGTGTGTGTGTGAGAGAGAGAGAGAGAGAGAGAGGGAGATATCCGCCCTACGAATTCTTAATCTCTTTTTCCCTTGGACTCAGCGAGGGATCCCACCTCTACCGCCTCAAGGGCAGTATCTTGGAGCGTGAGACTTGGGTGTGGGATACCACTGAGAAGGAGGACCAGTACCTTACCCAGACGGCCTCACCTGCTACGCTGAACAGCGGCCTGGGGGGGGGGGTAGAATGAAAGGGATGGAAGCAGCCGTGGCCTTTAGGTACCATCCCGGCATTTGCCTTGAGGAGAAGTGGGAAATCACGAAGAACCACTTCGAGGATGGCTGAGGTGGGAATCGAACCCACCTCCACTCAGTTGACCTCCGGAGGCTGAGTGGACCCCGTTCCATCCCTCGTATCACTTCTCATATTTCGTGGCGGAGCCGGGAATCGAACCCGGGCCTCTGGGGGCGGCAGCTTATCACACTAACCACTACACCACAGAGGGGGACATTATTATTATTATTATTATTATTATTATTATTATTATTATTATTATTATTATTATTATTACAATGGTCAATGACCGAGCTGAGTGACTGCGCGTGTTAACGTGCGACGGATGTAGAGCCAAGCTGTGCATTTGGTAGACGTATAGGTTCCAACTCACCGTTGGCTGTCCTGAGAATGGTTTTCTGTGGTTTTTCACTTCGACTTCCAGGCAAATGTCGGTAAAGTTCTTATTAATAGGCCACAACCGCCTCCTTCTACCTCTTTACCCAATTTTATTCACCATTGTTCCTTTCATCTTCATTAACTCCTCATCTGAGGATGGGCGTCAGGAAAAATGAAATGGCGTGTGGCTTTTAGTGCTGGGAGTGTCCGGGGACAAGTTCGGCTCGCCAGGTGCAGGTCTTTGGATTTGACTCCCGTGGGCGACCCGCGCGTCGTGATGAGAATGAAATGATGATGAAGACGACGCATACACTCTGCCCCCCGTGCCGGCGGAATTAACCAATTATGGTTAAAATTACCGACGCTGCCGGGAATCGAACCCGCGACATCAGTGACCAAAGGCCAACACGCTAACCATTCAGCTATGGAGCCACATACCATGTAAATAATTCATCTCACCCCATCCCCGACTCCTGCCTCTAGCCTCGAGGTCACTAATTCGCTCAAGGATTTTAATCCTGGCCGCAGGTTTTGAACGGGGTTCACTAAACCTTTTGAAACACACTTTCTTTTATTTTTGTCGAAAGTATATTATATACCAGGTGGTCCACCAGCCCTTAGCGATCTAGGTTTATGCATCCCGTTCGTTTTACAACAATTCTGAAATATATCGCTCCCTCTCCCTAAATCGGGGAAATGTAAGGAAATATGTGGTTACGGGCTAGAAGACAGCAGAAATCTTGAGCGCCACTGTCAGTTCATAATGGGTACCTCGAATGAACCCGTAAATTAACACAGATACGAACACATACTTTACCATATGAGGTGCATTCACAGAGCAGGAGCATGTATTGTATAGGCTAGAAACTGCGCGCTGCATGGCAAGCCTCGCAGTATCTCACATGGCAAGGGACCGGTGGGCGTTGTAGTAGTGGACAGTGCTCGAAGATTCGAATCGCATGAATAATATATATATATATTACCGCCAATTACCTGGGATGTGGTAGGGTTGCATACATCATCCCTTCCATAGACTGTTTACTTGGCACTGTACAGTGTCGTATGTATCGTGGCATAGAGTATGGAGCTGGTGGTCTGGACGAGAATCAGGAGATGATGGTATGCGGCTAGGACACAGGCAACCAGTTAGCTACGTTGTACATGTTCCAAGCTTCGTAGAACGCAGGTAAAGCGAAGTTTGCTTCTTTGGAACGATAACAACATGCGATGGCAGTTAGGTATGCAACTGCGCGAAATGCTTTCCCTCGTGGCAAGTCACAACACAACACAACACAAAGCTCATTCGCTACCTCGTGATGTATTCCAACGGATAGACTCAAATCGACAGGCATGACATTTCGGGGTGTGGAAAGAAGTTTACGGGCTACTGCATCCCTGGGAATGACACGGCCTGTTCGAGATCATCCTGTGACGTCTGCTCACAATGAAGAGGTTGTGTTTGATGTAATCCGGCATAACCCTCACAGTAGCACACGGGACATAGCACAGGTGACGAACATCAGCCGGGAGTCTCTTTTGCGCATATTGCATGCCCATCGGTTTCACCCGTACAATTTGCACTTACAATCAGGAGCTCCATGCTCATGATTTCGAAGTTCGGGTGGTGTTCTGCCAAAGGACCCTACAGCTTGTGGACATTGATACTGTCCTTTTTGGCTATTATCTTATTTCCGGACGAAGCGTGCTTTCACAGCAATGGAACGTTAACCGCCATAATACGCATTACTTCAGTGTGGATAATCTCCATTGGGTACGACAGGCAGCTTTTCAGGTACAGTGGAACGTATCCATAGCACGACAGGAATTAAATGAAATGGCGTATGACGTTTAGTGCCGGGAGTGTCCGAGGACATGTTCGACTAGCCAGGTGCAGGTCTTTTGATTTGACGGCCGTAGGATGAAATGATGATGAAGACGACACATACACCCAGCCCCCTTGCCAGCGAAATTAACCAATGATGGTTAAAATTCCCGACCCTGCCGGAAATCGAACCCGGGACCCCTGCGGCCAAAGGCCAGCACGCTAACCATTTAGCCATGGAGCCGGACACGACAGGAACGTTCTATATATATATATGTATACATAAACAAAATAATTTTCTCTGTACTCTTCAAATCTGTGTTTCACACCCCGTTTATATCTCAGATTAGTATACAAATGTAGGATCAGTTAAATGTGTGTGTGTCTAGCCGGTCGTTTGTTTGTTTCTTTCTTTCTTTGCTATAACACCACGGTAAAACGCTCAAAGAGATCTCCATACAACGATTAGCAATACAGCGATTAAACGAGCCCACAGGACTAGTTGTAAATAGAGAATTGTAAATAGAGGATTAGGCAGGCTCTAAGATAATTCACAGAGCTTGCAAATTGAGTGCTGAAAGGTATAACAGTCTACAATTAAGATGTATGTATGTATGTATGTATGTATGTATGTATGTATGTATGTATGTATGTATGTATGTATGTATGTATGTATGTATGTATGTATGTATGTATGTATGTATGTATGTTATTGAACGATGGATACAGTCTAAGTTTCACTTCGCGTGGCAATTTCAGGAATATTAGTGGGGAAGAAGAAATGGTAATTTTTAATGGAAGACAATACTGTACTGACTAAAGGAAACGATGACTCCACCTGACAATGTTTAGGAGTAAGTTGAATGAAGCCCGTGCCTTCTCTTCGCAAGAGGATTGGACTGATGTTGGTGAAACGTGTTCTGCTTGCCTGATACCCTTGACAACACCCCAGCATACCAACGATTTGAGCATCTGAAGCTTCACAACTCATCTTCTACCCCGGAAAATTGACTCATTTTCAGCTACACGTGGTCTCGATATCGTGAAGCCTGATAAGGTCTTAATATTAGTCATCTCCTCTGTGCCCTAGAAGTTTCCTGGATGAAGCTTCTTTCACCACAACGCGCGGTGCGTTTTTAGATCAGCTCAAGTAACTTGATGAGTTGGGGACAGTGTGACCTTATCGCTCAGTTCCCGCTCAAATAACAGCGAAACATTACCAGAAAACGTTCAGACTGTGTTTATGTCTCAAGTTCTTAGAAATGAACCCCTAACGAAAACGCAGCATTTTGTTTCCCGCTGAGCTAAAAAAAGCAATTAATCCTGTTTATAGGTTTAGCTTCATTCCCTGTCTTTCTCAGTTAATGGACGTCAATATTGCGATAGATGGGCGAGGAGGTTCTAGTCTGATAATAATCGACATTCCAAAGATGACCGCCAGCTGCCCCGCATATTTTATATCCATTCTTCCTTTCACACCACGATTGGGAATGATTAAAGTAGGCTATGGTCCAAATATATTCTCAGAATGCAGAGACAAATATCAATAGCCGATATATTCTTATGAAATTCGTAAGCAACGTTATATCACACATAAGGATCGTTCAGGCAAACATGAACATGCCAAAAAATATGAAACAGTTAAATATTCATTGGTCTTGATACAATAGTATCGTTTGAATCTGTTTCTCAATTGAAATCTCACCTAAACCAACTAGATCTTCCTGATATTGAAGGTACAAAAATCTAGGTCTGAGCTAAAGCAGATATGACCTAGTGGTGGATCTGAGTAAATACGAACATATCCGAACCACCAATCGCAAGCCAAGTATTTGTCATGTGACTTCCAGCCTCTCAGCTTTTGTTCCCTGAACTAACGAACGACTTTGACATGTTAACTAAAAATAAAATAATTATTTTAAGAAGAATTAAATAGCGTACGTTTTGATCCTGTGTATTAACCTAAAATAATGTATAATATTGTTGTAGGCTATTTACATATTTTGTTCACTCTGAAGAGATATTGCTGTCCACCAGACCTTTTTTAATAATATCAGGTATTCTTTTAAAATCCTGATAGATTTGGTACATCGATTACTTACCCTAAAACTTCTCCCTGCGATCTATTGTGTTAATTTTTGAAGCGTCGTCGTACTTTCACACAATATTTCAAAGTAATATTTATTACTAGCGAATGTACCCGTGCTTCGCTACGGTATTCTACATTGTATTCGAATATCGAAGTAAATAGTGTACATGCAGTAAATAAGATTATTTTAAAATTGCATGTCTCTTAGCGTTATCCGAGAAAGAGCATGGGGATGTCCCCGTACGTTGTTTTCAATGTAAAGTGTTTGTTACGGATTTGTGATATAACGGCAGGCTCACTTGCCTACTGGCAATCATAATCGAGTTGGGAAGTTTACATTAGAATCACAGGCCCCATTGCCTACTACGCGGACAGAATCGATTTGGGGAGTTTTCGTTAACATGGCAGCCCCCGTTTCCTACTTCCAGACAGATTACAGTTGAGGAGTTTCTATTATAATGGCAGGCAATTACCCTACTATCACTCGAAATTGTGTTGTGCAGTTATCATTATAATGCCAGGCCCATTTTCCTACTGCCAGCCAGCTTACTGCCAGTCACACCAAGTTGGTGAGTTTCCATCAAAATAGCAGGCCACTATGCCTAATGCCAGTCACATTTTAGATGAGGACATTTCTTTATAATGGCGGACACCCTTGCCTACTGCCAAACACAATCGGGTAGGGGAGTTTTAAACAAAACTGCATGCTCACTTGCCTTCTGCAAGTCAAATCGAGAAGGGAACTATTCATTACAATTGTAGGCCTTCCTTACTAATGACAGGTACACAGGAGTTGGAGAAGGAACCCTTTCCTACTGCCAGTCAAAGTCGGTGTGGGGAGTACTGATTACAATAGCAGACCCACCCTTTCTCGATCGCTAAAAATCGACATCAGTGAATATATATAGATCGACATACGAAAGTATATGCGTGTTTACAATATTGAAGACCTTCATTTACAGATTAACTGCTACTAAACGTACGTCACATCGACAAAGGATTATACCATAAGACACGCCGGATTTAGTGGCCTAAATGGTTGGTCCTATGATATGTCATCTATTCATGGGTCAGATTGAGTTAGAAACGTGGAACAGGGTAAAGGTTTTGTAAGATTATCTCACATTACATTACTTTCCGGATAATTATGTGACAGCTACATACACAGCATTTGGCTCACATATGCCTACTGGGTGGGCCAATTTTCGTGAAGATTTTGATGATTCTGTATTTCATACTAGCGAATGTACCCGTGCTTCGCTGCGGTATTCTACATTGTATTCGAATATCGATGTAAATAGTGTACATGCAGTAAATAAGATTGTTTTAAAATTGCATGTCTCTTAGCGTTATCCGAGAAAGAGCATGGGGAGGTCCCCGTACGTTGTTTTCAATGTAAAGTGTTTGTTACGGATTTGTGATATAACGGCAGGCTCACTTGCCTGCTGCCATTCACAATCGAGTTGGGAAATTTACATTATAATTGCAGGCCCTATTGCCTACTACGCGGACAGAATCGATTTGGGGAGTTTTCGTTAAAATGGCAGCCCCCTTTCCTACTTCCAGACAGTTTACAGTTGAGGAGTTTCTATTATAATGGTAGGCAATTACCCTACTATCAGTCGGAATTGAGTTGTGCAGTTATCTTTATAATGCCAGGCCCATTTTCCTACTGCCAGCCAGCTTACTGCCAGTCACACCAAGTTGGTGAGTTTCCATCAAAATAGCAGGCCACTATGCCTAATGCCAGTCACATTTTAGATGAGGACATTTCTTTATAATGGCGGGCACCCTAGCCTACTGCCAAACACAATCGGGTAGGGGAGTTTTAAACAAAACTGCATGCTCACTTGCCTTCTGCAAGTCAAATCGAGAAGTGAACTATTCATTACAATTGTAGGCCTTCCTTACTAATGACAGTTACACAGGAGTTGGAGAAGGAACCCTTTCCTACTGCTAGTCAAAGTCGGTGTGGGGAGTACTGATTACAATAGCAGACCCACCCTTTCTCGATCGCTAAAAATCGACATCAGTGAATATACACAAATCGACATACGAAAGCATATGCGTGTTTACAATATTGAAGACCTTCATTTACAGATTAACTGCTACTAAACGTACGTCATATCGACAAAGGATTATACCATAAGACACGCCGGATTTAGTGGCCTAAATGACTGGTCCTATGATATGTCATCTATTCTAGGGTCAGATTGAGTTAGAAACGTGAAACAGGGTAAAGGTTTTGTAAGATTATCTCACATTACATTACTTTTCGGATAATTATGTGACAGCTACATACATAGCATTTGGCTCACATATGGCTACTGGGTGGGCCAATATTCGTGAAGAGTTTGATGATTCTGTATTTCATGTAAGTAATCGAAAGTATGAATTATGCATGTGAAAATTCCAAATTGACTTAACATCGATTAATAGAGAAAAATCAAACGTAAAAGGGATACAGATACGGCAAAAAGTCATAAGACCAAGGTTGTAGATCATTCCAAATTGAACGGAGATTGTGCAATCCGTTATGTGATAGGAATTTCCGAAGGTCTGCACCATCATTAAAATTGCCTGCATATTTCGATATTCTTCGGGGATAAAAAGTGAAAAATTTAATGATCTAGGATGTTTTCCGTTCGTTACAGGCTAAAATGTATAATTTTGTCAAATTTCAATTATCTTCTTTTTCTTCTGGCAGATTATGCCGCAATGTGGAATTTGGTCAAGGCGGGTAAAAATTAGGTCTTTAAGGAAACTAAACCAAAAACTATGGAGATGGTCATTATTACCCCTTTAACGGAAAGCTGTACGGAAATTTCGCCAAAATAGTCTGTGTAGAGGCACACAGTCGTTACGATTTGATTTATATAGATAAGGAATCTGCTCCATGTAAAACACCTTTTGGGCTATGTCCACTGGACTTAACCTGCAAAAGTGACCATTCATGATATCTCCCTTATTAATCCTTCTGACGAAAAAATGCACATTAAAAAAAGGTTTAGAGGTGGAATTCCATCACGTTTGGTCGATTTCCAGTCAGCTTGGTCTTGTTCTGTATATATTGTGGAAGAGTAAAATCACCATTTGTGTTCCCTATAAACCGCCAGTCCATTCCGGAACATGAAATGTTATTTACGTTTAAAACCTACCTTTGGACAGGTGGATGCTAAATATAAATTTTGGTTCGAATGTCTTCAGTAGTTTTCAAGTTGTAAGGAATAAGCTTTACACGCACCCGCTCGTGAGTCAAGTCCGATGGGACTTGTACAGAAAAACGGTCCGTTAATGATATCTCCCTTATTAATCCTCGTATCGAAATGATGCACATGAGAAAAAAGGTTTAGAAATTAATTTCTACCAAGGTAGGTAGATTTCCATTAAGTTTGGTTGTGCATATTTTGTGGAAGTGCAAAATCACTGTTTCGGTTTCGAATCAACCCCCAGTCAGTTCAGGGATTTAGAAACAATAATTTGCCCTAAAACCTATCAAAGACAGGTGTATTCTAAATATGAGTCTTGGTGGAAATACATCCAGTAGTTTGTAGCACTCGCGTACATACGGCGTAATTAAGGAAGAAATAATACAGTTAAGAAAGTAATAGAAAATGGATTATAACTGAAGACAGCCGGATAACGACAAATATGTAAATGCCAAGTTAATGTATTGGAAAATCAAATGCCCCTTAATAAATTATGCTAGTGTGAGTAATGGATATAATAAAGCGGTAACAGAGGAGAAATTTAGGTCCAGTGATTCTTAGGTAAACAAATAATAAGAAGATGACTAATGGTGTTATTACTTAATCTATTCGAGGGCGGTTATAACATCCAACGATATTCCGCCAATATCCCGCAGATAGGCCAGTTGACGCCTCTCTTGCCTTCTACCCAAGGAACAAGCACGAATTTAAAAGCATGATGAGGAAAATGGCAATACGTTACTTCCCTGCTGGCATGCAGTCTGAGACGTTGCCATGGTAACCTGTAGGTTCGTTGTCGGTCTGTCGGTCACTCAATGCAGAGCATGATACCATTGGAAAATTGTAAATTTCTCCGTCATGTGAAGAGTAAGGTAAATTATGAACATAACGAAAGTTGTTTATAATGAAGGTTCGTTGTCGGTCTGTCGGTCACTCAATGCAGAGCATGATACCAGCGGAAAATTGTAAATTTCTCCGTCATGTGAAGAGTAAGGTAAATTATGAACATAACGAAAGTTGTTTACAATGAAGAGACGTTTCACGTACGGTAAACGAAGTTTACAGAAAATCAACAGTATAAGAGAAAATGGAGGAAAACCATTCTGGTTTTCCTATAAACACCCCGTCTGTTCAAAGATTTTAAAATGATATGCATATCGAAACCTTCCCCGTGATGAGTATACTCTAAATATGAAGTTTGGTTGAGATGTATCCAGCCGTTTCGAAGTGACGGTGGAAAAAGCATTCTGGTTTTCGTATAAACCCCCGGTCTATTCAAAGATTTTAAAATAATATGCATATCGAAACCTTTTCCGGGACGAGTATACTCTAAATATGAAGTTTGGTTGAGATCTATCCAGCCGTTTCGACGTGAGGGTGGAAAAACCATTCAGGTTTTCCTATAAACCCTCCGTCCATTCAAAGATTTTAAAATGATATGCATATCGAAACCTTCCCCGGGATGAGTATACTATAAATATGAAATTTGGTTGTGATCTATCCAGCCGTTTCGACGTGATGGTGGAACAGACAAACAGACAAACAGACAGACAGACAAACAGACAAACAAACAGACACGAAACGTAAAAACCACCGATTCGGTCTTGAGTTGACCTAAAACGGATAAATATCTGAAAAATTGGCAAAACAAAGGAAATTACAGACAGCGGACCCCCTACAATTTTATTAATATAGATAAGTAACTGAAAGTATGAATTATGCATGTGAAAATTCCAAATTGACTTAACATCGATTAATAGAGAAAAATCAAACGTAAAAGGGATACAGATACGGCAAAAAGTCATAAGACCAAGGTTGTAGATCATTCCAAACTGAAAGGAGATTGTGCAATCCGTTATGTGATAGGAATTTCCGAAGGTCTGCACCATCATTAAAATTGCCTGCATATTTCGATATTCTTCGGGGATAAAAAGTGAAAAATTTAATGATCTAGGATGTTTTCCGTTCGTTACAGGCTAAAACGTATAATTTTGTCAAATTTCAGTTATCTTCTTTTTCTTCTGGCAGATTATGCCGCAATCTGGATTTTGGGCGAGGCGGGTAAAAATTAGGTCTTTAAGGAAACTAAACCAAAAATTATGGAGATGGTCATTATTACCCCTTTAACGGAAAGCTGTACGAAAATTTCGCCCAAATAATCAGTGTAGAGGCACACAGTCGTTACGATTTGATTTATATAGATAAGGAATCTGCTCCATGTAAAACACCTTTTGGGCTATGTCCGCTGGACTTAACCTGCAAAACTGACCATTCATGATATCTCCCTTATTAATCCTCCAGACGAAAAAATGCACATGAAAAAAAAAGGTTTAGAGGTGGAATTCCATCACGTTTGGTCGATTTCCAGTCAGGTTGGTCTTGTTCTGTATATATTGTGGAAGAGTAAAATCACCATTTCGGTTCCCTATAAACCGCCAGTCCATTCCGGAACATGAAATGTTATTTACGTTTAAAACCTACCTTTGAACAGGTGGATGCTAAATATAAATTTTGGTTTGAATGTCTTCAGTAGTTTTCAAGTTGTAAGGAATACGCTTTACACGCACCCGCTCGTGAGTTAAGTCCGATGAGACTTGTACAGAAAAACGGTCCGTTAATGATATCTCCCTTATTAATCCTCGTATCGAAATGATGCACATGAGAAAAAAGGTATAGAAATTAATTTCTACCAAGGTAGGTAGATTTCCATTAAGTTTGGTTGTGTATATTTTGTGGAAGTGCAAAATCACTGTTTCGGTTTCGTATAAACTCCCTGTCAGTTCAGGGATTTAGAAACAATATTTGCTCTAAAACCTATCAAGAACAGGTGTATTCTAAATATGAGTCTTGGTGGAAATACATCCAGTAGTTTGTAGCACTCGTGTACATACGGCGTAATTAAGGAAGAAAATAATACAGTTAAGAAAGTTGAAAGTAATGGAAAATGGATTATAACTGGTGACAACCAGATAACGACAAATATGTAAATGCCAAGTGAATGTATTGGAAAATCAAATGCCCCTCAATAAATTATGCTAGTGTGAGTTGTGGATATAATAAAGCGGTAACAGAGGAGAAATTTTGGTCCAGTGATTCTTAGGTAAACAAATAATAAGAAGATGACTAATGGTGTTATTACTTATTCTATTCGAGGGCGGTTATAACATCCAACGATATTCTGCCAAAATCCCGCAGATAGGACGATTGACGCCTCTCTTGCCTTCTACCCAAGGTACAACCACGAATTTAAAAGCATGATGAGGAAAATGGCAATACGTTACTTCCCTGCTGGCATGCAGTCAGAGACGTTGCCATGCTAACCTGTAGGTTCGTTGTCGGTCTGTCGGTTACTCAATGCAGAGCATGAGACCACCGGAAAATTGTAAATTTCTCCGTCATGTGAAGAGTAAGGTAAATTATGAACATAACGAAAGTTGTTTATAATGAAGAGACGTTTCACGTACGGTAAACTAAGTTTACAGAAAATCAATAGTATAAGAGAAAATGGAGGAAAACCATTGTGGTTTTCCTATAAACCCCCGTCTATTCAAAGATTTTAAAATAAAATGCATATCGAATCCTTCCCCGGGATGAGTATACTCTAAATATGAAGTTTGGTTGAGATCTATCCAGCCGTTTCGAAGTGATGGTGGAAAAACCATTCAGGTTTTCCTATAAACCCCCATGTATTCAAAGATTATAAAATGATATGCATATCGTAACCTTCCCCGGGATGAGTATACTCTAAATATGAAGTTTGGTTGTGATCTATCCAGCCGTTTCGACGTGATGGTGGAAAAAACATTTTGGTTTTTGTATAAAACCGCCGTGTATTCAAAGATTTTAAAATGATATGCATATCGAAACCTTCCCCGGGATGAGTATACCCTAAATGTGAAGTTTGGTTGAGATCTATCCAGCCGTTTCGACGTGATGGTGGAACAGACAAACAGACAGACAAACAAACAAACAGACACGAAACGTAAAACGTAAAAACCACCGATTCGGACAAACAGACAGACAAACAGACAAACAAACAGACACGAAACGTAAAAACCACCGATTCGGTCTTGAGTTGACCTAAAACGGATAAATATCTGAAAAATTGGCAAAACAGAGGAAATTACAGACAGCGGACCCCCTACAATTTTATTTATATAGATGAATTGTTTTTGAAAAACACATTCAGTAATTACTTTTGGTCAAATGCAAGCAAGAAAGACAGAAAGAAAGAAAGAAAGAAAAAAAGAAAGAAAGAAGATAGAAAAGAACCTGAGAATATATAACTTTTCCTCCTTCGAATTGTATGTCTTTTTTAGGTTAATACTTATAATTTTCGAGACGACTGAACAAGTAGCTGTCTTTCTGGTAGATGTTCTTTTTGCGCTCTTCAAACTTTATGAAGTAAGGAGCGATAAGGGGAATGTCTTCGCAACTGAGTCGGTCTGCTGACTTCTTAAAATTATTGTCCCAGCTTACATACAGAGCAAAATACACACAACACATCACTCTACTAACTACCATGGAAACATACAAGAGTACGTACATCCATCCATTTAAGGTTGGCGTCGGAAAGGGATTCCGGCCATAAACCAGGACCAGTCATCATGAATTACATAGTTCGCTCCCGTTACCCCACCCCACGAGGTTGTGGGAAAAGCAGCGGAAATAATAATAATAATAATAATAATAATAATAATGATAATAATAATAATAATAATTTACCGGGCGAGTTGGCCGTGCGCGTATTATTATTATTATTATTATTATTATTATTATTATTATTATTATTATTATTATTATTATTCTGCGAGAGATGGTCACTTATGACCACGCGGAATCAACACTTGTTCAGTTTTCCTCCTTGCCGAATAGTTCTTCATTTTTGTGAATTATTGTAATTTCTGCTCCTCCGATCAAGTACATCGTGTTGGTTTCTTCTCGTTTTCCTCAAATCCCCTTCTGTGAACAATTGCCCTGTTTAAATTTCTATCCTCCAGATTTGGTAATCCTAATTCAGTGAGGTCTTTCTCTACTTGCTTATACCATTTTGATCTCGTACGTTCGATTTCCAAAAATGTCTGTATTCGATAAGTAAGTCTGTTGTTAATCATTCTTTATAAATGGCTTATGAATTGAATTCGTCACAGTCTCATTGTATCAGTGAGTTTAGATAGTTTGAAATATATTTCCGAGTTGGGTTTGGGTTCATGTATTCCATTTATTATTATTATTATTATTATTATTATTATTATTATTATTATTATTATTATTATTATTATAGTGCGACTCCTTGGCTGATTGGTCAGCGTTCAGACCTGCGGTTCAGTGGATCCCGGGTCCGATCCCCGGCTGGGTCGGAGATTTTGATCGTAATTGATTAATTATTCTGGGTCGGGGACTGGGTATTTGCGTTTTTCCCAATACTCTCCTCTTCATATTCAGACAGCACAACACACCACCAACCACCAAAGAAACATGAAATACTGAATACATCCCTCCATATAAGGTTGGTGTCAGGAAGGGCATCCGGCCATAAACAGGGTCAGGTCCACATGTCCAGTATTCGGGAGCTCTGAAGATGCTTATCCGTGGGTTCCCATTTTCACACCAGGCAAATGCTGCGGCTGTACATTAATTAAGGCCACGGCCGCTTCCTTCCCACTCCTAGCCGTTTCCTGTCGCATCGTCGCCGTACGACGTATCTGTGTCGGTGCGACGTTAAGCAACTTGTAAAAAAAGTCCACTTTTGCGATACCGGCCAACGGCCGTAGCCGTGTTGAAACACCGGATCCCGTGAGATCTCCGAAGTTAAGCAACATTGGGCGTGGTCCGGAGTTGGATGGGTTGCCACGCGCTGTTGGTGGGGGGTAAGAGAATGGAGGAGCGGAAAGGAACTGGCCACCCTACCGCACGTAAACTCCGGCTCAGGAACACCTCTGCGGAGGTTCGGACCTGCCTTCGGGCAGAATAACCCTTACCTACCTATCGTATCCAAGAAACAGCTGACTTTCCAGATGAAGCTGAAACATATTTTCCGCCAAATGGTCGTCCGAAAGGTCTCGCCCCGACCGTCTACGAAGTTGCATGAATCCTCATAATTCCGTTCCGCTAGTTGAAAAATATTCTTGGCAGAGAATCCTGTTCCGTTCGGTTCAATTTGATTCGACTCGTAGTGATCGCCATCTCTTCCCGGTTTAACACATGGTAAAAACAAAATGTGTTCAGTTCGATTCGATTCGATTCCACCAGGTGGGAGCGGGCCTTAACAGTGGCGAGTGTTGCTTAGAGGAGTCGGTCGGAGACATCCTCTTACTATTCTGGCTGTTTCGTTAAGGGCAATATCTACTTGTTTGGCATCGCAAGCTGCATTCCTCACAGGCGATCAATATTATACCGGCATCCGGGAGGTAGTGGGTTCGAATCCCATTGTCGGCAGCCCTGAAAATGGTTTTTCGTGGTTTCCCATTTTCACACCAGGCAAATGCTGGGGCTGTACCTTAATTACGGCCACGGCCGCTTCCTTTCAACTCCTAGGCCTTTCCTATCCCATCGCCGCCATAAGGCCTATCTGTGTCGGTGCGACGTAAAACCACTAGCAAAAAAATTTCTACCGCGGAAAAGCAGAGTCCCATAGCAGATGCCCTGTGCGTAGATGGCTGAGGGTTCCATCCACTCCTTGTCATCTTGCGAATAGAGTAATTGCGAGCGCACCTCTTTTGCTGTACTTTAAAGCAATGGCATTTGAAAGATAGTGTGCGATCTAACTTCACACCAGGAAACGTAGGTATTGAACTATTCTGGAATTTAAATGGTAAAGCAGGATATAATCTCAAGGATAACTTAACTGCATCTGGGTGTGTAGAGGTGTCCGCCACTGTAGCCTAACGGTTAGCACTATTAGCTGCCATCTTCGTGGGCCCGGGTTTGATTCCTGGTACTGCCAAAATTTAACAATGGCAGGAGGGCTGATTTGTGGTTAATATGGTACACGCAGCTCACCTCTATTGGGGGGGGGTGCCTGAAAAGAGCTGCACCACCTCGGAAGGAGGACACGAGTTTACTTAATGTCTCGAGGTATTGACCTAGTTTTCAGAACAGAAGGTCATAATTCATTTTGGTGTGAAATGTATTGTCCCAGCTGCTGTGTTTCAGAATTCAGCACAATATAAGAATACTTTTTTTGTCTCAATGAAAATGAAAATCCACAGCCTGTTTCCAGTCATTTGATCGGGTCAGGAATGGAATGATATTAATAATGTTATTTGCTTTACGTCCCACTCACTACTTTTACGGTTTTCGGAGACGCTGAGGTGCTGGAATTTAGTCCCGCGGGAGTTCTTTTACGTGCCAGTAAATCTACCGACACGAGGCTGGCGTATTTGAGCATCTTCAAATACCACCGGACTGAGCCAGGATCGAACCTGCCAAGTTGGAGTTAGAAGGCCAGCGCCCCAACTGTCTGAGCCACTCAGCCCTGCAGGAATGGAATGAATGGAGCCCCATCTAGCGGCAATGATAGGAAATGTGCCGGTTGCCGAAGCCTGTCGCACTCCTCTGGGGCAATGATAAATGACTTACAGATGAGATGTTAATGGAGAGTGTTGCTGGAATGAGAAAGTACAAGGAAAACCGGAGTAGCAGAAGAAAAACTTGTCGCTCCTCCGCTTTGTCCAGCACAAATCTCAAATGGAGTGACCAGGATTTGAACCACGGTATCCAGCGGCGAGAGGCAGGCGCGCTGCCACCTGAGCCACGGAGGCTTCATTTCTCTCAATAAAGGAATTTAATTTAGGTACTGCCATTTCTATCAGGAAGACGTTTAAGCAACTATATGTTCATCTTACGAAGAAATAATACGAGGAGCATCCAGGCAAAACTAAACATGTCATCAGATCCTGACTTCAGGAGGAAAGGAAAAACGTAGGTCATCAGATTTTTAATGTGTAACTTGTTCCTTCCCTCTCAGGCTCTTTGGAGATGTTTTTAAAAAAAGATTGTAACTGAAAGTGAGTCAATTTTCCGATCTAGAAGATGAGTCGTAGAGCGTCAGATGGTCAAATCACTGAATGAACCGAGGAATGTTGAGATCAGCAGCCGATCCACCAGAAGACGACAAATGTTGCTGAGTTGCTCTTCATAACAATTAAGCAATAAAAATTACCTAGTTAAGTTCTCAATGAAAATTTCAAACTTTTGAATTCAAAATTTTAAAAATTTAGGAGCCGTAAAACTGTACATTTGGCAATATCTTCTTCAAATAATTGTTTTCGGAAAATATTTGAAACTATGATTTTCGCTTGGTTTTTTTTTTTGCTAGGGGCTTTACGTCGCACCGACACAGATAGATCTTATGGCGACGATGGGATAGGAAAGGCCTAGGAGTTGGAAGGAAGCGGCCGTGGCCTTAATTAAGGTACAGCCCCAGCATTTGCCTGGTGTGAAAATGGGAAACCACGGAAAACCATTTTCAGGGCTGCCGATAGTGGGATTCGAACCTACTATCTCCCGGATGCAAGCTCACAGCCTCGCGCCTCTACGCGCTCGGCATCTCGCCCGGTTTTCGCTTAGTTATGGACAACTATAGCAACATGGTAGTGTTGTAACCTTACTGAAATATACTAAAGTGCTTGTCCCATTCTTGGGTATCATTGGTAATGTATACTTCTGCTGTTATTAAATTAATTAGCACTTGGTAACCAAATGTAAGATAATAAAAATAAAATGATTAACTGAAATTTCCGCAATTTGGGCGCACGAATTCACCAGAATGGACCCTACTATTTGCTTTACGTCGCACTGACACAGATAGGTCTTATGGCGACGATGGGATAGGAAAGGCCTAGGAGTTGGAAGGAAGCGGCCGTTGCCTTAATTATGGTACAGCCCCGGCATTTGCCTGGTGTAAAAATGGGAAACCACGGAAAATCATCTTCAAGGCTGCCGACAGTGGGACTCGAACCCATTATCTCCCGATTACTGGATACTGGCCGCACTTAAGCGACTGCAGCTATCGAGCTCGGTAGAATGGATCCGTCGAAATTTAAATACAATATAATAATTTCCTCTTCTCTCCCAGGGAATGTATGTGAAGCTGCATATTGGTACCTGACCCTCTGAAAACGAGTAAACATGTAGGAACTGCACCTAGGTTCTCCATTAGCTCCTCCACAGATCTTAAAATAACTAACATTATTCTGGTTTACGTCAGTGCATGAGCACTTCATCAGTACACAAAGAATATATATAACACACACTTGAAACTTCAAAAACTACTGTAAATTCTTCCCTATGGATATAATATGATTTCGTGATGAAAAGAGGGAAACGACAGCGAGGACTGACCTGTCATTTGTAGTGAACCCGATGATCAATAATTGAAATACAGATACTGCATCTAATGCCCTTCACTGTTTTCGTGTATAAACACAAATTGCAGAATCTCACCATCGACACATGGTATTCTGAGATATGACTTCGTATACATTAATATTGTGCCTCCTTAAAAAGTATACACGGATTCTAACACTTGGTTTCATTATACTATCACATGAGCAAACACATGCTCTTGATCTATGCTTTGAAACTGGGCCACGGATTATTTAGCGCTATCGCCCTTGAATGCTGTAGAAAATCTGATATGAATTACGTAATATTTGAATAAATACATAAGAAAAAGGCTAGCAGAATTAGTGGTTAGAAAACCGCTCTGCAGTGAAAAATTGAAGCCCTAGTATTCGTACTAGACCAGAACACTCGAATAAGAATTGTCAAAATATTAGTAAGTATTGTAAGTGAGTGAGTTAGCCAGTACACAAGTTCGCTGGACAGACAGACCACGCGTCTCGATGGATATGTGGGTGAGACCGAGATCCACTGAGCAATTTTAGCCCTTCGGCCTTGTGGGCCTCCAGTGCAACTTTCGATAGGTTGTTAGCTGGACTGCATAGATGTAGGGGGTGGTGGCACCTTGAACGGAATCGGACTGGTCAGGATATGACCTGCACCTCGAGGGGTGATTAGACTAAGGTGGACTTAAGTCTTTTATAACGAAGACCTTTGGAGTCATAATTTCCCAAGCTGGAGATAAGGGGATTGGGGTTTGAGTCAAGGCCAGAATAAAATTTCCAGCGAATTTTAGAATTCTGGAGTGGACTTCGTCGATACGAAGGTCGTTATAAATGTAACGATTCCGTTTGTACCAATGAGCACCTGAGATCATGCGAAGGGCACGAGTTTGGTATCGCTGGACTTGGTTTAGGTGAGTTTCGGCTGCAATCCCCCAGACGGGACTGGCATACTCGAGGATTGGCCGAATGAAGGATTTATACAACATGAGCCTGTTTTCTAAATTGAGCCCATTGTCGGCTTTCATGATAGGAACAATTTCATAAAGGCGGCGATACGCCTGGGCCGAAATTCAGGCTACATGCAGTTTAAACGTCAATCCTCTGTCGAGGGAAACACCCATATATTTGGTAATATCAGACTACGGGATCACTTCTCCAAAAAAGATCAGTGGTTGAGGGTCAGTTCTTGTTCGTTTAGAAAAAAGTGTAGCACTGCTCTTAGTGACATTGATTTTGATTCTCCACTATGGAAGCCAGGGCTCGATAGTGGAGAGGGCTTTTTGAAGATAATTTTGGACTCTGGGTGGTTGCCAAGAGGCAGCGCATATGGCAAAGTCGCCTGCGTACATGTAGATATTCAAGCGCGGTGGACGGGGTATGTCATACACGTACAAGTTAAATAGCACAGGAGAGATAAACCCTCCCTGGGGGACCCCAGCACAAATGGAGCGGGGGTTCGACAGGGAGTTGTTAACTTGGACCTGGAATTTCCTGTCAGAAAGATAACTTTGGAGGAGCTGTACCAAATGACCGGGGAGACAAAAGAGTTTAAGTTTGTAGATAAGACCTTGCTGCCATATCCTATCGAACGCACGTCATATGTCTAGAAAACAGACTCCTGTATGCCTCCTATGGTTGAAGTTCTTGGTAACTTCCTCGGTGATCCTCATTAGCTGCTCATCATTAAGGAGATGTTTTTCATCAATGATAGTTTGAAGGAGGGTGAGTAAGATTCATACAAAAAGTTTCGAAAGGATGGATAAGAGGGAGATTGGTCTGTAATTTTGTGGAAAAGTGGGGTCGGAGATAGGTTTGGGGATCATGGTAACTTTGGCGAGTTTCCGGGAGGTGGGGAAGTAGGCAAACCTGAATATAGCATTGAAAAGTTTAGTAATGAATGTCAGAGCTTTTCTTGCGAGATTTTTTATAAAAGTGGCCGAGATGTTATCAAGACCAGGGGTTTTCCTATTTTTCAGTTTGCGGGTTGCAATAAGTAGTTCAGAAGGGGTAACAAATTTGAAATCAGGTGGAAGGCGGTGTTCACCTAGATTATCAATTTCCTCCTCAAAAAGATCAATGAAATAGTCGTCTGATGGATCTATGTTGGGAGCACTGGTGATTTCAAGAGTGTCGGCCAGAACGTTAGCTTTGTCATAATATGAATGGGCCAATCCTCGTTGTCCATTGAGGGAAGGTATGCCAGTCCACTTTTTAATGAACCTTCTAGCCATTCTGCGCAGTGAGTCGTCCGCCACATTTAACTCAGCTAATCTGGATTTCCAGACCCTGATCTTGTGGTTCCTTGATTGCCAATTCCAGAGAGATTTCAAGTGTGAGTCTCTGGTCAGTTGCCATTGCTCACGGGTACGGTTCTTTAATTTGGTCCAAGATTTCAGCAGGTAGTGTCTCCATCCTTGTCTTGGCCACAGAGGGTCCCACGGCGGAAAATTCAGCAGCAGGAATGATGGTGGAAGTAATTTCTGCTGTTAAGGAGTCGATATCTTGAGGACCATTCACACTAGGATTACCATGGATATTTTATTGGATATAGTCACGGAAGGATTGCCAGTTGATTTTGCGGAGGTGGATGGGGATGGGAAAGAGTGAATGTATAGGGCTAGAAGGTATGGTCATGAGAACAAGAAGATGGTCGGAGTTGAGAGCGCCGATGGTGGAAAGTTTGACGTAGTGACGGATATTGCAGGATGTGGCAGTGTCTAGGGTATCGGGCGTAACATTAGGATTGTGTGAATAATAAATATGACGGTCGAGGCCATGAGTAAGCAGAAGTTTGACGTCGCAGTAGCGAGCTAGTTGGTTACCTCTGGTGTTGGAGGGGCGGCTGTTGGCACTGAACTCACCCGCAAGCAAGTGTTGTTGCCTGGGACGGATCACTTTATCCAGATCAGCTGAGTCGAATGTGGCTTTGGGTGATATGTTGCAAGCAGAGAGGCTGAGAGTACCGCGCCTAGATTCCTATATGGCCCTTCCACGATCACACCCTGAATTATAACTCTCGGGTCCGTAGCTACTGCAGTCCTCATTCAGGCCGCATTCTACGTGTCTCCGGGGCTTCCAATACTTGAATTCACGGCTCTCCTCTTCTGTTAGATGATCTCACTTCCCAAAATAGATTGCTATGGGGCCGTAGCAGGGATATGCCTCGCCCAAAACTTGGCGATCCATTGGACTAATTAAAGTTTTCCTATGTTATTTCCAACCGTACAAATATCTCTGTGTTTCCTAAATATTTGTACAAAATAAACCTCTACGATGTAGTATGGGGACCTTCCACATTCTCATATATCTATAATAATAATAATAATAATAATAATAATAATAATAATTAGTTGTAATGAATGCAGTGTAGGACTGTGACATGTGCACTATCACAGTGTTTCAAACATGTTGTTTCCTTACGTAAATATACTGATGACATTTGTAAAAAGAGTATGGATTAGTCATCCTTAGAAAACTCCCTTACTCAAATGATACGTGATCAATCACGTAAGTATTCCACCTCATGTCACATTGCCACTTTAAATCTTTTAGGCGAGGGAACGTCTTCTCTGTAGAGCCTCCCTAGTCTCCCTCGAGCACGTTTCAATTTGGAATCAAATTACCAAGACTGGTTTCATCCCACGTTCACACACACTCGTTTTTTTCCTTACATGAGTGTCTTGATTCATTTACGCCGAGTACACACTGTCATTCCCTAACATCACACAGAAAGTAATGTCTCACTTCACCACCACGCTAAATGAGTTTCAAAATGTTATTCATTGGAAAGGAAAGAAATAAATTCTTCTATCGTAGACACTCAAACCAAAAGCTCACTTGCAATAGTTCACACTAATTTCTCTTCTGGATCTCTCTTTTGAGTTATTTTAGGCTGCCAATCTCAAATTCTCAGTGAATTCATATGAAAATCTTACGGTTATTTTTTTCCTCCATGAATTGTTTCCGAAAAGTTCACTGTAGCTTAGGAAAGATACGACATAATGTTCTCCCCTCGTTTGCTTTGTACTTACTATTTTTCTTCACTCGTCAAAGTACTTATAAATTTGTCACTTTCAATACGATTAATTTTAAACCTCATTCCATAAAACTATCCCTGTCCTTCCTACTGCAACGACTCGATTGTTCAAAATTAAGGGCACTAATTGAAATCATCGATCGAATATTTTCACTAATGTGTAATCATGACGTCACCGATTGCTATGATGAAGCTGATACTGCTGATGAATTAAAGAACGATTCATTGATTTTCCTATCCTACAAGATGTCTGTTCTTAAATACTTCTTCCAGCGAGACGAAGAAAATTATGTTCTTTTAAATTATAGATAAATAATAATGAGTTTACTTGAAGGTTGCGAAGTCTGAAAAGATCCACGGCAGTCATTCGAATATTAAAGGTATCAGTAAGTTGAACATAATTTATCAAATAATGTAACCATCAATATAAAAAATATTAATATTCAACACAAAATTAATACGTTTCATCCAACCAAGTCTACAACCTCAGTTTCTTCAAATCACAGCAAATTAACTTCATTTTATTCGTTATGTTTGTTCAACGGAAAAGTTTCTTGCTGCATTCCCACTCTTGTACGTAGGTCATTAATTAGAGAAAGTCTCGCATTAACACAATCCGTTTTCCCACAATTTAAACTTCTCGAGTAATTCAACTAATAGGTTATGCAAAAGACATGGAGTAATTTTATTCGGAATTCTTCATAATTTGACATTCCAATATTCTTTATCATGCTTTACAAACTTTGGTACCCTGTAACATTAATGATGTTTGTACATCTCCTCACACTTATTCTCTATATAAGATAACTGGAGTTCTATACTTACTTTCTTTTCTTTCTGTTG
Organism: Anabrus simplex; assembly: GCF_040414725.1. Taxonomy (NCBI): domain Eukaryota; kingdom Metazoa; phylum Arthropoda; class Insecta; order Orthoptera; family Tettigoniidae; genus Anabrus; species Anabrus simplex. The sequence goes on from NC_090266.1 coordinate 1,132,580,372, forward strand.
AATTATAATATTCGTATCGCTATTACTTTCAAAAGAGTTCTTGAAAGTCTAATAAATTTTGCACAAATGTTATATTCCGCTAACGGGAACAGTAGGACAAGAAAAAGTATATCGTCGGTGAAGAAACAATACCTCATATGTCACAAGGCCCTTTCTATCCATTACTTTCCCTAAGACTGGTCACTCCTCCCAGCCACATGTGGATATATAGTCCATGAGAACAATTTTCATCGTGTTCATTTCCTAAAAAATGTGTAAAGTAAAATGAACCTCAAATATATATTATACTGTAGGAGTGCGTAAATACGTATGCAAAGATACATTCCTACAGTACGGTACGGTAAGGTTCATCTTCGTTTACACATCAGAATAGTAAAATTACCTGTGCCAGGTATCGCTGCTGCTAATAATAATAATAATAATAATAATAATAATAATAATAATAATAATAATATAATTATTATAGACCAGCTGTTTAAGTCAGTTATTATATGCCCAATATGTATGTTCAAGTTTGTAAGATCGAATCCTGTTGCAGCGGGTTGGCATTCCAGAATACTAAAATGCAAAGCACGCATCTCAGTTAATTTGATAATAATAATAATAATAATAATAATAATAATAATAATAATGTCCGCATCTGTGGTCTAGTGCTTAGTGTAATAAGCTGCCACCCCCAAAGGCTCGGGTTCGATTCCCGGCTCCACCACGAAATTTAAAAGTGGTACGAGGGCTGGAACGGGGTCCACTCAGCTTCTGGAGGTCAACTGAGTAGAGGGGGTTTCGATTCGCACCTCAGCCATCCTCGAAGTGGTTTTCCGTGGTTTCCCACTTCTCCTCCAGGCAAATTCCGGGATGGTACCTAATTTAAGGTCACGGCCACTTCCTTCCCTCTTCCTCGTCTATCCCTTCCAATCTTCCCATCCCCTCACAAGGCCCCTGTTCAGCATAACAGATGAGGCCGCCTGGGCGAGGTACTGGTCCTTCTCCCCCAGCTGTATCCCACCGAACCACAGTCTCACGTTCCAGGACACTGCCCTTGAAGCGGTAGAGGTGGGATCCCTCGCTGTGCCCGAGGGAAAACCAATCCTGAATGGAAAACGGATTAAGAAAGAGAAAGAAAGAGAATATTCAAGTGTCTTATCCATACCCGGACGTTGGTGTCCTAGTCACTGCCCACAGCTAGGTCAATTGTCACTGATCAGGCATCGTATGCTGGAGGTTACTGATCACTCCTCTTCTATCCAACAGCACATGAGATACCCATCCAAGTGGTAACCACATCCAATTTTGACTATCTTACGAGATATCGCGGGGTCCGTTATTCCAGCATAGCCAAGTAGTTAGCATTCCATTGATTTACTGTCACGTACTCCGGCATCTCATGAGATCTGTAGCAAATGAAAATAAATTACACAAATCATAATAATAATAATAATAATAATAATAATAATAATAATAATAATAATAATAATAATAATAATAATAATAATAATAATAATAATGTTAGGGTGGTCGAGCTCTGCCTGTCACACGTCAGGACTAAGGGCGAGTGACAGAGGAGAAGCACCTCTCAAAAAGCCTTGAGTCGGCTGGCCGGCTGGTAGTACTTTTTGAGGACACCTTGTCGGGATATCGATGAAGACCTTAACAGTTGAATTAGCAGAGAATGTGGACATCGGTACGGCAAGTGAGACAGAAGAGGCAGATGATAACCAGTCCATCCAGAGCGTCTGTTCCCATAGTTGGTAGTTCGTTGGTTGAATGACCAATACATCGTCCAGGCGACCACACCTGTTATGCTGAACAGGAGCCTTGTGAGGAGATGGGAAGATTGAAAGGGATAGACAAGAGTATCGTCACACAAACTATCCAACCGGAAAACGTAAATCGGAAGATACTACCCTAACCGGTGAAATTCGGGGCCAGTCACCATCTGGTCTGAACAGGGCATTGTACCCTGTACCGTCCTGTAGTTTCAATTGGAGGTTCCCCCAATTCGCTCAAGTTCAGAATAAAAATGAAACATTTCATTGATACTGTCAATGTAAAACCCTCTTTGGAATTGGCAAACAAATGAACTGTCCCTCATTCCCCACCCGAGGAATGACTATCCTTTGAAGCACCCACGGAGAATCCACCAGATTGGTATCCACCCCGGTAGAGAAGAAATCAGGGATATAATTAAGGAGTGAAAGAATAACAAGGCTCCAGGAAAACACTCCACAACTACGGAACTGCTCAAATACGCTGGAGAAAGTATGGGAAAACAGTCTGAAAGACTCTCCGTCCGTACCTGGACAACGAAAGAAATCCGAAAGGAGAGCAAGAACGCGGTCTTTCAACCCAATAAAGGGGACAAACAGGACGTCAACAATTACAAAAACATTTCTTTCCTCCCCATTGCATACAAAGTACTGTCGAAGGCACTGTAGCATAGGATAAAGCCTCACCTGAATAATTAGGCTGGGTTCAGAAAGCGACGGTATTGAGCAGAACAAATTATTGATCAGAATCAGGGCAATGAAACAAAAGAGATTGAATACGATCTTCGTGAATTTCAAAAACGCATGCGATTAAGTCGACCGGGTTACGCTTATCAACATTATTTGGGTATTTGTAATCCATGACACAACTTGGCATACATTGAACAAACTCTGACAGGTGCATACTCTCAAGTGAAGTTCATGGGTGAGCTCTCAGAAATGTTTGAAACTAAAACGAACCTGAGACTGTGTTGGTTTTTCCCTACTCCTGTTCATATGTGTTCCTAAGAAAGTCTTTGGAAAACGGAGGAAAATATTAGCAAATAACAACATACAGTAGGGAGTGAGAATTGAGCCGAAACATGCTAGTACTAATTTCGACAGTCTGTTCTTCGCCAACCTCCAAAAAGTCAGTGACGCATAACGCCATTTGAAAGTAATAAGGGAAAACATTTCAAAGAAAAGTTGCAGATTTGAGAGAAAATCCTGAAAATCCTGATAAACCTGCTAAATTATTGTTATTGTTTGATCATTGTTCATTCTTATCAGGTAGTAATAGACTGCAGTTGACTATTATACGTTTCAAGGGTTAAATTTCAGTACTTACTTAGTTGTTACTCTAATGACAACAAAACTATTTCCTGCCATTACATAACATATCCAAAGTGACCTTGATTCCATCAATGTATCGGAAGAAATAGATAGAGCTGCTATAGTTAATAGTATTATAACATAATTATTATGAAGGAAAATCCCTATTTTGTTGCAGGAAAACGGACAACAAACAAGATGAATGTCTGGTGGCGCAGGAGAAACTGCATCCGGTTTGTGCACAAAGAATTGAGGGAGCAACTCTTCCGACATGCCACTCTTTAGCAGAGTATTGTAGAGAAGAACGAAGTTGTAGGTAAGCTATACTTCATTACTTCATTGAGCAAAGATGTCATGTGATGTGATTTAATGTTTCATTTTCTCATTTTCAGACTACAATATCAGGATTAGCTATCGCTAGAGACGCAACAATCCTTTCTATTATAGAGCTATACAGAATGTAAGGGGTATACGTGCAGATATTTTGCTAGTCGGTAAAGAAAAATACAACTCAGAACATATGCTATGAACTTTATACCTTGTTCTATTAGTTTCCCCATAAATGAGCCGAATATTTCAGGAGCTAATGTGTTTTGAACGACCGTAGTAGGAAACGCCGGTTATGTCATACTGCCCTCGTGTAGTAGAGTACAGTAGCAGAGTATAGGGGTTGTTCAACCTGTTTGTTATCGAAGGGCAACACGTGTTGCTCTGCCTCCCCCTAGCCGCTGGGCAAGTAGGGATGGTAAAAGCACATGCCAGACCACTTTCTGTACTCGAAAACCGGTCTATGGTACTCTGTGAGAAGTACACGTAATCCTTACCGACGTATCCACTTTTGTACCTTCTCATGCCGCCTCCGAGTGCTATTTTGTACTCGCACAAACCTTTTTCTCTAAATGTAATTATTGTGTTATTCGGATTTATATGAACATATTCGTTGATTGAAATGGAACTGAGCTCATAACGCAATTCATAAACATGATGATGATGATGATGATGATGATGATGATTGTCGTTTAAAGGGGCCTAACATCGAAGGTCATCGGTCCCAATTCATAAACAATACCTAAGGTAATTAGTTTTCAAATTGTCAAGCTTCCGGACAATTAAAGCAGTATGTGACGCGGAGTATCCGTACCAGTGCATACATGCGAATCAAGTGTCGTGCAGTGGTTTGTGATTTATGAGACGTCACCGGGCTGAGTGGCTCAGACGGTTGAGGCGCTGGCCTTCTGACCCCAACTAGTCAAGTTCGATCCTGATTCAGTCCGCTGGTATTTGAAGATGCTCATTCCCGTGTCTGTAGATTTGATGATGATGATTGTTGTTGTTGTTGTTGTTGTTGTTGTTTAAAGGGGCTTAACAGCTAGATCATCGGCCCCTAATGGTACGAGCTGCAACGAAATGAAACGACAATTAAAACTTCAAAATGTATCAACTGACTAAAATCTAAAACGAATGATGATGAAAAAAGACCATGAATCCAAAACAATCAGCGGATCTAATTCACAGTGCCTTACTTTCCGAGATGATGCTTATTGTCCACCAAAACCAAAAACCAAATCCCATGGCGCAACAGCCCCGAAGGACCATGGCCTACCAAGTGACCACTGCTCAGCCCGAAGGCTTACAGATTACGAGGTGTCGTGTGGTCAGCACGACGAATCCTCTCGTCCGTTATTCTTGGCTTTCTAGACCAGGGCCGCTATCTCACCGTCAGATAGCTACTCAATTGTAATCAAGTAGGCTGAGTGGACCTCGAACCAGCCCTCAGATGCAGGTAAAAGACCCTGACCGGGCCAGGAATCGAACCCGGGGCCTCCAGATAAGAGGCAGGCACGCTACCCCTACACCATAGGCCCAGCGTTTGTTGTCCACAGGGATCCAAAATTTAGGTCACCGGCCCCTCATAGCTGCACTAATCACTGGTAAAGCAGAACCACGGTGTTCCTCGAATGGTGGTACTGATCGCAGGTAACGTAGACTCATGCTGTTCCTCGAACGGTCGTACAAATCACAGGTAATGTAGACCCATGGTATGTCACATACAATGGCACCACTCACAGGTAACACAGACCCATGGCGCTGCTCACATAAGGGTACTACTCACAAGCAACGCAGACTCATGGTGTTCCCCACTTTGTGGGACTAATCATGGGCGCCGGTATTCCCGAGGTGTTCCTCACATAGTGGAATTAATCACAGGCCACGTATACTCATGGTGTTGGTCACATAGTGGTACTAATCGTAAGCAATGTACACCCATGTTGTACCACACATTATGGTACCACCCACAGGTTTCACAGACCCGTGGTGTTGATCACATAAAGGCACTACTCACAGGCAATGCAGATCCATGGTGCTCCTCATAAACTGGTACTACTCGTAGGTAATGCAATTCAGCGCGGCGCACGCCAGCTCCTCCGACACGGACGCCAGTCCGTGATGCCGCGCGCCCGCTCTCCCACCTCGGTGAAATGCACACGATGGTACTAATCATTGGCAACGACCGAACCAATGTTGTTACTCACATAATGGTTCTAATCGCAAATAACTTCGAAGCATGGTGTTCCTCACTTACTGGTACTAATCACAATCAATCTCATGGCTCCAGTTCCTTCATCACTTGCAGTAAATACCGTGGATGTATTTTTGGTCTACGTCCCCCGTCCAAAGGGGTTGTTGTAGATTTACTGGCATGTAAAATAACTCTTGCGGAAGAAAATTCCGACACCTCAGCGTCTCCGAAAACTGTAAAAGGATTTAGTGGGACGTAATGCCAATAACATTGTTATTTTCATCTTACTTGCACAGTTCGTCGGTGTATCTTACCTGCAGTTCCTCACAGGTACGTTACTGGAGCTTTCATAGGACGCGCCGCCTCGTCTACGCAGAACCATGTGGTTTTCACACATAAGCCGCTTACTGCGTGATAATTTGCATTAGCCTTTTGGTCAATGGTGGATAGGACGACGTCGACCCATCAATTGGCTCGCCAGATCTCCAGATTTTAATCCAATGGACATTTATGTCTGGGGATACATAAAAACAAAGTAAATGGAATTGAAGTAACCACGTCAGATGACCTCCGATAACGTATTTCTTAAGCAGCAGAGGATATTCGGAACAACCCTGGTGTCTTGGCTCGAATGCGTCGCAACTGAATTCGGAAAAGTGAAGCCTGCATAGAAGCCCAGGGTGGTCATTTTGAATAATTGCTACGAGTTTCACTTTGGTATGTTAGATGTTACGCCATTTCTGCAGCGTATTGACTTGGTGGTACAGTACTGAATCGATGGAGTATTTTGAGTCTCGATTGTTCGATATTCTCATAAATCCGAGCAGAAAAATTGAAGTACCGTAACAAATACATAAATCGAAAGTTTCAGTGCGTGAGTGACCTGTACGTGGCGAAATCTTAATACAACACACGGAAGACATGCTTGTTAAAACGCTAGACAATGACCTTGAACGCAGTTTGGCAGTTCCTCAATCCTACCCTGCAAGTGGTTTGGGTACATTACGTGTGTTCAAGCAGTTTATACTTTGTTTTTATTCACTATGAGTTAAAACAGAAGACACTTAACGTTTCTAAGGGACGAAGACCTTCAAACAGCAATCATCATCATCACCAATATCATCATTATCACATTTAAAAATTCAATAAAATGCGTGTTTTTACATTCAACACTATTGAAATAGAAACTATAAGGTTCAACTTAAATAGGTTGCCTTGAGCTTTTTTCTAATTTACAAAAGGCTATTTTTCTTTTAGTGTACGGCAATCTGTATGTTTTTGTTTTCTAAACTATTGTGCTGTAATGTTTAACATAAGTAATTTTTTCGTGTACACAGGCTTTTTCATGTACTTTCGTAAATCCGTGTTTTTCTATTAGAGATAGTCTCGTTATCGTCCAGCTGGAATTACAGAGCCCCTACTGTATGTCCTTGCTCGGCTATGTCCTGCGTGATTATGTGGCTCCCATTACCTTCTTCTTGTTGTTCTTCATCTACTGGAGCTCTATGCCTTATCCAAGTGTATTCTACCGGCATCGTCTTAATACGCAGTGCCGTAATCTGCTGCGATTTGTTATTAGCACTATCATAGTAAAATGTAAGAAGTACGAGAGCTGATCAACAAAGACTGAGACTGATTCCTTTTCACAGATGATTAATACTCCATTTCAATGTTTACATGATCTTTTTGAAAGTAGCCCCCTCCTACTTCAATGCACTTTTTATAGCGTCCGTGCCAGTCATTGAACACATGCTGCAGACCATTCTTTTTGTCAGGTCCTTGAGAATCGCCTCACTTTTCTTGAGCACTGCTTCAGAGTTATCAAATAGAATGACCCTAAGCTTTGCCTTTAGTGATGAGAATAAAATTAATCACAGGGTGCAAGATCAGGACTATAAGGTGCATGCGGTACACAGGTAATGTTGAATCGAGCCAGAAAATTCATGACTTGATTCGTGACGTGAAGCCGTGCATTGTCATGATGAAGTCGCCACCCAGTCCGATAAAGCTCTCGTCGTTTCTTTGCAATGTGCTTCCTCAGTGTAGCCAATACAGACGTGTAGTAACAGTAATGTGAGGGCGAACTGCATACTGGTAAATCATTCCATTACAGTCAAAAAATGTGATCACCATCACTTTTCCTGCAGATGGAAAAACTGTTGCCTCTTTTGGCAATTTTCACACTGTGCTGGCTTGTTCTCCTTCAGGATCATAATGACGCTTCAGCTTTTTGCAAGTTTCAATGGCTGTATGGTTTAAACGAAAACCGAATTTGATTGCGCTGTACTGTTCCTCTCGTGTCAGCTCATTTGTCTGGTATGCGAAATGCACGTAGCGTCTACAAAATAGAACATTACTACCAACTTACTGATACGAGAGTGCTACGGCCTACGGACATTATACATAAAAAACCCGTTCTTTTCAAATATTTATGTTACAGATAGGACACTATCAAGGAAGCTACAGGAAAAAAACAGTCTCAGTCTTTGTTGATCAGCCTTCGTAGTTGTGGTGGAATCCTCTTAGATACGTTCGACATGTGTGAATGGTGTATAATTTAATAACTCATCTGGTACTCATGAAAGCGACCGTCGGCCTGGCGTCAGGTTAATAGCTACATGTCTGTCACGTGTAACCTTGTTTACGTTTATCAGGTTTCTTGATGTGTATGTTTGATGTTTATACACAAAACCTGTTGTTCACACTTCGTAGTCTTGTGCTAACCACAATACGAGGTTACAGCTGACTCATCCCCAAGAGACCTGGTTCTGGACCTAAGCATAGTGTTCCATAGTGTTCAGTACTTAACAACTGCAATCGATGTTGTCACCTGTGACGTATATTTCTTCTTGTTTCCTCCTAAAAAAAGCATATTTCACTATTTTCTTCTCTGTTTTCAGCTTTTAATGAAATAATAATAATAATAATAATAATAATAATAATAATAATAATAATAATAATAATAATAATAATAATTAGGAACGTGCAGCTGTGAGCTCGTATCCGAGAGACAGTGGGTTCGAACCCCACTGTCGGCAGCCCTGAAGATGGTTTTCCGTGGTTTCCCATTTTCACACCAGGCAAATGCTGGGGCTGTACCTTAATTAAGGCCACGGCCGCTTCCTTCCCATTCCTAGCTCTCTCCTGTACCATCGTCGCCATAAGACCGATCTGTGTCGGTGCTACGTAAAACGACTAGCAAATAATAATAATAATAATAATAATAATAATAATAATAATAATAATAATAATAAAGCTACAACCTGTTTTCCAATCAGCGACCGGGCAGGTATGGAATGAATGCAGCCCCAAACTTGCGGCGACGATAGGAATTGTGCCGGTTGCTGAAGCCTGTCGCACTCCTCTGGGGCAATGATCAATGACTGACAGATGAAATGAAATGATAGTGGAGGATGTTTCTGGAATGAAAGATGACAGGGAAAACCGGAGTACTCGGAGGAAAACCTGTCCAGCCTCCGCTTTGTCCAGCACAAATCTCACATGGAGTGACCGGGATTTAAACCACGGAGCTCAGTGGTGAGAGGCTGATGCCTGAGCAATGGAGGCTTTTTAATGATAATAATAATAATAATAATAATAGTAATAACAGTAATGTTATTTGCTTTACGTCCCACTAACTACTCTTGCAGTTTTTGGAGACGCTGAGGTGCCAGAATATAGTCCCGCAGTAGTTCATTCTACGCGCAAGTGAATCAACCAACACAAGGCTGACATATTTGAGCACATTCAAATAACACCAGACTGAGCCAGGATAGAGCCTGCTAAGTTGGGACCAAGAAACCAATGCTTTAACCGTCTGAACAACTCAGACTGGCAACTTTTATTTTGATGCGTTTAATAAGCACTGCAAAAGCAACTATAAGTTTTAATGCTTTATTTTACCATTACACATATGCTTTTCGTTTGGAAGCACGAAATGATAATATTATTTTTAAAGTCCTACTAACTACTTTGAGGGTTTTTGGAGACGCCGAGGTGCCGAAGTTTTGTCTTGCAGGAGTTCCTTAATGTGCTAGTAAATCTACCGACACGAGGCTGACGTATTTGAGCACCTTCAAATACCACCGGACTTGGCCAGGATCAAGCCTGCTAAGTTGGGACCAAAAAACCAGTGCTTTAACCGTCTGAACAACTCAGACTGGCAACTTTTATTTTGATACATTTATTAAGCACTGCAAAAGCAGCAGTAAGTTATAATTATTCATTTTCCCATTACACATATGCTTTTCGTTTGGAAGCACGAAATAATAATGTTATCTTTTTACGTCTCACCAACTACTTTGACGGTTTTGGAGACGCCGAGGTGCCGGAATTCTGTCTTGCATGAGTTCTTTTACGTGCCAGTAAATCTACCGACACGAGGCTGACGTATTTGAGCACCTTAAAATACCTCCAGACTGATTCAGTTTCGTACCTGCGAAGTTGGAGCCAAAAGCCCAGCACCTCAACCGTCTGAGGCACTCAGCCCAGCAGGAAGCCAAAATGTAGCTACGTTCAATTTCTTTAGTTGTATAATATGCCCATTGTTCGTTTGAAACAAAATGTTCGATGTGCTTCGATAATTCAATTCCGATACTACTCATTTGGATATCCAATCCCATGCATTCTTTCGTTGACGTAAACATCTATTTTTTTTTTATTTCATTTCAATATAGGCACCTGAGCCAAGGCTCTTCTTGGTGCAATACAAATAATTGACAATGGCAGCTATATTCACAATCTGATTACAAAATAAAATACAGTAAGTATATAATTTAACATGGTGTAAGAGATAAGATAGGACAAAGCTTCCTAACCATAATTACCATACTACTTCAGGTATTTAGTTAGATTACTTTTGAAGATAGATAAAGTTGGTAACATTTTTATATTTTTTGGAAGCGAGTTATACATAGTTATAGAAAAATGCCAAAGAGAGTTTTGACCATAACTAGTGGAATGAATCTGATTGTAGTGAATATTATAAATAATTCTTGTTTCATAATTATGAATCTGTGAATTGGTAATTACTGATGTGTTTGAGCGGACTAATTTGTTTTGAATTTTATAGATCATAATTATAGAAGCCTTTATGCGGAGGTTTGGAAGTGATAATATATTACAATATTTATACAGATCTTTAGTCGGTGTCAGAATGGGCAGTTTGAAAATTATTTTTAGTGCTCTCTTCCTAAGGACCTCTACCTTTCCAAATAATTCTTTATTACAGCATGCCCAGACATGTATCATATAAGAGATGTGGCTTTCAATAAGAGCATAGTAAATACTCTTCAACAACCCACGAGAAAACTTATATATGTTTGCATACATGTAATCACGAGTTTGCCTTCTTTCTTCTACCTTTACGCAATGCGTAACGGGGATCGTACCGTATTTCGCACCCCGACGCGCCTTTCCCAACCATACGCTCTAATAATTATATCACACGCTCGCACAGATCCCGGCCGACACAAGTTTTCAGGTTATTTCCATACTCACTAGACCACTGGGCTGATGACCACAGATATCCCAATCCCCTAAAGGACGTAACAGGGAAAGGACCAGTATTAACACTGATAATTCGATACATCTCCAAGGTGTGAAACCGATGACCAGGATTGTCTGAAGCCTCTAAGACGGAAACAAAATACTAACAACCACAAACCAGTCTGGAGAGAATGTTACGTAACATGGCATACCTTAGTAGCAGCCTTCAGCTGTTATCATAGTTCAGTTGCTCTTAAACATAAAACCAGTTTGGCAAGTATGTTACGTAACATCTCGTGGCATTGCATCGGTAGCGTTCAGCTGTTACGGTAGTACATTTGCTCTTAAACATAAACAGAAAAAAGTTTGGCACAGATGGCGCGTAACTTGCCTGTTATCAAAGGAAAGCTATTCATCACACGAACAAGGCATATTACCTATTCTAAAAACATCGTATCCCTTTGCCCTCGAAAATAACTTCCGTGGATTACTAAAAGTTTGATGTACAGTCGTTCACCATATCGGTTTCTATTACTAAGAAATATCTGCACGTATACTTCTAACAGCCTGTATATACTTTACATTACATTCTTCAATTCTATTATTCGACGAATGGAGTACTTCGTTCTGATAGTCAGCCAATCAGCCAACAGAAACTAATTTATTGCCTTAACAAATGAAATACCGGGTGAGTCCGCTGCTCCTGGCTTTTTCTGTTGTTTGGCATCCCAACAAAAGTCACTGGTGGTATGATGGTCGTTTCTCCTTTGCTGTACACCAAACGTCCGACTCGTTGGATGAATGGTCAGCGTACTGTCCTTCGGTTCAGAGGGTCCCGGGTTCGATTCCCGGCTGGGTCGGGGATTATAACCTTCATTGGTTAATTCCAATGGCGCGGGGGCTGGGTGTTTGTGCTGTCCCCATCATCCCTGCAACTCACACACCACATATAACACTACCCTCTACCACAATAACAGGCAGTTACCTACACATGGCAGATGCCGCCCACCCTCATCGGAGGGTCTGCCTTACAAGGGCTGCACGCTGCTAGAAATAGCCACACGAAATTATATTTATTATGTACACCAAGCAACACTTTTAACCACTTACTGCACCATCAAATTCATTAAAACGTGTATGTGACAGGTATTTACACAATGCATCAAACTTCCTTACGGTTATGTAAAAAGTACGTGTCAATGAAAAGCTTTCAGAAGGGTGTGAAATAAAAGCTGAAAAGGATGGCACACTAACAGAAAACGTGTGTGCATTTGTGGTGAGGAAGTAGTTGTCCTTCTAGTATGCTTTCCGATAAACTGTCGGCTGGAGTCGCCGTGCTGTCTTAGGTTAAGTGAGGGTGCTGCTAATACAACTGCGTTCGGTAGGTGGATTCTAATCAAATTTGAGCGCGATAATTTTATCATCCAGAATCGTCCAAAAAGCCAATGTATCTGAATATCCCCACGTCGTGGGTTGTTTATTATTCTTTCTTAATCCGTTTACCATCCACGATTGGTTTTCCCTCGGACTCAGCGAGGGATCCCACCTATACCGTCTCAAGAGCAGTGTCCTGGAGCGTGGGACTTTGGATCGGGGGATAAAACTGGGAAGAAGGACAAGTATCTCGCCCAGGCGGCCTCACCTGTTATTCTAAACAGGGGGCTTGTGGGAGGATGGGAAGTTCGGAAGGGATGGACGAGGAAGAGGGAAGGAAGCGGCCGTGGCCTTAAGTTAGGTACCATCCCGGCATTTGACTGGAAGAGAAGTGGAATACCACGGAGAAACACTTCGAGGATGGCTGAGGTGGGAATCGACCCTTTACGCCTTACTCAGTTAACCTCCGGAGGCTGAGTGGACCCCGTTCCAGCCCTCGTACATTTTTTCAAATTTCGTGGCAGAGCCGGGAACCGAATCCGGGCCTCCGGGGGTGGCAGCTACTCACACTAACCACTACACCACATAGGAGGGTTATTTCTTTCTTTCGTTCTTAATCTGTTTACCCTCCAGGGTTGGTTTTTCGCTCTGACTCATTGAGGGATTCCACCTCTACCGCCTCAAGGGCAGGGCAGGATCCCGCCTCTACCAACACAAGAGCAGTGTCCTGGAGCGTGAGACTTTGGGTCGGGGGATACAATTGTGAAGGAGGGCCAATACCTCACCCAAGCATCCTCATGAGACTTTGGGTCGGGGATACAACTGGGGATGAGGACCAGTACCTCGTCGAGGTATGATCCCTGCATTTGTGTGGAGGAGGAGTGGGAAACTACTTCGAGGATCTCTGATCTGGGAATCGAAGACACCTCTACTTATTTGTCCTCCCGAGGCTGAGTGGGTGGCAGCTAATCACACTAACCACTACACCAGAGCAGTGGACTGTTATTAATCTTTTTTATCCGTTTACCAACCAGGGTTAGTTTTCCCTCGGACTTGGCGAAGGATCCCGCCTCTACCAACTCAAAGGAAGTGTCCTGGAGTGTGAGACTTTGGGTCGGGGGATACAATTGGGAAGGAGGAACAGTACCTCTCCCAAGCAGACTCATCTGCTATGCTGAACAGAGACCTTGAGGGGGATGAGCGCATTGGAAGGAACTGGCAAGGGAAGGAAGCGGCCGTGGCCGTAACTTGGGTACATCCCGGCATTTTCTTCGAGGAGAAGTGGGAAATCACGGAAAACCACTTCAAGAATGGCTGAGGTGGTAGTCGAACACCCTCTACTTAGTTGACCTCTCGAGGCTGAGTGGACCCCGTTCCAGGACTCGTACCACTTTTCAAATTTAGTGGCAGAACCGGGAATTTGAACCCGGGCCTTCGGGGTTGGCAGCTAATCTCACTAATCACTACAACACAGAGGCGGACAATTTATTTATTTATTTATTTATTTATTTATTTATTTATTTATTTATTTATTTATTTATTTATTTATTTATTTATTTATTTATTTATTTATTTATTTATTGTCGTCTGTGTGGAAATCATTCAAGGTACAGGCGTGTGCTTCCTGTGCGTTCTGTCTTGCTATACCGTAGATGAGGAGCATGTCAAGATATGCATCTTTTAAATACATAGCGAAGAAATGACGAGCACCAGGGGCAAAAGGCCTTGTTAGGTCGACGCCCCGAATAAATAGCATTTTAAAAAAAATTACGAGCACTGCTAGGCTACACCAAGTGCCATGCCAGTACACATTGAACATGCATGCTGCATGCTATCGGTCGAATATGGCATGAATGACCTTGTGCTTGTCCTTAATCTTCAGACATGCGAACAAACATATGTAGCGTTCGTGGGATCCGAACCCACCTACCAATGGCTCATCGATTAGCACGTCTGTGCACAACGTTAATACTTTTTATGCGTTTCCCAGAAAGCGGACTGGATATACATATACTTTCGTTTCTCTAATTTACTCACATTATATATCAGTAAACTCTTGTGTTTACCGTTAATTTCATATTCTAGTTAACATCATAACTTGGCATATTGGTCCGTGCCTATTTTAGCTGCATTAAACGATTGCGCGGTCTGTGGTCAGTGGATATTAATGTATCCAGTACACTGATAAGTACACCTAATCCACTACTTGATATTGGCAAACAATTCGTGTTCAGTAGATCTGGGTTATCACATCCACTCCGCAGTAACATTAAGCAACAATCCATGAGATGAGGCAACGGGAGGTCAAGGAACATTGTGCTCCAAGCCATTCACCCTGTGATACATTAGGAGGGTCCGATGTTGCATGTCTTTATTTCTTTTCAAACATTGCGTACTATTTGTTGAATGCCTTGTGTTTAATCTCTGACGCTCGTGATACGAATAAAATTATTTGGTCACAGTGAGTTTCGCACTCACCATCCAAACCCAGACGTGGTGCCATCTCTGTATTTAATCCTTTACACCACGACGACTACTGCCTCGAATATATCAGAAAGCGTACTTGGTGTAAAACTACTTCCTACTTCACAAAAAACACACATTTTCTAGCAGTATGAAATCGCTTTTAGCGTTAATTTCATATCCAATCGAAAGCTTGTATTAGGCACGAACTGTTTATATTGCCCTATGACAGTTTGATGCATTGTGTAAATATCTGTCGCATACATGATTTTTCAAAAGTCTTGCTGTGATAACGCAGTAAGTGCTTTAAAGGCGACTGTAGCGTGGTAACCGACTAAGGAGAATCGACCATCACACCACTGACGTTCGTTGGAATGCCTAACAACAGAAAAGTCAGGCGCAGCGGACTCACCTGGTATACTGTTTGGTTCTTAAAGGAGTTCAAAAAGTATGAAGTTGTACCTGCTTTTATATGATTTGAAAACCACGTAGAGCATATCCTCGCGTAAGGATGGAAACTTCGTGTATAGCAAAAACTTGATTTTACAGGAGAAAGAAAAACTGTCTTGTGGTTGAAAATGGAAAGCAAGGTTGTGCCAGTTACAAATTATAAATGAAGTCTGGTAATAGTGATACTGATTAGCAAAGAAACTAGTTCATGAATTTCATTGAAATAACAACAGGCGGGAATAGTAGCATAAAATTGCTGTTGCACTCCGTAGGCCTATAGGTGAAAAAGGAAACAAAATGACGCAACGGTAAATTGCAAATAAAAACAAATCCCTGTGAAACCTAAAATACAATTTTTCAAACAACATATTAACCTATATATTTTGCAGCCATAAGCAACGAACTTCAGATACTTGTTGACACCATCTAGCTGACGAAAGGGGGCCTGATCAGGGACCTGGATATAAGGGCTGGTTCGGGGTCCACTCAGCCTACGGGATTACAATTGAGTAGCTATCTGATGGTGAGATAGATAGACAAATAGATATAAGGTCATGCTGGGTGAAATATACTCCACCACGGTGACTGCATCAAATTTAGGGCTTTATTCAACCGTTTCAAAATGGAAACAATTTTCAAAGATTGAGTTCCCAATGCAGATGATTTTGTAACGAGTATATAACAATTACGTTCTTCAGGCTCCGAACTCATCTAACAAAACGCTGAGAATACAAAATAATGATTTAAACTGTCAAGTTGTCTCTTGCGACCATCAATAGAATAGAATAGTCTGTGCACAACATGAATTCTACTTCTATATCTCAGTTCGAATACATCAGATTTGATTCGATACTGTAATTCTTTCTGCACTATATCCTGCATGAAACCACAACAACTTGAAAGGTTTGGTTCACTGTATTTAAGGAGCACAGAATGTCCGGTATGCATAATTATTTGCAGCGTTTTGATTTGAATCTGTAGCCGAGGAAAAATAACGTCATTTCATCTCTAATAAACTTGTTAGAAATTTACCCCCGAATACTGTTGTAAATATTCATGCTGCAGCCAATTCCATAGCGCATTACTGTGAATAATCGACTATTAAGAGGACGGGCTTTAATAACATTAGCAATGTTTACTACTACTACTCCATATGGGACTGTATCGAGTCCTGAAAATATACCATGTGTAACCAATACTGAACGAGGAATACCACATTATATTATATTTTCTGTAGACGCGGAAACATCTCTCCGGCATGATAAAAATTAATATGAATATATTTTAAATACAGAGTGTATCAGAACTATACTGACAAAATAATCAGGGATGCTCTTCGTGTTCGTGTCATGTTCGATTCCCCGTTAATTCCAATAGAACGGGGGCTGGGGGTGTGTGCCGTCCTCATCACTAGAATTTATCACAGGTAGGGCCACATTCTCACAGACGCGCAAAGAAGTTTCCTTCAAGCACAGTATGTTCGTCCGGCACCATGGCCAAATGGTCAGCGTGCTGGCCTTTGGTGTCGTCCTCTTCGGACGCCATACGCCATTTCTTTATCATTATCCTAGACTATTCCTATCCGGCTCGAGAAATTCTGTCATCCAGAGAGTTGGCTATGCGTTTAGGGTCACGAAGCTTTGAGCTTGCATTTGGGAGTAGTGGGTTCGAATTCCACCGTTAATAGCCCTGGAGATGGTTTTTCCTGGTTTCCTATTTTCACAACAGGTAAGTGCTGAGAATGTATCTTCCCAATCCTAGCCCTTTCCTATCCTTGCGTCGCATAAAATCTTCGATGTGTTAGAGCGACATTAAACCACTACCTAGAAATTCTGTCTTAGCATACGAAAAGGTCTCAGGACAACAGCAAACACAACATAGACGTATCTTCTTCCAATTCCAGCCCAGTTACAGAATTTCTCTTAACTATTTCCCCAATTTCCGCATGTATGATACCTATCTATTATTATTATTATTATTATTATTATTATTATTATTATTATTATTATTATTATTATTATTATTATTATTATTATTATTATTACAGTTTACCGTCCAGGGTGGTTTTTCCTTCGGACTCAGCGAGGGATCCCACCTCTACTGCCTCAGAGGCAGTGTCCTGGAGCGTGAGACATTTGGTAGGGGGTACAACTGGGGAGAAGTACCAATAACTCGCCCAGGTGGTCTCACCTACTATGCTGAACAGGGGTCTTGAGGAACGATGGGAAAACTGGACGGGACAGACAAGGAAGAGGGAAGGAAGCGGTTCGGCCTTAAGTTAGATACCATCCCGGCATTTGCCAGAAGAAGTAATGGGAAACCACGGAAAACCACTTTGAGGAAGGCTGAGGCGGGAATCGAACCCCCTCTTCTCAGTTTACCACCCGAGGCTAAGTGGTCCCCGTTCCAGTCCTCGTAAAACACTTCAAATTTTGTGGCAGAGCCGGGAATCGAACTCGGGCCTCCGAGGGTGGAAGCTAATCACACTAACCACTACGCCACAGAGGCGGACATTGGGTTAGAATGTTAAAAAATGCACGTCTTGTGCAGAATTTTTTAAATAGGCCATAAATATCGTATTTAAAACGTCATGTCGATAATAATCATAATAATGAAATTAATGGATAAGTTAAAACATGAATTCAATAGAAGAAGCTGTGCGTACGAAATAAATTCAATGGTGGAGTCATGTGAGGCGAATGGAAGAAGACACGTTACCTAGAAGAACAACGGACTTGGCCACGGAGTGAGCTCGGGAGACCAAGGCGACGATAGTTAGACTCACTTTTTAATGATTGATCATAAGGGGTGCGGAGCTAAACTATGCCACAGAGCTAGTTGAAAATAGAGGACTCAGAAAGGCTTTCAGGCTGAACGCTGAAAGGCATATGTATATAATAAGAATACCTCTCTTCATAACGTAGTTGTATGTTGAGTAATCAGCCCGAAGGATGGTTGGATCCTCAACAACTCTGCCATCAGCTGTCATACATGGCCTAGGCCCCACTGAGGGGGCTTAAAAGCGAAATGAGAAGTGAGTAGTTTCCCGTTGATTCTCTCGCCGAGCCGAAAATTGCTATTACATATCAGCTTTTCAAGCCCAATGAAATGCACGCCCCAACCAACCCTATGATCTATATTTTCACATCGCTCATAGTAGGGACTTGGTGCATAAGGATTTCCGTAACTTCCATATTGTCAAAGTCAAGGATGAGACCTGAGAGAAATCAAAGAAAGTAACAGATTCGTTCTTTTCCATACTAGAAGACAAAGAACTAGGTCTTGCTAGCATAAGCTGATAAAGCTAAACCGTTATTATTATTATTATTATTATTATTATTATTATTATTATTATTATTATTATTATTATTATTTCTGAATTGGACACTTTCATATTTCCTTTTCTATGTTCCTACGTTCAATCCCTCACTTCTTTACACTACTCTTTGTTCGGTCTTCCACGCACGAACTTTATTTCATTTTTATCATTCATACGCCTCCCTTCATGCTCTGTCTCTCACATGCAGCTATCTCGGCACCCTTCTGCTACCTTCTTCCTCCACCCTCAACTTCTGTTATTTGCTGTCCGAACTTTTGACAGGACTACATGGCAGATACAGTCCATACGAACTCTTAAGACGAAGTCATTTCCATGTCATACAAAACTTTTGACAGGAGGCAAATAAGAAACGCAACATTTCCACATTAAGAAACACAGGGAAACAAGATGCTTTTAGTAAACAAACTAAACATACTTTAGCCTCTGAGGATATAATATGAGCCAGGTTCTATGCTGAACAGGTCCTCACTCAATCTTCTCAGACGTAAATATCATTCGTCCAAGATGTGACACGGGTTATTTCAATGTTTCCTTTAAAGTTCAGTATTCTTTCTCATGCTCACTAAGAGGTGCACCGAAGCTAAAATTCCAGTGGTAACGACAGTTGTCCTGAGTGTGGTGTTTCTCCAGAATTGCCCATACTCAGTCCTGGCTAATTATGTGATGGAATAATATTGCAAAAGTCCTACAATATTTCTAATTCCTAGGCACAAATAATTACAACTTCACAGACTTCTTGAAACCCTACCATAACGCATGTAATCGTTCACTATTTAAACATGTATCTAAACAAAACTAATGACCAAAAATAAATTGAAATCATTCCTGTAAATAAGTTAACGAAAATTGATTTCTTCAGACAAAATTATGAAGAAACGCATCACAGTGAATGACAGTACATTTCTATCCACCGAGAAAAAATAGTTTCCATTTTGTTACACTCATCAGTAGGGCTAGGATTCTGAATATTTTGAATTTTTTTTTGTAAGACTGACTAGTTGCTCAAATATATATAAGTTATATATGTTTCATGAAAGAATGAGCTCAACGAAGTCAATTTGTTAGTCTTCTTTTTGCATTTTTTGCCATTTTTGAGGGATAGGGCATTGTGGGGGAAGTTCAGGTAAATTTGGTCATTTTTCTACTATGTTCAAGAAAGAAGAATTTTTTTAATGTTTAGCTATTTTAATTCTGCATTTTACAAAATTTCCGTGCTGAATACTTTGATTTCATACAAGCATAATATATATTTTCCAGGAAACGGATACCCTCTTCCTCTATTCCCAAAAGTATGCGCATAATGGACTCGCCCATAGAAGGAAGTACATTTGCCTCTCGCGTAGGTAGAACGCTGCAGCTAGCAATGAGTCGTTGAGCACGTGGTATTTCTTCGAGCTGGAAGTGCTGTTCTATTAGACGGGAAATTACAATATGCCTAAAGTGAAGCAAAGTGTGCCTGTTAAACTAAAACAGTTTGTTTCGCAATGTGGAGAAAGGGTCTTTACCACTGACGGGACAATACTTTACTGCAAACTTTGTGACGTGAGAGTGGCCGCTGTAAAATGGTTTACGGTGGAACAACATGTATCGCGTGAGAAAAAAAACGTAGTCTCCAATGACTTCAGGATGAAGGAACATTACTACAACAGAAGCTTCTTGGAGAAACCCATTCATCCTCTTCACCATTCTTTGATGAACTGTGTAGAATTTTTCTTTGTGCCGATATCCCATTGAGTAAGTTAACCCTTTCCTGGCCAGTGGGTGATAAAATTCCCACTAACTTTATTCCGCTACTGGGCCATTGGGTAACCTGATTCCCACATTTAATTTGTGCTGCTATCTGCTTTGGACATCAGAAAATCTAGAAAAAATTTCTGCTCTGGTATATTTTCAGTTTCTAGGTTGGTGGAGGTGTCTGTTCACATGTGTGTAGTGTAATGACTGTCAGGAGCGTGCAATTTTGGGAAGCGAAGTAATTTTCTGCACCAGAAAAATGGATCTTAGTAATTCTAAGCTATTTACGTTATCATAAATTATTCTGTAGTGCTTCAGACATAGATTGAGCATATTTGTGTCTCAGTATGGGTAAATAAATAGGATTTATGTAAAGGTGAAACACAGGAATATAAGTTCTTCATCTTGGCATGATTATCCATCTCCAGAATTCTTTTGTTATTTTGTTTTATTTCATTTTAATATGTTACTGAGTTCCAGAAATTCCATGAAAAGTAAAATGTAATACACTGACTGACAGAGCAAATGCAACACCAAGAAGGAGTGGTCAGAACTTTATGCCAATTGCAGGGTAGACTGACGTCACTGAGGTATGCTCATGATGTGAAATGCGCCGCTGTGCTGCGCACGTAGCGAACGATAAATGGGACACGGCGTTGGCGAATGGCCCACTTCGTACCGTGATTTCTCAGCCGACAGTCATTGTAGAACGTGTTGTCGTGTGCCACAGGACACGTGTATAGCTAAGAATGCCAGGCCGCCGTCAACGGAGGCATTTCCAGCAGACAGACGACTTTACGAGGGGTATGGTGATCGGGCTGAGAAGGGCAGGTTGGTCGCTTCGTCAAATCGCAGCCGATACCCATAGGGATGTGTCCACGGTGCAGCGCCTGTGGCGAAGATGGTTGGCGCAGGGACATGTGGCACGTGCGAGGGGTCCAGGCGCAGCCTGAGTGACGTCAGCACGCGAGGATCGGCGCATCCGCCGCCAAGCGGTGGCAGCCCCACACGCCACGTCAACCGCCATTCTTCAGCATGTGCAAGACACCCTGGCTGTTCCAATATCGACCAGAACAATTTCCCGTCGATTGGTTGAAGGAGGCCTGCACTCCCGGCGTCCGCTCAGAAGACTACCATTGACTCCACAGCATAGACGTGCACGCCTGGCATGGTGCTGGGCTAGAGCGACTTGGATGAGGGAATGGCGGAACGTCGTGTTCTCCGATGAGTCACGCTTCTGTTCTGTCAGTGATAGTCACCGCAGACGAGTGTGGCGTCGGCGTGGAGAAAGGTCAAATCCGGCAGTAACTGTGGAGCGCCCTACCGCTAGACAACGCGGCATCATGGTTTGGGGCGCTATTGCGTATGATTCCACGTCACCTCTAGTGCGTATTCAAGGCACGTTAAATGCCCACCGCTACGTGCAGCATGTGCTGCGGCCGGTGGCACTCCCGTACCTTCAGGGGCTGCCCAATGCTCTGTTTCAGCAGGATAATGCCCGCCCACACACTGCTCGCATCTCCCTACAGGCTCTACGAGGTGTACAGATGCTTCCGTGGCCAGCGTACTCTCCGGATCTCTCACCAATCGAACACGTGTGGGATCTCATTGGACGCCGTTTGCAAATTCTGCCCCAGCCTCGTACGGACGACCAACTGTGGCAAATGGTTGACAGAGAATGGAGAACCATCCCTCAGGACACCATCCGCACTCTTATTGACTCTGTACCTCGACGTGTTTCTGCGTGCATCGCCGCTCGCGGTGGTCCTACATCCTACTGAGTCGATGCCGTGCGCATTGTGTAACCTGCATATCGGTTTGAAATAAACATCAATTATTCGTCCGTGCCGTCTCTGGTTTTCCCCCAACTTTCATCCCTTTCGAACCACTCCTCCTTGGTGTTGCATTTGCTCTGTCAGTCAGTGTATATTAGTAGCTTGTTTCATGACAAATAAATGTGTTCAGATTACCTTTCCCATATATAATTGTGGATGTATTACTCGTTTGGCTTTCACTTTGTACACCCTTTATTCTACCTGAAGCGTCTCCGAAGACCTTAAAAAGTAGTTAGTGGGACGTAAAACAAATAACATTATTATTATTATTCTACCTGAAATGATGGTTACAGCTGTATTCAGCGTAAACTATTTATACTTCTTTGTGGTATAAGATGAATGCACATATTCACATTCTATGTCCTGATGTGTGTGTGCTAGCGTTTATTTATTGGAAAGTATAGTTCCCACATTAGTGTCACTTAGGCATACTGACAGCCATTGGGATATACAGTTCCCACATTTTTTCCACAGTTACAGTGTTTGAATTTTTTTTTTAAATGGCCTCTCATTCCTTGACATTCCATCACTACAAAACAAAGTATAGTTCCCAAAAATTCGTTTCTTAAATAATTTGGCCAGGAAAGGTTTAAACCACCCTAAACTGCACAATTTCTTAGAGAATCACACAGGAAAATCCATACCGGATTCTTCTACGTTAAGGAAAATCTATGTTAGACGATGCTATGAAAAACTTTGAAAGAAATCAGGAAAAGAGTTGGAAATAAAAAATACGGGTATCGATAGACGAGATGACAGACTGTTCAGGACGATATGTAGCTAACGTGGTGGTAGGAACACTGGACGAGGACGTTCCTGGTTAACACTTTCTACTCTATTGTGAGCATTTACAAAAGGTGAACTACTCAACAATCAGCAAAGTTCTTGATAAATAGTTGACATATTTGTGGCCTGATGGCATTCCGCATGACAATGTGTTGCTCTTAGTAACGGATACAGCCCCCTACATAGTCAAGGCTGCTAATTCGCTTCGTGCTCTCTACTCTAAAACTGTGCATTTAACCTGTTTGTCCCACGCGTTACACCGAGTCGCGGAGGAGGTTCGCGGTCATTTTCCAGAAGTTGATCAATTCATAGGATGTTTGAAAAAGGCATTCTTGAAGACACCAACTCGAGTTTCAACTTTCAAGTCAGAAGCTCCAGATATTCCACTTCCTCCTCCTCCCGAAGGACAGGATGGGGAACCTGGATTGAAGGCTGCACACATTATAGCGAGAACCTACAAGTGGTGAAACAAATCGTGGATTCATTCGACAGCACTGAAGCCGCATCAATCAAAGTAGCGCAGAAACTTATGGCAGATAGGGAAATTGCAAGGAAACTTGCTTACATAAAAGTAAATTTTGGATTTCTTCCTACTGCCATAACCGCTCTGGAAAAGTCGGAAGTGCCGCTAGTGCAGCAGTTACAACTTGTGCTGAAAGTGGTGAATGATTTGGATCGAGCGTGTGGCATAGTGGTACAACCTGTGTCTGAGAAAATGAAGAAGGATTTGAAGAAAAATGAAGGGTGTCAGACAACGTGATCAATTGCTAAAATTTTCTCAGGTGAAACATTTTCTCTTTGTGACGTTGGCGACAGTGAATTAAATTCAAGTGACAGTGTTTGCTTTATGTATGCTTCTGTTGTGTCGGTGGGTGTAGAAAGGGGCTCTTCTATGTGTAAAGCTTCGTTGGCTGATAATAGACAATCATTTTCATTTGAAAATCTACACCATATATTCGTTGTTCATTGCAACTCACACCTGGGACCTTTATGAATGAGAAATGTCTGTTTTGTAAACATTTAAGTATTATTTTCAAAATTCATAACTCGAAAATATATTACAAAATGTCTGTTTTGCCAATATTAATAGCTTGAATTCATTTTTTACCACACAAGAACCAACAATACAGACATCACAGAAAATCAAATGGTTTTTAATTTTAGGTCGTTTTCTACATATTTTAGGTCACAAATGCACTTTTTATTTTGCATTTTGGCAGTTTTTAGGTCATCATAATCCTATACCTACTTATTAGTGAATCGTTCCCATCCAAAATAGAAATATGCCAGGCTAAGTCGGTGAGCTCGCAGTACGTTCGGTCAAAAGTGGGCGTTAAAACTTAAGTTAACTTCCTAAGAAGTAAATACCAATGGTATATGAATGGAAAACAGTATCATTTAGTGTGAATAAGAAGCAAATCCGGGGTAAAATAGGTTTATTTAACTAATCATATGATAAAATTATCCATACTAAACGAAAATGAATTTATAAAAATAATTTAAATTGACTCAAGCTGTCAGTAAAATAACAATTATGTGCCGTGCACATCAGAAATAATTACAGGTACAAACAATGTTAGTCGGACCAAATGCCGAACAAATGAAAAACAAGAAAACATAATTAAAGCTTGGCAAGATCTACATCTTTCATGAGAACGACGCCGCTAAGTGAATATGCCGGTAGCCCCGAAGAGTTGCAATTACGATTGTCCAATAAGATATTCCTCGAAAAAGAAAATCACGCTAGTTTCAATCAATTATATACATATTTACATATTTAAAGTAATTAAATGCAGCACGGTAAATCCACGTTCCTAATCTTAGAGACTACACTGGTTCTACTCACAGACCGTTCTGTCGCAAGTGGATAAGCACTGATGCTGTCTACCCTTAAAGAAAAAATAGCTCCGGGCTAAATTAAAATGCAAATCATTTAAAAAAAAACGTTGACACACAGATATGGACAACGGTAAACACATAAAAATAAAATTTTACAAAACAATAAAATCCTGAAAACAGAGGCAAAATCACTCGTGCAGAGGACGAGTCATAACTCAGAATATGCCTACATGCCAGTTTTCTGTTTGTTTTTTTTTTCTATTGGTGCTAGTGGTTTAACGTCTCACGAATGCATGAAAGGTTTTCGGCGACACAAGAATTGGAAAGGTACCAGCCATGTCCTTATCAAGTTACAGCCGTGGCATTTACTGGTGTGAAAACGAGAAACCACAGAAAACTATCTTCAGGGCTGCCAATGGTAGAATTCGAACCCACTATCTCCCGAATATTTCACAGCTACGTGATCGGCATGGTGCAGCCAACACGCTTGATATATTCCTGTTGCTACTTCATAGCTATTAGTATCTCGATTCTCAGACTAGCTACCAAGTCGCTCAGCTCTTTTTAATGATTATATGAACCAGGATCTGACTACAAAGAACCACACATTTAACCAAGGAGAATCGCCCTCTGCGCTTCACGTCACCGAGTCCTAATTCTCTCATTTACCGGGCGAGTTGGCCGTGCGGTTAGGGGCCCTCAGCTTTGACCTCGCATACTGGAGATGGTGCGTTCGAACCCCACTATAGGCAGCCCAGAAGATGGAATTCCGTGGTTCCCATTTTCACACCAGACAAATTCTGGGACTGCATACACCTTAAATAAGGCCACGACCGCTTCCTTCCTACTGCTGGACCTGTTGTTCTGGGTGATTTCCGACAAAAGAGTAGCGTTACAAAAATGCTCCAAAGTTTGGGTTGGGAAGAATTGGGAGAAAGGAGACGAGCTGCTCGACTAAATGGTATGTTCCGAGCTGTCAGTGGAGAGATGGCGTGGAATGGCATCAGTAGACGAATATGTTTGAGTGATGTCTTTAAAAGTAGGAAAGATCACAATATGATGATAAAGTTGGAATTCAAGAGGACAAATTGCGGCAAATATTCGTTTATAGGAAGGGGAGTTTGGAATAACTTACGAAGGGAGATATTCAATAAATTTCCTATTTCTTTGCGATCATTTAAGAAAGGGCTAGGAAAACAACAGATAGGGAATCTGCCACATGGGCGACTGCCACTGATTGATTGATTGATTGATTGATTGATTGATTGATTGATTGATTGATTGATTGATTGATTGATTGATTGATTGATTGATTGATTGATTGATTGATTGATTGATTGATTCTATCTCATCCTCGCCATAAGACCTATCTGTGTCGGTGCGACGTAAAGCAAAATAGTAAAAAACACTGGAAAAAAGAAAAACACAGGAACTATATTATGGTTCATTATGAAATACCGGTACTTCGTTCAGAATACTGTTTCTTTATTTCATTCTATTTTCATTTTTTTGTTATTTATTGCTTTTTGCTTTACGTCGCATTGACACAGGTAGGTCTTATGGCGAGGATGGGGTAGGAAAGGCCTAGGAATGCGAAGGAAGCGGCCGTGGCCTTATTAACGTACAGCCCCAGCATTTGCCTGGTGTGAAAATGCGAAACCACGGAAAACCATCTTCATGGCTGCCGACAATGGTGTTCGAACCCACTATCTTCCGGATTCAAGCTCACATTTGCGCGCCCCTAACAGCACGGCCAACTCACCCAGTTTTGTTCTTTATTTAGGCTTATTAAATTATTTTTCAAATGTGTTTCAGTAGGTACCGTCTGATTTAAAGGACTTTTTTTTCCATTTTTACAGAACGTTAGGATGTAATGTTTATTGAAATAAGTTGTATAATACACATATTTTCTTAGTGTTACCCTCGCAGTTTTGAATTAATCTAATAAAAAATTTATAATATCTATAGGTCTACAGGGTGGTCGGTAACAACGTGAACCAGGTATATGGGCGTTAGAGGGTTCGTCATGCTGATAACAATTATGAAAAGTAATTAGATATCTCTTGCCGTTGTCATTTTATCAGCCACTGAAGTGAGCCAATCAGATCGCTTCGCGGACGACTTCAAATGGGCTTTGCGAGGCGGTGTTGCTAAATCTGCGCGTGGCTAATGATCGGCTTGAGAGGGCCAATAGAAGAAATAAACTTCTCCAGGGGAGGACTTGAACAAGGACCTCCCTGCTGATAGGCCCGACCCATAGCAAGCACGCTATGGTGGCACTGGCTAAAACTCACTGTGTATTCGGGGTTGATGCTCATATCTGGGCATGGCTCTCAAGCCCGACCAAGCCACATGCAGATTTAGCAACACCGCCTCGTAAAGCACATTTGAATTCGGACGCGAAGCGATCTGATTGGCTAAATTCAGCAGCTGATAAAATGACAAGGGCGCCAGATATCGACGTAAATTTTTCAAATTATATATCAGTATGACCAGCGGTCTAACGCTCATATACTCGGCTCATGTTGCTTCCGACTACCCAGTATACAATGTTAAGAGACTAAATAGACGAAAGCCGGGCAGAGTGGCTCAGGCGGTTGAGGCACTGGCCTTCTGACCCCAACTTGACAGGTTCGATCCTGGCTCAGCCCGGTAGTATTTGTAGGTGCTGAAATACGTCAGCCTCTGGTCGGTAGATTTACTGGCACGTAAAAAGAAATCGTGCGGGACTAAATTCCGGCACCACGGCGTCTCCGAAAACCGTAAAATTAGTTAGTGGGACGTAACGCCAATAACAGTATTATTATTATTATTATTATTATTATTATTATTATTATTATTATTATTATTATTATTATTATTATTATTATTATTATTATTATTAAAGAGACTAAAGACTGCAGTGTCCAAATTCCTGAAATGAAGCAGTTTTTCCGCATCTCTTTCACAGCTAGCCATATAAATAGGCAGGAATGGATATAATCTTCCAGAGTCTTAGCTTGGGAAATCACCATATAATAACTGTATGAATAGAATTGTTCCATGCCACATTCACATGAGTTTATACATACAACACTATATATATATCCCACAATGTCTGCTTGATTTGTACTGCATCTGCCTAAAAATGTTATACGTGTTAGTATACGGATGTATTAAATAAATGAATAGACAATTCGTGCCTTTGTTGCAGGAGTCGTCTGGAGTACTACGAACAGTCATGCGCAGTGGACAGCGTGACCAAGAAGTGCGCAGGACCTCCAGCAGAATGCCGAAAAGCCATGCTGGGTATCCTAGGAACTGAACTACGGTCGAACTGCGCCTGCAAAGGAACGGATTTCACACAGCTTTAC
This sequence comes from Anabrus simplex, assembly GCF_040414725.1. NCBI lineage: Eukaryota > Metazoa > Arthropoda > Insecta > Orthoptera > Tettigoniidae > Anabrus > Anabrus simplex. The sequence continues at coordinate 1,132,608,631 of NC_090266.1, forward strand.
GACTGTTTGGGATGGCAACGCCTCTTATGGGTCAACCCTTGTGTCGGTTAGTGTAACAGTTTTAGCAACCTTTCTATCATTAAACTTTGATGATATCATACGTAACCATTGTCCATGTGCAGATACAACGCTTGTAAGTCTTGAGAATATAAAGAAAGGAAAATGATTCTAATATTTGTAGTCTTGAAATTTAACGGTAATTTTAATTACAAAAGCCTTAGAAGGTCCCATACCTGCTATTTGACACGAACACTCAAGCAATTCTATTTTTAGGGCTGATTTATTATTATTATTATTATTATTATTATTATTATTATTATTATTATTATTATTATAACAGAGGTTGGGAATAAGAAACTTATGAGCCTCAGATACGGATGAGGTAGCTGCAAGAGAACCAAAACTACCTCAGTTTTAACAAGATTTTATGTTACTCCTTTTTCCCTACTGTTTTCTTTTCTTTTTCTGAATTTTAGTTAACAACTAAATAAGTAAATAAAGTGAGCTCAAAAATTTTACAGTGATTATGTATAAGCTTACAATAAAACATGCGAAATTTTTGGAAAAACCGTCCACAAAGGAAATTGATAAGTGTTAACAAACTAAGGCTCATAGACCATCATAGGATCCCTCAATTAGTGTGACCATGCAAGCCCTGTTTTTCTATATTGGAGAACAAGTCTGGTACATTCACGTACCTCAAAGGAAATTCGACTGAGTGACTAGCTACAGGGTTTGGTTCACGTAGCTGTCAGTTTGCATTCTGGAGATAGTGGGTTCGAACCCACTCTCGGTAGCCCTAAAGATCATTTTCAGTGGTTTCACATTTTCATAAAGAAAAATGCTGGGTCTGTACCTTAATTAAGGCCACGGCAGCTTCCTTCCCACTCCTAACCCTTTCCTATACCATCGGCGTGACGTAAAGAGGCGGCCAAATGAACTAATTGGGCACATCCACCCGAATAGGCAAGAGCTAATATCATAACACATAAGTGGCTAACAAGGAATATTAACACCAAAAGTTGAAAGAATCAATTTAGAAAAGGCATAAAATAGCAAAATAAAAGGGATACAAAGTCAGGGGAGAGCTCTTAAATGGCTGATAATAGAAAACATCCGACTGGGACACGATTGCCCAATTGAAACTGGGGTGAAGCCCAGATTACTGTGTGACCGGAAGAAAGGAAAAGCTTAAAATCCAATTGTTTACATTTCAACAGAGCCGCAGCTAATGGAAATGGAAGAGGATGTCCAGGGTAACACACTCAATCATTCTCGTGACATTTAGAGGAATAAATGTGAAGTCTGATGCTTAAGTTAACACCACATCGCGATTTGAGATACGAGCGAAAATACCCTAACACTTGCCTTATTAATCGTTTAACAACCCAGATCTTCCCTACATAATTTAACAAGAAAGCAGAATGTCTGAACCTAAAAACTGCGTAGTTTTAGAATATTACACCCCCCCCCCTCCCAGCCAAGGAGTGGAATTATGACGTTAGCGATAGCACTTTACATTTCAGAGATATCCTACATTCTTAGCCAACCAGCCGTGGCGCGGTACCGCAGTCATACGTCAAGTTCTTTAGTCCAGTTGCACACGCAGAAAGACATTCACAGAAGAAATACTCTACTCATTTACAGTTAGCTGGTCAGGCTTGATGGCGAAACACAGTAGAAACCACCCTACTGTTACGTAGAGATACCAACCCCGAATACGGCATTTATCTCAGTAGCATATACTGTAATGTCGAGATGGCAAGCAGAATAGGTGTAAGATACAGTGACACACTATAGTGTAAGACGTCACGTCACAGTTGTCATTATTATTATTATTATTATTATTATTATTATTATTATTATTATTATTATTATTATTATTATTATTAAGTTTATATTTCGTGGTTCGACGGAGATGCGGGGTTATTCACGAGTAACTGATCCTTCCAAAATATTCTTTGAGTTAATTATTCCTAAGTAAATAATTATTATTATTATCATTTCGTGCGGCTATTTCTAGCCGTGTGCAGCCCTTGTAAGGCAGACCCTCCGATGAGGGTGGGCGGCATCTGCCACGTGTAGGTAACTGCCTGTTATTGTGGTGGAGGATAGTGTTATGTGTGGTGTGTGAGTTGCAGGGATGTTGTGCACAGCATAAACACCCAGTCCCCGAGCCAAGGGAATTAACCATTTAAGGTTAAAATCTCCGACCCAGCCGGAAATCGAACCCGGGACCCCTGTGGCCAAAGGCCAGCACGCTAACCATTTCCCCATGGAGCCGGGCATAAGTAAATAATTACATGTATATTTTCAAGCTAGTAATAATATATAACAGTAATGTAAAGTAACGATCGAACAGAACTTTCCTAGCTGGGCTGCGAGAAAGAAACCGGGACCACAATTCTGAAAATTAAAAATGCATTATAGTCAGTGATTTATCTATTTGGATATATTACATAAATTGATCGATTTCACAATGTTCGTTGCTATAATATGGCTTTGTCAGATGTAAGTTTTCTGCTATGCCCCATCCAATCGTACAATGTTGGTTTGAACGCGAATAAGCTGGCTCCTGTTAATAACTTCTGGACATGAAAGCATACAGTGTAGGGCTATTGGTATTCATGACATGCAGTGTCCTCTCTGACAGAATATAATTCCGTCTATTTCATTTACTGTCAGATATTGGCTTGCTCTATCAACAACGAAGCAAATTTTACCTCGGAAATCAGCCAGTAGTTGTTTACCCCCGTAGGTTAACTGTCAATGAAATCGTCCTCAAAAAAGCACGTTCTGTTCCAAGCCCTGCCAAAGCGCTTGTAAGAAGCGTGTGGCCTCCGGAGAGGCCTGGTGCAGGTCTTTAGATTTGACGCGCGTCTGTGAGGATGGGGCCCTAACTAGGATGAATTCTAATGCTGAAGACGGCAGACACACCCACCCCCAAGCAATTGGAATTAACCAATTAAGGTCAAAATCCCCGACCCGGCCGTGAATCGAACCCTGGACCCTCTAGACCAAAGGCTAGCACGCTAACCATTTAGCCATGAAGCCGGACTTTTAAGAAGTGAAAGGTGTACATGCAGCTCATCTTTTTTATTTTTTATTTTTATTTGTACTTGCAAAGAGTTACACCACTGCCAAATACAGAACATGTCTTAGGTGGTAGCTTTTCACCTCATGTTGTCCTAAGTCCTCCCAAACCAAACCCCATGGCTAAATTGCTCCGAAGGCCATGGTCTACCAAGCGATCGCTGTTCAGCCCGAAGGCCTACATAAGACGAGGCGTCATGTGGTCGGTACGACGGATCCTCTCGGCCGTTATACTTGGCTGTCTAAATTGGAGCCGCTATCTCACCATCACATACATGCTCAATTGTAATCATATAGGATGAGTGGACTTCGAATCAGCCCTTAGATCCAGGTAAAATCTCTGACATGCACGGGAATCGAACCCGGTGCCTCCAGGTAAGAGGCAGGCACGCTTCCCCAACACCACGAGGCTGGATGTAACTCCTTCAAAATATGACATTTTTATATATTGCTTTACAATTTGCTCTACGTCGCACGAACTTAGATAGGACTTATGGCGACGAGGGGATAGCAAAGGGCTAGAAGTGAGAAGGAAGCGACCATGGCCTTAATTAAGGTACAGCCCCATTATTTGCCTGATGCGAAAATGGGAAACCATAGAAAACCATCTTCAGGCCTGCCGACAGTGGGGGTTCGAACCCACAGCTACGTCACCGAAACCGTACAGTCACTTGCTCGGTGAAAATCTCTCATCTGGCAGCTAAAACAAACAAATCATTAGAAGCGATTACATTTAACTGTCTCCTAACAAATAGTTCTACACATATCCCAAATTGATATTGATTTTCGATCTGTCATTTGTTGTGAAAATGTTAAGCAATGTTAAACTAAAAGCAACGAATATACGGTATATTCAGTAAGAGGAATATAGGATACGTACTATCGCTGTAGTCAGAACGTTATTATTATTATTATTATTATTATTATTATTATTATTATTATTATTATTATTATTATTATTATTATTATAAACATAACTACGAAGTCATCGGTTCTGAACTCAATCCATGAAGACCAAATATCCAAATCTTATATCTATTTTATGTTCCATTTCAGTTGAATCACAAAAGGATTTCCACACGAAGAGATCGATGGAAGGCTTGACGACCACTACTGTGTCTTCCTCTACGAGTTCGACGACCAGCACGACGTGGCAGCCACCAGGGAATAACTCACTCCTACATGCGACACCTATGCCCGTTCCTGTGGGCACTACTGCAGCGATGGGACCACAAAGCACGGAACTGGTGGTAGTCACCACTCCCAGCACCACCCCCACCACGACCACACCGACAACTACCACTCTTCCACCTCGTGAGTACCGTCTCATTTGGTGAGATTCACTGTTCTGCAGGGAGGATGTTTCACAGTACTACCGTTATTAAAATGATAAATATCTTCCTAGTCATTTTAGAAAACGGTAATCCAATCAGTATTACTTCATAAAACCTCTTGTATTATTAAAATGTATTTAAAGTTCAACTTTCATGCTTGATTCTAGAGAATCACTCTTACTTTACAATATTAAAGATATATGTTAATTCTTTCAGAATAATTAGCATTATCATACGGTACTGAAACAGAGTCTGCAAGGCTTATATTGTGTTACATATAATTTCAAGTGCACACGACACGTAATAAATAAATGCGTGAAGATTTAATAAATCTCAAATGCCTTTGAGCTTAAATGGTGACAAATCCACGAAATATGTCAAAGAACATCGACATTTCTTTCAAAAAACTACAAAATTGCTAAGAATGTTTATGACAATCAAATAATAGTTCAATCTACGTATTATTAATTTCTGTCTGCTTTGAAGTTTGGGAATAGTGGTAGTAGAATTTCATGTGAATTTTGTCATATGTTTTTCTACAAGCAAATTTGATATTGTCTAATAAATGTGTAAAGAAAATGTATTTCTGCGGAAGAGCTCTTCAAATCAAGAGAGAAAGAATCACAGGGAGCTGTTTTCCGCATCAGCAGAACCACAAGCATCATGGCAGCAGCGTGGCGCGTAAAAGAGGAGGAAGAAAGGCCCATCTACCCCACTTACTATTTCTCTTTATTATTCTCTTCATATCTTTGCATCAAGAATTATTCAGGGTCACTGGTGCATAAAGAAGTTAATTCAGTGTAAAAGGATAATGTTTTTAATGAGTCCAACTACTTAACAGAATGTTTCGACTGGTGGGTAAAACACATAAATTAAATAACATTAATATCAAACGTGTATACGCAAGCCTCGATAGTTTATAATCAAATAAGAAGACGCTCCACTTTATAGAAAAGTTACAGCTAATGAGGCCTATAAATAGACAGGGATGCATTTATTCTTCTAGAGTCGTAGCTTGGAAGATTACCATACACATCAGCTGGATGAGTAGAAAATTTCCCTACTAGTTTTTTATTGAATTACATTGTAATGATCATTGTATTGTTGACATGAGAACGTAAGAATATTTCATAGAGCGCGGTTAAACTGAAACGGAAGAAGATATGCAAACATGGAAATTATCTTTATTTGATCACTGGTAGAAATGCATCAACAGCAGCAGTAATTCCTCCAAGGGTTGGAACGTGGTGTAAAAACATATTATTGAACGAAAGCCAAGTATCTTCACGACGCTGGAGCAGTTTAGGTAAGGACAAATTTAATGAATCACATTTGCTAGTTCCATCCTCACTACATGTGTTTGGAAATAGGCTTGTTTTGTCATAAAGTAACAGCTATGATAATCGTAAACATACATTTCATGGCCTTCATCCACTCCTCCTCTTTGACGCGCCACGGTTGCCTCTACCTGACCAGACGTTTCATCAAAATCAGGACAACATGCGATACTGAGTGCCTAACTGCGCTGTTTGAACTGTACTTTGGAACAATACTCTGGAATGTTGAGGAAAGGAACCTGTGGCTTCCGTACCTTCAAGATCGAAGACAAAATCTCGTTCCTTTGTTAAATATCGGTACTTCCCACAAGGCAAGGAAACGTCTTGTCAGGGAGAGCATCAGCTGTGGTATGACGATGTAAAATGCATATGCTCACGAATGTGGTGATTTGCTCTGAAAATAATTCCGAAATGCAAATGTCAAAACAGTCTATCTCCAAACTTCATTACTTTAGAAGTTAACAAGTAAGTTATATTTCAGTATGTTTTTCTTGAAACTGTATTTTCATTCACTTCATTCTTCCTTCTACTCATACTTGTTTTCCAAGTTCCCTTCCATTGTTTTCCAAAATTATCCCCGTACATTCGTTATCCTCAAATAAATAGATTTCAAAACTGTATATGCAAAACTGAAAAAAAAATGTGATATTGCTCGCCATAAGTTCTCCCAAAACCTACCAGTCATCAGAGTACGTGGGAACTTTCAAGAACATGCAAATACTCGCAAAGTAGTTCTAACCGTATGTGCTTGCTGAATCTAAAACACAAGACGCTGAAAGCAAAAGCTGCTTGGACTCAAATAGTTTCAGTGCTTAGTTTGCAAAGAAACTAATAACAGCTTTGAGTTAAAAATTAATTCGTATTAAACACTAAAGAATTCGTTGAAATATACTCAAATCGACGAAATTCTCTTTTCACTCTCTTTAATGAACATATACAGTACATCGTCATTCCTACCAGTTATATCAAAGCCGTCTTCAAAATAACTTTATTGTAATCTCTGCTTGGAGATTAACCCCAGTCGATTTACCAATTGTTTGAGTGTATCTTCTTACTTTCTTTGGCAAGCGGTTGAACTTTACAAAAACTCAGATTCGTTTACGGAGATGATAGAATAGGAAAGGGCATGGACTTTAAAGGAGGCGGTACAGCCTCGGCATTTGCCTATTCTTGAAATATTAAAACACGGAAAACCTACTTCATGGCTGCCGATGGTGCGGCTCGAACGCATGCGTACAGCTAGGGGGTCCGTACCAAATAGTCAGTTTGCTCGGTAATGCTTCTGGTCATTTTCTTCTCTGTTCTAATCTGATACGTTTTCTGATTAATGTCTTCCTATTTACAAGTCTCACGTTGTAGTACTGACACAATTCCAAGAATTTGTCAGTGGCTACTACAATAGCATATCCTTGAAGTGAATCTCTTCGGTTCTACGTTGAGATCTAAAGCATCAGGAGACGTGCAGAATTTTCCTCCCTACTGTACTTCAATACAGACGAAATGCTTAATTTTCCTTCACTGTAAAGCTCCGTGCATGACATCAGCAGTACACGACAGGTGGAACGCAACATTCTAGATGTAATTTACGTGTGAACAATTTAATATTTTTAAACTTTTATATCCAGACAGCCTCCGTGGCTCAGACGGCAGCGCGTCGGCCTCTCATCGCTGGATACCGTGGTTCAAATCCTGGTCACTCTATGTGAGATTTGTGCTGGACAAAGCGGAGGCGGGACTGGTTTACTCCGGGTACTCCTGTTTTGCCTGCAATCTTTCATTCCAGCAACACTTTCCGTTATAATTTCATAGCATTTGTCAGTCAATCATAAATCGCTTTGGGAATGACGACCCCATCGTACTAATAGCCTATATATGGTTCATTCATTCCATCCCTGGACCTGGTCAAAAACTAGAACACAGGTTGTAGGCTTTCATTATATCCAGAGATGTTTCATGCGATATCTTTTGATTTCAAATTGACAGATGTTTTGAAGTAAAACTGTATAGAATAAATATATTTTTTCAAGATATACTTGATTTTCTAACAATTCATGTTAACCTAGATTTCGTTTACATTGCTCATAAATGAATACTATAATTTAAAAAGGGTCTAAATGCCAAAATTTAAAATCAGAGAAAATAAGAAAAACAAGTTTTTTTTACATAGTAACATATTAGCACAATTTTTTTCAAAAAAACGTAGATATATAGAAACATATTAAGCAAGCATATATTAAAGGAAAAATACTTTAGTACAAAACACATGAATGAAAACTGAAAACTAAAAATGGATCTATGTACCATGTTCTTATAACTAATCAAATTCTCAGCTTATGTTATCAAACATATTATATTTGTAACTTTAATTCAGCTACAATTTTAGTACACAGAAAACTGCAAATCTTCAGGGTACGATTATGTAATTACATTGTTTGTGTCGTTCTGATAAACAGGAGATCGTTTTACTCAAGTCCTTTTTCTTGTGATTTGTGATGCGATTTATACACTCAAGCTGCTGCTTCTCCGTAGTTGTAAGATCTTGTCATAATCTTCTTCCAGTTTTGCAATGTTTGGGGTGGTACAGTTAGAAATATCATTCAATTTTCGTTTATGATTTTAATCCCGGAAGCTTTAGAATTATATAAATTTCCAGTGTTCATAAATAATTGCAATAATCCTTGAAATTAGTTTACACCACATTTACAATAACATAAGGTTGGTTTTATCATTTAAATATGATTAATGTTTCTAAGGCTTTCGACACAAATACCTTTTCGAATTCTAATATTACCAACTGAAATCTTTTAAAAGTTTTCTCATCACAGTGAAGGCAGCCTACGTAGTGAAGAAAAGTGGAGCTTTGACACGTTTTTTTACACGTAGTACTGTTGATACAACCAGCTACATCTTTAAATTGTTCTAAAAGCTACTTCCTCCAACGTTTTGGCTTTACACACATGCATTGGGTTTTTACATAGACCTCTTTGAAGTGAAAAATTCGTAATTTTCCAATTTGGCACGTGGCCGTTCTTAATAAATAGTATTCAAATGTTGTCATTGTAGGAATTATAATCAGTCCTACATTTTTGATACCTTGGTAGGTTATTCTATTTTGTTTTTAAACCTCTGACTAATTATTCTTATTTTACTAATAATTAACACTTTACGTTGTCTTCAAAGACTATTTTCCAATCACTTCCTCTGTAAGAAATATCCAGTTATAACTTACACTCCAAAGTGATATAGTTCATTAAGAAAAAAGCTACAGGTTGAGCGAGAAACTGACCGTTATTCTGTAAGGAGATTTGTATAAGATTTTGGTTCCTTTATTAAAAGACTGTCAACGACAAAGGAGTGCTAACGTGTACTTTTGTTTAAAACATACAATTACGGTATAATATTAATATTTCTCTGATAATTTCAATGGAAGACAATCTTATTATAAGATATTCCAAAATTCCCTACCTTCAACCAACCCACACATAATAACTGAAACTGTTTTAAGTATTTGTGTGTATAATTTCAAGGAGACATTTGCCAATGACTGAGGATACCGATGAGAATCCAAACATCTCCATTTTGTGAAGCTATGAATGAGATGAATTCAGATGTGAAACAAGAGAGAAATAAGAGAGACAAATTCAAATTGATAAATTAATATAAGGTACATAGTGGATGTACCGCGCTAAATTCTTAGTAATAGTTTCTTGAAAGCACTATATTTGCATCTGAAATTACACCCATACTAGAGATGTGGGGTTTTTACATACGTATCCAATATATTACTAATGATACTTCCAATACATTCCCGAAAGCAACTTCCAGTCGACATTCACCTTGAATTATTATAAAATGTCTCTATAGATGAGCTTTATCGCGGTTTTGACACAACAGCGACGATATATCCTCTGTGAAGAAAGCAAACCTAGTACGCCACAATATTCTTCCTATCCATTATGTCCCTTAAATCTGGTCACGCCCCCCAGCCACATCTGAATATGCAGTCCATCAGAACAATTTACGTTGTGTTCGTTTTCCTATGCGGAGGTGTAAAGGAAAATGAACCTTAAATATAGTATGCTGTAAGAGTGAGTAAATTATTTGCACAAACATACATTCCTACTATTCTTTACGGTAAGGTTCATTTTCCTTTACACCTCAGCACAGGAAAATGGACACAACGAACATTCTTCTGATGGACTGTATATCCACATGTGGCTGGGAGGCGTGACCAGTCTTACGGAAAATAATGGATAGGAAGAGCATTGTGACATACGAGGTTTAGTTTCTTCAACGACGCTACACAACATCAAAACATAGATAGAAATTTTATCAAATCAAAGAACAGTACATTCAGCTTTAGTATACTATCGGGAATACAAGGGAAGTACAAAACTATAAAGAATATAGGTGTGATTTCAATAGAGATGAAGAGCCCCGTAAAGTGGCGCCTAACAAACCTGGATTTCGGACTTTTGTAAGTCAAATCTGTTCCAGAAGTTGTTTAAAGGTGCCTAACATCTTGGTCTTCGGCCCGTTTATTAAAGAAAAGACTTATTGCGCGCGGTTCAACCGTTATACCTAATACTTCAATCTCATATAAATGGTACATTTTCGTGTAGAATTCGATCGTAGGTGTGTAGATAATCCCTTTTTTCAATGTTAACCTCCTCATGTTGGTCGGTATGATACTCCTTTCTGACTGTGGAATCGATCACATAACCCTCGTTGCTGTCATGTTTAAAGGCTATCTTGTCGATTCTTCAGGTACTACAATTCAATTATACCCCATGAACCTAACCGTATACGGTATAACCCTTTCCACGAAGCTCTTCAGCAATTAAAGATCGTATATTACGATGGTGAGAGTTACTCGGTGTATCATAATAAGGGCAGTTTGCCAAGACATGGCCCATTGTTTCATTCTCTCTGTCACATCAACCGGGGATACTTCTAACTGAGGAAATATTAGCTGGCATTTTCATTGCCTCGCGCCATTCGTTACATGTAAGATCTTGATGATAATTTACCCAGTTGTCTTCGGACGGTTATTCCCTATACAGCTCCACTCCCAGTCCTGTTTGAGGTAATTTGCATCACTTAACAAATTCTCTCTCTCGGACTCGAATTCGTAAAATGTCTTCAAACTTGTCGAAAATTATTTTAAGAAGAGGTTTCGTGAACATAAATGCCGACACCTTGCATTGAGCTAAAGGTCAGCACGACATTACAGTGCGCAGTTTCCTACATACCCTGGCACCGGGCGAGTTGGCCGTGCGGGTTAGGAGCGCGCAGCTGTGAGCTCGCATCCGGGAGATAGTGGGTTCGAACCCCACTGTCGGCAGCCCGGAAAATGGTTTTCCGTGGTTTCCCATTTTCACACCAGGCAAATGCTGGGGGTGTACATTAATTAAGGCCACGGCCGCTTCCTTCCCATTCCTAGGCCTTTCCTGTCCCATCGTCGCCATAAGCCCTATCTGTGTCGGTGCGACGTTAAACAAATAGCAAAAAAAACATTCCCTGTCTCACCGACCGCCAAGCAAACCTTGAGGAGTGGCAAATAAAAATGTTAAATTTCTGCTTTAAAATAGGCCTATATTTAGAATATTACTGTAATACAAGGGTTGTTTCTTCAAGTTTTGGCAATTCGTTTATTTAATGATACATAGCATGCATACACGGTTCTAAGTTCTATTAACCTTAGATATAGTCACCAGCGTTGCGTACAACGCGTTTCCAGCGATGCGAAATACGTTGGATACCGTTGGCGCGGCCTAGTCTCTCAATGGTGCGAAGAGAGCTGTTGGTGGCCTGCAATACGACTTCACTTGTACGGAAGAGCATCCCGCGTAGTGGCGCCTTCATATTAAGGATTAGATCGAAATCACAGGGATTTAAATGCGGAAAGAACGCTGGATGATAGAGCACATCCTGCGAGTAAATAAATAATTCAGTCACAAGTCCTGTTGTGTGTGTGTACCGTAGCACTGCCATACAGAATGATGGGTGGGTTATCCGTGAAGTGTCACCGTTTTCCTCTCAGAGCTGCTAGCAGATGGTTTTGCAAAAATGAACAGTACTACGCCACATTAATTGTCGGCCGTAGGGGAACGATATGCGTTAAGATCACATCCAATGCATCTCCACTACTGCGGACACAGTCTGTACATGTTCGTCACTTACTGGTGGGTGACCAGATCGAGACATGTCCAACACACGTTCGTGTCCTTGGTACGACCTCTAGCACACTGGATTTTTTTTACCAGCTCCTCTGTTCATACTTGGAAAACATGGCGACTGCCTTTCGCGAGCGCTACCTCACAACCACCCCGGTCAAAGTTTAATGGGGCTTATGCAAAGAGGATAGAATAGAATAGAGATGTAACTCAATGATGAATTTCGGTACCAAACCACAAGGCGCTAGTAGTTTCAGTCCGAAATTTGGGATAGCGCCACAGTGCGCATTGTTGTGTAATACCTTACTGTTATTATCAACAGATAGCGCAGAGAAGTAAAATCCCGCGTAGTGACGCACATCCGGTTTTGCATACAGCTCCTTACCCCCCCTCCTCCTTTGACCACCCACCCCCCCCTTCCGTCGGTTATAATGCAGTTCTACTACTTCCACGCCCAATACATTGTAATTCATATATTTTTATTTTCAAGTACTTACTATGTTGTAAATAATTATCTGATACTCCTAGTTCGTATGGCATACTATGTTATTGAGAACATAATCTCACATCTCAAAGCAGCTTTAAATTCAAATGAATGATCGACACATTAACACAAAGCTGATATGATTACAACAAATGAAATGGCGTATGGCTTTTAGTGCCGGGAGTATCCAAGGACAAGTTCGACTCACCAGGTGCAGGTCTTTTGATTTGACTCCCGTAGGCGACCTGCGCGTCGTGATGAGGATGAAATGATGATGAAGGCGACACATACACCCAGCCCCCGTGCCAGCGAAATTAACCAATGCTGGTTAAAATTTCCGACCCTGGCGGGAATCGAACCCGGGACCCCTGTGACCAAAGGCCAGCACGCTAACCATTTAGCCATGGAGCCGGACATTAATCAAATAAGAAATCCCTTCAAAAGCAAGGCAGCAGAGCACACCATATGCAAGAGATTGGAGTATCACATCAATATCCAAGTACCACATGAAAATAAAAATAACATAATCAAATGCACTGACACAGGAAATATATAGAAATACATTATTATAGAATCATTCAGCTCCCGGTGTCTGAGGTGTACTCAAACAGGAAATACAGGATATTTCTAATAAACAAGCACAAAGAACAAAGATTTACAGCACAAGCACATGGGATCTTGGAATTCAAACAACACAAATACTGTAGCATCATGGGAACTATCGCTTAAAATCGATATTAGCTCGAACAAGGTTAATCGATTGGGTAAAGTCGGATTCAGTGCAATCCAGCAATATTATCTCCATAATACTTGACGTTATACGACTAATTCTTTGTCAGAAGGGCCCACTGATTGAGATTAGACTTCAAATAATTCACTTCTAGACAAACGGCCGTTAATTATTATAATCGCTCTTTTCATGCCTACTTGCCTGCCATCTACAGAACCTTCCTACACTATCTACTCGTTGTGAATGACCTCCAGCGCCATCTAAAATTTCGGACGGGAACTACCTGAAGCTAGCTACAGATTGGAAGCACAAGCCCACCGCGGTGAAACGTCATTAAACTTTCACCGGGGTGGACTGTTGAAACACCAAGACAGTATTCAGTCGCATTGTTTTGGAGAGCCGTACGAATCGTCAAAAGCTAAATAGGGATATATTTCTCTATCATATAAGCCTACTTGAACATCGTGAAGAAATGGCGATCTAAAGGCTGTAGTTTTATTAGGACGTATACGTTTTTTACGAGATATTCAGGATTGTGATGCAGCTCCTCCAGTGTTTGTCCCCTCCTGTGGGTGAGGTACCCCCTGCCTGTTGTAAGACGCGACTAAAAAGGAAATGAAGTGCTCCCGAATTGGAAGCGGGGATTGCCCACCACTGTTCCAATAGATAAACCTCGTATTGCTACCACTTACTTGTATCAGGCTCCGCAATTACATCGTTCCTATCTGACCTTCCTTGTTTAACTCTTGCCCTCTTCCGATCCCGATAGTATAATGTTTACGAGTCCTAGGGAGCCTTAGATTGTCTTGCCCCTTCGTGGCCTTTGACTTGCTTTTACCGATACCTTTCTGTTTCGAAGTGTCGGACCTCTTCAATTTGTAAATAATAATGTTATTGTTTTTTATGTCCCACTAACCACTTTTGACGGGTTTCGAAAACGCCGAGGTGCCGGAATTTTGTCCCGCAGGAGTTATTTTACGTGCCAGTAAATCTTTCAGTTTTTCCTCTGATTAGTGTTAACAGAGGAGGGGTGCCCAGTTGTGCTTCCTCTTAAAACAATAATCACCACCAACACCAGTATTTCTGTAGTATAATTTCTATTACTGTGGATGGCATAAGAGTTACGAAAAAACAGGTTGAGTGTATTTGAAAATGAAAGAAATGCTTCCATTTAAAAAGAATTTAATAATTTCTGTGTTACCTGATGTACACCATTTAACAATAACATTTTCTACTTTAATAATTTAGTCCAGAATGTAATAACTTAAACTCATGGATAATAAAAATCAGTTTCGGTTTAAAAGTTAAATATCACGATATTACGAACGTGATGGTACGCAACCTACGATATTCTAAATTCCTCATATTTAAACCGTTCTACTGCTTAATGTAATTCCCCACGAGTTGTCAAATTATGGTCAACTGTTAATGGAAGTGTGATAATCCGCCAGAGCAATAAAATCTAATGTTTTTGTTGGCCCTTCCTGAATGTTTGCTTGTAATAACAGGTTGGAAATATGGTTAATTAATATGAGGCGTTGCAAATAGAGAGCAGAACTCATCCTTCTTTCTATTTTTTTACAATTCGTTTTACGTCGCACCGACACAGATAGGTCTTATGGCAAGGACGGGATAGGAAAGGCCTAGGAGTGGGAAGGGAGTGGCCGTGGCCTTAATTGATTTACATCCCCAGCATTTGCCTGGCCTGAAAATGGGAAATCACAAAAAACCATCTTCACGGCTGCCGACAGTGGGGCTCGAATCCACTATCTCCCGGATGCGGAGAACACATCAGATTAATGTTTAGAATAAGAAAACCGGGCGAGTTGGCCGTGCGCGTAGAGGCGCACGGCTGTGAGCTTGCATCCGGAAGATAGGGGGTTCGAATCCCACTGTCGGCAGCCCTGAAGATGGTTTTTCGTGGTTTCCCATTTTCACACCAGGCAAATGCTGGGGCTGTACCTTAATTAAGGCCACGGCCGCTTCCTTCCAACTCCTAGGCCATTCCTATCCCATCGTCGCCATAAGACCTATCTGTGTCGGTGCGACGGAAAGCCCCTAGCAAAAAAAAAATAGAATAAGAAACATTTTAAGCTATTTCATTCGGGTGAACTCAACTGTTCCCTTTTTTTTAGATAAATATATTTAATCCGAAAACGTACTGCTGGCTAATTTTCAGCATAAGTCCTTCGCAAAACAGAACTTTTTAGGTACATAATTTTTGGTCTTTACTTACAGAAGTTTAACGTGAGTTTTTAGTTCCAAACCGACGCGAAATCGGGAGATTGTGAGTTCGGATGCCACTGGTGTCCGGTTGGCCACTTTTGTTCTGTACTTAACATCTCTTAACCGGCGCGAAATCGGGAGATTGTGGGTTCGGATGCCACTGGTGCCCGGTTGGCCATTTTTGTTCTGTACTTAACATCTCTTCACCACGTACTAAATGTAGGTAACACGACCTAATAGCCGGGCTGAGTGGCTCAGACGGTTAAGGCGCTGGCCTTCTAACCCCAACTTGGCAGGTTCGATCCTGGCTCAGTCCGGTGGTATTTGAAGGTGCTCAAATACGACAGCCCCGTGTCGGTAGATTTACTGGCACGTAAAAGAACTCATGCGGGACTAAGTTCCGGCACCTCGGCGTCTCCGAAGACCTTAAAAAGTAGTTAGTGGGACGTAAAACAAATAACATTATTGCTATTATTACGACCTAATATGTTGAAATTTGGTTTTGATTATATGATTTTTGTATGAAGAACCTTTGTTTGCAATCCTGTTGGTATTAGAAAACTCTTCCCTCTTTAAATTCCTTTCCCACCAATTGAACTTCTGTAAATTGTTTCTAAAAGGCAGTGAAGCTCATGGCCAGATCCTGTGTGAGGCGAACGACACGACAGTGATCTTCAATGAAACAGGCAAAGTGGAGTGTACAGTAGGAAGGGGGGGGGGAGTGTATTGTGGAGGGGTGCGTTCGGAAAACACTGCCACTTACATAAACAAGGAGCAGATCTATTCAGTTCGCCCTTCGTACTCTCAGCCAACATCGCTCAAAGTCTTTTCTAGTTTTTCTTCAATGCGTATTAAGTTACTAAAAGGAAAATATATGAATTCAATAAACTTCATCCACATTTATGTTCTCCACGGCTCATAGTTCAAAAGAATGAATTAAGAAAAGTTTCATCCATGCTGAGTACGTCCATAATCTTGTCAAAGCCCCATTATTACTTCCTCAATTTCAGGCCTTAGGACTTACGGCCCGATGGCCTACATGTTAGGCCCCTTTGAACAACAAGCATCATCAGAACTTACGGAATCTCATAAACCAGTTTGACATGTAAACTAAAATTCACACGCACGCACATATTAGGGATCTGCACTTCTTCCAGAAATGTTAAGTAGAACTCTGGCTCTGTGTGGCGTAAATTTCTTAGTTAGAGTCATTACACTTCTATACACACTACGGTGTCACAATCAGATACTGTTCACATATTACTTGTGGTTTACGATCACACCAACTCCTCTTTCAGCAGCGGCAAAAATACTACCGTAAAAAGACTAACATGTACAGACAGCATTTCTATAAGTGAATTCCCTTTCATACATTTGAAAAGTGCTTCGTGAAGTGTCATTAGTAATGTACTTTGTGTGTCCCCTTATGATAGCCTATAATTCACGAATTTTCGAACACTTGTTCTTTTCTTTCCAGGTTTTTGTGTGGTGCAGCGCCCTCATCAAGATGATCAGTATATCAGGGAAGGAAAGGGCAAGAGGGTGAGTGGCCAGCACACCCAGACGGAGATATTTGGAAGACCACTGTATTCATTTCGCTTTCATCTCAGTGTATAATTTCAAAATGTTTAAAGAATGATACATTCATGTTACTTCAAAACCTTCATTTCGGAAAAACAATGATCGTTTCTACGTAGGAAATAAATATTATAGTGAAGTATCCAGAACATTGCACAGAAAAAATATTTATTATTATTACAGTTACATGAGACCGAGCATTATGAAGTGCTCAAGATGAGGAAAAAGATATTTATAATTATGAGCCGAAAATAGACTTCTGTCTTAAAGACTGGAAGAAAATTTTGATACGGTGAAGTTAACAGAATTTCATGAGTAACATAGGACACCTAGTTGCTACGATGGTAGGCTATTTCGTATTGTTAGTAAGAATTAATTTGTATTCATGGTTTCATGAGGTTGATTATATTGCATCGGAGTAAACTTTTTGAAAAGTAGTACCTATATAACATTTAAAAATGTGAGACAACATAAACTCAAGAAAATATAAAAGCGATACGGCGAACTCATCACCTATATCATCGGAAGTTAAACTGAAACTCATCGAAGGATATATCTGAAGAACACTACTCAAACAGTTAATCTCCACTGCAAACACTTCCATCAAGTGAAATGTGTTTCGAATTTTATATATTTGTACTGTATTTATGTACCTACTTATTTTAATGCCTCGAATATCAACAGTTACAGGAAGGAATTATATAAAAATAGATTCTATTCCAGAAAGAAAAGATATCTACGAAACGACAACTTCATAAGAAAATGCACTTGAAGCCACCGTGAATGATAAATTTCATAGTACAGAAGAACTTCTAAACAGATACTTCTCTATGTTCCAAGTCGAGTGATATTCCTGACTCACAATCTGTAAAATCATTCTTCACTGTACTATATACACAAACGCGAACAATATTGTTAATTTTGCAACCATAACCTCCAAACGCCAAAAATCCTCTGTTCGTATCAGCCCTTGCGGCCTGTAATGGAAAGTTCCCACCAAACTGACAAGGACACTAATAAATGGGGCGCTAGAGACTCACTTGCTACTGGACGTTATAAGTGATTAAAAATCATAGAACAGCTCTATTACTTGCAAACATTCGGCTGTTTTGTCATATGTTTTCCTGCAGTGAACTGTAAAATTCTTCTTTCATCAGTAAATCATACCAACGGATAGTAAAAATATATATCAGACACTATATTTTATATTCTTATATCAATGTTTACCAAAAAGAAATGTTCACTAACAATCCAAACTAACGAGCTTCAGCAGATATGTGTACCTACGTATATCCTGGACTACACTTGGACTATATATCTCAAGAAATGATCTTGTGTGGATAGCTTGGATAAATCAGTGCCTGTAGAGTTCACTTATTCTCTGCTTATGAAGTAAAATTGGAAGTATGATTAATATTTCTCATAGAATAACAAGACAGAAGTTGTGAAAATTTAAGATCATTCGTGAACACATGCAAATACAAAGACTGCTTGAAGTCATTTAATACCATCCATCACTTTGACAAAATATATGATCTATAAGCACCTAGTATTAAATATACCCAAGATTTTGTTGTTACATTGAAGTACACATATGCTTTCGTAATTGACTATTAATTATGCATTTCAGTGTTCAGTCTGCAACTTAGATGAAAGAACTAAACGCCAAAAATCCTCTGTTCGTATCAGCCCTTGCGGCCTGTAATGGAAAGTTCCCACCAAACTGACAAGGACACTAATAAATGGGGCGCTAGAGACTCACTTGCTACTGGACGTTATAAGTGATTAAAAATCATAGAACAGCTCTATTATACCTAAGGTTTAGGAAATATGAATAGCGATAAAGATACGTATTAGTCCTAATCACTGAGAAATTTATACCTAGATGGTAATCACTCCTACTTTCCTTCAATGAGATGACATACGACGTTGAAAATCCATCGATGTTCTCATTTTCCTCTGCTTTGTATTGTAGGATAAAATACATAGAAAATCCCCAGTGCTTTTACGTTTTTTCTTCAAGAACACGTTAGTTTAAAGCCATGCTTGAACTACAGATAAAATGTGCAATACATAAATATTATAAACCACTGATCAGGGAACTTTCAATAAACTTCAGATATGAGCACCTTTAATGAAATCAGTGGACATTACTTCTTCAGATATTTGCATGTGAGGAAATTAAACATATGAGAAAATGTTTAAAAATATCTGAATTCTTGGTAAAATAGAAAACATAAATAACACGATGTTACAATTAAATGTGAAGTAGTCAGACAGAGATATGTGAATGATGTTGAGTATCAGATAGAAACAAATTACTTCTTCGCCCTTTGTTGTGCATTGCAGTTACTGATAATTTGAAATATAAAATATATTATTTCCTAGACCCACACATGCTTCAGGTGATTTAGGTAAAACTGGATACAGATTATATATGAAACAAGGAGAGTGATTATCATGTATTATTAGAAGACTTTACTTTCATATGAAGATAATGGCATTGATTGGTTCTTCAGCCAGTGTTGTATCAACAAAGTGAAATATTTCCATTCATGATCATTTTAGTAGATATTTTCGTCCATTGAACATGTGGCTCTGCATTTTATCATCAATTAGCAATTATTAATTATTCTAAATCGTTCCAGCAAATACAATAATACTGTTATCAATGAACGTTCCAAACGATTATTACAAAATGGTGTTATATTTTATTAATCTTAAAAAAACATTCGATCAATGATGTTTTCGTCAAACAACATGCCAGACAACACGCTTATATCATGGATGTGTGCAATATCCAACTCATAATTATCTTCTTTAAGGTTGTTGAAGTTTATAGAAATCTATGTTATAATTCCTGTAAGTCTATACATGGGATATTTTAAGGGCTTCCCGTCAAGCTACTAATATAAAAGGAATATATATAAATGTGGAATACATTTATAAGATACTATGTTAATTATTACTTCTACAATACGTTTGCACGTTTTTCTGTGCTGAAGAACAGATTTCTGAAAATTGTGATGCTATCTTCATCTCCAGAACTCGTTTTATGAAACTTGGCTCGCATTTGTTTATACCTTGCACAGAGTCGCTTTGATCAAATCTAAGCATTAAGATGTAATAATTCGATTTACTTCGTTTTATAATTATCACACGAAGCTATTCACTTTTAATATCTGATTATATAAATCCACTGTGATTTTTAGCAGCATGCATCAGTTTAAATCAATCAACTTGTGGCCGATATCACGGATTACAAAACAACAAATTATTATTGCACAAGGAACAACAAAATCCTGATAACAGATTAATGAAGTGACTGGAATAAGGGAAGACTACGGTACAATTGCTTGTAGATATGCATAATTAAAATGATGATAAAGTAAAAAGTACAACGTCAACAGTAATGAAGTACTAAGGACGTGTAATTGTCTTATATAAATATATATGACAAAATACCTTTGAGACAATTTCTAACTACATCAGCACAAACTCCAAAAGTAGTTTTAATTACTTTCCACTCATTACTTCACAATGGCATAATAAAGTACATTTTCAACGTACTGTACTTCATAATGAAGGAATATTTTCATTCCTCACTTACTAGTGCACTGTGCATTTAATCAAATTTAATCAAATATTTTAACCTATCAACACACCGAAGCAATTAAATCGCAAAGTTACTTTTGTCAGTGCACATCAATTAAGTGAAATAATGTGGACAAAGATATCAATTCATGCATTACAAGACAGCAAAATATGTTACAGAAGAAACCTCTGTCTTTGTGCGCAATTTGAGAAGCGATATTCTAGTGAATATCCAGCAAACATCCTTCTATTTGAGTTAATATTAACAACGCCTTGAAGATTGAAGCTTGCAGCGGAATGCATACTCATCGTGAGAATACAGTTTGTTTAAAATGAACATACTTAGCCAGATTGTATGTAGGAACCATGAGTTCATGAATACCCTACCAGTTAGTGGCTCATATTTGTATCCAGGCATTATGTCACAAATTATACCAAAGTAATACTTGCAGAAGGTGAGTGTGTTTAGCATCTAATTAATGGAGTATATTTCTAGGGTTATTCTGTCAATCTAGTTCGATAATGGTTTTAAGAAAAAGAGGCCATTTCTGAAGAAAGCATATTCAATGAATTTTCACTTTATGCAGAAAATGGGCACTATTATCACATTTAACTAAACGCTAAATAAGTCCCAAAAATGCATTTCAAAATGTTTGAAATCACTGTAATCTCGGAAATCTAGAAATACTTAAACAGAAAATAAAGAGAGAATCATCCCAATTTGTGGCCAAGCACAACAAAGGAACATTCATCTTATAAAGAAGATTTTTTTTTCTGACTTAAATAAGTTAAAATGTTAACTGGCAGTCCATATTCGTAGATAAGCATGGAATACTCATCTGTACATTGAGTTTTCGTCCCATCCTTACGAACTCTCAGAGTATTGGTCATATACGATCAGTTTACCTACTTTATATATAGTGGAAACCTACTATTACAGATAAAACGTAGTCTTCACTGTTTCTTGAAATCAGTGTTATGTATGGATTTCATAACTATTCGAAATTTGGAATGGAAAATCTGCTATATGACAAGTTTCCTTTCTTCACGTTATGGAGTGGACAATTAGTGAACTACTGTGAACACCGTACTTAATTACTGTGCTTCAAAACTGCGTAAAACATGTCGAGTCACTGCTCACAATAAAATATTGGCATATTTCTTCAATACCACACGATGGTCACGTAGTTATGAATGGAAATCTTAAAATGATTAATACCTCAAAATATTTAAGAAGCGATAATATTTGAGTAAATACGACATAAATATTTCTGATTTATAAAGGATGATATCTTAGTCAGCGTTTTCTTCACACCATTAAAATAATTATGTTTGAATATTTTAAAGAAAGATTGAAATTTAAGATATGATGTGTAGCTATGGACCTCACTATAGTTATATATCAACCTATCAAAAGCAAATGGTACAATAAAACGAATGATGGAGTTAAAGTAATTATTGGAGTTAATATTATGAAGATGCGGGACTTGTGAATTTATCCGCTTTGTTACAAAGTACCAATACAGTTTGACTTACGTTTGATTTATTTCTCGTGCATTCATTTCATTCTTTGTTTCAAGTAGCGTTGCTGAAAATTAACGTAGTGCATACAATAATATCAAGGAAGTCTCGTTTACTGCATTTTGAAGGTGGTTCCAGAATAACATCTCCTACCCAAATTACCCAAATAATATACGAAGCAATCTGTCTAATCAATATAAGTTTTTCGTGTACCATTCTGCAGTTGATATCAAGGACTCATAATTCATGAATCTATTGTGAAGCTCTCTTAAGTAATATTTATGCAAACATCCTCATTTTATATTAGGTTCTTATTAAAGTAATCGACACCATAATTCTTGGCCATAAACAAAGAGACTAACTGAATACTTTCAATCCTTGTTAAGAATAGACTACTGACTTCATTGGGAGTGTAATGGCAGCTTCAGCAATGCAATTCCACGCTTGACGAAACAAGTAAATGAATAATTAGGTAAATAATTACTTTCTAGAGAGAGTAATTATTTATGTGAAAATCACAAGGCCTATTTTCAAACTGTTTCGGTCGTCAGTTTTGATCGATCAATGTATCATTGTTGATACCGATTGATATTAGCGTATCGATCGACCACATAATTATATTGTTGTTTCCTTTTCAGTACAGTACTGGTCTTCTTGTTAATATCAAGCACCTAGTTTCATCATGCATGATCTGATAACAATAATTTCATCATATAGATTATTATTATCACTGTAGAATACCTACTGATTTACAATGAATTGAGGAGTGTCTGTTCAAAGGGCGCTATTTTCATCAAAAGAACGTTGTCGGAAAAATGCAAGAAACGTGTAATAAAAAGCACACTCAATGCACCCGTAATCCGGCATTGTACAAATTTTAAGTAAATATATCCCTTTTGTCTGGATTGCTCCTGGAATTCGATAGTATTCAAGTACTCCAATGCATATGGACGAAATACTAATTTTTATTTTGAAGAGGAAATTACACGTTTTGAACAGACACTCCTAAATTCTTGTCATATTTCAGGGATACCAATAACGACAATTTGCCAAGGAATAACTATATGGATCATGCGCGTATTACGTAGTATTAGGTTAAGAAAGACTGAAATGTGTAGAGTAAAAGAAATGTACTGAATTAACTATTTTGAGGTATGTAGAAACTTTCTTATGACACTACCTGCAAGAAGTTTAAAGATAGCATTATGAAATTAGTAGGTAGATAATACTATTTCTTTCTTTCCTAATCTTTTATTCTGTATTACAAGTAAAAACATGGCACATGGCTTTTACTGCCGAGAGTGTCCGAGGACAAGTACGGCTCGCCAGGTGCAGATCTTTTGATTTGACTCCCGTAGGTGGCCTGCGCGTCGTGATGAGAATGAAATTACGATGAATACGACACATACATCCAGTCCCCGTGCCGGCAAAATTAACCAATAATGGTTAAAATTCCCTACCCATCTGGTAATCGAACCCGGGACCCCTGTGACCAAAGGCCAGCACACTAACCATTTAGTCATAGAGCCGGACTGTATTACATGTAAATAGCTATTGAATGTTAATGACATATGTACTTCACAAATAAGTATGTCTAGCATCTTCAACAAGAACTGGAAGTTCATTGACAACAAATGTGACTACTGTTGAAGACATAAGCCAAAATATATACACAGAACATAAAATAATCCATGCTATGTGCAGGACAGAAAATCTTAAAAGTTTAATATTTGATACTCATTGACAATGAAGCTCTCGTGTCGTAGTAATGTATCTTACTTGGTATCTTGTAGGAAAATTTTCAAATTTGTAAAAGTCACTCTCAGTTGAAAGTTATATAAAATGCATTTTCCATAAGGCAGTTTCTACATTATTACAGTATATGAAAGTGCTCACAATAAAAATAATCAGTATGTTAGAAATATAATTGTTGCTGTACCTTATGCTGTTACAAAATATCAACAGGATGTAAAAATCTTTGTGGCGACCATTCTAATATTTATTATCTCCTTCTGGTCTGTCACTTAGCTTTTGACAATGCACCAATGAATCACATTTCAAATTTCACTTAAATTTTTATCTGAAAAGTAACCTACTTGAAAACAGATTCGTCCAAATGTTGCCCACGAAATATCACATTTCAGTGACATACTGCTGCAAACGTTCACTCGGAGGCATATAAAATTTGTTCATATTCCTTTTCTTGTAATACACCAGTAAAATGTATTCTACCAAGGTAGTGATTCACTGGGAAGAAATTGTCAACTTAGTGTTTTGTACAGTATATGCTAAAGAATAGTACGAAATTTGAGATATGATATGTGAAAACTTTATTGATAATCAAGAAAATTTAAAGTCTATGTAAAATGTATTCCAGTTGTATCGAGAGGAGGAACCCGATTGCTCAGAGCTCTGCCAATGTAGTGAAGGTGAAACCCTCATCTGCAATACGGTGTGTGTACAGCGGGCGCCCTGCAAGACGGAGTTCGCTTTCTATAACCATGCAGCGCCGGCCTACCAGGCTTACCGAGGTCGCTGCCTTTGTTATTCTGGTCGTTTTATCTGCATGCGGCCGATGCCAGGTAAGGACAATGTTAAGTTTCGTCTTATTCTTATTCTTCACCTACATTGGCAAATATTGTCAATACATGTGTCAAGAGATGAATTTTGTATTTTCCCCTTTGTAGTATTAGTAGTAGTACTGAGAGTGAAGACAACATTACGACTCGTACGACGCGCAGAAGGATCGTTCTGCCATTGACTGCGCTTTAAAATTATTCATGAGAACATACCGAAAGTAAACAAGTTCGTAGGTATAAGTGACTGTTGATATATTAATCATTGTTACGGAACCCCGGGGACTTCAAAAAGCAGGCATGTGATTTTCTAGCTATAAAAGCCCAAATACATTAACATACCTAGAATTCGAACAGCAACTACCTTGGTTAGAAACCAGTTACCAAGGTAATCAGCTATCATACCTGTTGATTATCGATTAAAGTACTGTCATTAAATCATGATATATCTATACTAGCAGGACAGGATTTCCCATAAGGCGCAGATCGAGTAGTTGTGGAAAGAGTGGGAGGGAAGTACAGTGTACATCCACGACTCGCTCTCCATTTCATTATTCACTCAAACTCAAATTGCTTTGTACATAAGTTCTTCGATGAGCTTCAGGATTAGGTTTGTTTATATGAAGTCTGCAAAAAAACACGAGCAAGATGAGAGGGAAGACTGTTAGAAAACTTGAAGCGAACGAGACCAGCGATAGCGAGATACATTATCCAGGGCAAGACAATTTCAGAGTGACCAAGTCGTCCACATGTTTGAAAACGGAAAACGGAAATGAAAAAGAGAATGGTTGCACATAAAGATTTCGCAAAAAAATACTTGCGGCCACCACAAAAATGTGGTCTTCGGCCCCTGCACAACTTGAAGACGAGGGCTGGACATTTTTAAAAAATTTAAGAAAGCGTCTGTTAGCGGCAAGCTACTTCGCCACAAATCGCATCTGCTTACCAGCAAGGTTGAGGATAATAATCCAGTATCGCTTGACAAGTGGCAAATAATCTATCCAAATGTGGATATAGGTTAAGCACACCTGTTATGAATACATCTGCTGAGACGTCCTTTTCTTCTTTGAAAAGGATAAAAGAATTCCACAGATCGACGCTGCAGCAAAACAGATTTAACTTTCAGGCGCTTCCCTGTATTTAGGCAGATTTACTTAAAGTGTTGATTTCAATGACACGATCATTGTGTTTGCTTGGTCCAAAGAACGAAGAAATCAATTTTGAAATTTTAGAGTTAAAATAACTTTGTATCGAAAGTATTCCTGCTTTTCTGTATTTTTCCCTTTAACTTTACTGTATCATTGCTTGGACTTAAATAATGTATAATAGTACGCTTCTTTGAAATCGCGGTCTTTTAAAATTCGAACTATGCTACGTTATAAAAATGTCCCGGATTTTTAGGTGGTATATACCTTCATTTAGGTTTCTTGTATGCTTGAGATAGGTATTTTCAGGTATGGTTTCGTGGATGTAGCTACTGACATGTTCCGAGGATGTTTTCATGGCCGGGTTTGTTCGAACGTTCCATGAGACGTTAGCACCCCCAACATTTGGCGTAGGTGAAAGTTAAAATATCTTCAGGATTGCCAACTGTGGAAGAAATAAAGATTTGCTTCATAACCGTCCACATTTACGGTTTGCTAACTGTTGCTGCTGGGCTTATTTCTCCTAGATACACTAGCAATGTCCACGGCTGCAGATTTATGTCGACCATCCGTAGTCAAGTTTCGATCTGTAGCAATCCATTAATTCCATAAGTGCGATTTAAGCATTGTTTCACTATACAACAAGAACATTTAGGAAAGTATTGCAGCAACAATTCACCAGGCTTTCTGCAGGCTGTACCCTCTGTGGATGACATGCGGCGAAACCGTTACGTTCCTCCTGACCTCTATCAGCTGCATCAAGGTGTCACCAGGTGCCATGTGCAATGGGAGGCATGGGACGTGCTGCATTTAATTGTAGTAACCCTGGCCTATCTCCGACTTACTGCTTACAACAGTGGTGGAAATCATTTTACGATAAGTTTCAATGGGAAAATAGCAATAATAATAATAATAATAATAATAATAATAATAATAATAATAATAATAATAATAATAATAATAATAATAATAATAATAATAATAATGGTTGTACATCTGAAAGATGCTAATAGCGCCACTATGATCTTGCAAAGCAAGTTTGCTTCAAATACGCACTGTGCACTTCATCCAGTGTTGAGGTTGTGAGGTAGGTGTTAGTCAAACATGCCTTTAAGGAGACGAAGAATGCAATATCAGTAGCTTTCTGAGTTTGAACGAGATCATGCAATAGGGCTACGAGTGGATGTACGTTCTTTCCGCGATATTGCAGAAAAACTTGGCAGAGATGTATCCACAGTACATCGGCGTTGGAAAGAATGATTACGGGAAGGCACTGTCTCAAGAAGACCGGGTTCCGACCGCACACGAGCCACTACGGAGAGGAAAGGCAGCTGTATTCGCTGCATGGCTGTGGTGAATTATACTACATCTGCAGCAGCCATTAGTACTTCAGTTGGCACCAGAATGACACAGAGAACTACAACAAATCGATTTCTTGAGGGACAGCTCCGAGACATCTTGTAGCGTTCATGCCACTAACTCCGAATCACTGCCATCCGTGACTTCAGTGGAGTCAACTTAGTGCTCACTGGAGGGCGGAGTTGATATCTTTTTTGTTCTCAGATGAGATCCGTTTCTGTGGTGGCGCCTACGATGGCCGTAGGTTGGTAAGAAGGAGGCCAGGTGAGCGCTTGGAACCAAGCGGCCTGTGGCGTCGACACACTGGACCTACACCAGGAGCTATGGTCTGGGGAGCGATTTCTTCATTTTTACTGAAAAATGCTTACTACCTCATGCCCCAAAGCGCATATTAGTTTCCCCATTTCTGAACAGATGGGGCCGACTCCACCTCGACATGCAGAAAGTTACCAGTGGTTGAAGTAAGCCATATAATGATTTTCAGTTTTATTGAGATTTTCAGGCCCTCCTTATAAACTCTGTAGTCAGTAATATCTGGCAATAAAAAAATGGAAACATTTCATTACCAAATACACAGCTCAAAAAAATTAGGGGAACATGTTTTTGAACGTCTGCCATGCTCCACAAAACAATACCTCACACGCAGGTATATCACCAACTAAACCTTTATTCTTTACCGTTGAAGTATACAAAAGAACATCGATGGATTCGCGTCCATTTTCAGAACACAAACGGAAATGTCAAAATAGGGGCGAAAACAAAGTGATAACAGTCCTCCAGGGTGGATTTTTATCACAGTTGGAGACCTTCAGTATGGTGTATGTCCTCCACGAACATTTATCACAGCTTGTCACCTACGTGGCATGCTCCGTATAAGTCGACGGAGGTCACGTTGCGGAATCAGGTCCCATTCTTCAACGAGAGCCTATTCGAAGTTTTGGAGAGTCTGTGATGGAACAGGACGCCCACGAACACTTCTGTCAAGCATATCCCACACATGCTCGGTGGGATTAAGGTCGGGACTCACTGCTGGACATTCCATCTCTTGAATGTCCAGTTCTCGCAAGACATTTCTGTTGATGCACGCTACATGAGCCCTGGCATTGTCGTGCATGAGTACGACTTCAGGGCCAACACCTTATGCAGCAACCAACACATGCTGTAGCAGTATCTACTCGATGTACCCCGCAGCGGTAAGAGTACCACGGACGACGACAAGATCCGTACGGCCATTAATACTGATGCCACCTCACACCATCACAAAACCTTGACCAAATCGGTCGCCTTCCTGGACAACATTTGGCATGTACTGCTCACTACGGCGTCTCCATACACGTTGACGTCCATCGCGCTGTATCAGGGGAAATCTGGACTCGCCTGTGAACAACAAAGGTCTCCATTGGCGAAGTTGCTAGTTGACGTGGGTACTGGTAAACAGAAGGCGAGCTGCGCGATGTTGCTGCGTTAAACGGGGCACTCGAACAGGACATCTGGGTCGTAAGGACACTTCTCTTAACCTGTGCCTTACTGTCTGGTCAGACACCGTGACTCCAGTGACCCTCCGTCTTGTTGCAGGTCTCTGGCAGTTGCTGAACGACGCCGCAACGCACGGTCAGATATCGGTCATCCTGTGGGATTGCCATGCGTCCACGACCTTGTCCAGCCCTCCTTGTGAACTGGCCTGTCTCACTGTAGCGATTCCTCAAGCGTTGAATAATTGACGGAGAGACATTGAGTTCCACAGCAATACGACGAAAAGTCAATTATTCCTGGATCAAAGTGATGGTCCTTGCGACTTGAACCTCGTTAAGATATCTCATGGAATGTGCTGGTTGACTTACAACGTGCTCAAATGACCGCAGTAGTCTGTGTACCTCAGAACGACACACGGACGCACCGCTATTCACTTTGTTTTGAGGAGTCACCTGACAGTTTAATGCATGGCTACACCTACAGATGGAGTAAAACTTCGATTTGAAATACCCTGCGTAGTTAAGGTCTCAAGGTATGCTGTACGACCATAGGAACCCCATCTACCAAATTGACGTTCACATATCAGACGTTACAAAACATGTTCCCCTAATTTTTTTTGAACTGTGTGTAACATGTTTGTACATAACAATCAACTGATCCAGCAAGGAACCATTGCAGCTAGTGAAAATGTAGAACCAGCGGCAATACGAGAAGTCAAGATGGCACACACCCGGAATGAGACCCCTAACCTGACACTGGATAAACTTCCGCCTGCTTATCAGAACTCAAAACCGCTTATGGCAGCAAAATTGAAGGAAGAGATGGAGCTGGCTAAAAAGTGTGTTGGGCGCAATGAACTGCGTTTATACAACAACCTAAATGAGGACGACGTTAATTCTGATGGACTAAAGCATACCGAAGGGGAATTCGATTGGTAAAATTGGAACGTATTACAATTTGAGTTGATGAGTTGTATTGGATTTGTATTTGAGTTGTATTAATAATCCATTTACACTCTATTTAGATGTGGGTTTTTTTTAACTCTATGTATCTCTGAATATAAAATATCCAGCATTTGCCTGGTGTGAAAATGGGAATCACTAAGTTGAAAAGAAAAATGTTAAACAGTTTATTATCTTTTATTGACAACATTTCATCAAACTGGGACAGCCCCCTTGTTGCTGCAAGCCCTTCAGTTCTTGGGAATATTTGAAAATGAAAACCTACAACCTGTTTTCCAGTCAGTTACCGGGTCAGGGATGGAATGAATGACTCCCCCAACTTGCGGCGAGAGTAGGAATTGTGCCGGCTGCCGAGGCCTGTCGCACTCCCCTGGGGGAATGATTAATGACTGCCAGATGAAATGAAATGATAGTGGAGAGTGTTGCTGGAATGAAATATGACGAAGAAAACCGGAGTAACCGGAGAAAAATCTGTCCCGCCTCCGTGGAGGCTCTTCTTAGGTCAATCTATAATGTTTTATCTTGTAATAGGCAAACTAATTGTTATCTAATATGCATGTATCAAAGCAATTTGAATTACAATAAACTAATTATCTCTCCTTAGTTTCTGGTGAGACCAAGTGGCAATGTGGTTTGGGGCACGCAGCTATGAGCATGCATTCGGGAGATAGTGGGTTCGAACTCACTGTCGGCAGCCCTGAATATGGTTTTCCGTGGATTCCCATTTTCACACCAGGCAAATGCTGGGGTTGAACTTCGATTAAGGCCATGGTCGCTTCCTTCCCACTCCTAGTCCTTTCCTATGCCATCGTCACCATAAGACCTATTTGTCTTGATACGACGTAAAGCAAACTGAAGAAAAGAAAAAGATTCTGGTGATCCGAAACTAGTAGAAGAGTTTTGTTCCATAATTTTATCTGGATAATGTCATTCTATTGGTAATAAGTGCTCATCATTTAACTTTTTTGCCTTAAAACTCATTGTATAGTGGATACTTCTAGTATATTCACATGTGGAAAATTCAAGACGCAAGATTGTGTCCTAAACTACAGTTCAGTAAGCTATCCGTTTCAAGACAATCCACTTGAAGTGCAGATACAAGTTGTTATTAGCGAGCTTAATGGTTTTTTATGCGTAATATTTCAAACAAATATGTTTTTATTGCATATATATGATATGTTTACGTTCAGCAATAATCCACAGTTAATAAAAGTCGAGTTTCTCCAAGCCAACGGAAAAGGATAAAAATCAAACCAATATTTCTTCCAACCTTGAAATTCGTCGTATATATCCGCTAGCTGGCATTCCTCAGTGAATGAATGTCCACTCTTTCCGTTACCTCAGCCTGCATTTCCAATACATACACTACTGATATATGAGAGAGCCTGCAGCTATTTTATGCGATATACTTCATACCCTCGTCTTCTGTGCATGGCGTTCGCTACAATATATCTGAGAAGAATTTTCTTGGCTGTCAACCTTCTTCCCTCCAGATAAACTAACATAGCATTCTCCACTTCACAAAGCATACTGACTGAATTACCGTTCATCTTGTAGTTGTAAAATATAGCCAGTACATTAATATAAAGTTAACACTTTACTTTAGACAAACAGTATGCCTTCACACTAGATATGCGACTAAATAATAATAATAATAATAATAATAATAATAATAATAATAATAATAATAATAATAATAATAATAATAATAATAATAATTGTTACGGAGTATTGTGGGTGTGCAGAGGTGAAAGAAGGTGCTGGGGTGAACAGGTCTCAAAATACGAAATTAAAGTTAATTTAACAAGGTTATATTTTCTTTGCAAAATCAAGAAATAACAAGAGTGGCAGGTACAGAGTAGCAAAGCAACCAAGCGAAAATGTACAATTACAGTGTTACAGGATTTGGGCTCCGAGAGCCAGACACATAATTCTTGAGCAATGAGCCCAACTTTACAATATACAAGATTCAACAAAGGGGCAGAAGACCCCAATCATGCCCAGGAGCTCTTGATCCCAATTACACAGTAAAGCCTCCTCGAGGCACGCAGAAACAAATTTCAAGAAAGAGCGACTCGCTCTTAAGTTCAAGCCTATCAAAGGCCACACCAAACTCCACTTTCAAGTTGACCTCCAAACACAAATAACACAGGGGTAAAATACCCAACCTACTGAGGCCTATTCAGTAAAGAAACAGGTCAATTACATGGCCTCTAAAATACCAACTTGAGAGGAGGCGTTCTTGCACTCCTAATACACTTTATTTAAAACCTACATGGCACCAGGCCGTTACTGCAAGGCCTGATCCCATACTAAAGAGGTGACTTATAGAAGGAGACAAGTTACATAACGTTAAGGAAGAAACGGTTGTGAAATAAGTTCACCTCGACGCAATATGAGTGGGTGCTCGAGAGGGTTAAGCACTCTCTATCCCAATATGTAGTTTAAAAAGATAGAATTGGTACCAAGTGTCTTTACATTTTAGGGAAAGTTACATGGTAAAAGGCTTCGGACCTGCCCCGAGAGTTAAACTGCTGAGCTAGCAAGAAAAGAAGTAATTAAACGGCCATTACCTGGTGGTTGAACTGCTGCCCGAAGAAAGAGGCGCTTCCCGCCCCCTGCTACGTACTTTACACACTGATAGATGTTACTGAAGTGGCGCAGAGACCCGAAAATCAGCAGTTTAAATACCCTCGTGGAAAGTTCGAGGCGTTTCAGGAATGATAACACCCGCCCACAATCATTTTATTGGCTAACAACGAAAACCCCTACACTAGATGAAGAAGAAACACATTATTGGTGGAAAATTAATTACAGAAATTCCTTATTGGTCAAATTCAAAACTGGCGGAAAGAAAGGGTTAATATTGCCAACTTAAACAATAACTGAAAGAAATTTAACAAAGAACAAACTTATGAATTCAAAATTTCTCCAAAAACACAGTTCTTTCATTTCGCACTAGGGTGCATAATTGTAGTCCTTCAGTAGTGCCATCTGGAAGAGAATGTCCACACTTCTTACTACAGGCAAAACAAAAATACATCGAAAACGACCCAGTTCAGAAACTTCAAAATTTACAAGTAGGGACATCTTCTGAGAAACTTGAGAATTAACACAGTAGATAAAGTTCAGACTTCCTCCAGTAGAGGAGTTTCAACTGGCGCAAAGTTTGAATTAGCGGCGTGGAGGTGTACCACCCGGGACAATAATAATAATAATAATAATAATAATAATAATAATAATAATAATAATAATAATAATAATAATAATAATAATAATAATAATAATAATAATAATAATAATAATAATAATAATAATAATAATCTTTCTGCTTTCTATCTTTCTTCTTTCTTTCTTTCTTTCTTTTCTTGTTTCTTAATCCGTTTACCATCGAGGGTTAGTATTTCCCTCGGACATAGCAAGGGATCCCACCTCTACCGCCTCAAGGACAGTCTCCTGGAGCGTGAGACTTTGGGTCGAGGTACCAGTACTTCGCCCAGGCGGCCTCACCTGCTATGAAATGAAATGTCGTATGGCTTTTAGCGCCGGGATATCCCAGGACGGGTTCGGCTCACCAGGTTCAGGTCTTTCTATTTGACACCCGCAGGCGACCTGCGTGTCGTGATGAGGACGAAATGATGATGAAGACAACACATATACCCAGCCCCCGTGCCGTAGGAATTAACCAATTAAGGTTAAAATCCCCGACCCGGCCGGGAATTGAACCCGGGGCCCTTTCAACCGAAGGCCAGCACGCTGACCGTTTAGCCAACGAGTCGGACACCTGCTATGATGAACAGGGATCTTGTGGGGGATGGGAAGATTTAAAGGGATAGACAAGGAAGAGAGAAGGAAGCGTCCGGTGCCTTATGTTAGGTACCACCGGGCAAGTTGGCCGTGTTGTTAGGGTCGCGCGGCTGTGAGCTTGCATCCGGGAGATAGTGGGCTCGAATCCCACTGTCGGCAGCCAGGAAGATGGTTTCCGTGGTTTCCCATATTCGTACCAGGCAAATGCTGGGGCTGTACCTTAATTAAGGCCACGGCCGCTTCCTTCCCATGCCTAGAGCTTTCACATCCAATTGTCGCCATAAGACCTATCTGTGTCGGTGAGACGTAAAGCAAGTTGTAAAAAGAAAAACTAAGTCAGGTACTACCCCGGCATTTGCCTGGAGGAGAAGTGGGAAACGACGAAAAACCACTTCAGGGTGACTGAGGTAGGAATTGAACACCCGTCTACTCAGTTGACCTCCGGAGGCTGAGTGGACCCCGTTCCAGCACTCATACCACTTTTCAAATTTCGTGGCAGAGCCGGGAATCGAACCCGGGCCTCCGGGGGTGACAGCTCATCACACTAACCACTTCACCACACAGGTGAAATAATAATAATAATAATAATAATAATAATAATAATAATAATAATAATAATAATAATAATAATAATAATAATGTATATTTAGTCCCCAGCCCGAAGGCTGGTTGGCCAAGGCGTCACTGAAGAAGTGTACTAGGGAAATGAGGAGTAAGGTAGTTTCTCAGTGAGCAGAAGTTGCTATTACATATCAGCCTGCCAAGCGCACTGAAATGCATGCACCAGCCAACCCTGTGAACAACATTTTCACACCATTAATAACAGGGACTGGCTGCAGAAGGAATGGCATTACTAGCATCACTCATACCTCAGTCACTTTCATATTGCCAAAGCCAAGGATAAGTCTGTGACAGATAATGAAAGTAACAAAATTGCCCCAGCGCATACCAGAATGCACAGTGAACTTTAAACACTATGTCTCGCTAGAAAAGGCATAATAATACTAATACTAATAATAATAATAATAATAATAATAATAACAATAATAATAATAATAATAATAATAATAATAATAATAATAATACACTCCCATTTTATTTGTGTACCGTAAATCGGTTGTTCCCTGTGTATTCGATACTGTAATTAGCTGGGCTGATTGGATTACACGGTAGGGCACCAGCGGATTCTATCCCAGGTCAGTCCAATGGTACTTGAAGTTGCTCCGTTACGTCAGCCACCAACACGTAAAGGAACTTCTGTGCGAAAACTTCCGGCACCTTGGCGTCTCCAAAAACCATTAAATTAGCTAGTGGGGCTTAAATAATAATATTATTTGTTTTACGTCCCACTGTAATATACCATTAAACATTGCTCCACTTTTGGGTGAGAATTGTATTCTAGTTAAACACTTGCCTCACGCTAGGGCGTTAATTGCAAGTTAACATCTAAAAAAAGGTGCCTGCCCCAACATTAAGCATCAATTTTTAACATTTTAAAAATGTGTATGTATAATAATATTAATTCTCGTGCCATAACTGAATGCAATTATCACTTTGCGACTTCCGGTGGAATAACATTTAAAATAAGTGAATAAATAAATAAATAAATTACGATAATAATAATAATAATAATAATAATAATAATAATAATAATAATAATAATAATAAAAGTATGAAGGCTTTCACGGCCCGGAATAGCGGGCGACTGTTCGTAGGAAGAAAGGGCAAGTAAATAATTATTTCTTTCATGAAGCCACTTATTATCATGAGTCTGCATTCCATGGAAGCTAGACACTGCGTGCGGTAAATATTCCACCTCCCATGCTGAAGATTTTATTTATTTATTTTTTATTTATTTAATCATTTATTTATTTATTTATTTATTTATTTATTTATTTATTTATTTATTTATTTATTTATTTATTTATTTATTTATTTATTTATTTATTTATTTATTTATTTAATCCTTTTTCCTCTGGGGTTGGTTTTCTCCCGGACTCAGCGAGGGATCCCAACTCTTCCGCCTCAATGGTAGTGTCCTGGAACGCGAGATATTTGGTCGGGGGATACAACTGGAAAGGAGGACCAGTACCTCGCCCAGGTGGTATCACCTGCTATGCTGAACAGGGGCCTTGTGGACGAAGGGAAGATTGGAAAGGATGAGCAAGGAACGGGGAAGAAAGCGGCCGTGGCCTTAAGTTAGGTACCATCCCGGCATTTGGCTGGAGGAGAAGTAGGAAAGCACGGAAAACCACTACGAGGATGGCTGAGGCGGGAATCGAATCCCCCCTCTACTCAATTGACCTCCCGAGGCTGAGTGGACCCCATTCCAGCCCTCGTACCACTTTCCAAATTTCGTGGCAGAGCCGGGAATCGAACCCAGGCCTCCAGGGGTGGCAGATAATCACCCTAATCACTACACCACAGAGGCGGACACACACTGAAGATTACGGGAGCTATTCTCGCTGGAGCCGGCTGGTTTAAAATCCGCTGCTGTTTAAGGGACACAAAACATTTAGCATTATTATCAAAGTCTCCTAGGGACGTGATAGTTAAGTGACATATTCACTGGCTTCTGAACTGGCTCACAATCCACTTAAGATTGGAGGACCCGAGGCTAAAATCCCGATATCAACAGTCACGAATATCTACAGACTTGCTTGCCTGCATCTGAGCTTCAATTTGTATTACACTTGAAATTACAAGATTAGATGCTAATCGCTTTGGATGTGAATTAATCTGTGTTTTATTTGTGGTGTAAGACATCTTGATTATAGACTCGATGTGCGAAAGAGTAAGAGACGAATAATATGGAAAACGTGTTTTTCTTAGTAATGTAGTGTGGGAAAGAAAACGGAATATACTGTATTCATGTCAGAATGTAGGAAAAAGGAGACTGATTATTGCAAAACAAGGCTGTAGTTTTTATGATGGCAGGGAGGCAGTATGGACCTCGTTCCCGTCTCATTTCAGAATTAAAATTCCTATACGAGCCGGGAATCGAACTCATTAGCTCTAGTAAGTAGCGGACATGCTACTACCCCTACACCACAGTTCTGACATTCGTATTAACTCGCGACTGAATTAAGTAGGGATGTGTCCACGGCTTTATGAATTGTATCATCCTAGTAACTGCAATGGAATATCGCTTCCAGAATGGCCAACAAGGACGTCTACCCCACCTGTCAGGACAGTAATTGCACAGTGTCAATTAAGAACATTCGGATCCTCGTCCCGAGTTGTTGCAGCTCTTTTCAGGCACACCCCCAATGGAAGTGAGTAGCATATACCACTTTAAACACATTAAATTTCTTTAATTTCTGGCAGTACCGCGAATCGAACCCCAGCCACCAAAGATGGCAGCTAACAGTGCTAACTGTTAGGCTACGGAAGAGGACATTGGTCAATGAAAACAGTAGCGCAACCTGATTGGTACACCCCATATAATATTGCTTTGAACTCACGAATTACAATTTAGACGTACTCAGTCTCTCAATTATAATCTTAACGTCATGAATAGGTTAAGGATATTAAGTTGGAAAGAATGTTCAGAAAAGGGGGGGAAAAGGTTCTGAAAATACATACAAGGTGCAAATAGGTGTTTATGAAATCACGTTATTAAGGTTTAAACCAGTTACATGAACTTTCCTTACCCCATTTACAAGGTTCTAATAATTAATAAACTTATTGTATTGGATTGCACACAACATTTCAATGTTTTTGGCAGGAAGTCGCTGGCGCTCTAAGCTCAGAAGATTCGTATATAAAGAGAGAAACTCCACTCGATATCTACAGAAACCAATGGAACATATAATGTCAGCACTCGTAAAGGGAGTTTATTCAAATTTAGTTCGAATTTGTCTTTAGCAAATCCTAAAACTCATCAGCTTCTTCCAAACTCTGAATCTCATCAGGCAAATACTTGTAGCTATGCACTGCAGAATGTTCCAACTCTAGTTCTTTGTTGTTCCGTAATTATTGGGCTTGCTTGATGACTTCTCCGTCCGTTGAGTCTAGGGTAGAAACGAAGCATTCCGTCTGATCTTTTAAAAACGCATATAAAAGTAGGAGAGGAGGGGGCGGAAGAAATAGAAATGAAGTAGAAGGGAAAAGGCAGCAACATGTAGTAGTCTCACAAAAAAGGTGCAAAAGATGAAACAAATTGTGTTTATTTCACTTTTGGTCATTTTCGTGAAATTTTTTTCATGACTGAAATTGAAAGGATTGATTTTCTTTTTTTTTTTTCTTGTCACGAAGTTACTCCGCTGAATTCAAACAATTTATCACTGCAATAATGCTTTGTTTGCCAATTGTAATTTTACATTCAAATTCCATTTTTTCTCCCATAATATTCTGCCAAATGTAACAAAATGTGTATGGTATATGTATCATAGCTACATTAAGAAACCTACGTATGGAATTTTTTATTGCAGAATTTTTTCAAGTAGTAGGGATTTTTAGTACAAAATTTTAGAACGTAAAAAGTACACAAACTTTAGTACGATATATCTCATATAAATTATGTACAGAAAAATCGATACGTAGTGCTTTAAAAAAATATCTACCTAATTATGAATTTACATTAACATGTTAATTAAATGCATGAAAAAAAGGAATTAAAAATTTCAAAAGAAAAATTATTTTGATAAAACTATTAATTGTATATAAAAGAAATGTTCGTGATACCTCTACTTTTATATAGGCGATATTCCCACAAAGTTTCGTGGAAATCTATGCATTAGATAAAAATATATTTTTATCTCCGGAGTGTCGCCTTAAAATCCTTTCATTAGTCACAGAACATGTGAGTGATAGATTAGCTCTAGTATCGTGATCATAGTCACGGTTATCCAGTTTTAAGTTTTACTTGGAATTTGAGCCATAGCGATATGACTTTTCAATTCAAATGTCCCACATTCATTGACCGGGATTTGAACCACGATCTTTACCAAGCAAGTGACTCCACATTCACTGGTCACTAGATAATAAATGCACAGCTCTAAGAGAACCTCAAACTTCTCCCTAATGCGCTCTTTAAATGCCTCGTTAAACGATGACGTTGCTAGAGAAGTGCTAGTTCAGCTAATGATCATGATAAATGTTCTGTAATGACACAGCCTTTTCAGTCAATTATTCGTTTCAGAGGGAGGTCTCTAGATTTTCCTCATTCAATTAAATTGGATAATTGTGCTATGCCGATATTTTCAAAGGCACTCCTACGCGACTTATTAATGCTATTTGTCGACCATTCTC
Source organism: Anabrus simplex (assembly GCF_040414725.1). Taxonomy (NCBI): domain Eukaryota; kingdom Metazoa; phylum Arthropoda; class Insecta; order Orthoptera; family Tettigoniidae; genus Anabrus; species Anabrus simplex. The sequence goes on from NC_090266.1 coordinate 1,132,647,279, forward strand.
GACCAGGAAGTAGAGTTTTGTAACCATTCTAATAAGTCTCAATTGAATGTCACTCTGATAATAACATAATTTAAAGCGTGAGTTAAGATAGCGTAGCTACGCTTATATCAAAGTAAATACAGTCACTCAAAAAATGAACGCATTGTATGTGTGAATTCACCGCAGGTACACTTTTCTCAGAAACAACTGAACCCATACATTGAATGTTTGTTTTGAGTATCCACAGGGTTTGTGTCTACGTGGAAGATGATTTATACTTTTTAGTAATTAAAATTAAGTCTCATAAAGTACTAAATGCGAGGGAAAAAATGCCATACGCTCATTATTGCATAAAAATTTTATCTGTACCTAAAGAGTCCTTAAATCACAAATCTTGTCAGAATAAGAATAAAATAAAAAGTTCTATGATTTACGTATTATTATTATTATTATTATTATTATTATTATTATTATTATTATTATTATTATTATTATTATTATTATTTAATCAGTTTGCCATCCAGGGTCGGATTTTCTCTCGGACTCAGCATGGGATCCTACCTCTACCGCCACAAGGGTAGTGTCCTGGAGCGTGAGACATTTAGACGGGGGTTAAAAATGGAGAGGAGGACCAATACCTCGCCCAGGTGGCCTCACTTGCTATGCTGAACAGGGGCCTTGTGCGGGATGAGAAGATTTGAATGGATAGAAAAGGAAGAGGGAAGGAAGTGGCCGTGGTCTTATGTTAGGTACCATCCCGCCATTTGCCAGGAGAAGTGGGAAATCACGGAAAAGCACTTCGAGGATGTTTGACGCGGGAATGTAGCTGAGCTCCCGAGGCTGAGTAGTCCCCGTTCCAGTCCTCGTAGAAATTTCATGGCAGAGCCAGGAATCGAACCCGTTCCTCTGGGGGTGGCAGGTAATAACACTAACCACTAGACCACAGAGGCGGGCGATTTTATTTATTTATTTATTTATTTATTTATTTATTTATTTATTTATTTATAACTGTCTAACGTCGAACGTAGATTTTCGGCATATAGAAGAGGAGAGGTATATGAACTATTTTAACCCTAATTAAGGTACAGATTCAGCATTTCCCGAGTGTGAAAATGGGAAGTCACGGAAACACACCTTATGTAGTGGTTTGATCTCCCACACGACCCGTAGGATGTACTCGTTCGTTATGGATCTGCATGTTTAGGATGGTTACACATTTGTATTTCCTCTTAAACCAATAATCACCACTATCGAACTATACGTCTCTAAATGACACTTCTTTTATAAATGGAAAGTTGATATGACGCGAAGTACCATCATGTGTTCTTCGTATAACTCACTGGTACGGAGTCCGGCTCCATGGCTGAATGGTCACGGGGGTACCGGTTTCGATTCCCGGTAGAGTCAGGAATTTTAACCATAATTGGTCAATTTCACTGGCACGGGGGCTGGATGTACGTGTCGTCTTCATCATCATTTCATCCTCATTACGACGCGCAGGGCGCCTACGGGTGTTAATTCAAAAGACCTGCACCTGGCAATTTGAACTTGTCCTCGGACACTCCCAGCACTAAAAGCCATACGCCATGCCATTCCATTACTGGTACGGACATTCATTTGTCGGCAAATGATTATATTACTATATACCAGGTGTCCCTAACCACTGGTTTCCAAAGTGAAACAAATAGCAGCCATTTAACTACACACGTTCTGTACCAGGGTGCGTTTATAAATACGCCAAAGGTGCAGAAAGTAAAGTGTAATAACTCATTAATTTACACACGTACCAATATTTCACTCTATGAAAATGTATGCGGTTTGTGCCTTGAACGATCCATTGATCATGCGTGTATAAAAGGCAGGTGGGTATTTGGAAACTCCTGCGCGTACCGTCTGCAAGCTTCGGCTATATTCCCACCAGATTCTCCATAGATTAAAATTACTGTAGGTCTGTGCGTTAGTCGTTGCTGAACACACCAGATGTGTTGATAGTAACTGCATGCTACTGTATCAAATACCGACCTCCTACTGAGCGTATGAAAACGAGGCTTACTAACGTAAGGGTGTGCATTTGACAGGTAGCGCTGAGCCTTCCGGATGTCATCTCTTCATATTCTGGTGTATAGATATGTATATTACTATTAAATTATCGTTTACATACGAAGGGATATTAGCAATCTCACTCTATGCTCTTTTTTTTTTTTTTTTTTTTTTTTGCTACTTGCTTTACGTCGCACCGACACAGATATGTCTTATGGCGACGATGGGATAGGAGAGGCCTAGAAAGTGGAAGGAAGCGGCCGTGGCCTTAATTAAGGTACAGCCCCGGCATTTGTCTGGTGTGAAAATGGGAAACCACGGAAAACCATCTTCAGGACTGCCGACAGTGGGGCTCGAACCCACTATCTCCCGATTACTGGATACTGAACGCACTTAAGCGACTGCAGCTATCGAGCTCGGTACTCTATGCTCTAAGGGGCGTAGTTACAGAGATATCACCTCTTTTACATATTGCTAGTTCTTAGAAAGAACAGGTAATGTCGCGGTGACTATACGAATTAAGAGGGAATGTCCTGAGTACGTCCGACTCGTTGGCTGAACGGTCAGCGTTCTGGCCTTCGGTTCAGAGGGTCCCGGGTTCGATTTCCGGCCGGGTCGGAGATTTTCACCGTAATTGGTTAATTCCATTGGCACGGGGGCTGGGTGTATGTGTTGTTTTCATCATCATTTCATCCTCATCACGACGCTCAGGTCACCTCCGGGCATCAAATAAAAAGACCTGCACCTGGAGAGCCGAACCCGTCCTGGGATATCCCGGCTCTAAAAGCCATACGACATTACATTTCATTTCCTGAGTACTTTACATCGCAAACTTAGAAATTAATCAAATGAATGTCCGACTTCTTAGCTAAATAGTCAGCGTAATGGGATTCGGTTCGAAGGGACCTGAGTTCGATTCCGGCTGGATTGGTGATTTTAATCTTAAATAGTTAATTCTGGCTCTTCGACTGGTTGTTTGTGCTGTCCCCAACATCCCTGGAATCCGTACACATAAAACACTAATCTGTACTACATTAACACGCAGTTTCCTACCCTACAAGGCGGATAGTACCCACTCTCGTGCGAGGGTCTGCCTTACAAGAGTTGCACCTGGCTAGCAATAGCAGTACCCACACGAAAAAGTACTTGTCTGTGTCTGTTAGATCATCAGCCCAGAGGCTGGTTGGATCCTCAAACAGCACCACCAAAGGTTATGCGATTATAAGGAAACCAAAAAAACCAATGGCAGCACCAAAATGAGGCGTACTAGGCAATATGAGGAGTGAGGCAGTTTGCCATTGCTTTTCTCAATGGGTCAGAAAGTACTATTGCAGCACGACTGACCCTATGAGCAGCACCTTTCATAACACTCAGATGCACTAGTCATGCTCTGAATGTCATTACTTAGTACTGCCCATACCCCAGCAACTTCCATATTGCCATAGCCATGGATGTTGACTGTGACTTCGGTGGAAGCTACACTTAACTCTGGCCTGTGCCAAGAGATGGATGCAAAAGTACTGTACTCATCAAGAAATTACAGCAGGCAGAAAAAGTACTTGTTATTATTATTATTATTATTATTATTATTATTATTATTATTATTATTATTATTATTATTATTATTATTCGGACACGTTTCTCTTCGGGGGACGTGGAGCAAAGTCTTAGCGAAGCGTAAAGAATTCCCATACTTTACACGGCAAAAACCCAAAACATTATCATGTCTATTAATACTGGTCTAATTATTTTCTTCTCTATGGGTTGAACTACACATCAAATTTATATTCCATAACGGATCGTTTCTGCGCTACGGCAGCTGCCTCAGCCGAACTTATGTCGCGCGCGGCCGCCCTGTTTTAAGCGTGTATATAATCTTATATGAAATATTCTTCTTCTTCTCCTTTATCTGGTTACACTCCAGGGTCGGTTTTCCCTCGGACTCAGCGGAGGATCCCACCTATACCGCCTCAAGGGCAGTGTCCTGGAGCTTTAGACTCTGGGTCGGGGGATAAAACTTGGGAGGATGTCCAGTACCTCGCCCAAGCGGCCTCACCTGCTATGCTGAACAGGGGCCATGCAGGGGGGTGGAAAGATTGGAAGAGATAGACAAGGAAGAGGGAAGGAAGCGGCCGTGGCCTTAAGTTAAGTACCATCCGCCATTTGCCTGGAGGAGAAGTGGGAAACCACGGAAAACCACTCCCAGGATGGCTGGGGTGGGAATCGAACCCACCTCTGCTCATTTGACCGCCCGAGGCTGAGTGGACCCCGTTCCAGCTCTCGTACCACTTTTCAAATATCGTGGCAGAGCCGGGAATCGAACTCGGGCCTCCGGGGGGTGGCAGCTAATCACACTAACCACGACACCACAGAGGCGGACTATATATGAAATCTTACCTTATAAAAGATATTGGAAGTGTCTTACTTCCTGGGTTATACAAGCATTGTATCTGGCAACCACATTCTGGCTGATGCGAGTGAGTTCTGCCACTGTACTGTTTCTGATTTCATTCGTAATGTTTTCTTTCGGTTCCTCCAATGTGCGAGGGTTTGCTCGACACGCTTTTACCTTTCAGTTTATCCCACAAGTAAAAGTCACACACTGTTAGATCTGTAGAACAAGGGAGAAATAGACCAGCACTGATCACTCCGTCTGCAAACACTCCAGAGATTGTAAGAAGGGAATCTTCTGCTGAATGAGTAGGGACTGAATCTTGTTGAAACCACCCACGCGACTTTTCTTCTTCTGTTAACTGATGGAGGAACGGCGTCAACATGTCATCTTAGTACCTCTCTGCATTTACCGTCGTCTCGAGAAAATTAGGACCAATTATTCGTACTGCACTAACAGCACACCTAATATCAATCTTCCTATCACAATGAGGGACTTCATAAACACCATTAGGGGTTCTGCACACCAGTAGCGAGGGTTATGATTGTTCACACGACCATTAAGGTGAAACCACAAATTTTGCATCGAAAATACGGTGTTGCAATGATAACTGCCTCACCATGTCAACAGCTGAGATTCAGACTGGCGACTTATGCTTGCCAGGTCAAATACGTGCAGGCTGCTTGCAAGGTCAAGAACTTTTTTTTGCTAGTTGCTTTACGTCGCACCGACACAGATACGTCTTATGGCGACGATAGGACAGGGAAGGGTTAGGAGTGGGAAGGAAGCGGCCGTGGCCTTAATTAAGGTACAGCCCCACCATTTGCCTGGTGTGAAAATGAGAAATCACGGAAAACCATTTTCAGGGCTGCCGACAGTGGGGTTCGAACCTACTATCTCTCGAATACTGGATACTGGCCGCACTTAAGCGACAGCAGCTATCGAGCTCGGTAGGTCAAGAACTAGCCCCAAGTACAAACACCGTGCGTTCGGTCTGGATTTATGTGAGAGGCCCTGTATGCTCTGTCACTAGCTGAACGATTTACAGTACACCAGATGGATCGTTGGTTGCACGTTTCGTCGCTAGGAACACGGTCACCTGGATGGTACTTGACACACAGGACTTGATCACTCTCCAAACACGCAGCTACACTGGCTACGCACGCTGAAAGTACACTGGGATGGTGACTGTGACTTCGTGTATCTAGTGTTGATTATAAAATATATGTATCCTTATTATGTACACATTGTCTTCATTTGAATCATGTCCTTCTTTCAGATACGTACAACCTGCCCCAAGGCGTGTTCCTATTCTTGGGGTACAGCGAGACAGATGAAGCGTTGCTCAAGCCGCACAGCAACCTAACAGTGCGGGACGCCGTGGGCTCACTCGAAGAGTTCATGCGGAATGAGCTCAACAACAAGGTAAACATTTATTCTTATAATTTAAGGTGCCCTTGCTGGGGAGACGCAGCAACTTCCTGGTATAGTCTAGAATAAATTTATTACTTCCAATGACCTGTCTCACTCTCATCCTTAGCTTTGACAGTACGAAAATGACAAGTGTGGGCAATAACCTACCTTATGCAACCAGAGTTTGTTACGAATCGTTTGAAAATGTTTCTCGTAAGGTCGGTTGCTGTGTGCATTTCAATGGGCTTGGCAGACTGATATATATATAAACGGCTGTGAGGAAAGTAACGGGTAACTACCTCACTCCTCATTTTTCTTGTAAAACTACTCAATGACGCTTAGCCTGTGACAGCTGACGGCGGAAATCTTGAGAATTCAATCAGGCTTCGAGCTGAGTGCTCAACGCAAACAATGTGCGATACCTTATATGATTAATAAACAGATTTTAGAAATCAGATTTTTTCGTATTTATAATACTATACTTGTAGAGCACGTATGAGGGCATAATATGCTAAATCCGCCAAGTCCAATTTCTGACATTTTGAAGCTGTTATACGCCATTATGTGCACAATGGGGAGTTCTTTTTTTATATTTTATTACTCATAAGCAAAACCTGCCATTTTATGTTATAAATGCATGTTGAAATTTGCGGTTTCAAGCAATAACCGCCAAGTCCTTCAGGTCATGGCAAGCAAGAACAGCCAAGTCCACAGGAGCCAATGAAACTGCTCATCCATCACACGTGACATAGTTCATAGGTTTCATTTCACAGAGGTTTATCAGGTCGTAAGATATCATACATTTTTTTAAGTTACCAAGAAATATATTAATAACATGGACGATTGTTCTGTTAAAATAATTCCATGTCAGATCCAGAGAATAATACTGAGAAAAACAAGCAGTGGAGTTACAGTTCAGGGTCAGGCACATTACTGCATTTATCTATATATCCCGAAAAGTATTCTCAAGAAGGGAAAGATATTGGGAAACCACATTCTTCCAAATGGTGTCAAAGTGAAAAAAGAAGAGCTCATAGACATAGACAACCTACTGAAAAAGCAATGGAATGGAATAGCAAGAAATGGAGAGCCTCAAATTCTACAAGTACCTCATCGATGGTCCCAATGAAAATCTACCTGAATTAGTGGAAGATAAGCCTGCCTGTGAAGGGAACGGGAGTGAATGTGTGCCTAATCTGAGAGTTTAAAACGATGTGAATGTTTTTCGATTGTCAAGATCTCTTTGGTGAACCATAACTAATTCAATTAAAACATTATTCTTGAATTTACACTTGTAAGAAAACCTTTTATTATTGAAATATTTCATTGTTAACGCGAAATACTTTATTGCAGACACTTAGCGTCTCATTCATCTACATGACAGAATTTTGAATTGATGATTACTATCATGTTACAACCAAAACCTTCCAAGTCCAAAATAAAATCCACATTTACAGCAAAAATAGTAGGTATATGTTTATTTTTCTTTGCTCATATTATTCCCAAACCCCTTACGTATCTCTTGTCCAATACACACACAATAAGAACAAATTGTAAAGCAGAGGCACGTTTTCCGCAATTTCTGAAAAATTTTGTCAATGTGGACTTAGCGGCTTTTGCATCTTATGTCCTCGTATGGTATTCAATAAATATTTCACGAAGAGTAAATATCCGAGTGTCATAAAGGGAAAAGAAGAATTGTAGTAATTTTAGTTCTTCGGTTACAATCACTAAAGAAAATAGCAAGTTTGGAAAAGAGGTTAATTTTTAACTGTCAAGATCACAGTTTACAGATTAACTATTCCATTCTCTTTCTTCTCTTTCTTTCAATATTCGGTATGGATAGACTTGTCATTCATAATACCAAGAGGTTGTAAGTTTTCGTGATAGTGACATTTCGGGAAATGATTCTAAAGGCTTGTACATCCGTAGTTTCATTTTTACGGTCTGTAACCCACCTTTTAATGTGTTTTAAAACCGTGATAAAATGCGAAATTTACTCAAAGTATGAAATTTATACTAAAATGTAATTATGAAAGAAAAATTTTCACAAATAAAACTTTACATATTTTGAATTATTCCTCTTCCTGAAATTTAAACTGACTGCCTGTAAGTAGGCTACTACTGGCTGCTAAACTCAGGTATCTGGAGTTCGCCCAACAATCCCTGCAATGTATTTGGGGTCCTAAAAGGTTGTAGAGGCTAAAAGATATTTCGGTAAATACAATTTAATTGCATGCGAGAGGAGAACACGAATGATAGAATAAAGTATGGTCTATGATTTCCTTCAATAGTGTCAGTGATTCATGAACATATTCTGAAGTTCATTTTATTGCTCTGGTTTATTATCAATATAAATTCATTTTATCTATTATGCTTTAGCCTATATCAGTTAAAAATGAATGTATATTGTTGTTATACGTTATAAGTCTTTATTTCACCGATATCTGTATACAAATGTGATTTGAATTTCACATTAATATTATCGAAGGACAATACCTGTTCATCAGATTTAACTCCAATTCTATGTTTTTCTTCGAGGTGCTATAAAACGCTAAAATATAAATGTATAAACCCCAAAAAATACTAAATGTAGAAATCGGAATCTTAAATTTCTGATTTCATATAACTAAAGTCACCATTCCTAATAATAGCCCATCTACTGTAAAATGGGAGAAATATTTGACTCTGCAAATACTGTTAAAGAAGTTGACGCGATTCGTACCGGAAGTAGTTCTGCATATTAATGACACAGACCGTGTAAGCCTGCGAATGGATGTCTGTTTTGTTCTTTATGTTTACGTACGAAATCATATAAATAGACCATGTAAATACTTAATGAGCGTAAATAGCATGACTCCACTTGTCCAACTGATCTACATCTAATTTTATATTTTCAAAATGCAGTCAGAACTCCATTCATAGTATTTGTTACGGAGATATCCGTGGTAGTTAGAGGTGAAAGAAGGTGCGGGCTGGAATAGGTCTCAACTACAAAATTAAAGTTAATTTAAAACTTTAACAAAGGTTATATTTTAGAAACTTAACAATGGTAACATAGAATTTGAAAACTTAACAAGTCAACAACAAGCCAAAATCTAATACAAAGAAATTACAAGTGTTAGGGGATAATTACAAGGTCTGGGCTTCGAGCCCCACAATCACAAATCTTGAGCTATTAGCCCAACTTTACCCAGGGTACAAAATAGAACAAAGGGGCAGAAAATCCCATCATGCCAAGGAGCACTTGCTCCTAATTACAATGTTAAGCCTCCTAGAGGCACGCAGAGATCAAGTTTAGGAAAGAGCAGACCCGCTCTCAATTTTACAAGCCTATCAAAGGCCACAACAAACTTCACTCCAAATTGCCCTCAAGGCACAAATATAATGGTACAGGTGTACCACGTACCCAATCTACTGGGCCTTCACAGGAAGGAAAACAAAACGAGTTAAATAAATGGCCCAAAATACAAAATTGAATGGAGGCGATTACTTGCACTCCTACACTAAAGTTTTTTTGTTTAAAAACCTATGTGGCGCTAGGCCGATAATACAGGGGCTAATCCCTGAACACAAAATGTATACAGAGCAAATAACAAGAAAACTTTAATACATTAAAGAAGAGAAGAAACGGTCTCGGAAACGTGGTAACCTTAATTTCAAAAATGAAGGGGAGCTCGAGAGGGTGAAGCACTCTCTATCTCCGCTTTACAGTAAAAGATATTTCTAGATTTTACATAGACAGAAAAGGAATTTACATTTTAAAGAGAAGGGTTACATATTAAAGGATTCGAACCCTCCCCGAGAGTTAAACTGCTGCGCTAGCAAGAAATAAAGATGTTAACAGGCCATTACCTTGTTGAAGAACTGCCGCTTGGAGAAAGAGGCGCGTCCCGCCCCCTGCTACATATTCACACACTTGGCCGGAAGGAGGACTCCGGCTCGCCGTACACTGGTTGACCTCACTGGAGTGGAGTGGGCCCGTACCCCACCTCAGTGGCGGTACGGCGCCGCACGGCTGCGGGGGCACTGAAACATTAAGATCTCGACGGCAGAATTTTGTTGAAAAATAATGTGTTAGGATACTAACTTGGAGTTGAGGCTGAGGGGCCAGCGGCGTGGAAACTTTTATTTCATTACTTTTATTTTAATGCCACTGGTGTGGTTTAGCAGGAGACGGGAGCTTGGTAATGGCCATACGGAGGGGACAGCAGAGTAACTTCAGGGATGGTTTCACAAAATGTATACAGAGCAAATAACAAGAAAACGAAATGTAAAACTATAAGGGGCAGAAGGCCTAGGATTTAGAGAAAAATATAACCTTTTGGGGTTCTTACAAGATGTTAAAGATCCAAGGAGCAAGTAATTTACACAGGTTTCACCTGGGGCAGGTGAAACCTAAATATTCTCTCGGTGGCTGGATTGCTCACTAACAATGTCACCGGCGTTAAAAAATCCAATAGAGTGCACGGCCCATGAAATCTGGGAGCACGCTTGCCCGCGGGAACAAAATTCTTGACCATAACTTGGTCTCCTATCTTTAAGTTGGTGGGCCTCCGTCCACGATCATATTTTTCCCTAACCTTTTCATGAGAAATTTTAAGATTGACCTTGGCCTTCTTCCAAAGATCTTTAATATTATCAGGATCTATTGTTTCGGGTAGAATATCACCAAGAGACCAAAGGTTAGAGAGTGGCGTGTTGGGAACAAACTTGAACATCAAGAAGCTGGAGTAAATTTATGGGATCCATGAACCGCCGAATTCAAAGCAAAAGCTAACCAATGCAGGGACGTGTCCCACCTAGAATGATCATCGTGACGATAGGCAATAAGAGCCGACCTCAGATTACGATTGACCCGTTCAGCTAGAGATGGTTGAGGATAGTAAGCAGAGGTAGTCACATGAAAGATGGACAAATCAAAACAGAATTTACGAAAGAGATTGGAGGTGAAAGCTTTAGCGTTATCAGAAACAATATATTGACACGGACCAAAAGAAGCAAAGATAGAATTTAAACAAGAAATGGAGGACTGAGCGGTAGCCAGCTTAGTCGGAAATAACCATGAGAATCTAGTGAAGCCATCTACACACACAAGGATGAATTTATTGGCATTCCCCTTTGACTGGGGAAAGGGTCCGACGTAGTCGATATAGAGTCGTTCCATGGGGCGCGACGCTTGATGAGAAGACAAGAGCCCTTGCTTAGTGGACACGGTGGGTTTACTCAGCCAACAAGATTTACAAGCTTTTACCAATTCACGAATTTCACCGTCCATACCCTTCCAGATGAACATTTCACTGATCTTTTCACGGGTTTTGAAGATGCCTAAATGCCCCCCTAGTGGAGTCTCATGGTAATACTTGAAGATCATAGATACGAGAACAGCTGAAACCACAACTTTCATCTTCTTATCATGCCCCGACGGGCAACATAAAACACCATTCCTCAATACGTAAGGGACTACATGTTCCCCCGAAGAAAGGGTTTCCATGATAGGGGCCAGCGTCGGATCTTCACGTTGATATTTTTCAATATCCCTAAAGAGCATGGGAGCATCAGTTAGTATGGAATTTACGCCAGCAGATATGGAATCGGGAAGTGAAGAACAGTCTTCCTGTTCAAGGGGCTCTACATCATTAGAAAACATACGGCTCAGTCCATCAGCCACAACATTTTCAGTTCCCCTTATATGCCTAACATCAAATTGGAAGGCAGAAATTCTGATGGCCCAACGAGCTATACGACCAGTACGACTCGGCCTAGCCAAGACCCAACTTAAGGCTTGGTTATCCGTCTCCAAGTAGAACTTGACATGTTCCAGATAGAGGTGGAACCTTTCTAGAGCAAACAAGACAACCAACCCCTCAAGTTCATAGATGGAATACTTGGATTCTTGGGCCGATAATGTCCTAGATGCATAGGCGATGGGTCGCCTCCCTAGTTCAGTCTCTTGAAGAAGGACTGCTGCCACCGCCGACGACGACGCGTCGGTTTGGACGATGAATTTCTTCGAGAAATCAGGCATGGCCAGAACAGGGGCATTACTCAGAGCTAATTTGAGATCTTCAAAAACGGCTTGTTGAGAAGGTCCCCACTCAAACTTGACGCCTTCCCTACGAAGTAAGTTCAAGGGCGCCGCTCTATTGGCGAAATTTGGAATAAATTTCCTGAAAAAAATCACCATACCAATGAACCTAGCAATTCCTTTGATGTCCTTGGGAGTTTTGAAATCACGGATGGCCTGTGTTCTATAATGATCTACAGCGACACCATCGGGCGACACAATATACCCTAGAAATGACATGGAAGGCTTAGCGAAGGCAACCTTGGACAACTTCACCGTTAACCCTGCCTTACGAAGGCGACTCAGGACCTCCTTCAGATGATCTAGATGTTCTTCAAAGGTCTCAGAAAATACGACGACATCATCAAGATAATGGTATAAATACTCAAATTTGATGTCGGAGAAGACCCTATCTAGCAGTCTCGTAAGCAAGGCTGCTCCCGTGGGGATCACGAAGGGCACGCGGTTGTATTCGTACAAGTTCCAATCTGCGGCGAAAGCTGTCAGGTGTTTAGATTCCTCTGCTAGTGGTATCTGATTGTAAGCCCGATTAAGATCTAAGATGGTGAAGAACCCAGCTTTACGAAACCATGAAAAACAAGAATGAAGGTCGGGAAGGGGCACAGATTGTAACACCACCTTCCGATTGAGAGCCCTATAATCAATCACAGGCCTGAAGCTACCTTGGGGTTTCGGGACTAGAAAAATAGGCGAAGAATACGCCGACTTAGAGGGCCGAATAATACCATCCTTCAACATCTGATCAATGATTTCCTTCAAAGCTTTCATTTTAGGTGGAGACAGCCTATAAGGCGGAAAACGGACTGGAATCGAATCCGTAACCTCAATCTTGTATTCGATAAGGTCAGTAACACCAAGAGTCTCGGAGAAAACATCCGGAAACGACTGACACAACTTACGAATACTCTCTGCCTGCTCCTCAGGTAGATGTCTAAGGTCTAACAACATCTCATCCTGGGTAGGCGAAACAGATGAACACGACACAGAACTACTTTTTAATAAGGGAATTTTACAATTAGCAGCAAATTTGAACGTGCACGACTTGCTCTGAATGTCGATCACTAGACCAGTAAAAGACATGAAATCCGCTCCCAAAATAATGGGACAAGACAAGTGTTTAGCCACCAACAATTTAACCTTCCATGTAAATTTAGCAATTCTAATTTTGACATACAGAAAACCTAAAATTTCTAATGGGGATGAGTTCGCCGAAACATATTGAACCGAAGTCGAACAAAAATCAGGAAGTTTACAAACAGTTTTCAATTTGGAGTACCATTCAGCCGAAATAATAGAACAAACACTGCCAGAATCTAATAGAGCTGTTACAGGTTCATTATTCAATTCAATTTTGAGAAAGGGAACAAGTGCGGGTTAATCCGCCGCAATTCTAAGACATTCTCTGGGACATTCAAATGGGAATGTAGAACAGTCCTGATTTTTGCCTGAATTTTCGTCAGGTTTAACCGGGGCTGAGCCTTGTGAAGAGGAAGTCACGGACTCAGCCGATGCCACTAGTCACTTTTTATTATTGGCGTTGGTGGAAGTTGCACCAGAAGTTGAGGAGGAGGGGGTGCTATTTGAGTTCGGGCAATTCTTGGCAATATGAGAAAAGGCGCCGCATTTAAAGCAGCCTTGGGATGATCCTGCTCCATTATTTGTCCTACTAGAATTAATTAAAGGACACTTGTTCCGGAGATGGTCAGGCGACCCGCAAGCGTAACATTTACGGGGAGTGACGGGTCGGCGAGGTGGAGGCCGAAAATTACTAGAGGATGGAGGGGGTTCTTTCGCGACACGTAAGGTGTCGGCGTACCTAACACCTTCCGCGGAGACAGCCATAGCTTCCAACTCGGCGAAGGTTTGCGGACGCGACGCAAAACACAAGTAGGACCTGTACGACGGTGAAATTACTTCCACAATGGCTTGAACGATTTGATCTTCGGGAAAATGAAGGGCAAATACCCTAGTATAGAATTTGATGTCTTGGATGAAGTCGGCAAGGTTTTCATCCAGACGTTGTACACGGTAATAGTACTTCTGAATTAGTGATGACCTAGCCCTAGCCGGAATAAAGTTAGCTAACAGATGGGCATGGAAGTCTTCTATGGATGACTGTTCAGCAATAGCCCTAACTATCTTGTCTGAGAGGACACCGATGGAATAAGGGTAAATAATTTGAAGGATTTGACTCGGAGAAAGAGAAAAAACAAGAGCATGATTCTGAAATTCAACAAAAAATCTTAGAAAGGCAATAACATCACTGGTAGAGTTAACAGAAAACTTAGAAATCCCTGTGAGCAACATTGCTAAGTTATTCTAAAATATCTAACAATCTACATCAAAATATATCGTTAATTTAATCTTAGGTGACCCGGTCAGTTTTGTTTGTAAAGAAATAAACAGCGAAAGAAAGAACGTTCTCTGTTTTTTTACAAGTTGCTTTACGTCGCACCGACACAGATAGGTCTTATGGCGACGATGGGACAGGAAAGGGCTAGGATTGGAAGGAAGCAGCAGTGCCCTTAATTGAGATACCACCCCAGCATTTGGCTGGTGTGAAAATCGGAAACCACGGAAAACCATCTTCAAGGCTGCCGACAGTGGGGTTCGAACCCACTATCTCCCGGGTGCAAGCTGACAGCTGCGCGCCCCTAACCGCACGGCCAACTTGCCCGGTGAACGTTTCCTGTTACAAATAATTCTACATGAACATTATTCCCTTTTAAATGAGGGTATAGAATGGTAGGGCTGATCGGACATGTCAGTATGATTCAGCCGTTCATCTAGTACTGAGAAGCGTATTTTGAAGTGTTTGTCGTAATATTAATGTGGAGAAGAAGGGATATGTATGTGTAGTTTTCTGGTTGTGTATGTATTACCCCTAAAATTAATGTTCCTCTGTAACCTGTAATAAATACATAGAAGAGTTTAGGCAATAGCAGTCAACTTCAAGTATGTTTCTTTCTTTTTCAGTCTTCTTGTAGCCTGTCCCTGTACAACGTGACGAAGGAGAACCTTATACTAGTAGCAAGACTACAAAAAGATAAGGCTTCGTCCTCGAATCGAGGATCGACTTACCAGTCATCGCCGGATCTTTTAGTTAGGGAAAAGGTAAGAACTATTTCATCAGTAAACCAGTGGTCATGCTCCTAGTTGTAACAAGGATGACTTTGACACTGGAATGGTAATTTTACTGTTGGAGATGAAGGAGTAAGCAATTTAAATTAAAAAATTAATGGAAATTTACCAACTGGTACAGACGTGCACATTAATGGTGTCCCGACATAAACAATCAACACTGCCCCACTCCAGTACTGAAAAGAAGGGCAGTGTGGAAGGCCAATCCAGTACAAAACATGGGGGAAGGGAGTGAAGGGGTAGTGTCGAAGGTACAATGACTCACCTTCTCGGTTAACGCATTGCTGCATGCAGACAGCCTGCTACAAGACTTCGTTGTGATCGAAATGGGCACAGTGGCGGATGTATTGAAGTACAGCATTAGGTTACCTACTCGCGGTGTACGGGGCAACGCGTCCGGCCGCCCCGGGTTCGATTCCCGGCCTGGGGACTGCGTGTTTGTGTCGTCCTTAAAGTTTTTCACATTGAACACTCAACACTTCCGCAATTCCAATTACATGCAGGTTCATATATTGTGCATGTAGGGGCAAAAGAACTCTATAGGTCGACGGCCCGAACAAATAGCATTTTAACATTAAAAAATAAAAAGTAACCTACTCTGATAATTACAGTATTAGGAGGTAAAAGAGGTTTTTAACCGAAAATATTTTATACTAGTTAGGAATATTTTGTAGCTGCGTTATATCGGGTCTACCAATCCTTCTTCACCTCGTTCTTGCCATATTTCTATCCATCTCCAAACTGTATATTGCTTGGGGGTCCATGTGAGCCTCCCACATGCCAATAATACGGCCTCGATTCACCTGTGATAGGATAGGAGCCATCTTATTACAATGTTACAGTATAACGCCGGAATACACAGACTGTGTATTCAGCACTACCTATTCACTCCCTTCCCCTCCTTTTCAGTACTGGAGTGGCCTGCAACACTATCCCTTTACTCTCTCCCCTCCTTTTCAGTACTGGAGTGGCCTTCAACACTATCCCTTTACTCTCTCCCCTCCTTTTCAGTACTGGAGTGGGGCAGTGTTGAATGTTTAT
Source organism: Anabrus simplex (assembly GCF_040414725.1). Taxonomy (NCBI): domain Eukaryota; kingdom Metazoa; phylum Arthropoda; class Insecta; order Orthoptera; family Tettigoniidae; genus Anabrus; species Anabrus simplex. The sequence goes on from NC_090266.1 coordinate 1,132,663,373, forward strand.
GTCGGGACACCATTAATGTGCGTGCGTGTACGGGCTTTACTCTCAAATTTTGCCGTGATGTTTCGATTTCACAGACTATGTCGTAGGCTCATTAACAGCATAATATACAGAGTGGTTGAAAACAACGCGAACCGACTAGGCCTATATGAGCGTTAGACCATTGGTCATACTGACAAGTAATTTGAAAAAATTACGTCGATATCTGGCACCCTTGTGATTTTATCAGCTGCTGAAGTTAGCCAATCAGATCGCTTCGCGGCCGAATTCAAATGGGCTTCACGAGGCGGTGTTACTATATCTGCACGTGGCTTGGTCGGGCTTGAAATCCATACCGAGAAATAAGCATCAAACGCTGACACACCGTGGGTTTCAGCTAATGCCACCGTAGCGGGCTTGCTATGGGCCGAGCCTATCAGCAGGGAGGTCCATGTTCAAGTCCCTCCCCTGAAGAGGTTTATTTCTTCTATAGGAGTCCTCAAGCCCATCATAAACCACGTGCAGATTTAGCAACATCGCCTCGCAAAGCCCATCTGAAGTCACCCGCGAAGCGACCTGATTGGCTAACTTCAGCAGCTGATAAGATGACAACGGCGCCAGATATATATAAATCCAATTATTTATCATTATGACCAACACTCTAGCGCTCATATATCAGGTTCACGTTGTTTCCGACCACCTTGTATATTCCCCAAAATTGCTCTTTTATTTGAGTTTTATTACTAAAGCAGTTTTGTATAATACCCTAAAAATATCAAAAACACGTTTTTATGAAAGTGGCTCTTAAAGCATGAAATATATTTCTAAACCCACCTTGAAAATGAACAATGCAATCTTATATAAATGAACAAATGAATTAAAGAACAAAAATCAGCTCAAGGATTTTTAATTTATAAAAATTACCGAGTTAAGTTATAATTCTCTACTTGAAAGAAAAACCAACGTAAGTCACATTTTATGAAACTTGAGCCATATAAACGTAAGTCCACTGTCATTTTATTTGTATGGCAATAAAATAATACTTAACAATTTCAACTGTAAATTATATTAGTAAATTTGTTCAGTAATCAAAACTACACAAAATATATCAAGAACAATGATGAACATTCATTGCCTAAGTCACAATGCAGCAAAAATGCTCTACAACTGATGTTTTTCCTCTCTGGTGTAAAATGACTAAAATGTGACTTACGTTGGATTAGCTCTCAGGTACAGATATGAACATGTGTTTAGTTTCTCTCTTCTTTAATAATAATAATAATAATAATAATAATAATAATAATAATAATAATAATAATAATAATAATAAGGTCCGCCTCTGTGGTGTAGTGGTTAGCGTGATTAGCTGCCACCCCCGGAGGTCCGGGTTCGATTCCCGGCTCTGCCACGAAATTTGAAAAGTGGTACGAGGGCTGGAACGGGGTCCACTCAGCCTCGGGAGGTCAACTGAGTAGAGGTGGGTTCGATTCCCACCTCATCCATCCTCGAAGTGGTTTTCCGTGGTTTCCCACTTCACCTCCAGGCGAATGCCGGAATGGTACCTAACTTAAGGCCACGGCCGTTTCCTTCCCTCTTCCTTGTCTATCCCTTCCAATCTTCCCATCCCCCTACAAGGCCCCTGTTCACCATAGCAGGTGAGGTCGCCTGGGCGAGGTACTGGTCATACTCCCCAGTTGTATCCCCCGACCAAGAGTCTGAAGCTCCAGGACACTGCCCTCGAGGCGGTAGAGGTGGGATCCCTCGCTGAGTCCGAGGGAAAAGCCGAACCTGGAGGATAAACAGATGATAATAATAATAATAATAATAATAATAATAATAATAATAATAATAATAATAATAATAATAATATTGTTGACTTACTAAGAAAAATTTGTAACTCCCAATGCTCTTCCTGTCCATTATTTCCCTTAAGACTGGTCATGCCTCCCAGCCACGTATTGATACGTAGTCGATAAGAAAAATTTTCGTTGTGTTCATTTTCCTATGCGAAGGTGTAAAGGAAAGTGAACCTTAAATGCATTATACTGTAGAAATGCGTAAATACGTCCCCACACATACATATTCCTTTAGTGCGGTACAGCAAGGTTAATTTTCCTTTACACATCAACATAGGAAATTGGACCGAACGAAAATTGTTCTGATGGTGGCGTGACCAGTCTTGAGGAAAATAATGGCTAGGAAGAGCATTGGAAGATACAAGTTTTTCTTAATAAGCCAACGATATTTGGATCACGTAGCAGTCAGCTTGCATTTGGGAGATAGTCGGTTCGAACACCACTGTCAGCAGATCTGTACATTCTGTACATGAGAGCTAAACCAAAGTAAGTCACATTTTGGTCATTTTACAGAAGAGAGGAACATTCAGTTGGAGAGCATTTTTGCTGCATTGTGACTTAAGCAATAAATGTTCATCAATGTTCTTGATATATTTTGTGTAATATTGATCACAGAACAAATTCACTAATATAATTTATATATATAATGGTCATAAACTGAATAAAATGTGACTTACGTTTGGTTAGCTCTCAGGTGCAGAATTATGTGTGTGTATGCCGTATTATTTCTGGGTTAAATTCGCTAACACTTATATTGGTCATAGTTCAATGAATATACCGAATGGTACAGCTGCCCCTATTCACTCAGTCTTATGCAACCCGATAAACATTGACTTTGGCTACTCACAGCGAAGTCTGGTCATACTACGTTTTCTATAATTCGTTTATACGTGTCAACGAAATCATCATTAATGATAAAATACCGAATGATTGTAAAGAATCGTGAAAATTCTGTATCACATAAAGCTCATGAACAGAGAATATGGTGGCTGAATGACTGACTACAAGTAGTGTTGATAAAACACTGTCAAACGACAACTTGTGATAGCCGTTAAAAGAGAAAAGTGGTACTGATTAGTCGGAGGTTCGAGTCCGATGTACGACTTCTTTATTTCGTTGTTGAATGTTCGTATGAGTCGCGTTTTTGAAGACAAATCTAAATCATGATCAGTTCTCATGTTGCAGGTACTCTGTTATGTTCGTTTCTAAGTAGCTCTTAAAAGAGCTATTTGAAGTATAATAAGCTATTACCGACAGAGATGCAATGGGCTTGTGTATGGCCATTCCATTAATGAAGGAAATCTTCAAAATGACCACCTCATTCGTTAATGCATACCTAAGTACGGTAGAGGTGAGTCATTCTTGCTTGCTGCAGCGTATGTGGTGGAGCCTGCCTGCACTTTTCTGTAAAGATGACTATGTGATGTTTCATGTGCCCTTCGTATGAAGTCCAGTCGTTCTTCGAGTCGACCGTGCACAGTATTTTGGTTGAATGGGTTCGTCATAATGCTGACAATAAGTGCAGTGCGCTTCATTCGTTGTAGCCGTTTGTCATATAAAAATCTCATCCATTTATTCGTTTCTGATGTGTGCTTTCTTTCTAAAGGTGAAAAGTGATTTTTGAGACTTAAGGAAGTTAAACCTTAATAAGTTAAACATTAACTACGAATGTATTAAGAGTATAAAAATAAAAATGAAAAGCTCGTAGCTAGATTCGAACTCTGAATCCATCACAAACTCGCATACTGGCTGCGATTAGTACCATGTAGCCACTCCAGGCGACGGAGGATAGGTCTCGTATCCCTGCACTAATGGAATAATTTACGCTATGGCTTCGAAAGTGATATTGTATGTTACAAGTTCTGAACTCGAATGTGCAGACAGGTTTACCTTGCTGCAAACACCACAACGTGCTAAAGAATCATGTCTCTTTAAGTCCAGATAGTTACAAGCATTCCCTACGAACAGAGTACGTACCTACTCTTCTTCTTAATCTGTTTATCCCCCAGGGTTGGTTTTTCCCTCGGACTCAGCGAGAGATCCCACCTCTACCGCCATAAGGGCAGTGTCCTGGAGCGTGAGACATTGGGTCGGGGATAAAACTGCGGAGAATGACCAGTACCTCGCCCAAGCGGCCTCACCTGCTATGCTGAACAGGGGCCTTGTGTGGGAAGGGCAGAATGGAAGGGATAGACAAGGAAGAGGGAAGGAAGCGGCCATGGCCTTATGCTAGGTACCATCCCGGCATTTGCCTGGAGAAGTGGGAAACCATGGAAAACTACTTCCAGGATGACTGAGGTGGGAATCGAACACACTTCTACTCAGTTGACCTCCCGAGGCTGAGTGGACCCCGTTCCAGCCCTCGTACAACTTTTCAAATTTCGTGGCAGAGCTGGGAATTGAACCCGAGCCTCCGGATGTGGCAGCCAATCACACTAACCACTACACCACAGAGGCGGACGTACGTATAGTCCGCGCACCTTCTTCTTCTTCTTCTTCTTCTTAATCAGTTTATCCTCCAGGGTCGGTTTTTCCCTCGGACTAAGCGAGGGAACCCACTTCTATCGCCTCAAGGGCATTGTCCTGGAGTTTCAGACTTTGGGTCGGGGGATACAACTGGGGAGAATGACCATACCTCGCCCAGGCGGCCTCACCTGCTATGTTGAACAGGAGCCTTGTGGAGGGATGGGGCGATTGGATGGGACAGGCAAGGAAGAGGGAAGGAAGCGGCCGTGGCCTTAAGTTAGGTACCATCCCGGCATTTGCCTGGAGGAGAAGTGGGAAACCACGGAAAACCACTTCCAGGATGGCTGAGGTGGGAATCGAACCCACCTCTACTCAGTTGACCTCCCGAGGCTGAGTGGACCCCGTTCCAGCCCTCGTACAACTTTTCAAATTTCGTGGCAGAGCTGGGAATTGAACCCGGGCCTCCGGGTGTGGCAGCCAATCACACTAACCACTACACCACAGAGGCGGACGTACGTATAGTCTGCGCACCTTCTTCTTCTTCTTAATCTGTTTATCCTCCAGGGTCGGTTTTTCCCTCGGACTAAGCGAGGGATCCCACCTCTATCGCCTCAAGGGCAGTGTCCTGGTGTTTCAGACTTTGGGTCGGGGGATACAACTGGGGAGAATGACCAGTACCTCGCCCAGGCGGCCTCACCTGCTATGCTGAACAGGAGCCTTGTGGAGTGATGGGGCGATTGGATGGGACAGGCAAGGAAGAGGGAAGGAAGCGGCCGTGGCCTTAAGTTAGGTACCATCCCGGCATTTGCCTGGAGGAGAAGTGGGAAACCACGGAAAACCACTTCCAGGATGGCTGAGGTGGGAATCGAACCCACCTCTACTCAGTTGACCTCCCGAGGCTGAGTGGACCCCGTTCCAGCCCTCGTACAACTTTTCAAATTTCGTGGCAGAGCTGGGAATTGAACCTGGGCCTCCGGGTGTGGCAGCCAATCACACTAACCACTACACCACAGAGGCGGACGTACGTATAGTCCGCGCACCTTTTAGCGATATTACTTTGTACGGGGGTGAGGATTAAGGAGGGAGGTCTCCCAGTTCCGGTTATACTGCCAACTGAATGGAAATGAAATCTGAATTGAATCGATAATATGATCGATCGATATGGATTTTCTAAACATTTATTATCTTACGAGAACAACAGTGTCACACATACATTATTTAACATTATACAACATTTTTCGATGCGAATCGTGTTCCTAGCATGAATTCTATAGTTTGGCTTTGTTGTGTAAACAACAACAGTACTAGTACGTAAAGTGTACGCCAGATGTCGCACAGCGATGCATAAGCGATTCATAGTTTGTGTTTCAAAGGTTGCCAATACGAATCTCGAAGATAACTGAGGTCGACCGATTCAGCACTAGGGTGTGCATGTGCATGTATCACTAAAAGGTGCGCGTACGGTACCTATTATGGTTAAATAAGTCCTGCATTATATTTCAGGTGATATTCACAATGAATTTGTCTGTAGTCGGTGCTTACGTGGTGATAATTATTATGTCTGTTTATTATAACTTCCTTTGAATAATATCGGCCGGCCCCGTGGTGTAGGGGAAGCGTGCCTGTGTCTCCCCCTGAGGCTCCGGGTTCGATTCCCGGCCAGGTCAGGGACTTTTCTCTCGACCTGAGGGCTGGTTCGAGGTCCACTCAGGCTACGTGATTAGAATTGAGGAGCTATCTGACGGTGAGATGGCGGCCCCGGTCTCCAAAGCCCAGACTAACGGCCGAGAGGATGCGTCGTGCTGACCACACGGCCCCTATCAATCTGCAGGCCTTCGGACTGAGTAGCGGTCGCTGGGCGGGCCAGAGCCCTTTCAAGAGCGTTAAGTGCCGTGAGGTTTGGTTTTAGAGGAATATCTGAGACTTTAGAAAAGTCAAGTCTTCGTAAAGGATGACTTGAAGAGTACAAAATGAAAATGTAAAGTAAGACATGACTCAGTAAGGTTTCGAACCCTCACAGCTCCCTGTAGCTTAACCACGTACATCTACCATGCGTAAGCCCGCGCAGCTACTCCCAGCGCGACCGACTAACACTTACAACTCTGTATTCACGAGGAGAGCGAAAGTTCTCGCTTCGTAAAGTTACTGATGTGTTACAGCCTTATAGTCCAGTTTTATGACATTATTGAACGCTGTAACGGCAGCAATTGCATGGCGTAAGCTATCACATCTGCTGTACAGCATTTGCGTGCCATAGATTATAAAATACTGTGAAAAACGCGTTTCTATCAATTTCGATGTGATGAGACTATACAAAATGGCGGAGAATTGACATGTCTGTAATCGGTCCTAACCTATCACCTGCCACCCCCAGAGGCCCGGGTTCAATTCCCGGCTCTGCCACGAAATTTGAAAAGTGGCATGAGGGTTGGAATGGGGTCCACTCAGCTTCGGGAGGTCAACTGAGTAGAGGGGTTCGATTCCCTCTTCAACCATCCTGGAAGTGGTTTTCCGTGGTTTCCCCACTTCTCCTCCAGGCAAATGCTGGGATGGTACCTAACTTAAGGCCACGGCCGCTTCCTTCCCTCTTCCTTGTCTATCCCTTACAATGTTCCCATACCACCACAAGGCCCCTGTTGAGCATAGCTGGTAAGGCCACCTGGGCGAGGTACTGGTCATCCTCCCCAGTTGTATCCCCCGACCCAATGTCTGACGCTCCAGGACACTGCCCTTGAGGCGGTAGAGGTGGAATTCCTCCCTGAGTCCGAGGGAAAAATCGACCCTGGAGGGTGAAATTAAGAAGAGGAAGAAGAAAAATGTTTGGAGTATTGGACTCCGTTCTACATAAAATAGTACAGTGTTTTTGAGATGGACCTCACTTACTGCCTCTTATCATCATCATCATCATCATCTGTTTACCCTCCAGGTTCGGTTTTTCCCTCGGACGTAGCGAGGGATCCCACCTCTACCGCTGCTAGGGCAGTGTCCTGGAGTTTCAGACTCTTGGTCGGGGGATACAACTGGGGAGTATGACCAGTACCTCGCCCAAGCGGCCTTACCTGCTATGCTGAACAGGGGCCTTGTGGAGGGATGGGGAGATTGGAAGGGATAGGCAAGGAAGAGGGAAGGAAGCGGCCGTGGCCTTAAGTTAGGTACCATCCCGGCATTCGCCTGGAGGAGAAGTGGGAAACCACGGAAAACCACTTCCAGGATGGCTGAGGTGGGAATCGAACCCACCTCTACTCAGTTGACCTCCCGAGGCTGAGTGGACCCCGTTCCAGCCCTCGTACCACTTTTCAAATTTCGTGGCAGAGCCGGGAATCGAACCCGGACCTCCGGGGGTGGCAGCTAATCACGCTAACCACTACACCACAGAACTGCCTCTTATACCGTTTTGCATTGTGCGGAGAAGTCTATATAGGACTACCTGCACATAAAATTACTGTAAAATGTTGTGCAAGATAGGACTAAGAGACATTTAATTCCTGGCTGGTTGCATTTGTTTGTGAAAAAATGGGGGCAGCTGTTCCACCCGGTGTGTGTGTGTGTGTGTGTGTTTTTGTTTGTGTGTTTTCATTCATTTTAAATAATGCATGCCATAAATGGTACCACTAAGCAATTTGAGTGTTCATAAAATATTCACAAGGGATTTAAGTATAATGACGAAATATTGTAATCTTGGCTAGAACTGATTTTTAAACAGTTTCGGTATTCATTCATCTATTCTGTTCACCCATTTCCGATTAGTAAGTCTGAATTATTCATATTGTACGTATAATTTTAGTATAGGTAATGAAAACTGGCTTGGCAGTACCAACTTTGTACTTAATCTTGCCAGGTAAAATAAAACATTACTAAACTAAACGGTTAGCGTGATTAGCTGCCACTCCCGGAGGTCCGGGTTCGATTCCCTGCTCTGCCACGAAATTTGAAAAGTTGTACGAGGGCTGGAACGGGGTCCACTCAGCCTCGGGAGGTCAACTGAGTAGAGGTGGGTTCGATTCCCACCTCAGCCATCCTGGAAGTGGTTTTCCGTGGTTTCCCACTTCTCCTCCAGGCAAATGCCGGGATGGTACCTAACTTCAGGCCATAGCCGCTTCCTTCCCTCTTCCAATCTTCCCCATCCCCCGCAAGCCCCCTGTTCAGCATAGCAGGCGAGGCTGCCTGGGCGAGGTACTGATCATTCTCCCCAGTTGTATCCCCCGACCAAGCGTCTGAAGCTGCAGGACACTGCCCTTGAGGCGGTAGAGGTGGTATCCCTCGCTGAGTCCGAGGGAAAAACCGAACCTGGAGGGTAAACAGATGATGATGATGATGATGATGATGATGACTAAACTAAACTAAACTAAACTAAACTAAACTAAACTAAACTAAACTAAACTTTAATCTTATCTTAGTTTTCTATTAGACATCTTAGATTATCTTATATCGTCGCTCCTATGTCAAAACCACGAATGTGCCAATGCTCTTCCTATCCCTTATTTCCTTTAAGACTGGTCACGCCTCCCAGCCACATACGGATATGCAGTCCATCAGAGCAAATTTCGTGGAGTTCATTTTCCTATGCTGAGGTGTAAAGGAAAATAAACCTTACTGTACGTACTGTAGGAATGTATGTTTGCATGACATATTTATCCATCCTAGAGTACGATGTATTTAAGGTTCGTTTTTCTTTACACATGCGCGTAGGAAAATGAACTTAACGAAAATTGTTCTGATGCACTGCATATCAATATGTTGCTGGGAGAAAAAAACAAAGCAAAGTCATCTCCGTACAGGCCATGAAGACCCTGGGAGGGGTGGAAGGTAAAGGCTTCCAGCATTCGTAACCTCGGCACGTGATGGAGTAGAGTGGTTGGCTCTAAGCCCGGACGCCTTTGCCCCCACGAATTAACCTGGTACTCATCTTTTGTGTAGGCTTAGTGAACCTCAGGGTCATATGCACCTCCGAAAGTGGAAATCTCGTTTCGTAAATGTTACTACTTCCTGACGGGGATTCGAACCCACGTCCTTCCGGGTGAACCGAGCACGCCTTTACCGCCTCGGCCAGGCAGCCCCTGTGTTGCTGGGAGACATGACCAGTATTAAGGAAAATAATGGATGGGAAGAGCATTGTCACATTCGCGGTTTTGACGTAGGAGCAACAATATTGTCTCGTGATGGCTAAGTACTCGCAGTACACACCTACTGAACTGAGATAAATGTTGTTACTCGAAAGTAAATCTGTGCAGTAATCCTGAGTTGATAAGGCATCTTGCATTTTCTTCGAACAGTAGCGCTTTAAATTGAGACACACCTCTACAGACTCCAGATAAAATGGCCCTACATTTAAATATACTTCATTCTTTCAAGTATTTCTAATAATCTGCTCAATGCTTCCGGAAAATTATTTTTAATAAAGGGTACATTTGAAGTCAAAACACCATTGACTAATACTCACAAGAAACTACACAGTTAACATCAGATTTTCAGAATATCTTAACCGAATTTTGAGACTATCTGATCGTTTTTCTAACCGCTTTACGGACACAGACGTGCATGCATAACTTACCATTACTGTTTTGCTGCAGTTTCCAACTACTGTACTAAACGGAAGTGGAACTAGAATCCAACTGCACGCCAATACCATAACGTCAGATGGCGACATATGATGAGAGAGATCATTAGGAACCGAATTTTTTGAAAATTCAGATTTTGTGGGTTTATTGAATTTATTGCATAATCTAAATATAACAGTATATTTCACCATATATATTTGAAATTAAGCATAATATAAAATACCTCGAACAAAATTGGTTTCGCCTGCGTGTTGTACACCCCTTGAAGGCAACTTTCTTAGATAACAAGATAACAATATTTTATGCAAGCACGCTGCCTACAGATTTCAAGAAGGGGATGGTGCTCTACTTAGTTGCTTTCTATGATTCAAACAATATTTTTGAATTTAAATTCAATAAGCGGGGTGAAAGGTCAGGTTGTGAGTTTCATGAAGAGGGAAAGTCCTCTCGGCTTTAATTACTGCGTTGATGGCGTGAAGTTCCTCACGGGGATAACTGTAAGTATCTATGTGTAGGAAAGCTTTCTCATTGGGGTAATCACATAAACGGGATTATATATAACGGTTACAGATCTCTTCATATTATATGAGGGTATTTAGAGGTTTCTTTTAATACTATTTGTTCGGGGCGTCGACCCATGTGGATCTTTTGCCCCTACTAGCACCATAGTGTATGAACCTGCGTGTAATTGGAATGGAGGTAGTGTGGAATGTTGTGTGTGAGCGAAGGAAGATTAAGGACGTCAAAAATACCCAGTCCCCAGGCCCGGGATATTAATCATTAAAATAAAAAAACTTGACCCGGCCGGTTGACAGGCGGACGCGTTGCCCCCTACACCGCGGGGCCGGACTATTTAGAGATTACAGTACCGAGGAGCAAGTTGGCCATGCGGTTAGAGTCGCGCAGTTGTGAGCTTGCATTCAGGAGATAGTGGATTCGAATCCCACCGTCGGCAGCCCTGAATATGGTTTTCTGTGGTTTCCTACTTTTACACCAAGCAAATGCTGGGTCTGTACCTTAATTAAGGTCACGACCGCTTCCTTCCCAATCCTTACGTCACCGAAACCGTTCGATGTGGTAGTGCGGTGTTAAACAAGTAGGCAAAAAAATGGTTATAGTAAGGGTGTATAGGAGAGAGCATATAAGTCTCTGGTAAGAGAGTATGGTTCCAGTGTATGGGACCCTCGCCAGGCTTACTTCATTAGAGAACGGGAAAAAATCCAAAGAAAAGCAGCTCGATTTGTTCTGTGCGATTTCCGACAAAAGAGTAGCGTTAGGAAAAATGTTTAAAAGTTTGTGCTGGGAGGACTTGGAAGAAAGGAGACGAGCTGCTCGACTAAGCGGTATGTTCCGAGCTGTCAGTAGAAATAGCGTGGAATGACATTAGTAGACGATTACGTTTAGGTGGTGATTTTACATGTAGGACAGATTACAATCTGAACATAAAGCTGGAATTCAAGAGGACAAATTGGGGCAAATATTTGTTTAAAGGGTGAGGAGTTAGGGATTGGAATAATTTACTAAGGGAGGAGTTCGATGAATTTTCAAATGAAATGATACAGAATCTGTCACCTGAGCGACTGCCCTAAATGCAGATCAGTGGTGATTGATTGATTGATTGATTGATTGATTGATTGATTGATTGATTGATTGATTGATTGATTGATTGATTGATTGATTGATTGATTGATTGATTGATTGATTGATTGATTGATTGATTGATTGATTGATTGATTGATTGATTGATTGATTGATTGATTGATTGATTGATTGATTGATTGATATTATTACACCAGTGGCTATGTAAAATCCATCAATGTCTATTGGTTCCCCGTTGTTCAAATATAAATAATTTGTGAACTAGGTAAGCCTAAACGTCAAGTTCCCTTCCCATATGAAAGCGTATCCCAAAGGAATAGTTTCGCCGAGATTCATATTTTCTTCCGATATGGTCTAAATGAGTAGTTTTGTTAAAGTTCATGACGATTCTGCACTTGAAGTTACATTGCAGGATTAAGAAAAGGATATGTACATGGTATAAAGTAATATATTTGATTTTGTCCTGCTCGTTGGCTTCGATCAGAGAGTTCTAGCTGGCATTTTAGCAGCGCTTGGTTTAATTCCTCTGGCTCGATGACTGGGTGTTTCTGATTGTTTTAATGCACACATCACCCTCGAAACACAGCACACCATACTGTCAGCCATTATAGGCACAAATAGTAGTTGAATAATTCCTTCACGTAGGATTGGGGACAGGAAGGCCATCCGCCCGTAAAACTGGGCCAAGTCTACATGTGCTACACAGACCGACAATCGTTGACCCTTCCAGGGTGTTAAATACGCTGCTGAAGAAGAAATATATTTGATTTAGTGTGCAAGTGAGATCATATTGATGGCTCTCTTTCAAAACCTCGTACGTCCCAATGCTGCCGGCCCCGTGGTGTAGGAGTAGAATGCCTGCCTCTTACCCGGAGGCCCCGGGTTCGATTCCTCGCCAGGTCAGGAATTTTTACCTGGACCGTAGGGCTGGTTAGAGGTCCACTCAGCCTACGTGATTAGAATTGAGAAGCTAACTGACGGTGAGATAGCGGCCCCGGTCTAGAAAACCAAGAATAACGGCCGAGAGGATTTGTCGTGCTGACCACACGACACCTCCCAATCTGCAGGCCTTCGTGATGAGCAGCGGTCGCTTGGTAGGCCAAGGTCATTCAAGGGCTGTAGTGCCATGGAGTTTGTTTTTGTTTTTATGTCCCAATGCTCTTCCTACTCGTCATTTTCCTTAAAACTGGTCGCAGCTCCCAGCCACATATTTATATGCAGTCCAGCAGAGTAATTTTCGTTGTGTTCATTTTCCTGCGCTATTGTGTGAAGAAAAATGAGCCTTAAATGCATTATACTGCATGAGTGCATAAACTCGCAATTAACTGACTTGGACCCAGTGAAGTTATCAAAGTTATCCATTCGTAGGACTCGCACACGTCAAAAATTTCGCTGTACGCTTCGACGACGTACATTTCTACCACGGATCCATCTAGAGGTCCTTAAACGTCAAAATCCATTAAACAAATGAACAATTCCAAGAATAAAATACTTCCGTCACTCGAAAATAGATAGACTAAGCAGAACGATCGCTGAGAATTTCAATTGATTTTAAAACTACATTACGTTGACTCGGGATACAAACTGCGAGTTAGAGGGCTGGTTTCTAGCCACATTTTAGTTGTTCTGATCTACTTTACCACGGCCTGTGATTACTAAATGGCATTTTTCGCACACACTATATAGTTCATTTGTATAACTTGTGCAATTTTAACGATAATTTCAATATTCTATGTTTCTACTTTCAGGAGGAGTGTGCGGGACCTCTCCAAGAAATCAGTGATAAAATCAACTCCCATCACCCCGAACTTCACTCTCATCTACTGCTGTCCATTTTCAAGATGGCCGAGGTGGAAGTGAAGGTGCCGGACAGCAGCAGGGCCGCCCCGACGCCCATACCCCTCGCGCTGCCTCTTCTGCTGCTGCTGCCACTCGTGCTGCAGGCCGTCTCGTGACGGCACCACCTTCAGTTCCCGTCCTCGCCCCGGCCCCTCCTAAAGCTCGCTCCACCACCGCTGCATCTGGACTAATGCCCCGCAGACCCGCCCGTGTTTTCTGTCTCAAATGGAACGTGGGAAAAGCGCTATCGCATTAGCAATATGGTTCTTGGCTCAATTGCCTGTGGTTTTTGTACAGATTTAGCGTAAGTTCACAGTGAAGTATGTATAGTATGATTATTGTAATTACTACTTAATACAGGGAATCATATTTGGGAAATACGTATAGTTATGCTAGAACTGTATGAGATACCTCTAAGATATAACGAATTTGTCTTTTAAGGATGTCACTGAAAACAATGACTGTGAAAGTTGTAGAGAAATTTGGTTCAGTATTGCGAAAGCCTAGAGAGAATATGCGAGTGAATTCCTTCGTCAATGGAACTGTTGGTTCTTGTTCCTCAGCACTTAACCCACTTGAAGAAGGTCGTGATTATTCCTCCTTGAAGAGATGTGGTTCACAGTCCCAGTTCACCTCAAGCACTTCACCTCACCATCCCCCACTTCCCACCTCATGTCCCAGTAGTACATCGCAAGAGTCCCAAACCCTTCGAAGTGAGAAGTAAGTCGCTTACAGTGGAAAGGTAACACAGTGTTTCCTTCTCATGCATTGAGCTTCTTTTAGTTTTGTATTCAGCAGTGTAGCTGAAGACTTGTTGTGTGAATTGGCACAGGAGAACTCAGGCATCCAAAATACAGTGTATAAGAGGTGCTCATTGGAAAGAAGAAGAACTTCAACCCACTTTATGTCAGTTGGTTGTAATATACCCTTTGGTTCCAGGACAATATTTGTGTCAGATCATAATCCGCCTCTGTAAGCAGTGTATCGCTATTTTCCCGTGTCAGTGTGTGTTCCCGTATTCCGCGAATTACTGCGCCTTAAACTCATATCCCATATCATAATACTCGAGAAGTCAGCCATCAAGAAGAGTGAAGTGTTCAAGCGATTCGGAATACACACACATACACGTAAAGGAAATCATGTACATCTTGAACATATTTATGAAGTCATCGAAATAACATCGATTCATAAAAACATAATTTAAATATATACAACTGTAGTCCTGTGTTACTGTACTAACCTGAGTTCAAGAAGACTTCGATGTTTATTGGGTCCCAGAACTGTTTAGTCATAAACGTCTTCCTTCTTCCCATACTTTCTTCTCCCAAGTGTCACTGAAAGGTGTGCGTGCATCACCAATCATATCATTAAATGTTAAACTAGAAATGATGCGTACCAAACAAATATGTCTAAGAAAACAAAAAAGAATATATTTTAAAAATTTTGCCGGTGTATTCTGACTTTTGTTGATGTGCTCAGTGCATGTGTAGGGTATACAAACTAGGCTCAAAGTGTTTCGCTTATTATTCGGAGTCCTATTCATTTAAGAAAACAATACAATCATGTTGAAATGTACAGCCATATCAATGCTTCATATCTGCATTAAATGTAATCTCATCACAAACTAACTCTGAAGCAAGTCTTTCCCCAAGAGATTCTACGAACATATCAATTCCACTTCTTGTACCGGCGAATATTTTATGTATCATTGGGTATTGCATGAACCCTTCAAGTAGAACGTTTGAAATGGCTGAATATTTCTAAGAAGTAGGAATGGCATATGTTGAAAGTATAGACAATGTATTATGTAAAATTCAGCCGTTTATTTTCAAAATCACACCCATTTCACAACATTTGTTTTCTTTAGTTGACTTCACTCAACTGTGTTTCCTCTGCAGCTCCCCTGTCTCAGTGGCCATATTTGAAGCTTGTTAGCCATGTACTGTAAGTGAGTGTGGCTTCGAAAATCCCCCAGTAACGGTTCGATACCGTATATACGTATTTCTGTGTTAATAAAATGGGTGTCCCCTTCAGGGCCGCAGAGAGCGCTAAGCTATTTAGTGAAGATTTGTCTTCGAGGCATAGTTATATGAAGAAAGACTGCTACCCATAATACTCGTCCTATGGAAATGTAAATTAAACATGGTGCTCTATTCTAAGGAAACCTTCAAAGAACAGATCAAACTTTAAACTAAAATGGGGCTTTAATTTGTTGTCAACTCATTTTCAGCACAGTCACTTACATAACTACAATAGCTTATGAAGAAAACCGATTCCTGTTATGTTTTATTCAGTTTTAATACACACACCATCAAAACGAACATTTTTAATTTTATCGAAATTCTAACAATTCAGAGATCGCACAAGCTGGAGTTTTCTACAACTTCATGCAATTACACCTTCGGGGCATATTTTAGTTTCTAATGGAGGATACACAGAAATCTTGGTCGGAAGGTTGTATGATATATTCACTCCTCTACCCATGGCCCATCACTCTACACGCGTAGTCCAATGTAGATTATATGCTTTTTCAAACGATGTTCCCTCCATCCAGAATAATCTTCGTAGTTTGAAATGAATACTCGATTTCGAAACTTGGAATCGGTTTGTATGAATTAAAACTGACGACTTCTGTGAACCCTTTTGTTACAATTAAATCTGTTGTTGACATGTGTAAGATTTTATTCAATAAACCTGTTTTCTTTACAATCTGTGTGTATTATTTATTCAGTGGTATTCCTGTTCTCAATTTAATGAACTCATCAGAACAAAAGTAATTATTGTTTTCATTTTTAATTTTCTGTGTTTTGTCAAAGGAAAGCATTAATAGCTCGCCATTAACTTCTCCTACAAGGGAGAGTTGTCATCGAGAATCTCAAAGAAACCCACAGCATAGATCGAGGACGGGTCCAAAGCAACATGCTCTAAACATTACGTTTTGCAACCGCTTGTAGCCCTTGAACAAGGGTGAAACATGTGGAAAGTGCACGCCTACAATCTGCGTGGTTCACGGCAGAACCACCCTCCGGGAACACTGTAGCATATAACTCTAATATCTAAAGGTGAGTTCTAACAGCTAGGGCTGGAGGGAGGAGCATTGCACGTGCCATTTCACGGTGTTGCCACATTTTTGCATTTCTTTCTCCTTCCCCTCGCTTCCGCCTCACTTGTTCCCTCGAACATTCAGACCGCTGTGTTCTGTTGTAGATTACCTGGCCATACTACGTCTGACTTGGTCTCATATTCCGTTATCCTTAACAGGGGCCGGGCTGATAAGCTCAGACAGTAGAGCGCTGACCTTCTGATCCCAACTTAGCAGGTTCGATCCTGGCTCACTCCGGTGGTATTTGAAGGGGCTCAAATACGTCAGCCTCGTGTCGATAGATTCACCGGCACGTAGAAGAACGCCTACGAGACTAAATTTTGGTACTTCGTCGTCTCCGAAAACCGTAAAAATAGTTGATATGACGTAAAATCAATAACATTATTATTCTTTAACAGGAGTGGTACCTATAACCTGACAAATCCTTCAATATGCCCTTTGCCCTATACTTTTTCTATGTACACCTTATTGACACAAATATAGGACGTAAAACAAATAAGAAAAAATGAGTTCAAGGGGAAAAGGGTGCGCGGGGAGGATGGGGGGTCAAAAATCATGTGTACTCTTTTCTACACCACCTAGTGTTAGAGTACCTGGCGTGTATTTTTAATAGTTGTGTCCCCAGTAGGCCTAATCGACTGACGGTGTTCTTAATCACTTTGTAGTGGCTAAATTCCTTCCATCTCATCTTCGCTGCTGCTGCTGCTGCTGCTGCTGCTGCCGCTGTCAGGGCTTGAATAGGAGCTAGAACTGGAGGAACCTTCCAACCGTATTATAAATTCGTCCAACTCGTAGTCTAAAGTCATCTCCTTTTCTATAGTAGTCTTAATTTCATTCTCCACGTTTGAAACTGCGTTTTACCAGTCCTCGGCAGTTACTCGATTGATTTCCTCAGACGTAAGTCTTTCGACCTCTGCCAATGTGAATTGCTTGTTGTTTACCGCAACGTAACCCTTAACTTGAGACCATATAAGTTCGATATGGTTAAAATGGGAGTGGTACGTGGGCAGCCTTATGAAGTCATGGCCTTCTCTTTGGCGATTTCGTCAATGTGATACACTAGTATTCTAGATTGATTTTCCCTGATGAGGCCTAGAAGAACTCTTTTCGTCATTTTCTTGTTTGCTTTGACTCCTTGACGAACTAACCAGTCTATCATTTCGTCCTTCCGCCTAACGTTTGTTGGGGCCTAGACGCCTCTGCTCTTCGTCTGAAGACAAGAGTCTAGGCACCCACGTGGATAACACCTGCCCCAACTGTAAGTGGCCGTGCACGATCCGCTGCAGGGTGTTTCGGCTAATTCCCGTGGCTGTCTGTATTGTTTCCTTGGATGGCCTGTTCGACCCGGGCAATATTGGCTGGTGTTGACACTGTCACATTCCTTCCAGAACTGGTTCCCTTGTCCACCGATGAGCGCCCTGTTTTCCAACCTTCCACCCGGTTGTAAACTGTTTTCCGTGACGGCGCGTGTTCTCCACAGACTGCCGCCAAGCGCCGATGAATTTCTGCAGTAGCCACGCCTTCTTTCCATAGGAACCAAGTCGTATAGCGCTGTCCTTGACGGTTGCTTTCCATTTTGTCTCTTCCTACGCTGACAGTGTTGTTATGAAATGGCTATGGCGAGTGCATTCGTTGGCCCCTGTGCGTGTGCTGCTTCCAGACGCTGGAACAAGACACTATTTACACGTGACCACCTTCAAAAGTGAAATGTGAACCAAACCCGGACGTACAAAAAATAAAGTGTAAAACAATATAGTACGCCCCTCGTAGTTACAAAATGATGATAGAACATAACGAAGTTGCTTGTGCATGTGTGGTGCGCGCAGGCAAGAACACTGATACTAGTAAATTATGTAGATATTTAGATTGCAGTACCGGTACATTGCAAAATCTTACATTATAATACAGAACAAGAAATATATGATCAAACTAACTAGTTTTACGGCGAATGGTATGTTCAAATTACAATCAAAAATCCAACTTTTGAGGCTTCTCAGAAAATAAATTCATTTGGTTTTACAATTTTGTCTCTATAAATATTCAAAAGAGCCAAACCTTTAAGTCGACTTTCACGTCTTTATTGTCAGTTTCTGTTCATTTTCTTTTGCAAAAATTCAATGTGGGGGGGGGTATTGTAACCCCCAGTACACTCTCCCCCCAAGGCTACGCCCCAGGTACCTGTCAGGTTAACCTTTGATAGTCATGGTGTAGATCTGGTTGTTGTGCGTTGCTGTCTGGAATAGTGAGGCACTCTGCAACCTCAAAAATAATATTGTCACGGGTTTATTTTGTTATTGTTTACACAGACGTGCGTTAACTGGTAGGTATTTAAAGAAGCGATTATGATTTTGTCTTGAAAGTCTCTTGTTTTTACTGCCGTTCCATCTGTTCTGTTTTTTGTGTTCTGTTCGAGTGAAATTCCATTCTGTACTGTCTCTGAATTACGTTGGTTGTTTATACACTGTGTTCAAAAATTCGATGCCCAAACTGATGGATATGATTAAGGAGACAACGACAAACATATTTCGTTAAACAATCATGCGTCGGAGACTCATACTGAGTGATCACTGAGCATGTGAGTTGAGAAGGAGATAAACAAATTATACTTTTTTCAAACTTCGTTACAGCAAAATTGATTTGAAGCGCGTAGTGTTGTGACGTCATGCTCTTCGGCACAGCATATAGCGCTGTAATTATTATTATTATTATTATTATTATTATTATTATTATTATTATTATTATTATTATTATTATTATTATTATTATTATTATTTGCATATGGTCCTGAGATTCACTCAGCCTTCACTAAAAATGAGTACCAGGTTAATTCCTGGTGGCAAAGGCGGCTTGGCGTAGAGCTGACCACTCTACCCCATCAAGTGCCGAAGTTACGGATAGCGGAAGCCTTTACCTTCCACCCCTCCAAGGGCCTTCATTGCATGTACGGAGATGACTTTACTTTTCTATTATTATTTTATGTTAATTCATTTACAAGTTGCTTTACGTCACTCCGAGACAGATAGGTCTTATGTTGATGGGACAGGAAAGGGGTAGGAATGGGAAGGAAGCGGCTTTGGCGTCAATTAAAGTACAGCCCCAGCATTTGCTTGGTGTGAAAATGGTAAACCACGAAAAACCATCTTCAGGGCCGCCTATAGTGCGGTTCGAGCCCACTATCTCCCGGATGCAAGCTGACAGTTGCGCGCCCCTAACCGCAGGGCCAACTTGCCCGGTACACATACCTATCAGGAAGACTTGTTACGCTTTATGAACAGTCCAGAAGCAAGATTGTTTTCGATTTGTTTTACGTCGCACCGACACAGATAGGTCTTATGGCTACGATGGGATAGGAAAGGCCTAGGAATGGGAAGGAAGCGGCCGTGGCCTTAATTAAGGTACAGCCCCAGCATTTGCCTGGTGTGAAAATGGGGAAACACGGAAAACCATCTTCAGCGATGCCGACGATGGGGCTCTAACCCACTATCTCCCGAATGCAAGCTCAGAGCTGCACACCCTAACCGCACAGCCAATTCGCCCGGTGGACTCGAACCGGCTAACTACGGAATCATACCATAGTAGTCTTGACTTGCCGTGTAGTTAGGGGCGTGCAGCATTAACCCGTACATCGATAATCGGTATTTGAGCACCTTCAAATACCACCGGACTGAGCCAGGTTCGAACCAGGGCTCAGAATGCCAGCGCTTTACCGCCTAAGCTACTCAGCCAGGCAAAAAAAAAAAAAAGAAACTCTTGCTGCAAGTACCAGCCGCGAAAAGTGCGTCAAAATGTGCAAGGTGGTACAATGTAACACAAAATGGCACAAAATTTGCCAGTGCCCGTACGTAAGATGGGAAGTTAAATTCATTACTGTTATTTGAGGAAATGAGCGGAAGCCCGACATTATTTTGCACCACTTCACGCGCCACTATAACATATCATCACGAAAAGTTACAATGTTTGTCTCCAGGCGAAATGCCACACTAGACACAGACGTGAAGATCAGAGCTATGCCATTTGTACGAGACGTTCAGGAGTTCATTGTTACAAATATTGGTATGGTACTCAATAAACCGTTAAACTAACGTCTAACAGGACACTATTCATAACTAGAGAGAAAATTGCTGAAGCTGATGCGGCTGCTGCCCATTCACGTCTAGAAAATGTACAAACAAATTTTACGTACAGTAGCCTCCGACAACATTGGCGGTGGGTTGATGTCATACCAATCATTATGGAATGCATAAATTCAACGGTCTATGAATCAACCGGACAAATCCCCAGCCTTCTTCACTTTGATGAAAAACCTGATAGACCTTGGAAGGGTATTATACCATGCCCCGAAGATCCAAGACCGTCAATGGCATTGCGGATAAGGACCACATTGGAACACCTTCGCAAGCAAGCTGAAAAGAGGTTAAGGCGCCAGAGGAACAGAAGATTTCACCGACCTCTTCGTGTAGGAGAATTAGTTTTAGTGAAACGTCCCGCCATTTCTGATCCTCCACGAAAGTATTATCACAAATTCGCGGAACTATATATAGGGCCGTACAGGATCATACAAAATTTGGATAATAACTCCTACAAAGTACAGTCGATGGATGGAACCGTGGAGGCGGTTCATAATGCATCGAATTTAAAGTTGTACCATGTACCAGGGCAACTTCCCATTGAAGAACGTGAAGATCCCACTGGTGGAGAACCAAGTGAAGATGAAGAAGAAATCGATGTCGTAGACGATATTGAAGATGATGAACAATTTCCTGAAATCAATTTATTATGGGATGAAGAAGATCTAAACGACGTAAACGATGATGATAAGTTTACCGACGATGAACAGTGCAGAAAATGTGCAGGAAAACGAGACCTCGAAATGCAAATCTTATTACCAATATTATTGAAAAGACGCAAATTAACGCAAGAAAACATCATGATTCGGAAGCAAGATTAAAATTTTCTAATACAGTAACTTGTAACATGTTGAATAAGAAAAATCCCTAATTTCGTGATTTTTCTTAGTTGGAGCGGGCGAAGGATGTGACCGTTCACCATCATGCCGTGGACATGTTAGGAGGTCAGGCTAATTATATATGCCGCTTTCCGCAACATCCTGTGACATATAATGGAGTAGTTAGCATTCTGTATGTCGAACCGGGGTATGATTCGCGATACGCCAGCCCGAAGGGAGCAGTTTTCTGCGCTGTAACAAGAGAAGGATAGCGCAGTATTGCTAAACCTTGAAACCACGCTCTCTTTCCGAGGGAGCGAGAAGAGAAGATAACGCTACGCACGGAGATGGAGGTTATTGAGACTGGGCCGAATTAAGGTGTGTTAACCTTTGGAAAATAAATGCCCACTATAAATTCAACATCCTATTCATTAGTACCACTTCACCATAATTTACGAAAAAGAGGAAGAAGAAGAATACTTCTATATGAAATAATTTTTCTAAATTTATAAATCAGGTCCCATTCGAACCAATGTATTTTATGCTGACTATCAATGCATATAAATACAATACTTCAATAATGGATCAGTAATGATGCCTATCATACAGTAGTACGCAGATGAAAGGTGACTACTGAAATCTGACAACATGTGGGAAAAAGTGGGAGATATTGCATGATGAAACATGACGCGTGATTTTCCAAAAGGACCTTTGGAAATTATGATTGACCTACTGATCGCTTTGGTTTCACATATGTTCAGTAGAAAGTAGAGGTCATAAGCTTTAGTTCGACTGTTATCACGTCGTTCAAAAGACTCCAATTACCGGACCGTCATTTTCAACAGGAACATAATTCATCTCCCCCCTGACCATTTGTCCGGAGGTTATAAGTATAGCCAGGAACCAGATACTGTATCTCATTCTCATCCGTGTAGCTGCAGTGGTAACACGTTATCTTGTTGTCGTCTGTGTAGTGGCAGCTTAACATATTAGAAGTGGACCTGGATATTAGTTACTTGGATATCAGTGTACCAAGTGTTGTGCCATTGAAGAAACACATCAATGTGATGTAAATATTTTTACGGAATAAGCCGTGTGGTACAAGTTAATGTACATAATTGCCGAATAGAAGCCTTAATTTGGCATTTTAATATCACAATCGTTGAAGATAGTTATGACTTATGGTGCAATCACCAACGGAGGGCAAACGCTTCAGGTTATTTGGCGTGGTGATACCGTAAATTAATATACAAGGGTTAATTATCACCACTCCTGAGCATGTAAGAACGAGTGACATTTAGTAAAAATTAAATAACTGTTCTTGACAAATTAATATTCGCATCCTCCAGGGACATTCGTTGTGATAGTCTGTGTGACGGTCAGGGAATGAACAGTGATTTTTACAACTTATCACTACTTGCGTTAATCTATTTCAACTTAAGAGTGGATCTTGTTACAAGTAGGCCCCCTTTTTGAAAGTGCATAAACAGTATTTCTTAATACATTCTCCATTTTTCTGTGTGTTCGTGAGTGGTCGTCGAACCCAAGACTCGAAGCCTACAAGAGTCGCGCCTGAGTGCCTGCGATCAGCTTTACAGGAAACGTCCAGAAATTCAACTGAGAAGACAACAGTTCGAGTCATGGATCGTCGTATGAAGAGGAATCGAGGACTACCAGGAACAAGAATATTCATCATGTTCGTGTAAAGATCTATGATGTACCCTAGATGACAGCAAGCCTTACTCACCATATGTTAAGTACATGCTTTTATATACCCTAAACACGAGAGATGCATGCCAGTAATAATTTTATTTTGTAAATATTTTAATGTCATAATTAAACATTAAATGTGTAGAGAACATTATGCGCGTATGACTGGGAAAGATTTATTATTATTAGTTAGGATCATCAAGTGATTTTCAAGATAATCATTGATATTTAACAAAATTCATTTGCATAAATTATTATATAGACTCCAAAGTTCTTAGCTTATATGAACTATCTTTGGGAAGAACGGCAAGTTAGCTAGACTTATATTTCTTCGTCTGGTAAAGATCTTCAGAGTAGTTTGGATATAAATTATACGTTTGTGATTCAGGTATTTGTAATCCCGGATAATATTAGATAATCATTGGAGTTGATCCAAACCGAGGTGTAATTAATTTATAATTATATATGAAATGTGAGAAGAATTAAATAGCCTAAAATAATGGAGTCTTCTCTGTGAATTAAATGAACGGATTGAGATACGATGGCTTGATATGAGAGGGCGAAGCAGTAACATGTTATGTTGTTGGAGTGGTAAGGAATAATAAATAATTATAGCTGTTGTGAGATATTGAATTGGGCTGAATATATAGCCAAATAACAAGTAATAAGAAATAATGGCTTTCAAGTGAGTGCATACTTGACAATAAGCCGAGATGATATGTAAGGAAAATGAAAGAAAGAGTAAAGGACGATTTATGGTGTCCGTAGCCTGAGGCTAGTTACGCAGCTGTTATAGTGATTGACAACTTTACGGCCGGTCGACTGTAGGCCGAGCGAACCTGTGCACTTTCTAGCAAAGCGATGTTAACGGGCCAAGCTCTTTTCATTCACCAGAGTAGTCTCAATCCCATTCTAATTATACGTTGCGAGTAACACGGATAATTTCCTGATTTTGTGAAGGATAGATCCCTTCTCATGCTAGGTATTAAATTAGCCTCTGATTAGAGTTCAAAATTTTTACCTTGGAAGCCGAAGCCTGTTGGTTCGAATGATGCTGGAGCGAAGATTTAACCAGATATTATGGCTTGGTTAAGCCATATCTTCAAGATGTGCTGTGTAAATATATTTGATATTTTGTATATGTATGTTTCTGTGTGTTTTATTATTTCCCAAAGTGTTCTGTGGTGATGGATGCGATTCCAGCTTGGGCTGATTTTTTAAAATATATAATTAGTTAGGTAAACCCAGGATACGCACATATATGTTCAACGTGTATGTTCATCGTAAGTGTTCAATGTAAATATACATTTGTCGTGGTCAAATGGATCACATGTTCGATACTCGGCAATGCAATCTCGTGTGTATAACAGATGTGCTTATATTGTGTTATATTTTTTTTCTTTCTCTATCCAAATCATGACCAGTAAATAAAGGATACCTGGTTCTTACACAGGAGGCTCGAGTTCGATCCCCGGTACCGGGACCATATTTAATATCCATTTGTGATGAGAGTTTAATAAATAAAGGATACCATTCAATATCCATTTTTTATAAATAAATAAACTCATATATCAGTGTATGTTGATCGAGTGAATTGATGTACGCCAAGAATTAATTATGCCAGGACAATTTCAAGAAAGGAAGGCATACATTGTATATAATTGTGTCAGTTTAATTGTTTTCTTTTGCTCATATGTTGAGATAGGACATTATTTGTGTGGTTTACATCAGTATAAATAAAATGTTTAGAATATATACTTGAACGGAGATTCTTCTCATTTAACAAATATTAGCATATTCCTCTCATATTATAGAATCCTACTTTTATTATTTTAGATAGTGCCTATTTTATTTCTTTATCGAACATTCCACTACCCGTGTTGCTCTCCGAATTCAGCCGGTGATGCTATGAAAGTAGGGAGAATGAGACTTCAAGCCTGGTAAGTGACTTCTGGCGGTTCTCATCCAAATGTTCCATCTGTACATCTGTTTGTAAAACCAAATTAAGAAATATTGCCCGAGTTATACTCAAGGTAAGCCTCATTTTGTTGCCTAATTAATGGGACCAGTTTCATTTTTTTTCTTTCTTTCGCCCGATGTGCTCAGGGCTGGTTCATACTTAGTTTTTGTGCGACGATACAATATGCCCTAACGGTTACAGTACATTCCAAGAAACAGTTTGGAAGGCGAGTTGCAGAAGCCCTGAAACACAACACACCTCAGTGGTAAAATGTGTCATAGGGGCAGTTGATTCACCTGGCATCTCATTTTCCTTTTAGCACCACACTGGAACAGATTTACTCTTAAATATAAGATGAATCACCTAAAATTGTCCGACTCGTTGGCTGAATGGTCGGCGTACTGGCCTTCGGTTCAGAGAGTCCAGGTTCAATTCCCGGCAGGGTCGGGGATTTTAATCGCTTCTGATTAATTCTTCTGACTCAGGGACAGGGTGTATGTGTCCATCCTAACACTCTCCTCATCATATTCAGACAACATACCACACTACCTACCACCACAGAAACACACAATAGTGATTACATCCCTTCATATTGGGTTGGCGTCAGGAAGGGCATCCGGCCATAAAAGATGGCCAAATCCGTATTTGCGCCGCAGTTCGCACCCGCGACCCCACTGGTGTGGGAAAAGCGATAGCAAAAGAAGAAGAAGAAGAATCACAAAATTACCACCTCGAATATTTCCGATACGAGATGTGCAATTGAGGCTCTGTTTTCTTTCTTTCTTCCTTTCTTTCTTCCTTTCTTTCTTAATTCGTTTACTCTCCAGGGTTGGTTTTTCCCTCGGACTTAGCGAAGGACCCCACCTCTACCGCCTCAAGGGCAGTGTCCTGGAGATACAGCTGGGGAAGAGTACCAGTACCTCACCCAGGCGGCCTCATCTGCTATGCTGAACAGGATCTTTGTGAGGGGGTTGGGAAGATCGAAAGGGGTAGGCAAGGAAGAGGGAAGAAAACGGCCGTGGCCGTAAGTTAGATACCATCCCGGCATTTGCCTCGAAGAGAAGTGGGAAACCACGGAAAACCACTTCGAGGATGGCTGAGGTGAGAACTGAACCCCCCCTCCACTCAGTTTTCCTCCCGAGGCTGAGTGAGACCCGTTCCAGCCGTCGTGACAGAGTCGGGAATCGAACCCGGGCCTCCGGGGGTGGCAGCTAATCACACTAACCACTACACCACAAAGCGGACCGCTGTTTTCACAGAATGTAAGTACAGTACATTCAGCGGCTCATAAATGTTGCCCACACAGCGATTCCAACAATCCTCAGAAAAAGGTTTCCGAGCAGGAAGTTTATGTTTTGTAAATGGCTTTTGTTGCAGGGTCCTAGAACAAAACAGTTCGTGAAATATCGTCATTTCCATCCGGGAGTGCTCTCCGCTCTAGTTGATCGACCACTACTACGGTATGTGTGCCTATCTCGCCCGTGTGTGTGCCGGCGTTGCCAACCTCCGAAAATTGAAAAACCGTACAGAAATTCAAAATAAACCGTTTTCTTCATCGTAAAACCGTATAATACTAATATTCATCCATGTACACAAAAATTCAATACAATGCGTGCAATAATACCAAATAGGAATACTTAACTGAAATGTATCTTGAAGTAAGAAAATGCCCTTTCTTCACATATTGGATCAAGACGCAGCCACTCTCTATACTGTTTATACGCCGACACGACTGCCTGTACTTATTTTTTCTTTCTGAATCAGAAAGTTTTAAACTTTGGGTGTCGAAGGACTTGCTTTATTTTTTTGAATCAAAAGTTAACCGCATCTTTACTTATTTAAGATTAAAAATAAACGCCAAAGAAAATAATATATATACTCAATTAATACATAGTAAGCTAATCAAAAAGAAATTGAATCACTGCGCTGCCACGCAAAATCATTTGTAAGTACATCAAAATTGTATTCATAAGTTGGGAGAAATCGGGTTATCCATAAGATTTACAAATATACGCTGCACTGTTACATGTTACACCGCACTTCACACTGGTTAAGAAACGATTGGCGGAGTTCGATGTGGACTCGTCCCAGTGTGTGACTGTGAACAAATATACGACTACGAGATCCACAGTTGATAAAGTTTGAAGTAGGGTAATCCCGGCCTCAGAGTGAGACAGAAAAATCCCACGTGTCAGACTATTCAGGCGCTTCATTGGTTGATTTGAAACCAGCTCAAAGGTGAATCACAACATTCAAAGCTTGGGAGTCCCCTGGAGAAATGGAGTCCATGTCATACATGTCCAGAAAATGAGGTATGTTCAAACAGGTGAAAAAGTAATTTTGCATACAAAGTCTGAACATTTCCAAGAATAAAAATAAAAATGTTCATTTAAAAATTTTGCAGAATTGTATATAACGCGTACGGTTTGACATTCGAAACGTACACCGTACATGGAGGGTTGAAAACCGTAAATGTGCGGTTCAAACCGTACGGTTGGCAACGCTCGTGTGTACGTTTACCAGGTGTGTTCCAAATGGTGGTCATTAGCCACAGTACATGCTTCCAGTCTTTCACACAAAGATCGCTGCCCTTGACGTAGCATTTCAGAAGAAATATCCGTACAGGCTGTTCCACTACGGCGTTTCGTATCGTCCAGTATAGTCGATACGTCCTTGCAGTCAACAGTAGCTTCCCCCACAGAAAAAACTAGGTTGTCAAATCGGGGGATTGTGCCGTCCAGTTTATAGATCCCCTTCGTCCAATCCAGATATCGGGAAACACTTATTTGAGGCAAGGCGTACTACTTCTACGAGATCCACGCTTGTGATTCACCTTTGAGCTCGTTTCAGATCAACCAATGAAGCGCCTGAAAAGTCTGACAGGTAGGATTCTTCTGTCTTCCTCTGCGGCCGCAATTATCCTACTTCAAACTTTACCAAATGTGGATCTCGTAGTCTCATCCTCTAGGATGACGGCCCTCCATTCTGCACCAACCATCTGGAATTGCCGTCTACTGCAGTTGGCTGGCCACTGCTAGGATATGTGCACATTTACCAGTTGTGTTCAAAATAATGGCCATCAGCCACAATATGTTTCGAGTCTTTCCACGTGGCGAAGCCAATGGGGATTGTTTCTTTCTTTCTTAATCCGTTTACGTTCCATGGTTGGTTTTTTCCCTCGGACATAGCGAGGGATCCTACCTCTACCGCCCCTCAAGGGCAGTGTCCTGGATCGTAATCTGGGAAGGAGGACTAGTACATTGCAAGGGCAGCCTCACCTGCTATGCTGAACAGGGGTCTGGTGAGGATGGAAAGATTAGAAGGGATAGACAAGGAAGAGGGAAGGAACCAGCCGTGGCCTAACTTAGGTACCATTAGGCTTTTGCCTGGGGGAGAAATAGGAAGCCACAGTAAACCACTTCCGGGATGGCTGAGATGGGAATCGAACCCCTTCTACTCAGATGACCACCCGAGGCTGAGTAGACCCCGTTCCAGCCCTCGAACCCAGATCTCCGGGGGTGGAAGCTAATCACACTAACCACTACACCACAGAGGCGGACGGGGATTATTTGCTAAGCAAGGTTTCTAAGGTTTATTTGGCCATAATTTGTTAACTTTGTTTAGTCCGTAAACAAGATACGCGACAACTCCGATATTTCATGTCTTAACACCCATTCACTAAAATTGACATAATTCTTAAAATTGTTTCCATACAGCTCCTGATGGAGGGAAGCATGATATGGATGGAAACTATGACGGTGCAGAATATGTAGTAGACTGGCCTGACTATTGCCACTTTCCCTCGCCATAGCCCGAGAGCTAATGTGGAGATCTACAGCAACAGCTGCCAGACCTATAATCAAATACAGTAGAGACAACACGCGACACTAAGCGAGATATCAAGGGACAGCTATTAGAGCTCTCTCTAGCGGGTAGACCTGAGAACTACTGATTTTGTCATAAGAGCACGTGTATTTGTGTGTGAAGTTTTTGGTGTTATTTATGCGTTTTCAGTGAGTTGACATAATTAAATAGTAGCGTGTGCCATTCCTTCATATCTCCTCTCAACATGAGGGGAATGGTATGTGCTGTGTTTAGCTGCAGTAACTATGAAGTAGAGAAGAATGCGCGGTCTTTCTTTCGCTACCCTCGTGACAAGAAAATTTAAGTAATATTGTGTTCGCATATATATTTTTCCAGTGACAGAGATTTTTATAGTACTTCATAATCTTCTGACCTGCTCGACCCATATTTTAACTGGCTTAAAATAGAATACGCATATTTATTGTATAGTGCAGCAGTTAACATTCAATACCGATGTGTTGTTGTAGGTGTGATATGTGGGTTTTAAAATGTCACGGAAGTGATTTGGATAAGGTGTACAAGAAAGAAGGACGTTACGCTTATATAAGAATTATAAGATCTGTTCAGATCATTTCCAGGCCAGCGACTTTAGAAATCCTCGACTATACAGCCAAGGGTGTGTTATATTTTTACTCTAATTGTACGTAAATATTCCTCAAAGCATCACTATCGACAACATTTTCATACTTTTATTTCTTTTATCCCTCTTCTCAGATTAAAGCCGGGATTTTACAGATTTTCTTTCTGTTAGTAGGCTTCATGTTAAGGGAAAAATTGTCCAGCTTTTAAATGTTAATTCATTGCGTCATGTGTGTATGGAATGTGCCTTTTTTTTATTGGCAAGTGTCTTAATGTGATGATACAATGTTTTTAAATGAGAAAAAAGACAAATCTAACCGTAAAAGTTCAGGCAGGAATGCTAAAGCAAAAAAAGTAATGCATAAATGAAAGATCAAGCCATTTCACAACAGTCCATTTCACATCTTGTTTATATGTCTAATTTCAGTCTTTAAATAGTAAACTTTTAAATAATTATTCATTCATCCAGAATTGCTTTAGCAACTTCGAAGTTAATATCTCAATAGTACTCTCTTTCTAGACGTAATTTATTTATCCATTTTCGTATATGCATTTCCATTGATATTTGAATTTAGCGCGACTTTCAGGTCAAGTCACTAGGAGCGCCACCGTCAAATTGTCTCCCATTTTAACAAGGCTAAATCCGCAAGTGTCGCGTATTTTCTCTACTGTATTTGCTATAATATCATCCTCTTTTCCAGTCACTCGTTTGTTTCACGAACGTTTTCAAGGTGTTACACTTCAAGCTTCGCCGAGATGAGTGACTCAGCAGACGGTTGAAACTCTGGCCTTCTGACCCCAACTTGGCAGGTGCTCAAATACGTCAACCTCGTGTCGGTAGATTTGCTGGCACGTAAAAGAACTCCTGTGGGACTAAATTCAGGCACATTGACATCTCCGAAAACCGTACAAGTAGTTAGTGGGACGTAAAGGCATTATTATTATTATTGTTATTATTATTATTATTATTATTATTATTATTATTATTATTATTATTATTATTATTATTATTATTATTATTATTATTTCCAATTTCACGAACTTGATCAAAGAGATTCGCAAATAGGCGCCAAAATGGTTGGTGTCTATCAGGATATCTCTCAAGGTGCACAATGCACGAAAGCACCATATTCTTTCTACATTCACCGTACACTATGATCATGTCGGCTCCAGCCTATTCCTTACGACATCCTTCTATGAAATACTACAAAGCATTCTCATTACAGGAAAAAATCCTTTCAGGCAAGCAACTCAGTGTTGAAAACATCCTAGAAACATGAGCTACGAATTTTAGATAAATAAAATATAATAAAGCATGAGAATATACTTTTTTATTCTTAAAAATTACAATCCTTTTCTTAATCATCGTTACCTGGTCAATGCGGAGTTTCAATTAAGCCCTACATTAGGTGACGACATTTTTTCAAAAATGCCTGAGGATACTGAGCGAAGAAACACATTACAGAAAGAATTATGTGATTAAGTTAATTTGGCTAGGATTTGAATTTTAAAAAAGAAAACGAGTGAAGAAACAAGCTATTTTAGGCTGCTTTTTTCGGAACTGCATATAGCCCGGAGATGATTTTCAATTCTTTTTGTATTTTTGAGTTCGATATAGCTATTCAAGGCCCATAATTTGAAACTTTTCCGGGACCTTTAGTCCTTCAGCTTTCGGTACAATTGAGGAAATTGCTTAATTTTACGTTTTTCGTTGTTTGGTGACCCTACTTTGTCTGCTAAGAAATGTTTTCAACGTCGTCCGGCTCCATGGCTAAGTGGTTAGCGTGTTGGCCTCTGGTCGCAGGAGTCGCGGGTTCGATTACCGGCAGGGTCGGGAAATTTAAACATCGTTGGTTAATTTTGCTGACACGGAGGCTGGATGTATGTGTCGTCTTCATCATCATTTCATCCTTATCACGACGCGCGTGTCGAATACGGGAGTCAAATCAAAAGACCTGCACCTGGCGAGCCGAACATGTCCTCGGACACTCCCTGCATTAAAAGCCATACGCCATTTCATTTCATTTTCAACATTAAAAACGTAAACATTAACGCATTAATGTTCACACTGATACGGCGAAGGAGGCACATACAGTGGCTCAAAAAAGTATTCGTCTGTCCATAGCCGTGGTATGAATGGAACAGTAATAGTACAAATAATTGTACTTATAGTGGAATTACACGTATGTAGATATGTGGGACAGTCAAGTAGGCCTACATCAATAGTTTGAATATGGAACCAAGGAGATTCACGCTGTTTGCAAACGGACCAGTAATACAACGGCGTGCGTCATTACACGCCAAAGAAGTATTGGTCTAGGAAACAATATCATCGTGACATCGTGCTGTCTACCGCAACTTGGGTTTATTATGTCTGTGCTGACACGTTGGAAGGTAATATTCAGCACTGTTTCCGCGTTCATCTAGCAATGGGAAGGAAAATGAAAGAAACAACCGTGGAAGAAAGGAGGATTGCAGTGCGACTATTTCAAAAAGGTAAATCTTTCAAGGACATACGTGAAATTATTGGAAGAGCTGTTACAACTCTTAAAAATATTGTGTACAGGTACAAAAGTACAAAAGACAATAGAAAACAGACCGAGAAGTGGCCGCCCCTCGAAGTCATCAATACAAGACAAACGGCAAATTGTACATGCAGTGGCCGAAAATCCTCAACTAAGTGTGCCGAAGATAGCAACTGCGTCACAAGAAGATGTAGACGTACAAGCGTCATCTGAAACCAATCGAAACGTGCTACGCGAAAAAGGATATGTGGGCAGAAAGAGCCCGTAGAAAGCCGTACAGCAGTAAGACTGACAGAAAGAAGTGATTTGCGTACGCTAAAGAGCACAGAAATTACAACTACGAGGATTGGAAAACAGTCGTTTTTACCGACGAAAATAAATCTACCCTCTTCAGGTCAGACAGACGAGTGACTGTGTGGAGGAAAACGAATTCTGAACTTGAAGAAAAGAATCTGACAGCTACGGTGAAACATGGAGGTGGTTCCCTGATGGTGTGGGGTTGTATGAGTGCGAATGGTGAAGGTGAATTAGCCTTTATTGAAAGGACTATTGATCACAAAGCATACATGAACAATCTCAAGACACATCTTCCATCAAGTGTACAAAAAATGGGACTCTCAGCAAAGTATGCGTTTACGG
Organism: Anabrus simplex; assembly: GCF_040414725.1. Classification (NCBI taxonomy): domain Eukaryota; kingdom Metazoa; phylum Arthropoda; class Insecta; order Orthoptera; family Tettigoniidae; genus Anabrus; species Anabrus simplex. Next base: position 1,132,695,992 of record NC_090266.1, read on the forward strand.
AAGATAACGACCCCAAACACACAGCCCTGAACACGGATCTATGGCTGTTATATAACACTCCGCGTTGGTTGGAAACTCCATCACAATCTCCCGACAACAACCCCATCGAGAATTTGTGGCACTATTTGGAGCAAAACGTTAGAAAGCATGCAATATCAAACAAAGCTGACCTGAAAGAAGTCTTACTCACCGAATGGAATAAAATACCAAAGAAAACTACGGAAACCTTTGTACGATCGATGCCAAATAGGTTAGATGAGATTATAAAGAGGAAGGGTAGACCTACCAAGTACTGGAACGTTCACGAAGGATCAAGAAACTGCGTTATGTTAATTCAGACCAATACTTTTTTTGGTGGCAAGTGAAAATATTTGTTTTAAGTTTTGGCTTTTTAGTTATATGGACATGGACAAATTATGTTTTTTACAATGCACATGTTACACAAGATGATAAATAATCAAATAATTCTAGTATATGTTAATTTTTATCATTATTCCATTCGATTCCTCGTCCTCAATGTAGCATATCTCGACAGACCAATACTTTTTTGAGCCACTATATACCCCGAACTCCGTTCGCGTATTTCGTGATATGACAGCGACAAAACAAGCCTTCTGCACAAGCAACACCACAGCTAGCTGGGCCAGTGAGCAGTCAGTGTGAAAGGAATAGTGAGTGAGAGAGAGATAGAGAGTATTAAACATTAAAAGCAATAAAAGAATCAAACAATAATAACTGTGATCGGTACGATGACGCTAACTGATGAGAGAGAGTAAGGCAAGGCGCGCACTTTGCGATTTATAATCGCGCGATTGTTTAGCCGTAAACATTAAACACATTGCTACAAATATGAATGTACGTACCTGCGATCGTATAATCGCAGCGATTTAAAGGATGCAACCAGCGCTATTTTCTTGGCTACACGACTATCGCAGTCTCGGAATGAGCTACATAGAAAAGAATGAATCTGCGCGCACAAGCGACCATTCGGAAGCAGTTAAAGCACTCTCACTGTCTGACTGCATGAATTTTAAAATAGCGCCAGAAATATCTGACAACTAATCAAACCGTGATGACTACCTTATAAACAGTGTGCTCGATATCGACAGATTGGTACTGGAGATTGGAAAACACAAGCTTTTTAAAATAACGATCTCAAAGAACATAGCGATCGCATCATAAAAGAAAAACTTCTGGGAGAAGTATGTTTACATGTCTGTCGAAAATGGAATGAATCTTCCAGGCCAGAGAATAAAAATAAAGGTGCGTTTTATAACCTGTTTGATTACAGTTTCATTATTTTACATTTATTACGGCGGTGGCTGTTATGTAATGCTAGATTCTTGCAATGTTTCAAACATGATGGGCGTTATGAACTTTTCGAGCAAACGATATTAGGATCAAGTTACTTTATCAATTGTAAATACCGGTTCGCACATATACTTTTTGTATACAAGGAAATAAAACCAATAATTAGGATAATTGATGGGGTAATCATTACAGTATTAAACATTAAAGGCAATAAAATAATCAAACAATAATAAGTGTGATCAGCGTAGGCATTTCTAATAAGTATCTTGGGGCAGTCCAAGTAATTAGTACGACTGCAACACTGACAAATTAATTACATTTATTATTTGCATCATATGATACTCAAGTAATTGTACTAAGAGATCGCCAATTATGCTTTAATATTATTTGAAAAACATATTCCCCAGAAGAAACTTTCTAAATGTTATGAAGAAGGCCATAGCCATAGCAAATTTTTAAAGATGAAAAAGTCAACAGTTAATTAATTTCTAAGTTAGTAAAATTGTAGGTAAGCGAAATTCGACAAATTAGTACGTTATCCAACGTGCAACTGCAAAGAATCAACATGACCTTGTGCACCTCCTTCGGCCAACGGGAATTAGATTTCTAATTTTGTGGGAAAGTGAGCAATGTGTGCGCCAATTATTATTATTATTATTATTATTATTATTATTATTATTATTATTATTACTTTTCTGTTTTATCGCATTCATATCTCCAGTTGCACGGCTATTCCTCTTGCCTTTAACATAGAGACATAGAGCCTAAGCCAGTTTACATCACTGTATTCAAATCAAATTGTAATATTCACCCATCTGTACTAGTCTTGGGTAGATATTTTCCGAAATGAAAAAAGTCTCAATTTTATTTCGAACTGTTTCAGATTACACAATTCACATAATGTTATACCTTATTCTCAGATGTAGTGTTACATGTTATCCTACAGCCAATCTATAAAACTGACTATGTTGAAATATCAGATTTACGAAATCATAGTTTTAATTTGTGCTTGGAGGGGCGATTGAGTACTCGCTAAAATTAGGAGGAAAGGAACTAATCCACCCACTGCAAGAAAACACAGGAAAACAACATTGAGAAGACACAGTACAAGATTTTACACTTCTGTTTGTTTTCCATCGGTGTACATGACAACTGTTCATTAACGTATATTTTAACACAAAGTTTGTACATCTACGACAACACGGATGTATGTTTTAAAATAGAACTTCAGCGAAAATACCTACCGTTTTACTTTCCTACTCGAACTACGGACTGCTCAGACGGAGTTACAAGAATATCTTGTAGTATAGTCTGGGGCCGATGACCATAGATGTTAGGCCCCTTTAAACAACAAGCAACATCAGTATAGTCTGCTAAGATAAAAATGGATGTGGTCATTCCATATAATACGATTTTGTTAGAGTAAAGAAAACTTTTTTAGCACGTGGCACAATGGCTCGCTACAGAGGTTACAAAGTTTAGCAGAAGAATAGGATTTGAATCAGATTCTTCTAATTAAATTAAACAGACAATTCACTTACAATTCACAAAGCGTGAGGTTGTATTTAAGTACAAAGACAGTCCACAAAATGATGACATAAGGGCAGTGGCGGCTGGTGCAGAAAATCAGTTGTGTGCTGTAACCCATCCCCCGTCCAAAAATAAAAATATTTAGAAACATATGCGGTTTTCAAGAGGCTCTCCACTGAGTTTTTCATACTGAACAAACACGCAAACAACCCCAACACATATACACATTCCTCATACAAAACTAATTAAACACACAATAACACTTTCAATCACAAAACATTCACTTGGTGTGAGCGCGCAGAAACAGAACTTCGCAACGTTATAAAAATCATTGAAATAAAATCAGCAACATCGTAATGCAAAATTACATATCGTCGCTTCTACGGTAAAACGTTGTATCCCACAATACTCTTCCTATCCATTATTCTCCTTAAGACTGGTCACGCCTCCCAGCCACATATGGATACGCAGTCCATCAGAACAATGTCCGTTGTGTTCGTTTTCCTATGTCGTCGATTAAACGAAAATGAACCTTACATGCATTGTACACTAGGAGTGCGTAAATACGAAATTCAAACGTACATTCCTACAGTACGGTACTGTAAGGTTCATTTTCCTTTACACATGGGCATAGGAAAATGAACACAACAAAATTTGTTCTGATGGACTGCATATCCATACGTGGCTGGGAGGCGTGACCAGTCTTAAGGAGAATAATTGATAGGAAGAGCTTTGTGCAATACAACCTTTTACCGGTCGAGCGACGATATTATGTTGTTATAGTGAAATTTATGTCCGCCTCCGTAGTGTAACGGTTAGTGTTATTAGCTGCCGTCATCGGGGGCCCGGGTTCGATTCTCGGTACTGCCAGAAGTTTAAGAATGGCAGGAGGGCTGGTATGTGGTTGAAATGGTACATGCAGCTCACCTCCATAGAGGGTGTACCTGAAGAGAGCTGCACCACCTCGGTATGAGGACACGAGTTTACCTAGTGAAATTTATAAACTAGACATTTTGTAATTAAAGGACATCACAATATCATGTCCTTATTTTGACAACGTGAAACGTAAATTTTTTACAGTTCATCGATTTACAAATATGGCTATGGAAAAGGCAAGTTGGGAGTATTAAAAGACCTGCAGCTGATGGCTTTCTCTACAGAATTTAGTTTTCCGTTTGCTTTGAGCGATCCACTCGTAAATACTACCGCTGAGTCACCTCCCACGTTCTCATTTCGGTCGAAATGCTGGTGTGATCGGTGCTGCCTCTATGTGGTCGAACGAAGACTCGCTGTGAAGTGATGTCTTGGCTGTTCTTTCCACAGCCTATCGAAGAAGTTAGGCACGCATGCTCAAAAGGAGGAGTTCCTGCTTTCTGGCAAAAGGCTTAGAAATTCTCGCTGAGCCACGCTGAGCTGTGATCTGCACAGCCAGCACCCGGCGTGGAGCGCACGACTAACGTGGTTGTGGGGAGAGTTGAATGATTTGTTATTCTTTGGCTAGCGTCTTTTTCAGTACACTGTATTTGATTGTAGATAATATTATCAAAGTAATTTATTTTTCAAATAGACAATGTGCTGCAGCACTTCAGCACATAAGCTACGGCCGCTCCTGCATAAGGGTACCACACACTATGTGCGCCGAGAAGACGTAGGATTTACCTGATTGGAAAGATGCCACATGGTTCATTTTCCTTTACACACGCGCATTGGAAAATGAACTCAACGAAAATTGTTCTGATGGACTTCAATATCAATTTGTGGCCAGGAGGCATGACCAGTCTTAAGGGAAATGTTGGACAGGAAGAGCATTGGCACATTCGCGGTTTTGTCACAGCAGAGACGATATCTATCTCTTTATAGCGATAATAATAATAATAATAATAATAATAATAATAATAATAATAATAATAATAACAGCAATGTTATTTGTTTTACGTCCCACTAACTACATTTTTATGATTTTACGGACGCCGAAGTACCCGAATCTTGTCCCGCAGGAGTTCTTTTACGTGCCAGTAAATCTATCGACATGAGGCCGACGTATTTGAGTACTTTCAAATACCACCGGACTGAGCCAGGATCGAACCTACCAAGTTGGACTCAGAAGGCCAGCGCTCTACCGTCTAAGCTACTCAGCCCGGCTTTCTTATTCTTCTTCCTACCTTTTGCCACACTTTCCTGGGGTCGGCACGTCGATGTGTCTTTTAAGGCAGATCAAATAATCAACTTAAAATTCGTCTACCACAGAAAGAATAACAGCTTATACAGTGAACAGACTAGAGCCTGTCCCTGTCTTGATCTCCCTGTCCCATTTATGGTTATAATGGAATGGAAGTTGCCCTAGTAAAGATGGTGCTGATATAGGATATCGAAGGCTCGGTGAGTGTATGTAAATACTGCGAAGGGTGATACTCAGTGATTCTGCAGAGGTACTTCCTAGCTCAGTGAAGTAAGCAAAATGTCAACTACCTCCAACCTCATCTTGAACTGTTACCAATTTTGGGGGTATTCCAACAACCATATAACTAACGGTGATTACTTTGACTATGTGATTATCCTCCGTCTGATGCCGTAATACACTCTCTATGTTCTGTGACTACCAGAAAAATATTTTACTATATGAATCATACAGACATGTTCATTTAAAGAAACTGAATCAAGCATTGCCTCTACCTAACACGCGAAACCACTCTTCGTACACAGCGCTGTGATCACTCTAATTAATCTCTCTAATTAATTTCACAATTAATTGTTTAAAATACCTCTAATATTTCAATGGATAATTATGTAACTAACGAATGTATATTGCTCTTGTCCAGCACACAATACGGGTTATGAACATGTTTGTGAAGGTGTTGAATGAGTTAATAGACTAATCAGTACACTTTATTCAGTTGATAAATTTCAAAGTTATCTCTATTATACTTGTATTTTGATTGTAATATTTATTCACTTTAATAGTCATACCAAAAAGTTGGCACTGCCGGTTTTGGGAAATAATTTTATGAAAAAGGTTAATTAACTCTTGGACCCCCATCATTACCATCCACTCTCACATGTTCCCGACTGGTGCGGTATTTTCTGAATATGTAGACTCTTCTTCTTCTTTTCCTACCGCTTTTCCCACACCTGTAAGGTCGCGGGTGCGAACTGCGCCGCACATGTGGATTTGGCCCTGTTTTACGGCCGGATGCCCTACATGACGCCAACCCTGTATGGAGGGATGTAATCACTATTGCGTGTTTTCTGTGGTGGTTGGTAGTGTGGTATGTTGTCTGAATATGAAGAAGGAAGTGTTGGGACGGACACAAACACACAGTCCCAGAACTAGAAGAATTAATCAGAAGCGATTAAAATCCCCGACCCGGCCGGGAATCAAACCCGGGACCCTCTGAACCAAAGGCCAGTACGCTAACCATTCAGCCAACGAGTAGGACTTTCAGAATATGTAGACTATACGGGATAAATCACGTAAAATTTCCACCCCAAATATTTCTGAAATGGAAGATGCTATTGATGTGCTGTTTTCACAGAAATTGTGTAACAACGGGCTCATAATTGTAGCCCGTATAGGCCTACATAGTTTAATAATTACACTACCCAATAAGGTTTTCATAACATGGGCAAGAATAACTATTTTTAGGCAATTTGTATGTCTTGATTACGAAAACGGCCTTTGAAAATTGCCTACGCGTCACATTTTTTATAAAGTCATATTTTTTGGTTAGCGAATCGTATAAAAATGTGTTATGTTATGTGTTATGTTCTCTTTTCCACAAATACGTATAATTTCCGTTCTTTTAAAGTACCATTTGAAACTTACTTTCTATTTTGTGGTTTGAATGAGTGTTGCCCTTATTATGTGTCCGCACGGAGGTTAGGCACATCCGGCTGTAACTGACTAATGGAAAGAAAAAATGGCTGCTTGCCGTTGTATCGTGTGAATACGATTGCTTGCTGTTGTATTGTGAGAGAAGAAACGTTTCGTTCTGATTGTAGAAGTGTTGTGAGCGGTACCAGTTATTCTGTAATAGTGTTAAATGGATCGCAGTCGTCGTTCATGTAAAAAATTATCCAAAGAGTTCCTGCTATGTTTGTGGGGAATTAACTTTGAAATCACAACGTCGATCAATTACAAACAATGTAGAAAAAGCATGTTACTTGTATTTTGGCTGTAAGGTAGGTGATCAAGATAAAAATTGGGCACCACACGTGTGTTGTGTAACGTGTTACGTGAAGTTAAGAGAGTGGTTGCGGGGGAATAATAACAATATTTCTTTTCCTGCTCCAATGATTTGGCGACAGCTTACCAGTCATCTGGAAAATTGTTACTTCTGTATTACCAGAACAGAGGGCTTTTCAAGGAAAACTAAAGGTAAATTAACATTGTGTATCCTAATGTGCCATCAGCTACAAGGTCCGTGCCACATTGTCCAGAGCGTCCCGTCCCTATCCCTCCCCCCAGTGGGGAAGATTATGTCTTTCCAGAGGAGCACGAACAATCAGAATCCTCAAACTACCCTTCAACTTCCGCTGATCCTACCTACATTCCCGAACATCATATAACACCTCATCTGATATGGCAGGCAGAACTTAATGACCTAGTTAGGGATTTGGGTCTTTCCAAGCAACATGCTGAAGAGCATTATCACATTCGCGGTTTTGGCATAGGAGCAACGATATAATATAGTATAATAACTTTAGCAAGTTACATTTTTGAAATGGAACCGTACCTATTGACATTAAGACTAGAACAAATTCGAATTCCAGTGGTATTTTTATTAGGATTCTAGTACAAGTGGTTTACGAACTATCGTAGTTCGAAAACTGTAAATGCAGACAGTTGTTTGCTCCATACAACTACTTAGTTACGAAGCTATGATGTTCTTATGTTTGTTTCCTTTAAAATACATTCAATGCATTGCGACATCCTTGTCAGTTACTTTGTGATATTTCAAGAAGTAGGACGTGGTAGAATATGGCATTTATCAAAGCTCAAAAAGTCGACATGTTAATTGTGTATGTTGAATATGGGAAGTGTCCTGCTCATTCTTGTGCTCTTTACGATGAACGATATCCCAATGGACGTCACTTATCTTGAAAATTACGTAAAACTGGAGGTCTAACACCTAGAAAACGTAAAAAACACAAACGAGTGAGTGGAGAAAAGGGGTGAAATTAATGTTCTAGCTGCTGTTGCTGTAGATCTGCACGTTAGTTCCCGTGCAATCGCAAGAGGAATTGGCATGAGTCTGGCAAGTGGACTAGGCGTTCTCCACCGTCGTAAGTTCCATCCTTGTCATGTCTCTCTCCATCAAGAGCTGCATTGAAACCATTTTGAATATCGTGTTAACTTTCGTGCGTGGGCATTAAGACAAGACATACCAGATGTATAACCTATATTGGTTAGTGATTAATTAACATGTACAAATCATAGCCAAGTAAACCACCGAAACATGCACTATTGGCCCGTAAACAGTCCCCATTGGCTTTCAGGTCAATACTCATGGAGTTTAAATGTGTGGTGTGGAATAGTGAACCATCAGATTAGAGGTTTCTTTTCATTGAAGGAGCACCAGATTCTCAAAAGTATCTCAACCGCCTAACAGACCACTTCCACAGATGTTACAAGACGTTCCATTGGAGACGAACGGGGCCTATATCTTGGCCAGCCCGTTCACCAGATTTGACCCCTTTTAGATCTTTCTCTGAAATTAATGTTCTAGCTGTTGTTGCTGTAGATCCGCACGTTAGTTTCTGTGCAATCGCGCGAGGAAGTGACATGATTCAGGCAAGTGTACTGAACCCATGACCTTTGTGCCCTAAGAACATTATGCATAATGTAACAAAATAATTAAAAGTTGGATTCTTGATAGCATGGATTTGACACGTGACGAGGGGGTGATTACCTTCGGTCCCACGCTCTGGGGTACGTGACGTCAGCCACACGTGTCGACGGCGGAAGAATCTCAAGTAATTTTTATGAACTATTTCGAAGCGCGTGTACACGGCGTGACAACGCCAAGTCAAAAAATATAGTGCCTATCAAAGGAGGTCAATCAATCTCACAAATCGAACCCGTAAAATTTTTAAATGTCCATGAACACTACCGCCAGAAATGTAGCAAGCATGTAGTCACTTTCAAAACTCTTGAAATTACAGTTTAGGTAAGTCAGAAAATTTAGAGAAATTTTCTTGGCGGCAAAGGGAGAGATCCGAAGAGAGGGGGTAACTGCTATAAATATGAAGGGACGCCATGACGAAGCTTCCTTCTCCGGCATTTGTGATACAAAGCGGACGAAATTGTTGAGTTGCTCCGCGAAATCAAATCAACGAAAGTAGACTGAGTTCGACTGCAGATTTTAGCCAGTGTGGCTAAGTCTTGACTCCATGGGGAGATAGTTTTCTTGAGAGAAATAAGTGTATCAGATAGGACGGTCAAAGTACTGAAATATTCTAATGTGATTAAGTAATTCGTGTGCGGGAATAATTATAGTCCATCGTGTGCGCTCCGCAAACAAGTGAAGGGTATTTTCTTTTTTTTATGCTTTATTCCAGGAAACCTGAAGAAATAATTATAAATTGTGAAGCCATGAATGTAAAAATGGCTAAATAAAATGCCAGGGTCGCAGGTGAGCCCTAAGACGAATACTGGCATGAAGACATGAGGTAGGTGACTTCCCATCTTACTGCCTCTTATATCTCGTCTCGTGATTTCTTAAAGTGTATTTGAATGGGGATATACGACGCAGTGGTCGCCCTACTAAGTTTTGTAAATGTGAGAGTACGACTAAAAGAGTCATTGGTTTTATTTTCCACTTGGATAAATTTTGAAGTCTTGCGAAAGCCGTATAATGTTGTAAAAAGTTATTGAATAGGGTTCCGAAGTGATATCACGTCCAATGTAGATCGTCATCCGTGTGAGTGTACTGCCTATATTTTGTGATGTCAAAGTAAGATGTTCATTCGACGTAAAATTCTTCTGACTGCAATTTGACGTTAATAATAATAATCCATGGTCACTCATTTTCAATCGAGTGGAAGCGCGCTGTCGGGTGAGAACCTAGGGTGAAGAATTTGGTCACGGAGAGAAACGTTTTCTATGCCCATTTTAAACTGTGTCTGACTGACAATAAAAAGATCTAGTAGAATGTTTCAGTCATTTCTCGTAAAAATCAAGTTATTAAATACGATATCATTTATGCGAAGTTATTCATGAGTAATGCATTGTGCGATATTAGATGTCGGAATTTCTAGTGAGGATTTTATTCCAGTTCTTTGTCAATGATAATTGTGGAGCTGGGAAACAGAGGTTAGTATTGCGAAACAGGTTGGACCTGTCATTGAAGCCGGGACCCGGAAGCCCGAGGAATGTTTTGTATGAGTTGAAATGAGATGTGCGAATCAGGTTAGAGTCCTGTCATTGAAGCCGGGATATGATAACCCGAGGAATATTTTATAATGTTGAGAATGGAAAGAAATTCATAGAAATCCATAGCAGTATAATTGGCAACGCGTATAATTAGTGTGGGCATCTTGAAGCATATCTGTGCATTTTGTTGGTTAGAATATCGTATTTGTTTAATCATGTCGGCAGAGATAAAAGGGAGCAATTTGAGAAGTCAGTCAACTGTGAATAAACCAGGTGGTTCTTGTAACTGCCAAGCGAGCGAGGGGGGTGAGACACCTCCGCTATCTAACGGGACAGTGGAGTTGAGATTGTACTGTAATTCTCGGCCAGGGATATGTTAAATGCTGGATTTAGTTGAAATTTCATAGCCGGTATTGATCTAAGTATTGCGAAATACTGTAATTGGGGACGGAATGAACATTTGAAACCATGAACTTTGAGTATAAGGAACAGAGTAACCCAATTTCAGGATTGTCCAAAATATAGAGCGATGGTCGTGATGATCGATTTGTCTGCGAGGGGTGTGCAAAATTCAGTGATGACGAGATATGACATCGTAATTATATGGCGAATTGTTTGGTTTGTACGTAGATTATTAGGATATCCAAGTGTTAATAACGGTTAGGACTAGATTAGATTTTGAGCATAATATCACGAGATGAGATATATAGCTGGACCTGAATGATGTAACAAATTCTTTTCCAGCCAGATAAACATCGCAATATTGAATTTTACATCACAGCTGCGTAGAAATTTGTGAGGAAACCAGAGTCCGCGGAGATAAAATTTGTTGTTTGTGAATATTTCGTTAAATCATTTAAATTTATTAAATTATTGAATTCAGTGAAACCGCATTTTGAAATAACTTTAATCAAGCGAATAACTTGGAGATGCATTCTGGAAATTTTAATTTGTTGTCTGGGGAATATTAAAAAAATAAAGTAAAGATAAAAGGGACATATCCGAAGGAAATGGATTTTATGCCACAAAGTTTGTGAGCATTGTTGTTGTTGTAATTATTGAACTTTGATTGATTGAGCAGTGAATGTGCTGGGGATAGTAAAGTGGAAACTTTGGTCATCAACCGATGTAACTTAATTGTGTTTAGCCTTCAGCCTAGAAACTTGGATGGTCAGGGGGTCATCAACCTCAGTGACTTAGATTAGGGCCATATGCCATTGTAGCATCATTTCCTTGCGGTCATCATCCACAATGACTTTAAAGTAACTTAAAAGATTAGAGGTCGGTCCATGACATAGACGCAGGTCACATCGATTCAATTAAGGGTCCATGCCGTAGAACCACTGTGTGGCACACACCGATTGGACGGCCTTAATTATACTCAGAGTCCAGAGTTCGTGTTACGAGGGCTGGACCATAACGAATCACTATGATGGTACATGTGATCTCACATGGAAGCCGAATTTAAGGATTTCCAGACTTTCCTTTCTTAAATGATTAATAATTGAGACAATGGTTTCTAGTAAGAATGCCCATCAGGCAGTTATGTTAAAGTCTCACACCAGTGTTCTGACATTTATGTAAAAATGATTGTGATGTCCAGTGGACACAATTGACTATGACACCGTTGACATAGTAAATTACTTCAGAATTTTCCTGAATAAATAGGAATCCTTTAAATAGACCTTTCATTCCAGTAGATAGATTAGAATTAATGAACCCTACCTTTACCTCAGCAAGTGACGAAGAACCCGAAACGACCCAAGAGACAGATCTCATGAACTTTGCTGATAGGTAAGGAAGGTAGGTATCCCTCAATATGGACCTAAAGGGTTCATTAAAATGGCTTCCAACGTGGTGGCATCAGTCACTTAACGATGGGGCATAAGTCACGATAACGATGAGGGAACCTAAGTCACGATAACGATAAAGATATTTTGGAAAAATCGTGTACTAGAGGAAAAGAGAAATAATGTTGAGGCTATGCCACATTATGGATGATAAAATCGTGCGCCAGAGTTGATAGTGAACTCGAAGAAATAGATAAACGCCCGATGAGTAAGGCTAGGAGATACCACTATGAGAATAATTTATCTACTGAATGAAAGGTATAATTTAAGTGTGTTAGTGTAATTTCCCAAATTTTTGAATACTGGTTTGAGTGTTTTGGCTGATCACTTTGATCGAGTGAACATTGCATTTCACGTTTTATTAAATAAAAATTTTAGAGAATGTTGCATTTACAGTGTGATGTGTTAGATAGGAGGATGTTGTGATGTTTGTCGTTGTAGTCCCATTATACGCCGTTGAAGTCTCGGGCTCACCGATGACCTATCGTTTTCTGTTAAATACAGTATGTTTATGCAGGAGGGAGAATTGGCCCAAGGGCAGGTGGTCCAAATGATGAAGGACTTTATGGAGAAAATGGAGGCCGATAGGAAGGTTGCGGAAGCCGATAGGAAGGACTTAAGTGAGAGTATAAAATCTATCAGTGAAAAATTAGATAGTGCAGACGTAGAATTAAAAGGTATGAAGGAAGTTGTTCAAAATGTTGACATTAAAGTGCAGGACACTCAGGATAGTTGTAAGGAAGCTAGCGTTGATATTAGGAAGGATATTGGTGACTTAAATGTGAAGGTGGAGCAGAACACTAAAGCACAGGTTGACTTTAAACATGAAATAAATCAGCAGTTCATGGAAACTCGCGAGCTACATCGTGTTCTCAGTGAAAATCAGGACATAATTAGAGGGGACCTCGATAGGCACGTCAACGAAAGTAGGGAACTACATCAGCAGTTGATGTCAGATCAAGCTGAGCTTAAGGCCGATCTGAAGACAGAGGTAGAGAAGTTCAACATCATGCGTGAAGACGATAAGTCAAAGGTCTTCACAGCAATGAATGAACATAAGGAAATGTTGTGTAAAGAGATAGCCGTCGTAAATGACAAAGTAGACCAGGTAGCCGAAGACGTCAAGGCAACTGTAGACCAGCGTATTGAGGCCATTGACTTTAAATTAATCCAGGTGAATAAAGAGGATATAAGAAATTTAGGTATGACTCAGGAAGAAACGCCTAGGAGTATTGAGGAGGTACAGGCAGACTTGAAGGAACCAAGTGAAAATATAAAGGCGGATGCGAAAGACTCGAACAAGAAGTTAGAAACAGTGGAGGTTATATTCGCCCGTCTACTTGAATATCTAACTAACATGAAGTCTCCTAAATCAGCGTCACAAGTAACTAAGCATGTGGAAAACCAAGTGAATATCGTAAACCAGATCCAAGAGAGTAGACCGGATAGGGATGTTTCGCAGGCAGTCATACAAGAGAATAATGGGCAAGGGTTTGAAACCATACTAAACCAGAATAGTAAGAACGTGGAACAACCTAGCTACCTGTACGGAAAATGGAATAGACGCCGTGATCCAGGTAGGAGGAACCAGAGTCGATGTCGGGAAAATTCTTACCAAAGACGTAGACGCCATCGTGGAAATGAAGCCGATAGAAGGTGGAATAATTACAAATCCAGACATTCTGATCTATGGCATGGGTCTGAAGAGGAAAAAGCAAAACCTAAACGATTTGGTGCCAATAAGAAGAGGCCTAAGATAAGTAGAATTGATGAACGTTCAGACGAGGATGCCAGTGATGAGGATTATAGTCCGTCAAGAAAGGCTAAAGCAAATGCGAAGAAGTGTAAGCCAGCTGCTAAAATGAAGAAGATGAGGATGATGATGAAGAAGAAGGGTCAGCCAGCTGCTAAAATGAAGGAGATGAGGAGAATGATGAAGAAGAAGAACGGTAAACCACCTGCAAAAATGAAGAAAGTCAGTGACAACGACAGTAATGAAGACAGGGATTTGAACCCAGAAACTTCGCATTTTGATGTGAATGCAAGTTCGTCGAAGTTGGAAGGACAAACCACCTAACTTCCAATAAGTCAACTACAATTCACTGGAGACCTACCCCGCAACCCCGAATTCCCCAAGCAACCAAGAACTACCAGGAAGCTGAAGGCATCAACCAGTATCCGTACACCAGAAGATGACCAACTGCATAAGAGAGAGGAAAGGGATTTACACTCAAAGGTCATGTTTCATCAGACGTCAAAATTAGAAATTTCGCCATCTGGAGTATTTAAAGGAAATTCCTTGTCACTGTGCGAAAGGAATTCGTGTCTTGGGGGAAATATGAACCCATGACCTTTGTGCCCTAAGAACATTATGCATAATGTAACAAAATAATTAAAAGTTGGATTCTTGATAGCATGGATTTGACACGTGACGAGGGGGTGATTACCTTCGGTCCCACGCTCTGGGGTACGTGACGTCAGCCACACGTGTCGACGGCGGAAGAATCTCAAGTAATTTTTATGAACTATTTCGAAGCGCGTGTACACGGCGTGACAACGCCAAGTCAAAAAATATAGTGCCTATCAAAGGAGGTCAATCAATCTCACAAATCGAACCCGTAAAATTTTTAAATGTCCATGAACACTACCGCCAGAAATGTAGCAAGCATGTAGTCACTTTCAAAACTCTTGAAATTACAGTTTAGGTAAGTCAGAAAATTTAGAGAAATTTTCTTGGCGGCAAAGGGAGAGATCCGAAGAGAGGGGGTAACTGCTATAAATATGAAGGGACGCCATGACGAAGCTTCCTTCTCCGGCATTTGTGATACAAAGCGGACGAAATTGTTGAGTTGCTCCGCGAAATCAAATCAACGAAAGTAGACTGAGTTCGACTGCAGATTTTAGCCAGTGTGGCTAAGTCTTGACTCCATGGGGAGATAGTTTTCTTGAGAGAAATAAGTGTATCAGATAGGACGGTCAAAGTACTGAAATATTCTAATGTGATTAAGTAATTCGTGTGCGGGAATAATTATAGTCCATCGTGTGCGCTCCGCAAACAAGTGAAGGGTATTTTCTTTTTTTTATGCTTTATTCCAGGAAACCTGAAGAAATAATTATAAATTGTGAAGCCATGAATGTAAAAATGGCTAAATAAAATGCCAGGGTCGCAGGTGAGCCCTAAGACGAATACTGGCATGAAGACATGAGGTAGGTGACTTCCCATCTTACTGCCTCTTATATCTCGTCTCGTGATTTCTTAAAGTGTATTTGAATGGGGATATACGACGCAGTGGTCGCCCTACTAAGTTTTGTAAATGTGAGAGTACGACTAAAAGAGTCATTGGTTTTATTTTCCACTTGGATAAATTTTGAAGTCTTGCGAAAGCCGTATAATGTTGTAAAAAGTTATTGAATAGGGTTCCGAAGTGATATCACGTCCAATGTAGATCGTCATCCGTGTGAGTGTACTGCCTATATTTTGTGATGTCAAAGTAAGATGTTCATTCGACGTAAAATTCTTCTGACTGCAATTTGACGTTAATAATAATAATCCATGGTCACTCATTTTCAATCGAGTGGAAGCGCGCTGTCGGGTGAGAACCTAGGGTGAAGAATTTGGTCACGGAGAGAAACGTTTTCTATGCCCATTTTAAACTGTGTCTGACTGACAATAAAAAGATCTAGTAGAATGTTTCAGTCATTTCTCGTAAAAATCAAGTTATTAAATACGATATCATTTATGCGAAGTTATTCATGAGTAATGCATTGTGCGATATTAGATGTCGGAATTTCTAGTGAGGATTTTATTCCAGTTCTTTGTCAATGATAATTGTGGAGCTGGGAAACAGAGGTTAGTATTGCGAAACAGGTTGGACCTGTCATTGAAGCCGGGACCCGGAAGCCCGAGGAATGTTTTGTATGAGTTGAAATGAGATGTGCGAATCAGGTTAGAGTCCTGTCATTGAAGCCGGGATATGATAACCCGAGGAATATTTTATAATGTTGAGAATGGAAAGAAATTCATAGAAATCCATAGCAGTATAATTGGCAACGCGTATAATTAGTGTGGGCATCTTGAAGCATATCTGTGCATTTTGTTGGTTAGAATATCGTATTTGTTTAATCATGTCGGCAGAGATAAAAGGGAGCAATTTGAGAAGTCAGTCAACTGTGAATAAACCAGGTGGTTCTTGTAACTGCCAAGCGAGCGAGGGGGGTGAGACACCTCCGCTATCTAACGGGACAGTGGAGTTGAGATTGTACTGTAATTCTCGGCCAGGGATATGTTAAATGCTGGATTTAGTTGAAATTTCATAGCCGGTATTGATCTAAGTATTGCGAAATACTGTAATTGGGGACGGAATGAACATTTGAAACCATGAACTTTGAGTATAAGGAACAGAGTAACCCAATTTCAGGATTGTCCAAAATATAGAGCGATGGTCGTGATGATCGATTTGTCTGCGAGGGGTGTGCAAAATTCAGTGATGACGAGATATGACATCGTAATTATATGGCGAATTGTTTGGTTTGTACGTAGATTATTAGGATATCCAAGTGTTAATAACGGTTAGGACTAGATTAGATTTTGAGCATAATATCACGAGATGAGATATATAGCTGGACCTGAATGATGTAACAAATTCTTTTCCAGCCAGATAAACATCGCAATATTGAATTTTACATCACAGCTGCGTAGAAATTTGTGAGGAAACCAGAGTCCGCGGAGATAAAATTTGTTGTTTGTGAATATTTCGTTAAATCATTTAAATTTATTAAATTATTGAATTCAGTGAAACCGCATTTTGAAATAACTTTAATCAAGCGAATAACTTGGAGATGCATTCTGGAAATTTTAATTTGTTGTCTGGGGAATATTAAAAAAATAAAGTAAAGATAAAAGGGACATATCCGAAGGAAATGGATTTTATGCCACAAAGTTTGTGAGCATTGTTGTTGTTGTAATTATTGAACTTTGATTGATTGAGCAGTGAATGTGCTGGGGATAGTAAAGTGGAAACTTTGGTCATCAACCGATGTAACTTAATTGTGTTTAGCCTTCAGCCTAGAAACTTGGATGGTCAGGGGGTCATCAACCTCAGTGACTTAGATTAGGGCCATATGCCATTGTAGCATCATTTCCTTGCGGTCATCATCCACAATGACTTTAAAGTAACTTAAAAGATTAGAGGTCGGTCCATGACATAGACGCAGGTCACATCGATTCAATTAAGGGTCCATGCCGTAGAACCACTGTGTGGCACACACCGATTGGACGGCCTTAATTATACTCAGAGTCCAGAGTTCGTGTTACGAGGGCTGGACCATAACGAATCACTATGATGGTACATGTGATCTCACATGGAAGCCGAATTTAAGGATTTCCAGACTTTCCTTTCTTAAATGATTAATAATTGAGACAATGGTTTCTAGTAAGAATGCCCATCAGGCAGTTATGTTAAAGTCTCACACCAGTGTTCTGACATTTATGTAAAAATGATTGTGATGTCCAGTGGACACAATTGGGAACATGCATCATTTTCAAAAATATTTTTTTTGAAAAGTACACCAATGAAATAGTATGTAAACGTATTACATTGTGGTATGTTGCCTTGTTTTCTACCATTAAAAAAATATTTAATAGTGCCTTTCCGCAAGGCGAGTGAAACGGCCTCTGACGTAAGCGGCGCGCTGTGACGTCACGATCCTGTACCGCATGGAGCTCAACCAGCCGTTATGCATCAGCCGTTGCTAAAAGCCGATTGTTTATTATTCATGATCGCGAATAACTTCAAAATGACAGAAAGAAGGTTCAAAACAGCACAATCAGACAATCTATCATGTGTAGATGTCGTCATTCTTGAAAAATAGTGACTTTTGTGGCCGCAGAATTTCGCGGATAAAAAACAGGTTTGTAAGTGGCATCTTTTATATACGTGCAATGTACTGTAACCCATAGTATTAGGATAACAACTGAACCTGGATAGATATCACATCACTTTCAACATTTCCTTCTAGACTGATTCCCCTATTAAAGAATAACATTACATTTTCGGGCTTTCAGCATTAGTAAAGTAAGAAATCGGATTTCAGCACTAACATAAACATATAGGTAGCATTGTATTACTAGTCCGCTTCTGTGGTGTAGTGGTTAATGTGTGCCACTCCCGGAGGCCCGGTTTCGATTCCCGGCTCTGCCATGAAAGTTGAAAACAAATAGTACGAGGGCTGGAACGGGGTCTACTCAGCCTCGGGAGGTCAACTGAGTAGAAGGGTTTCAAATCCCACCTCAGCCATCCTCGAAGTGGTTTTTCGTATTTTCCTACTTCTCCTCCAGGCACCTAAGGCCACGGCCGTTTCCTTCCCTCTTCCTTGTCTATCCCTTCCGATCCTCCCATCCTCCAACAAGGCCCCTGTTGAGCATAACAGGTGAGGCCTCCTGGACGAGGTAATGGCCCTCCTCACCAGTTTCATCACCATACTCAAAGTCTCACGTTCCAGGACACTGCCCTTGAAGTGGTAGAGGTGAAATCCCTCGCTGAGTCCGAGAGAAAACCAACCCTGAAGGATAAACTGATTAAGAAAGAAAGAAAGAAAGAAAGAAAGAAGGAAAGAAAGAAAGATCATAGTACTACAGGGCTATAATCTATCATTCCCCAAAAAATATATATTTATGGTTGGGACAACTGGCCTACCCACTACCGGGGCCCATGAAAGAGAATTAAA
Source organism: Anabrus simplex (assembly GCF_040414725.1). Classification (NCBI taxonomy): domain Eukaryota; kingdom Metazoa; phylum Arthropoda; class Insecta; order Orthoptera; family Tettigoniidae; genus Anabrus; species Anabrus simplex. Next base: position 1,132,714,781 of record NC_090266.1, read on the forward strand.
TATCTTTGTGGAGGGAAAAAGTTAAACATGATAAAGGTAAATATGACTTCATCTAGTTTTCACAAGTCGGGCTGAGTGGTTCAGACTGTTGAGGTGCTGGCCTTCTGACCCCAAGTTGGCAGGTTCGATCCTGGTTCAGTCCGGTGGTAGTTGAAGGTGCTCAAATACGTCAGCCTCGTGTCGGTAGATTTACTGGCACGTAAAAATAACTCCTGCAGGACTAAATTCCTGCACATCGGCGTCTCCGAAAATCGTAGTAGTTAGCGGGGCGTGAAGCCAGTAACATTAATTACATTTGGCTTTTAACAAGCTGAGCATATCAGGAAAGAAAAGTGTCCTGGTGACATTTTAGTCGCTCAATACAGCAATGTCTTTGGGTGCTGTGACTAATTTTTTTCTGTTTGCTTTACGTCACACCGTCACATAATGGCGACGATGGGACAGGAAAGGCCTAGGAATGGGAACAAAGCGGCCGTGGCCTTAGGTACAGCCTCAGCATTTGCCTGGTGTGAAAATGGGGAAACCACGGAAAACCATCTTCAGGGCTGCCGGCAGTGGGGTTCAAAACCCACTATCTCCCGGATGCGAGCTCGCAGCTGCGCGCTCCTAACCGCACAGCCAACTCGCGCGGTATTTTTACCCTTTGTTTTTACCAATTAAGCTCTTCAATAAAGACATACATAACTGTCCCATGCCAAGATATACTGGTAGAATTAGAGCTGTCAAAATGGTTCATAACCCCTTTGATTTATTATCTTGACATGGATCACCCAAAACATAAGTTAGGTTTGGAGAATACTTTAATAATCAGCATTATATAATGCACCATTTATTACTTTCATATTCCAAGATGTAATTGAAGCATTTAAATAAAGCATCATACATTAAAATTTAAAGTTTTACCACTAGAACAGCTGACATGGAAAAGTTATTTGAAAATTCAAACAAATTCATCTTACGTTAAAATCTTCAAAAAAATAAACTGTAGACTTTTCCGATATATCACCAGCATTTCTCCAGCTCGCCAAAATCCATTTCTCCCTAGTTTTAGCGTCTTTGGAACGTTTATAAACAATTTGTTTGGGATGGTAAACGATGTGCTATTGCACATCGGAACTCTACACCATTTATAAGTTTTCTGCCTCACTGTCTGCGCAGGATTCATTTTAAGTCTAAAATATACCACTCAGATTATTATCCAATGTATAGACCTCGAATTTAACCATACTAGACACTAACGTAAAGTAGAAATACGCGAAGTGTATCCTGCTTCTCACAGCACACTACGTGTTATTTCGTCTGCTAATTCAGTCAACCTGTACGATGACGTCAGGCCAATGAGATCGCGTACTTGCGTGACATGACATTTTCGTAGATTTTTATCATGTTTGGAGTTATTATTTGTACATTCTGATCACACTTTTGAATTCTGCATGTAATTTTGTATCAGATTAGCATATTTTTAATTAAAACCCCGGATCATGCATGTTCCCTATTGACTATGACACCGTTGACATAGTAAATTACTTCAGAATTTTCCTGAATAAATAGGAATCCTTTAAATAGACCTTTCATTCCAGTAGATAGATTAGAATTAATGAACCCTACCTTTACCTCAGCAAGTGACGAAGAACCCGAAACGACCCAAGAGACAGATCTCATGAACTTTGCTGATAGGTAAGGAAGGTAGGTATCCCTCAATATGGACCTAAAGGGTTCAGTACCAGTGTTTGCAAGAGCATACGGACTACACCAGATGGCATTAAGTTGCGTATTACTGCTGCTTGCGGTGAACATTTTGATCAAATCCTGGAACGTGTCAATATTTACATGGCAGACCGAAATCTTGTATTGAAGCTGGGGGTCATCATTTTGAACACAATCTTTGAAGGCCAGTTTTCTTTCTTCTTCAGAACACAAACAATTCCTTTATTCACTTTTTCTTAAGTTAGTGCTGACACATAGAGCACACAACTACCTGTATTTACAATTTTCAAACTACGACAGCTCGTAAATTACCTGTACTAGAATCCAGAAAGAGACATCACTTGCATTCTAATTTACAGCAGTTTTTTTTATGTCAATAGCCATTGTTCCATTTTAAAAAATGTAACTTTCTACAATAAATATGCACACCTCTAAGTCGCACATTTAAATGTGGCGCCTAATAGAACTCCTCTACTGGAGAAACAGTGAACTTGAAACTAGACCTACTTAAACCTTTACTCAGAAGATGTCACTACGGTAATTTGACGTAATTTTCTTATTGTGAAGTTTCATGTGCTGTATGAAATTCTACGTGTTTTGTTCACCATTCATCAAGAAGTTTGGACTTTCTTCAACAGAGGTCACTGCTAAAAAACTATGATCATGCACCCTGGTGCGAAGTGAAAGAACTTTATTCGAAGACGTTTTGTATTCATAAGGTTTTTTTTACTAATTGATGTTCATTTATTTTTGGGTTGGCAACATTCATCTTTTCCTTCCACCAGTTTTGAATCCAGCCAATCCCTAATTTTTGTAATTAATTTCCAACCAATCCCGTATTTCTTCTTCGATTCTGAGTGTCACTTTTAAATTTGACCAATAAAACCCTGTGGGTGTGTCTTGATTATTTATGAAAGGTCTCGAACTTTCTCCGAGGGTTTATAAACGGCGGATTTTCACGTCTCTTGGCCAGTTGATCAACATCTAACTAAGTGTGTGTGTGTGTGTGTGTGTGTGTGTGTGTGTGTCAAGCAGGAGGCGGGAGGCAGCAGCTCTTCAGCAAGGTAATGGCCATCTAACATCTTACTTTTGCTAGCTCCGCAGTTTAACCTGAGGGAAAGGCCCGAAACTTTAACTCTGTAACCTACTTTTCTAAAAATGTAATTTCTGCCGGCTTATGTAAAAACATAAAATCTTTAACTGCAAATCGGGGATAGAGAGTGATGTACCCTCTCGAGCTTCCCTTCATATTGGTTTGAAGTGACTACGTTTTGTAACTGGTTTTCTTCCTTTCCGTAAAGTCTTAATTTATTCTTATACGAGTCACCTCCATAGGTTGGGAATAGCCCCTGTTTCATCGCCCTAGTGCCCTTTAGGTTTTAAGAATGCATATTTAGGAGTGCAAGTACACGCCTCCATTCATTTTGTGTTCGGGCCATTTATTTAACTGTTATTTCTTTTTCACGAAGGCCCTATAGGTTGGGTACGAGATACCCCTGTATCAGTTTGTAAGCTAGGCGATGGAAGGCCAAAAGGTGTCAGATATTTTTGGTGTTGCCTTGAATAGGCGTGAAAACTGAAAGCCTGTTAGCTCTTTTTCAAAATAAGATTGCTGAATGCCTTTTGAAGGCTTGATATTGTGAGTTGGGAGCCAGCGCTCCATGTATTGAGGGACTTCTGCCCTGGTATAAATTTGTACTTTTTTGTAATTTTGAACTGGGAACTCAAAAATTGTAAAACTAGGGGCTTGTAGCCCAAGAACGTGAAAATTCTGAAATCTTGGACCCTTCTAAGTCTTGTTTTAAAATTGCTATGTCATTGTTATCTCACTAAGTGAGAATTTGTTAATTTTTTGCTTTTTGAAAATATAACCTTCCATTTTGTTTAAATTCCATTCTTGACTTTGTAGTTAGACCCATTCACCCCGGCACCTTATTTCACCTCTGCGTCCACGGGTAATCCCGTAACAATTAAGATATATGTATGAGCTACAATTACGTGCCCTTTGTTACAATTCATTTCTGTGAAGACAGCAAATCAATAACACCTTCTATTCCAGATATATTTGGGGTGCAAGTTTTAGGTGATTCACTCTGTATAATTTGTGAGAGATTCCGTTAATAAATATACTTTTCATTTTTTTATTTTGTTGCCATTAATGTACACTGACTGACAGAGCAAATGCAACACCAAGAAGGAGTGGTTCGAAAGGGATGAAAGTTGGGGAAAAAACAGAGACGGCACGGACAAATAATTGATGTTTATTTCAAACCGATATGCAGGTTACACAATGCGCACGGCATCGACTCAGTAGGATGTAGGACCACCGCGAGCGGCGATACACGCAGAAACACGTCGAGGTACAGAGTCAATAAGAGTGCGGATGGTGTCCTGAGGGATGGTTCTCCATTCTCTGTCAACCATTTGCCACAGCTGGTCGTCCGTACGAAGCTGGGGCAGAGTTTGCAAACGGCGTCCAATGAGATCCCACACGTGTTCGATTGGTGAGAGATCCGGAGAGTACGCTGGCCACGGAAGCATCTGTACACCTCGTAGAGCCTGTTGGGAGATGCGAGCAGTGTGTGGGAGGGCATTGTCCTGCTGAAACAGAGCATTGGGCAGCCCCTGAAGGTACGGGAGTGCCACCGGCCGCAGCACATGCTGCACGTAGCGGTGGGCATTTAACGTGCCTTGAATACGCACTAGAGGTGACGTGGAATCATACGCAATAGCGCCCCAAACCATGATGCCGCGTTGTCTAGCGGTTGGGCGCTCCACAGTTACTGCCGGATTTGACCTTTCTCCACGCCGACGCCACACTCGTCTGCGGTGACTATCACTGACAGAACAGAAGCGTGACTCATCGGAGAACACGACATTCCGCCATTCCCACATCCAAGTCGCTCTAGCCCGGCACCATGCCAGGCGTGCACGTCTATGCTGTGGAGTCAATGGTAGTCTTCTGAGCGGACGCCGGGAGTGCAGGCCTCCTTCAACCAATCGACGGGAAATTGTTCTGGTCGATATTGGAACAGCCAGGGTGTCTTGCACATGCTGAAGAATGGCGGTTGACGTGGCGTGCGGGGCTGCCACCGCTTGGCGGCGGATGCGCCGATCCTCGCGTGCTGACGTCACTCGGGCTGCGCCTGGACCCGTCGCACGTGCCACATGTCCCTGCGCCAACCATCTTCGCCACAGGCGCTGCACCGTGGACACATCCCTATGGGTATCGGCTGCGATTTGACGAAGCGACCAACCTGCCCTTCTCAGCCCGATCACCATACCCCTCGTAAAGTCGTCTGTCTGCTGGAAATGCCTCCGTTGACGGCGGCCTGGCATTCTTAGCTATACACGTGTCCTGTGGCACACGACAACACGTTCTACAATGACTGTCGGCTGAGAAATCACGGTACGAAGTGGGCCATTCGCCAACGCCGTGTCCCATTTATCGTTCGCTACGTGCGCAGCACAGCGGCGCATTTCACATCATGAGCATACCTCAGTGACGTCAGTCTACCCTGCAATTGGCATAAAGTTCTGACCACTCCTTATTGGTGTTGCATTTGCTCTGTCAGTCAGTGTAATTTGACATTGTATGCGTTTGTTGTTACGTTGTACGTTTGGTGTAAGGATAGAGTATACCGTAAAGTCAAATGATCTTAATCGTGGTCACAAGGTTGTAGTTGGAATCATTAGCCTCGTGAGGTCTAATGAGAAGCTGTCTGATACGAGAGGAATAGAATCCTATCGTTAAAAAAACACAGCCAAGAGATCATCAGACAGACTATGGAACATTTCAACATCTGCAAGCTATCTGGCTGGGTAACAAATGACTTTCCGAATACAGAACTACTACTCACATGTTATAGTAAATGTCGGCTGATTTTAAGAAACAGTTGGAACTTTCCTAAGATAGAAGTTTTGAAAATTCATACGAGAAGCTGAATACTATTATCTGAAAAACGTGTCTCATGGTCAGTGGATATGAAGAGTGAAGGTCATTTATTTGGACCAGGGTGTGTCCCGTAGGGCTGACGTGTACAGTTTCCATTCTTGGGTTGATATATTATGCATATTCGTGTCTAATGTCTAGTAAATGGTTACGAAATACAGATTATGTTTTATGTTTGTAATTTCGACTGATTTCTTCAGTGTAGAACTTAGGCCACTTACTGTATTTGAATTTAAAATCATGGTGTACATACTGTGTGTCCATGTGCTGGATATTGTTTCTAGGCTGAATTATCTGCGTTTGATAAACATCTACTAAACACAAGACACGAACACGTAGACGCCAACACAAGCATAGAAACTTTTCACATCAGCTCCAAGGAGTACTTCATTGCTGTTTATAATTATTTGATATTATCATATTACTTTTATCGTTATTAATGTATTAATGAAGCAAAATGTCCTCTAGGACCTTTATTTGGCGTTACTTGTTCATCATGGTTTCTTGGAATAACAAATTCTTATATTTTAATACCAGGCTAATAGGATGATATCAAGAAATTGTTATCTTTATTTCTAGAACGCTTAGATAAAATATGTACGAAAAACCTACTTTTAAATAAAAATTAATGTAGAATAATTTGGGATTAAATGGTTTTTACACTTTATATCGGTCAAGTGTGCATAATTCCCTTGATCTGATGCTGTAGCCTTTCCCTGAGAAGCTGTTAGACAGAAAATATTCCCGTAGTGGATGAGTTTCACAACTCATAATGACACGTTTGTACAACAGTTCCTTTGTTAAAGATAGGCCACAACGACTTCCATTACCACAGGAGTGCTGCTATAAGCGACTGGCGCTAGCCGCTTATTTAAAACGGAACACACATTTGCACTCAACGCATTCTACATAGGTCACATTATTCTTTGTTTCACTATCTATCACAGGTTTTTTCAGACTTCTTCCCTTTTTTATCATTTTTTCACGTTACAAAGTCGATACCTAAATCTTCCACTGTGAAATACTTTGTAGTGTTCTCATCAATAACGCAATCTTCATTGTTGATAATAATAATAATAATAATAATAATAATAATAATAATAATAATAATAATAATAATAATAATAATATCGCTGCTATGACGAAACCGTGAATGTGACAATGCTCTCCCTATCCATTATTTTCCTTAATACTGGTCACGACTCCCACCCATACATGGATATACAGTACAGTTCATCAGAACAATTTTCATTGAGTTCATTTTCCCATGCGCATGTGTAAAGGAAAATCAACCTTACTGTACCATACTGTAGGGATTTATGTTGCATGACATATTTACCCATTCCTAGAGTATGATGTACTGTACTTAAGTTTTATTTTCCAGAACGATTCCAACACTTTGTAGAGTCGATGCCTCGGCGTACTGCTGCCGTTTTGAGGGCTCGTGGAGGAGCAACCAGTTATTAACATCACATTCAGTGTCTTCCCATGACTTTTGGCCACTCATTGTATTTTGTACCGCTTACGAATACGCCTAAGTATCGTATGTCGTTATTCCTTACATTTTATTTATTTATTTATTTATTTATTTATTTATTTATTTATTTATTTATTTATTTATTTATTTATTTATTTATTTATTTATCGTATGGATTTTAGTGCAGGGATTTCCGAGGACATGTTGGGCTCACCTGGTGCAGCCCTTGCAAGGCAGACCCCTCAACGAGGATGGGTGGCATCTGTCATGTATGGGAACTGCGTGTTATTGTAGTTATTTTTTGAACTGTGTATTATGGAGCTACCACAAGCCTGTGTGATGCCTTGTTGACGGCTAGTGTCTACGGCTTTGTGGGGCCTGCGCCATATCCGAACCCTACCATCGACTCGAAACAACTGGAACAGTGACTCATCGGACCAAGCTACTGTACATGTCGCCAGTCACCTAGAGTCTAGAATCTTGCATCTAGGGTCCACTTAGCAACGTCAGGCGCCCAGGTGAGACGCTGTGCCCGGCGTTATGGTGTTAACAAGGGCACTCTGGTAGGTCTTCTGCTCCCATACTGCAGTGACGTTCAAGAACGTTGCATTGCCAGCTGGTACCTCCTGCATTGAATGTGGATGTGATCTGAGCCAGTGTGGTTTGTCTGTTACCACGGACAATTCTAGCCAGACGTCGCTAATCGCGATCATAAGCATCCGTGGTTGGCGACTGTGGGTGGAAATGTCTTCCATGAGGTATTCCCGGTAAACACGTAACACAATCGATTGAAGAATGTTAAATGTCCGCACACCTTTGAGAATGGAATGTTCCATTCATCGAGCCCTCTTTACCATGCCCTGTTCGAAAGACGGCTCTCGAGATCGCAAATCACGCCTGATACAGGTCTGAGTATTGCCAAAACTTCACGGTACAGTGGCTTCACCGACTTTTACCTTTAAATACTGCTATCCCATGACTCTTGGCAAGTATACAAGCTGTTACATTCATCATAACACACCAAGCGAGTTGGCCGTGCGGTTAGGGGCGCGCAGCTATGAGATTGCATTCAGGAGATAGTGGATTCGAACCCCACTGACGGCAGCCCTGAAGATGGTTTTCCGTGCTTTCTCATTTTCACACCAGGCAAATGCCGGGGCTATACCTTAATTAAGGCCAAGGCCGCTTCCTTCTCACTACTAGCTCTTTCCTATCCCATCGCCCCATAAGATCTATCTGTGTCAAAGCGGCGTAAAGCCAAGGGCTCGGAAGTTGAGGAAAAATCCTTCTTTTCTCGAGTATCCGAAGACGAGGCCCAACATAATATTATATGTCCATTCTGAGTCACTGCAGGACAGAAAATGGTGGGTTTTGTTTGTCCTTTCTTGAATTTTTTTGGCGTTTTGGGCTTATATGTCCATCTTAGTCTTTTTAGATCTTAACGCCTTTTTCTTTGCAATTTCACCTTCTTTCTACTACATTTGTACTGCTCATTCTCAATTCGAGTCATCCTTAGTTCATCCATCTCCTCCCAAACATATTTCCTGTACTTAGAGAGAAAATGAAATGAAGAATGAAACTAATGCTTGAACAATACCAGGGGTATCAAATTATGTGCAAGGTAAGTGAAACATTGAAAAGAGAAATTTTGTTGCGAGTGTTTCTGAAGAAAAAGGTCCTACTTGCTTCAAGTATGGAACCCTTAACATACTTTGGTACGGAGAGAAGATACTCGTCTTGCAACGTGCTGTCTGAAAACCACGGCCGCTTCCTTCCCTCTTCCTTGTCTATCCCTTCCCATCTTCCCATCTTCCCACCCCCTCCCCCCCTCACAAGCCCCTGTTCAGCATAGCGGATGAGGCCACCCGGGCGAGGCTCTGATCCTCCTCCCCAGTTGTATCCCCGACCCAAAGTCTCACATTCCAGGACACTGCCCTTGAGGCAGTAGAAGTGGGAGAAAGAACAATTAGAACACTTCCCTCACTGAGCCCGAGGGAAAAACCAACCCTGGAGGGTAAACGGATTAAGAAAGAAAGAAAGAAAGAAAGAAAGAAAGAAAGAAAGAAAGAAAGAAAGAAATCTGTCTGAAAACCGACGATCGTTTACACCTATGAACCTGGACATCGGCTACATAGCTAAATGGTTAGCGTGTTGGCCTTTGGTCACAGGGGTCCCGGGTTCGATTCCCGGCAGTGCCGGGAATTTTATCCATCATTGGTTAATTTCGCTGGCACAGGGGCTGGGTGTACGTGTCGTCTTCATCATCATTTCATCCTCATCACGGCGCGCAGGTCGCCTACGGGAGTCATATCAAAACATGTCCTCGGACACTCCCGGCACTAAAAGCCATACGCCATTTCATTTCAACCTGGACATTACTATTGTCATATACTGCAAAGCCAACTGAGGTAAGGTTTCTGAATTCCAATTTCTGTAACCCTAGTGTGGTTAAGTCAAATATTTCTCTAGGATGCCCATTGCGTGTTCGCTGAATTCATTCTAGGTGGAAAAAACTTTTCATTCTAAATTCTGCAAGTACTTCTTTAACAAACACGGAATTCCGACACAGATAGGTCTTATAGTGACGAAGGCGCATGAAAGGGCTAGGAGTAGGAAGGAAGTGGCCGCGATCTCTTTTAAGGCCTGGTGTGAAAATGGAAAACCACGGAAAACCCTCTTCATGGCTGCCCACAGTGCGATTCGAACCCACTATCACCCGAATGCAAGCTCACTGCTGCGTGACCCTAACCTCATGGCCAAATCGCTCGGTATTATCGACTTTACGTCTCACTAACTACTTTTACGGTTTACGGAGACACGAAAGTACACGAATTTTGTTCCGTAAGAGTTCATTTACATGCTGATAAATCGACGGATATGAGATTGACGTAGTTCAGCATCTTCATATACAACCGGACTGAGCCGGAATCGAGCTCGGGAGGCCAGCACTTCCGCCGTCTGAGCTACCCGTCACAGCAGAATAGGTTCTTAATGCTTCGCTAACGACAAACGTTCAGTCTCCGAAGATGTCGATAATTTGTTCCAAAATGAGTCCCTTTATAGATCGAGGAATTTACACTGAAATACCATTAAATATCATTGTCCTAAGGAGAAAAGGATCTCGCAATTTTAGGCTCTGAAGTGTTAGCGCTTCATCATCATCTTGCCGCTCTTGTCGTGAATAGAGGCAAGCAGAACTGTATTTCGTTACTAACAGCCTGCAATTGTTTGCATCAGAAATCCCAAACTTAGAAATCTGTCTACCCAGCAGGTATTAAGGGCAATAAATGTGTCACCGCTGCAGATCGGGCAACAGATGGCCGACCTGAGTTTCCTCCACGGGACCCTAAATCGGCATTACCGCTTGGAACATCTTCTCTCACTCTTCTCTCTCCGTGTCCCTTCCCGCTCCATCAGAATCAAAGATCTTTTCCACATTCCCGTCCGACTCGTTGGCTGAACGGTCAGCGTACTGGCCTTCGGTTCAGAGGGTCCCGGGTTCGATTCCCGGCCGGGTCGGGGATTTTAACCTTAATTGGTTAATTCCAATGGCACGGGGGCTGGGTCTTCATCATTTCATCCTCATCACGACGCACAGGTCGCCTACGGGAGTCAAATTGAAAGACCTGCACCTGGCGAGCCGAACCCGTTCTGGGATATCCCAGCACTAAAAGCCATACGGCATTTCATTTTCATTTTCCACATTCCCCACACTCAGCAATCAATAGTCCAACGATCTTTCCTAATGCGCCTCCCAACTCTCTTTAACACTATTATTTTATAGAAGACAAGTGCTTGATATAGTACAAGTCAAAGTACATTCCAGAGCTGGCTAAATAATCTCTTAAGGATAAGCTGATGTGAAGCGGTTATACCGCCACTTTGACCGACGACGACTTGGCTATGAACATGGACATTCTCATTGGACAGTTGTTATTAGCTTTGTTCGTAGTTCAGTCAGAAACTGTTGCGAACTAGCAGATGCATGCACAATTTCAAATTCGCGTTCGTAGTAGCTGGCGAGATGTAGTGTTTACAGTACACTATGTCTTCTGGTATGGGCTAGAATAAATTAGTTACTTTCATTGACCTGTCTCAGTCTTATCCTTGGCTTCGACAATATGAAGGTGACCGAGGTATGAGAGATGCTAGTAATACCGTTCTTTATGCAGCCAGTCCCTGTTATGAATGGTGTGAAAATATCACTCATAGGATCGGCTGGTGCATGCATTTCAGTGGGCTTGGCAGACTGATGTGTAATAGCAACTTCTGTCTCAGTGAGGTAAGCAACGGGAAACTACCTCACTCCTCATTTCCCTAGTATGCCTCTTCAGTGACGCCTAGGCTATCTATGACAGCTATTGGAGACGTCAGCTGTTTTGAACCAACGTGTTGTGTATTGTGTAAGCTTCCGAAATTAATTACGATTTTGGAGGATCAAACCAGCCTTCGGGCTGAATACCCAACAAACATACATACATACAGTAGCGATCATCAGCGTTGCTGACTACTAATGTGTTGTTCGTACAAGGTTTGCAAACTGTTGAAAACCATCATCAGATCGTTGGAACAATTTCTGATCCTGGACGAAAACACTTTCAGTCAGCGAGTCAGAATATGTGCGCGCATACCAAGTGCCATCTATGTTCGTTTAATACCTGACCTGATAATTACTTCACGGTCGTGATTAGTTGCTCAAATAACCTATGAAATAAGTAAAATTTACCAAATATAAATATAACCCCACTTCTGTATTTATGTCTAAGTATATATATTTCAGATTCTAAACTAATACTATTAAGTCATTCACGTTGTTATCTGACCGTGTTCATCCATTTTTAAACTTGAAGTTACGAATAAAATCCTAATTTATTTCGGAAGCTCACACAATACACAACACGTTGGTTCAAAACAGCTGACGTCTCCAACCACTTCCGTTCGTAGTGAAAATTAGCTCGTCACGTTTCAAACTAGTTGCCAACCGGGCAACCGCATATGGACGATAAATCGAACTATCATGGATTCGTTCTGCGAACAAACTTAATAGAAAGCTGTGTACCTGATCATGTCATCTTTCGCTATGTTTGTTATATTTTATCATGAAAGGTTACAATTGTTAATTAGTCTGTTGACAGTACAAATGAAATTTGCACAGTGGAGCTGTATCTTGTGCTTCGTGGCAATTACGATTGACTGGAAGAATGCTTTGCACGTGACGTAAGTACTCGCGTTTTTGCTTACGTGACAGAATGCCCCCCAAAAGAGAAAGAATTGTAACCCTAGTCCAGTGAACAGGATTTAGCCGTATGTATAATCTTTAGCACGAATTTGTCCGGCTCCATGGTTAAATGGTTAGCGTGCTGGCCTTTGGTCACAGGGGTCCCGGGTTCGATTCCCGGCAGGATCGGGAATTTTAACCTTAATTGGTTAATTTCGCTGGCACGGGGGCTGGGTCATCTTCATCAACATTTCGTCCTCATCACGACGCGCAGGTCGCCTACGGGAGTCAAAATCAAAAGACCTGCATCTGGCGAGCCGAACTTGTCCTCGGACACTCCCGGCACTAAAAGGCATACGCCATTTCATTAGCACGAATTTCATCATGAGATGAGAATAATTGAATAGCGATGGTTGATACTTTTCCTGCAGTAGCTTTATCGTCACAGGCTAGAGTTCAAAGTAGAGGTCAGACCAATGTTTGCCCCCTCTCTTCCCAGTGATTGACGTGTCGCCCTTTGCTCGTCCTGAACACGAGTGCAGGAGGGAGTCCAAAGCTCAGTTAAGCCTCAGTTTAACGTCGGGAGTTGAGAAGCACAGAGTTATCTGTGTTCTCTTTGTCTGTCAAGTGCAGCTATTGTGTTCTCGGTATGTCATACTTCTGGAAGTGATCATGAATTCGAGGAGTACTTCAAGAGAACAGCGCTGTGGGAGATGTGCCAGGATGTCGTCCTCGTGGATGTTTATCTTGCTCTTCATTGTGGTCATAGAAACTGAAAACACTTATGCAAGTGAGTACCAGCTTCATTAACTTCCTCTCGTATTTTACACGTACAGAAGATTATGTGGTCCTTGTTATTAGCACGGTAGGAGTGTGTGTTAATGAAGCGGAAACAATTATATTTTCTCTCACAGACCCTCGCCTTCCAGTAAAATTGTTTGTATAGCAAAGTAGTTTAAGGAAGAATAGAATTATTAGAAATATTTTTATAAATAACTTTCAAACAAGGATTTGAGGAAATTTGTAATGAGTGGATTAAGACTAAGTTAGAAAAGAGCATGTTTATGAGGCTGTACGTATGGATCGACTTTGACGGCGGAGTTGCGTACTGTAGTGCAAATACAGTTGAGAGGAAATATTATCAAGGGGACTGCGAGATTACGCTTTAGAGATCAAGAGAAATAAAGCTAAACCAATGAGAGACATAGAATCGCGTCAGGTCGCAGTGCTAGATGTGAATAAGAAATCGTGGAGAATCTGAGCTTTTACATATGACAGCTAAATTATTATTATTATTATTATTATTATTATTATTATTATTATTATTATTATTATTATTATTTAATCCATTTACCGTCCAGGATTGTTTTTTTTCCTCGTACTCAGCGAGGAATCCCACCTTTACCACCTCAAGGGCAGTGTCCTGGAGCGTGAGACATTTTGTCGAGGATACAACTGGGTACCTCGCTCAGACGGCCTCACATGCTATGCTCAGCAGGGGCCTTGTGGGTTTCAGAAAATTGGAAGGGATAGGCAAGAAAGAGGGAAGGAAGCGACCACGGCCTCAAGTTAGGTACCATCCCAGCATTTGCCTGAAGAAGAAGTGGAGAAACCACGGAAGTCCACTTCGGGGATGGCTGAGGTGGAAATCGGACACCCTCTACTTAGTTGACCTTCCGAGGCTGAGTGGACCCCGTTCCAAATTTTGTGGCAGAGCCGGGAATCGAACCCGGGCCTCCGGGGGTGACAGCTAATCACACTAAATACTACACCACAAAGACAGACGTTATTATCATTATATGTGCTTAACATCTCTTCATCCGGCTGCTTGGTAAATGATAAGCGTACTGACTTTTGCTTCGCAGAACACAGGGTTTATTCGACTCACGGCTGGACCGGGGATTTTGAACTGCTTATAGTTAATTCCTCTAGCTCGGGGATTAGGTGTTTGTGTTCGTCTTAACACACTTCTCTTCATCTCCATACAAGACACTGCAAAGTCCCACAGAAATACGCAATAGTATTCATATGGGTTTGTGTCAGGAAGGGCATCCGGCTGTAAAAATGGGCCAAATCCGCCTCGGTGCCGACCCCAATAAACTGGGAAAAAGGTTAATAAGAAGAAGAAGAAGAAGAAGATGTGCTTAAGATCTCTTCAACTACCATCTACTACATCAATTGACTATGGCAAGATTCCATCCCCCAACCCTGAACACATGAAAGGAGCGCCTAACGAATCCAGAGACTTGAAGATAGAACTGGTATTATATGAAGAGATCTGTAAGTAAACCTGCAATTTCGCACGACTAGTTGTCATAAACCACAGGATTTTCAGTACTACGTATCGGATTCGAATCACAGGCTCGTGGCTATGTTAACACGTGCCTAAATGTGTCGGTACAGCAAGTGTTCAAAATATGCACCCTCACGTCTTGCGCATTGTTCATAACGGTCCTGTAGACGGTCAAACATATTGGTGAAGACAGGTTTCCCCCAAAAGTGACCGCATTTTCTCTCCGAATTCGAGAACATGCTTAGGTGGGTCATTTGACTGTAAAAACCGTCAATGAGCCAGCAGTGAAATGGAACTATCAATAATAATAATAATAATAATAATAATAATAATAATAATAATAATAATAATAATAATAATAATAATAATAATAATAATGGCTTTTAAGTTCCGCTAACTACTTTTACGGTTTTTGGAGGTGCCGGATTTTTTCCCGCAGGAGTTCCATTACATATCAATAAATCTACCGACACGAGGCAGGCGTATTTGAGCATTTTAAAATATCACCGAGCTGAGCCAGGATCGAACCTGAGATTGAGATTATCACCTGATTTTAACATCCAACAAATAACGATTTTCGGAGGCTCTGGTGCATTGGAATGTCTTTTCTTCATGGATTCTTCTATGTGGGGTTAACATCTTGCGCAAAAGATTCTCGAAGTTAAGTGTTCTTGAATATAATTAAGTTCACTATATTTCATTCAAGCCGATTGGACACCACAGGCCGACAGAGAAGCAATGTGATTGGAAAGGCGATGGATTCGTGTATATCTTCGTTTCAGCAAAAGTGAAGTTGTATTCACTTAGAAAAGGATGAAAGGCAATTCCTGCTCACGACAATACTTGGAATCCATAGTCTGGTGCTAGACAGTATGTTATGGTAGCTTTAAGAGTCGACCTTTTTTTCCCTCCCATTCTGAAATAGTGTTACAGTTAGTATAAGCCGATGGGAATTAAATAAAAGCATTTTCTGCTCAAAATTCAGTAAACTACTTTCTGTTCGTATAAACGGACATTCGCGAAATAATTAACTTTCTTTGACGGCTAAGAGCCATTTCTGTCAGAAGTGAGGTTACACTTAATAAATTACCATTGCTAAAACTAGTACACGATTTTGTTCAAGTTTAACCCATCTTCTGGTTTTCAATGGTTTCCCATTTTCAAACCACGTAATTGCAGGAACTGTACTTTAATTAAGGCCAAGGCCACTACTTTCTCGACCCTATCCCTCTCCCATCCATCCGTCGCCGAAAAGTTCGATTTGTTCGTGCGACGTTAAACCATTCACAAAAAAAGAAAATAAACCGATCTTCCAAAATCACTCACTTGAGTAGGTACAACAATATCACAGACTGACACACAATACAACCGCATTCAGTAACCTCGTAGACTGATGGCCAAAATGTTAGTAATCCCAACCATGAAGCAACTTATAGTCTTCGTTCAAACATTTTCGTAAAGGAATGAAATGCTTAAAATATTTCATTCAAACGCCACGCAGAAAAACGTGACGTAAGGGGTATAAAGTGATATTTTGTGCTCCGAAACGCAGTTAGCTTATTTCTTGTTCATTGTAACTTACAGTAGCCTACATAGAGGAATCGGTATTAACCTATCGAAGCTTTTGATAGGGCAGATATTCCTGACGAACAGAGGGCTATTGGTCTGGGCAAACGAGTGATTGAATGGATGGCTAATTCTCTAGAAAGTAGAACTCAGAGAATTATAGCACATATATAAGTAGACAAGGATTTTTTGCGGACGACGTTATAGGCCTACTGTATAGGTGGGCAGTGAAAGAGCTACGGGCATGAGCGCCGAGAGAGTGGAGAGCACCCTGTGTTACAAAGACTAGATGGCGATACGCGCAGTCAAGATGCAAGGCAAGCCACAGCATTGCACCTGGCTGAGTACATTATGTTTACGCAATACAATACCCGAGTTCGTCTGTCGTACATTGTTTTTGCTGCATTCCTAAGCAAACATTTTTATGATGGCCTACAGTATTTCTAGAAAGCTCTCAGGGTCCTCATTTTGAGACATCATCTATAGGAATAAGGTCAACTGGCCTCAGGTCCGAATCATACCTTTATTTTAAGTTTAGTAGAATTTATTTCTAAAGTTGTTCTTATAAAAAATGTAATGTGTTAAAGGTTATTGTAGCTTTTAACTCGACCAATTGTTTTTAGAATTTTTTAAATTTATAGATTAAACTTCACAATTGTTTTTAATTTTTCGAGTTCTTTACAAACTATTTCGTTTTTTAATCAATATTAACTATATTGTGTTTTCTTTGTCTTCGGGCAGCCTCTAGATGGAGGAAGAATGTATAATAATAAATAATAAAAATGAGTACAGGTAGTAGTCAAAGGAACATTTAGTTATCAGAAGTCAAAATAATTACGTTTGTTTCCTACGCATAATCTAATGAAATGAATATAATTAAACTATTTACTTAGCACAAGGCGTTTGTACACAAAAATAACTCATTTTGTTTCTTCACCATAATCTAATGCACTGAATAGAACGAGACATAGGCAAAATAGAACTGTTAAAAGTAGAAATCTGTTTAGATACGCTCCCCTTGTAACTGAGAGCCGTGCAAGCAGCTGCTAGGCTGTACCTTCCATCAGAGCTCATACTCTGAGCCTGAGCTGAAGCGCTACTCATTGAGACGAATTGTGCCAGCCTTTGGTATAGAGTAATAAAGAAGTTACAGGAGTGTGATCGCCAATAAAAAGACCTCCACGAAGTCGTGAGATGGACAGCAGAAAATAGTATAATAGTAAATGGGGTGAAATATTAGATTGTTTCACCACTATCAGTTTATTGTGATGATGGGGTGCAAGTATCTCATGCGGATCATTGTAAGCACATAAGAGTTAACATAAGGAAAGACGAGGTTGTAAAGAAAGGTTACAGATCTCTTTATACGGTTATGAGTAGGGCCCGGAGGTGTATGACCTAAAAATGTTAGAAATATGTAAGCACTTATGACCCAAAATGTATTAAAATATGACAATAAATATGACTTCAAAATTTTTTTGGTAACATTTTCGAAATCTTCAGAATCTTGCCGCTGTTTAAATTAACGTTACATTGAAAATAACTTTTTTTAAATAGCACTTTCAATAATAATAATAATAATAATAATAATAATAATAATAATAAGTTATAATATTAATTTTATTATTATATGGTATTTGGAATTGATTTACTGAATCCAGAGGTAACTCTCGACTCTGCAGAGAATGAAATAAATGTCACATTTTGATGGGCAATCAGAAATAATTACAATAGCAAATTACATACATTTTAAAGTTTTAAAATGGGAACGATGATCTATTTTTCGCGCAACAGTGACTTCTATCGGAGAAAAGACCCCCAACATCGCAGGATGTTTTTGAGGCATATTTGAAATACCGGTACATCAAATCATTAGAGTTCAATTGAGGCTCACCTTTCTGTCGCTTTCTACGCATCTCTCCATTTTTACAGTATACAGCTTACCCTCCTAATTCACATAAATATTTATTTCTAAGGAAGATAATTGTAATAAATTACAGACAATAATTAGGAGATGTGAAAAATCCATCTTTGAGACGACTGCAAGCAGGTATGCAAAAATGGAATAAAAAGATAAAAAATATGACAATGCGAATATTCACGGGGAAATATAACCATAATGTGAAAAATTACTGGAAAATGACAAAAAAACGTTAAAAAGGCAAAATATGACTTTATATCACCCGTGAAAATATAGTTTTAGTCACCGCAGATAAAATCATGCTTAAGTTGTATTTTCCATAGAAAGAATATAAGGTAAGGTAAGGGTGTATTCTGCTCGAAGGCAGGTCAAACCTCCGCAGAGTTGTGCCTGAGCCGGAGATTACGTACGGTAGGGTGGCAAGTTCCTTTCCGCTCCTCCATTCCCTTACCCCCCCTTATCCAAGTCTTGACCACGCCCAATGTTGTTTAACTTCGGTGATTTCACGGGATCCGGTGTTTCAAGAAGGCTACGGCCGTTGGCAAGAAAAGAATATGACTTGTCATGAACATCCGGGCCCTAGTGATGAGGGTATTCGAGGGTTGTAGCAAGAATGATAAGATAAGACTGATAAGACCCCCAATTAGAGCGTGGTTCCAGTGTATGGTACCCTTACCAGCATTACTTGATTCGAGAATTGGAAAAGTTATAAAGGAAAGAAACACGATTTGTTCGGGATGATCTGCGACAGAAGAGTAGTGT
This sequence comes from Anabrus simplex, assembly GCF_040414725.1. Taxonomy (NCBI): domain Eukaryota; kingdom Metazoa; phylum Arthropoda; class Insecta; order Orthoptera; family Tettigoniidae; genus Anabrus; species Anabrus simplex. The sequence continues at coordinate 1,132,733,677 of NC_090266.1, forward strand.
TACGAAAATAAGGCCAACTTTGGGCTGGGGAGACTTGCGAGAAAGGAAACGAGCTGCTCGACTAAGAGGTATGCTCCGAGCTGTAAGTGGGAAGGTGGCGTGGAAAGACATTAGTAGACAAATAAGCTTGAACAGTGTTTTTAAAAGTAGGAAAGATCATAATTTGAAGATAAAGTTGGAATTCATGACGAAAAAGTGGGACAAATACTCGTTTATAGGAAGAAGAATTAGAGATTGGAATAATTCACCAAGGAAGATGTTCGACAGATTTGGAACTTCTTTGAAATAATTTAAAAACACGGCACTTACGCCCTTGAAAGGGCTTTGGCCTGCCCAGCTACCACTGCTCAGCCCGAAGGCCTGTAGATTACGAGGGGCCGTGTGGTCAGCACGACGCATCCTCTCGGTCGTTATTCTGGGCTTTCGAGACTGAGGCCGCCCTCTCACCGTCAGATAGCTCCTCAATTCTAATTACGTAGGCTGAGTGGACCTCGAACCAGCCCTCAGGTCGAGAGAAAAATCCCTGACCTGGCCGGGAATCGAACCCGGGTCCTCCGGGCGAGAGGCAGGCACGCTACCCCTACACCACGGGGCCGGCAAAATAATTTAAAGGCAGGAAATATATAATGTCTCAAATAACACATAATATTAATAGCAATAACAATAGTAATAATGTTATTAATAATAAAAGCAAAGTCATCTCCATACAGGCCATGAAGGCCCCTGGTGGGGTGGAAGGTAAAGGCTTCCACTATCCGTAACCTCCTCCTCTATGAACCATGTGACCTTGCCGCGATGGGGAGGCTTGCGTGTCCCAGTGACGCAGTTAGCCGAGCCGCAGGTGCAACCATATCGGATGGGTATCTGTTGAGAGACCAGACTAACGAATGGTTCATCGAAAGGGGGGTAGCAGCCTTTCGGAAGTTGCAAGGGCGGCAGTCTCGATGATTGACTGATATGGCCTTGTAATAATACTCAACATGGCTTAGCTGTGTTGATACTGCTACACGGCTGAAAGCAACGGGAAACTACAGCCGTAACTAACTCCCGAGGACATGCAGCTCTCTCTGTATGAATGATGTACTGATGATGGCTTCATCCCGGCTAAAATATTCCGGAGGTAAACTAGTCCCCCATTCGGATCTCCGGGTGGGGACTACACGAGAGGGGGCGATCATCAGGAAGATGCATACTGACATTCTGCGAGTCGGAGCGTGGAATGTTAGAAGTTTGAATCGTTGTGGTAGGTTAGAGAATCTGAAAATGGAGATGGATAGACTAAAGTTAGATGCAGTTGGTATAAGTGAAGTACGTTGACAGGAAGAACAGTATTTTTGGTCAGGTGACTACCTAATTATCAACACGAAATCAAACAGGGGAAATGCAGGAGTTGGTTTAATAATGAATAAGAAAATAGGGCAGCGGGTAAGCTACTACGACCAGCATAGTGAAAGAATTATTGTTGTCAAGATAGACACCAAACCAATGCCCACCACAATAGTGCAGGTCTGTATGCCTACTAGTTCAGCGGATGACGAGGAAATCGAAAGAATATATGAAGAGATAGAAGATTTAATACAATATGTAAAAGGTGACGAGAATCTAATTGTGATGGGAGACTGGAATGCAGTGGTAGGCCAAGGAGGAAAAGGTAATACAGTAGGAGAATTCGGATTGGGACAAAGGAACGAAAGAGGAACTCGGCTGGTTGAATTCTGCACTGATCATAATTTAGTCCTTGCCAATACTTCGTTCAAACACCACAAACGACGGCTGTATACGTGGACGAGACCTGGAGACACTGGAAAATATCAAATAGACTTCATTATGATTAGGCAGAGATTCAGAAACCAGGTGTTGGATTGCAAAACTTTCCCAGGAGCAGACGTGTACTCTGACCACAACTTGTTGGTCATGAAATGCCATCTGAAGTTGAATAAATTGAAGAAAGGAAATAATGCAAAAAGATGGGATCTAGACAAGTTGAAAGAAAAGAGTGTGAGGGATTGTTTCAAGGAACATGTGGCACAAGGGCTAAATGAAAAGGCTGAAGGAAACACAATAGAGGAAGAGTGGATAGTCATGAAAAATGAAGTCAGTAAGGCTGCTGAAGAGATGTTAGGAAGGAAAAAAAGATCAACTAAGAATCAGTGGATAACTCAGGAGATACTAGACCTGATTGATGAACGACGAAAATACAAGAATGCTAGAAATGAAGAGGGCAGAAAATAATACAGGCGATTAAAGAATCAAGTGGATAGAAAGTGCAAGGTAGCTAAGGAAGAATGGCTGAAGGAGAAGTGCAAGGATGTCGAAGGTTGTATGGTCTTGGGAAAGGTAGATGCTGCATACAGGAAAATCAAGGAAACCTTTGGAGAAAGGAAATCTAAGTGTATGACTATTAAGAGCTCAGATGGAAAGCCACTTCTAGGGAAAGAAGACAAAGCAGAAAGATGGCAAGAACATATCCAACAGTTGTATCAAGGTAAGGATGTAGATAATTTGGTTCTGGAACAAGAAGAGGCTGTTGATGCTGATGAAATGGGAGGCCCAATTTTGAGGTCAGAGTGTGACAGAGCTGTGAGAGACCTAAATAGGAACAAGGCACCTGGAATTGATGACATTCCTTCTGAATTACTGACTGCGTTAGGAGAAAGCAGCATGGCAAAGTTATTCCATTTAGTGTGTAAGATGTATGAGATAGGAGAAGTCCCATCCGATTTTCGGCAGAATGTTGTTATACCTATTCCCAAGAAAGTCGGTGCTGACCGGTGTGAAAACTACCCCACCATTACTTTAGTATCTCATGCCTGCAAAATTTTAACCCGTATTATTTACAGAAGAATGGAAAAACAAGTCGAAGCTGAGTTGGGAGAAGATCAATGTGGCTTCAGAAGAACTTTAGGAACACGTGAAGCAATCCTGACCTTACGTCTGATCTTAGAGGATCGAATCAAGAAGGACAAGCCCACGTACATGGCATTCGTAGATCTAGAAAAGGCATTTGATAATGTTGATTGGACCAAGCTATTTACGATTCTGAAGGTGATTGGGATCAGATACCGAGAACGAAGAATTATTTACAATCTGTATAAAAATCAGTCTGCAGTGATAAGAATCGAGGGCTTTGAAAAAGAAGCAGCAATCCAGAAAGGAGTGAGGCAAGGCTGCAGTTTGGCCCCCTCCTCTTCAATGTTTACATAGAACAGGCAGTAAAGGAAATCAAAGAGGAATTTGGAAAGGGAATCACAATCCAAGGAGAGGAAATCAAAACCTTGAGATTTGCCGATGAAATTGTTATTTTATCTGAGACTGCAGAGGACTTCGAGAAGCTGCTGAATGTTATGGACGAAGTCTTGGGTAAGGAGTACAAGATGAAAATAAATAAGTCCAAAACAAAAGTAATGGAGTGCAGTCGAACGAAGGCAGGTGATGCAGGAAATATTAGATTAGGAAATGAAGTCTTAAAGGAAGTAGATGAATAGTGTTACGTCGGTAGTAAAATAACTAATAGCACAAGCAAGGAAGAGCTTTCTTAAGAAAAGAAATTTGCTCACTTCAAACATTGATATAGGAATTAGAAAGATATTTTGAAGACTTTCGTGTGGAGCGTGGCATTGTATGGAAGTGAAAAATGGACGAGAACTAGCTCAGAAAGAAAGAGAATAGAAGCTTTTGAAATGTGGTGTTACAGAAGAATGCTGAAGGGGCGATGGATAGATCGAATCACGAATGAAGAGATACTGAATCGAATTGGTGAGAGGAGATCGATTTGGCTAAATTTGACAAGAAGAGATAGAATGATAGGACACATCTTAAGACACCCAGGACTTGTTCAGTTGGTTTTTGAAGGAAGTGTAGGTGGTAAGAGCAGTAGGGGTAGACCAAGGTTTGAATATGGCAAGCAGATTAGAGCAGATGTAGGATGCAGTAGTTACGTAGAGATGAAAAGGTTAGCACAGGATAGGGTGGCATGGAGAGCTGCACAAACCAGTATATGGACTGATGACTCAAACAACAACAACAACAACATCCGTAACCTCGGCACTTGATAGGCTAGAGTGTTTAGCTCTACGCCCGGCCGCCTTGGCCCCCAGAAATTAAACTGGTACTCATGTTTGGTGTAGGCTGAGTGAACCTCACGGCCATATGCACCTCCAGAAGTGGATATCCCGTTTCTTAAATTTTACGACTTCCTGACTGGGAATCGAGCCCACGTCCTTCCGGGTGAACCGAGCACGCCTTTACTGCCTCGACCAGGCAACCCCTATATTAATAATAATAGAATCCTTAATTTTACAATACGCAAAGCAAAATACACTTAAATGACGTAACTGCAGTAATCCATTCATTCATCCCATTCATTCCTTCATACACTCATCCAGCAAGTCAGTAGGATCTACTCAGCAAATACTCGCGAGAAGACGATTTAAACATGCAATGAGAGGGATTGTCCCTTATGTTCGCAGGTAGCTAATTCCATGACCTGGACGCAGATATTATGAAGGAGCGGTTGTAAACAGCAGTGGGGTTTATAGGTATGGCAAGAGAGGAGCCATGGTCATGATAGGACGAGAGGTAAAAAAAATGTGAAGAAAGGTAGTTGGGAGTATTAGTGGAAAGTATTTTCTACAGCTATAATAAGGTGATACTCTACCCCATCAAGTGCCGAGGTTACGGATGGTGGAAGCCTTTACCTTCCACCTCGCCAAGGGCCTTCATGGCCTGTATGGAGATGACTTCTTTATAATAAGGTGATAGGCCTATATGAGCATCATATCGCAGATTAAATATATATTTTACGCAGCTGTTCAGGCTCCGGTGCAGTTTGATACTGTCGCAGGTTATTTCAGTCAACACAGTGTTACAAAATTCAAGTATAGGCAGTATCAGGGAGCGAATTAGTTGTGCTTTAAGTCCAACCGAGAATAGGCCTACATTACAGAATCGTTTCAGAGGATATAAGCACTAGTGCATTTTATTACATGTTCTTGTCACCTGTTGAGTCCAATTTAGAGTCTCAGTCATAATAATTCCTAAGTTAGTCACTGAAGAAGAGTATGGTATGATTTTATTGTTGAAAATAATTGGAGAGATAAGTAAGTCTCAAATAAATCGCTAAGGAAATAATCCCATCCCATCTGATCATATCTCGAAAACTAGCTTTTGGCAATTAGCTCCAGTAGAAAACGTTATATTTATGTGTTCAAAAGTTATTTTTCCACAGTGAATTGTATTGATAGGTTATAACCATACTTAGATCAATCGGTAATATGATTTAAATGATCGAATCCACAGTAAAATAATGTAGGTGCGTTTGGATTTATAATTAGACTGATAGAATTCGTATATGTATGGCCAAGACCATATTGGTTTTTGTTTCTGAGGAACATGTAGGAACACTTGTGATAAGTCTAAATCTTCACATTCACACTCAAATTAGTCATTAAGAAAATGGTCGTGATTGTTGTTTTAAGGGACAAAACAACGGAAATATCAACATTTCTTAAGATAAATTGCAGAAGAAAGAGCTTCTCCCTGTAGAAGAATGAAGACATCAGTTAGAGAAAGGGAAGGGCAAGGAAAATTAAGGGGCATTAAAGATCCTAATACCATCTAGGTTGTGAAAGAATTAAAGTTGACCAAGGAATGTAGGGCAGGAAATATGAAGTAAGTCTCAAATAAATCACTGAGAAAATAATTCCATCTTATCTTCGTTTCCGAACACGTTAAATCATGCTCTGTGTAGGAACAGGAAGCCCTATCGTTCGGCGATCCAAGATGCTATCAGCTGCTTACCCGAATTCATTTACCCCTCGCTAATATTTTGATATCCCAAAGCACCTTTTCCAGTCCTCTGTTCAAATAATTACAATGACACACGTCAAACAGATCACATAAGAGCATAGCTTATTAGATAGTTAATGCTCATACAAGTGGGAATGATAACCAAAAGTGTCTCAAGTTCCTAATATAAATCAACAACATCGACCACCAGTAGTCTATACGCCACACTCAGACACTTCTATGGCTGGGGCTCATTTCCTGGTGGATCATTATAAACATTACCCCACCTTCATCGATGAAATGTCCGGCTCCATGCCTAAATGGTTGGCATGTTGGCGTTTGGTCCAAGAGGTCCCGGGTTCGATTCCCGCCCCGGTCAGAGATGGTAACCTGCATTGGTTTATTCCGGTGGCTCGGGGACTGGGTCCGTGTGCCGTCTTCAGCATAAGAATTCATCATCTGTAGGGCCCCTTCCTCAAAGACACGCAGGTCGCTGACAGGCGTCAACTCGAAAGACCTGCACCAGGCCTCTCCGGAGTCCACACGACATTAAATAATGAATTAACATACATATTCCGTTTTAGAGCTTCATTCTCTTCCGTATTCAATGCGCAAGCATTCATGAACAAAATAGATACCTACCACTATAATTCCCTATTGGCATTTTAACGTCGTAACTTCTTTTGCATATGCACGGCCCCAAAATATCAAGTACTTGGTTCAGTTCTTGTCTTCTGTATCTCTGTCTGCTTCTCTTTAGTTGAATCCATTATTCTTCTTGCAGTAAATCGCAAATCACCGTTGAGACTTCATCATATACCTCATAAGTCCGGTTTCAACGATTATATCTAACAATAAGAGTATTTTATGTCGTCATTACTAATACACTCCACCAACGCTCCCCTTGATTTTACCACCGATTTAGCTTCATGTAAGCTACAATACTTCCAGTTTATGAATTTGATAATCAATGTAGGCATGGCATCCATTTCCATACAAAACAGTTGGTCAGGTTACTAAGCGATGGAGGACTAACTTAATATAGAAAATAACTTCCTTTTAACGAATAGTACAATCAATCAATCAATCAATCAATCAATCAATCAATCAATCAATCAATCAATCAATCAATCAATCAATCAATCAATCACCAATGATCTGCACTTAAGGCTGTCGCCCTGGTGGTAGATTCCCTATGAGTTGTTTACCTAGTAAAATAAAATGAACGATTGGTCAAATGCTTTTACATCACGTTCTTCATCAGTATGATTTTCTGCACTGCTCTGGGTTATGTCATTTGCGTCCACTGTTCACGTTTCTTGAATGCTTGCCTGAAATGGTTATATTTACTTACGTCCGACAAGATTGTACTTCTGACACTTCGCAACTTCAAGAAACCGTACTCTCTTAAGTTACCTTTAACTTTCATATAGATAATCTAAACAACCAGGAGCAGATATTTTACTTTAAATACATATTTTAATTCTTGTGTCAGTTTGAAAAATTGTCAGTTGCGGGTGGTATAGTATGATCTTCTCAAGGATGGTGACGAAAAGTTCTGTAAACTGAAAGGTAAACAGGCCTTCTCTGACAACTCTGCCCTTTCAGTTCACATAAAAATTTAAAATAGTGGTATATCATTAATTTTTTCCAGAGGGTTCGATAATTTAAACATCACTCCATAGGAAGGAATCGTTGACATGACAATAAGTGAATCATCTTGCAAACAAATCTGTGATGGGAGTTAATGCCTTCCCTACACTCACTCCTGATAAAATCGGACATGGACTGGTGTCCTCAGTTGAACAAAATCGTATTATCTATGGTCTTACTAATTTACACTTTACCTGTGGTGAGGAGGCCAATTCTTTACTTAAACCTACCGTTACATTCAGAATAATGTAGAGCTACAGATAAGAAACATGACATCTCATCCAAAGTGAAAGTCAATTGTTAAAAATTATAATTGATTATTCTATGCATAAGCAATTTAAAAGCTGTCTATTCTTGTAATTCAGAAAAAGAATTTTTAAACTGATTCCTTGACCTTATATTATTGTATCAATTTACTCATTCAAAATGATAATTACTTCGTGCCGCTGATCGGACAAACTCATACAATCTTATGCGATCCTACAACACTCATAAGTACAGCAGTTTCCAGTGATATTTATAAAAACAGTCCCTAATTTGTGAATTCAATACTACTCTCAAAACAGATAGCTATCAATTTGTAAAATAATTTGCCAGAATTTCCTTTAAATATTTATGGCAATTTAATACGAATTCTTGAATATAAAGTTCTGTATATAACAAGGATATATGGAGACGTTTGATACGTCAGTCTGCAGATAAGAAGAACTTTTAATGTTTCTCCCTATTATTCTAGTTGGTGTTTGCAATAGGAGCAGTTTCACTCCGGCATGTTCTTTATAAGCAGACATGCTGACAAGTATAATATGTATTGGCACTAGTCACATTCTGTGAAGCTGAATATCTAGCGGATGATGAATGCATGACAGTAACATATAAGAGCCGGCATTCTCATCTGCGCAGAGATAACACTTTTTTCTGGATTTTCTGGATAATTTATGAAGTTACTTGAGAAATCCCTTTGCTTATTCATCACTCAGGTATTACAGCGTTCATGACCGTACTACTCCAGTACCTATCGCACGAACTTTCTACTGTTATCTTTCTTGGAAATAAAAGAGCCGGTAGATCTCCTTCTTTCGTCTCCAAAGGTTTAATAACGCGGAGAAGTGAATAATGTACCGCATCCCTCTTGGCAATTCATCTAATCTCCGTACGACTGTGGAGCGGAGGGGCAAATTTCACTTGTGGTTGGCCCTTTGATCTAGTGTTACGCTTTACGCGGACCTGTACTTGTTTAAGATTCGCACATCAAGAAATTGTCACATAGAACAGAGAATTAAGAAATGTCGGACATGATGGTTATCTAACTAACAGTGGCATCTGTAACGCTGGAAATATATTTCGTATATCTGTAGTAATACCTAGCTAAGAAAATATCCCTGGGTTTTAGGGAGAAATTAAAGGTCTTAGCAAATATGAAAAACAAGGGCTTTTAAAAAATATATCAGAAAGAATTACATCCGAGTTATTTATATTGATAAGATACATTGTTCGAAGACTTCATTGACCTTTCAGGTTTAAAGTTGAGTAAAGGAGAAGGACAGAGTTAGAGGATTGTTAAATAAAAGGAAGCATACTGATTTCATGAGGATGATAAGTAACCGCATCCCCTGTCGTATCACTGTTGGTCAAAGTTAAAGTAAGGTAAAAACTTTAGTGACCGCAAAGCGAGCCATCGAATCGTGGGCTTGAGCGAGTGCTGATTTTTTTAATTCTCGACGAAGAACTGATGCAAACATATTCCAAAAGAACGGATATTACATATGTTTTATGTCCTGAATATAGACTTCGTCATTATCATCTAACGACTTCTCAGTTCCATCCCTAAAATTTAATAGATTTATTTATTACCTTAATGACAGATGTTATGGTAAAAGTTAAACCGACCAAGCGGGTGGTTGTGCGGTTTGGGCCACGTAGGTGTCACCTTGCATTCGACAGATAACGGGTTCGAGCTCCACTGTCGGAAGCCCTGGAAATGGTTTTCCATGTTCCCTATTTTCACAGGTGTCGATGTGACGTAAGCCAAATTTTAAAAAGAAGTTAAACGAACTATCCTAAGTTTATCAGCTACATTAACTAGAACCTGAAGCCTACAGTATAGTTATAGAAAAATAACATATATTCGCATATTTTCATTTCAGTACATCCGATACACGTAGTTGAGAGATATAAACTCGCTGGTGCTCTTCGAACTTAAATGGGCGAAGAAAGGAAAATATCCAGTGCATCTCCAAACTTATTCAGGCAGTCAACATCCAGGAATGTCTGCAAGCTGCCGTTCCACATTTTGTGGCTAGGACCATGAGGCGGAGTCATATCCAGGAGAGATGAGCAATCTTCCCGGGCATCTGCACACTTACGGTGTGAATATAAAGACGACATTTCTATGATGTTACAGAATGTCTAATGTCTTCTGCAGAGAGAGGAGCGCCTAATTACATATTGTTGACTTCATGTACCTCATTTTATACATTCTCTAAATTCCTTCTTAACTATTGCTGCGAGAGCAACTATACATCGCAGAAATATTTGATTGACGCCTCTCTGGAACAAATAGTCAATGAAAATAAAGCCCTGTGTCGATTAAAAACAAAACTCCGTTCCTCGATATATCGCATTTAGAACGTGAGCGAGTGTATTTGTCGTTTCAACTGTTCTCTCCTTTCTAAGCTAGAGATGTCCTAACGGTCTCCAGCACTCGTTTATGTTAATCGTGAATACTTAATGAGTCGGTCTGGCATAGAGCTAAGGTTTCCCGGAGCTTCGAATGGGGTGCCATCGTCACGTTTTCATAGTGTGAATCCGAACATTTTCGGGAAAGGACATCAGTGAAAAAGAGCACAAAATTCGTCTTTTCGTCCTCTCACACTCGTGTCTTCATACCCCCCTTCAATGGAAGTAGATGTATGAGAAAATGAAATGAAATGGCGTATGGCTTTTAGTGCCGGGAGTGTCCAAGGACATGTTCGTCTCGCCAGGTGCAGGCCTTTTGATTTGACACCCTTATGCTACCTGCGCGTCGTGATGAGGATGAAATGATGATGAAGACGACACAAACACCCAGCCCTCGTGCCAGCGAAATTAACCAGTGATGGTTAAAATTCCCACCCTGTCCGGAATTGAACCCGGAGTCCCTGTGACAAAAGGCCAGCACGCTAATCATTTAGCCATGGAGCCAGACGTAGATGTATGAGATATCATTGCTACTGTACCGTCGAAGAACATATTTAATCCTCCGGAAACCTTCATTGATCCCAAATAATAGGCCTACTTCTAAAACTCAGCAGTTACGATACATTTAAGGGAAGAATTATGTTATTGTACTTCTAAGGATGGGAAATGAATGGAACATTAAACATTTCTATGAGTTGTGAAATTGAGATAAAACATACCTAATTGTACGCTGAATTTCTTTCAATATTCATATCATACTCAGTGTCTCGTAGTTATAACATTCTTTTCTAGAAATATCAGGCAAGTACTAAATCCTCCTACTTTATGAAGATAAGATCATAAGACAAGTCAGTTTTCTTCTGTAAGTAATTTAGCACTCAATTACACTCCAGTACTACGTTCCTTTAGCTCACCTAGGGTAAAGTCGATGTCAATTGGCATCTGCAACATCAAATACATTTTAAAGTCCATATGAAATGACAAAGATTGAGTTTAACATAAAAGAAATATGCTTTCACGTACTGCTTGTTTAGGGTAGAGAGAGAGTTTAAGAGGGGAATAGTGATCTTTAGGCTGAACATATAATTATTTGGGTCGAAAAACCCATAATTAGTGGACGAAATATATATAGCGTGCGTATAAATATAAAATGAATAACAGTCTAAGTATACCACTTTGTTGCATGCAGTTAAGGTTACTAAAAATGAAAAATAACTTAGAATATTGATTAACTGTCCACAGATAAATCGTGGAGCAAAATAACTAAAATGTTTCTGTTAATCATTAAGCACTAGTGAACAATAATATCAAACATTAGCGAATGAACTACCTGATCTTTTCAGTGTTGTAACATTTCAAATATCACAGCTACATTGTGCATCCTAGGGGAAGAACTTGAAATGTTTCCATCTGAATGGTTAGTAATGAAGCTCCCATTTCCATTCTAGCCAGCAGTACTCCAAATTAAATAGAATTGAAAATATTCAATACACCTAACAAAGCACGCATCGGGCTGATGACCTTAGATGTTAGGCCCCTTTAAACAGCAAGCATTATCATCAACAAAGCACATAAAGATCTAACTAAAGTGTAGAAGATTGCGTTGCTATTGTTGTTACCATTACTCTCACTCTTGTTGTTAAATCATTCTAAGGTATATCTCCATTTCTGCTGTATTGCGTAGAAATACACCCATTAGTAACAAAAATAGTTAAGAATGCACACCATGAACGAATTGGGCGAGTACATCGAAGGTTGCCACACAATATCGCCATAGGCTAATATGTGTCCCATTTGTTTTAATGTTGACTGCTTGCTCGGAAGTGCCACTAGGGGACCTGCACATGCCTCCTTCATTCATAGATGCAAGACGCCGAATAAAGCCTTAGTAGCAGTGTGAGCAGCGCAAGCAACGTGAGTCGCGTGAGCGTGAGTTGAGCGAGCACGCAGCATCCTCCAGCAAGCCTATGACCAGCTAGATGAGTTAGAGAGAGGCCACATCATCAGAACTAAGCGAGGCAGGTTGGACGTTTCGAAGCATTGCTCACTAATTGAACCGTTCTGAATGCAGTGTGCGTCGCTCTTGAACGCAGTGTTAACGTGAGGGTACATACACGTATCAAGATGGCTCGAGTCGAAGATCGTTTCATCGTGTGACAGACTGTAAGCATTGCACCTTCCAGAAACATGTCACGGCAGCTGGGGATACCCCAGTGTTCACCAATACCATAGCCAGGTAGCTAACAGAGCAGAATCTATCGTCTCGGCGTCCCTTGCGACGTCTACCATTAAGACCTGAACATCGCCGAGCATGTTTGACATCCTGGCATGAACAGACAGCATGGCGGATGGCGGACTGGTGACGAGTGGTGTTCAGCGACGAATTACGATTCCATCTGGACACAGACAACCGTTAAATTCGAGTCTGGACACATCCTGGCCAGCGCAGTGATCCACGCTTTGTCATAGAGCGGCTGACCGCTCTAACGAAGGTGTCATTATGTGGGGTGTCATTTTTCACGTTTCCCTCTCCCCACTGGTGGCGATTGAAGGAACCCTGGCGGCGCTGCGATACGTCCAGGAAATTCTGCGACCTAATGTGCTTTCTTTCCTGGTACAACTCGACAATGTAATTTTCAAACAGGATACTAGCCGGCCTCACACAGCATGGGTATCAGTGGCCTGCCTTCGTGATGTCAGCATGCTTATCTGGCCAGCAAGGTCTCCAGACTTTTTGCGCACCGAGAAAGTTTGGAACCAGATTGGACGGCAACTTCGGTCATTGGCAACTACGGCAAATTTGTAGGGTCATTTGCGCCACTTGTAGCAAGATCTTCCTCTGGAGAACATCCCACGTCTGAATGCCTCCATGCTCTACCGTATCGCCACCTGTCTCCACACTGCAGGTGTTCATCCTGCAAATGTTTGCTACCCTGCAATAAATTATTTGTGTGTACAATATTTTGATTGTTTCTTCATATTACCATGCCCTGAGTCTGCACCCACTTACGTGAACCGGCGATGGCTCCTCCATGGTGCGCAATTTCTTTATAAAAATAAGAGTATGTTAACAGATATTGACTAAAATTGACTTCATTTCATCCAACAGAGGTAAACATAGTTACTATGTTCTTCCTTTAATGAGGATGGCTATTTTAAAATTGAATCGTAATGATCCCCTCTATTTTCACCTTGGTATATTGTAACTGCACGGTATGAGTGAATAGCATTATATACTTTCGTTGCGAAGTTCTGTATTTTATGATATAGATTGTGTGGATATTTCATACTATTCTAATGTGTTCATATTTGTATTGGTTTACGAATACTTGTCAATCATGTTAGAATAAAGGGTTCTTATAAGGAAATAAATCTGATGTGGAGAGAAATCGTTGTCAGGAGTGTAGCAGAACTAGAGAATGTGGCGCTAATTTCAGTAAATGATCATATGATGGGTATTACAGATTACGTGACGTTTACAAGACTAATATTTAGTTGTTAACACGTGCCTGATTTTAATGTACAAAGGTTGTTGAAATAGAAAGGAGAGAACACATTATATTCCGTTTAATACTATGATCAGATTTTTTACTGCCAACCTGGTCTGTTGTAACTGAATCTTATTTTATACATCCCATTAATTTTCTGTTATTACGTCTCGAGATTTTTAGAAAAGACCAGAACTGAACGGTCATCTGAGTAAGCTCAGTTTGTAAATACACACGAACTCGACCTTCAATAAAGAGCCTCGGCTGATAATTCCAATGTTTTGGGCCTTCAAACAACAATCATCACAGTGAAAGGAAAAAGGGAAAAGAAATCCACTCCGGATAGTCATTTTATCTTGTAGAGGGTAGGATTCGATCACAAATCTCGCGAAAAACTTCAGTTCTCAACAAGAACTTTATTGTAATGGCAACCAAAACTACGGTATATTAGCAACAATGGTGAATTAATTATATACACACTACAGTGTCATTGTCAGTCAGTGTTGTAAGTCGTATAAATTTCCTAGTTCCTATGAACCTATAAAACATACGTATATTTCATAGTGCTCCTGTTCATAAATTCACACGCATAGTTCTCCTTGTAATAGAATAATTCAATGCATGTTGATCTGAGACCAATAATGATTTATTTATATATAAATTGTTTAACTGTTTTAAGAGCTACCGTTTCATGGAACGTAAGTTTATTACTGAGCAGACTTTACGTTAAACGTCGTAGACCGAGCTCGATAGCTGCAGTCGCTTAAGTGCGGTCAGTATCCAGTATTCGGGAGATAGTAGGTTCGAACCCCACTGTCGGCAGCCCTGAAAATGGTTTTCCGTGGTTTCCCATTTTCACACCAGGCAAATGCTGGGGCTGTACCTTAATTAAGGCCACGGCCGCTTCCTTCCCACGCCTAGCCCTTCCCTGTCCCATCGTCGCCATAAGACCTGTCTGTGTCGGTGCGACGTAAAGCAACTAGCAAAAAAAAAAAGAAGTCGTAGAAAACAAATAGTATTTATCTTTATAGATTCGACTTGACACGAATAATTCTTGCTACCATTTTCAAGATCAAGTGTTGTGTTGTCAATTGTGGGGATTAGAAACAACAAATGTTCTTCAGTGTTCTCGCAAAGAATATCCCCAGTTCTTTATTGGAGTGAACCAGGTAATCCTGCAAGAATAAATCTATTCTGGACTGTCATTTTCGTTTCTAGATAATAGCATTCAACCACAAATCACAAGTCATAAAACCGGATTTCTCCAGACAGGCAAGAGTTGTAATGTGAAGGTAATAAAAAACGATAATGGATTAATTTCATCATCATCATCATCTGTTTACCCTCCAGGTTCGGCTTTTCCCTCGGACTCAGCGAGGGACCCCACCTCTACCGCCTCAAAGGCAGTGTCCTGGAGCTTCAGACTTTTGGTCGGGGGATACAACTGGGGAGAATGACCAGTACCTCGCCCAGGCGGCCTCACCTGCTATGCTGAACAGGGGCCTTGTGGAGGGATGGGAAGATTGGAAGGGATAGACAAGGAAGAGGGAAGGAAGCGGCCGTGGCCTTAAGTTAGGTACCATCCCGGCATTCGCCTGGAGGAGAAGTGGGAAACCACGGAAAACCACTTCGAGGATGGCTGAGGTGGGAATCGAACCCACTTCTACTCAGTTGACCTCCCGAGGCTGAGTGGACCCCGTTCCAGCCCTCGTACCACTTTTCAAATTTTCGTGGCAGAGCCGGGAATCGAACCCGGACCTCCGGGGGTGGCAGCTAATCACGCTAACCACTACACCACAGAGGCGGACCATGGATTAATTTATTTTTATTATCATAGTGCACTAGCCGACCAGTTTCTTGGAAAGGTGCGGTTTCCAAGTGAAAAGCTCAGGCCACACTGTGGCGAAACACTGGTACTTTTACGGCTGAGTTTCCGGAATGTTTTATTTTTATTGAATTATTTATTAAAAGACATAACTTTCATTTGCGTAAAACACACCCAGCTCCAAAGGAATGTATATTTCACCGCGTCGTGTCTGTCTGTTTTACATTTTACCTGTGTAAATGTCAACACAGCTTCCGTACTGACTTTATAAAAGGAGTCCAATTAGTGAAATAACCAAATTTAAGCGTACACTCTTCAAATTAAAAACAGAGCTTCCTTTTGTGATTATAGAACTAATTATTTTTTGAAATTCCCCAAAAGCCTTACAGTACCTTTCCATTAAAATACAAGTTGCTAAGAGTTGATAAAAAGGAAGTGATTCGCCATTTTTAGCGGTGGAATTGCCATCATTATTGTTAGAGTAACCTTTTAACCAAAACAAAACGGAGCACAGGCAATTACTGTACACTGCCGGTGCAGTAAATGAAAAACCTAAAACCTGTTTTCCAGTCAGTGACTGGGTTAGGGATGGAATGAATGTAGCCCCTATCTTGCGGCGAGGATAGGAATTGTGCCGGCTGCCGAGGCCTGTCGAACTCCTCTGGAGCAAAGATTAATGACTGACAGATGAAATGAAATGATAGTGGAGAGTGTTGCTGAAATGAAAGATGACAGGGAAAACCGGAGTACCCGGAGGAAAACTTGTTCCGCCTCCGCTTTGTCCAGCACAAATCTCACATAGAAAGACCGAGATTTGAACCACGGAACCCAGCGGTGAGAGGCCGACGCACTGCTGCCTGAGCCACGGAGACTCTACTGCCGGTGCAGTAAATATTTTCAATATCTTCCGTACATTTCTCCGGGTAGAGGCCCAGTAGAAACGTAGACTTTATTATTATTACTAGCTACTGTCCGCGGCTCCGTTCACATGTGTTCAAGATTTGTTCATAAACAGTGTCATCGACACGCACATCTCTGTAGATTTGTTGTTTGGGTCGTCAGTCCATAGACTAGTTTGATGCCACCCTATCCTGTGCTAACCTTTTCATCTCTACATAACTACTACATCCTACTTCTACCCTAATCTGTTTGTCATACTCCTACCTTGGTCTACCCCTGCCTTTGTTACCATGTACACTTCCCACAAAAGCCAACTGAACAAGTCCTGGGTGCCTTAAGAAGTGTCTTATCATTCTATCTCTTCTTCTAGTTACGTTTCGCCAAGACGTTCTCCTCTCACCAATTCGATTCAGTATCTCTTCATTCAGGATTCGATCTGCCCATCTCACCTTTAGCATTCATCATCATCATCATCATCATCTGTTTACCCTCCAGGTTCGGTTTTTTCCTCGGACTTAGAGAGGGATCCCACCTCTACCGCTTCAAGGGCAGTGTCCTGGAGCTTCAGACTCTTGGTCGGGAGATACAACTGGGGAGTATGACCAGTACCTCGCCCAGGCGGCCTCTCCTGCTATGCTGAACAGGGGCCTTGTGGAGGGATGGGAAGATTGGAAGGGATAGGCAAGGAAGAGAGAAGGAAGCGGCCGTGGCCTTAAGTTAGGTACCATCCCGGCATTCGCCTGGAGGAGAAGTGGGAAACCACGGAAAACCACTTCCAAGATGGCTGAGGTGGGAATCGAACCCACCTCTACTCAGTTGACCTCCTGAGGCTGAGTGGACCCCGTTCCAGCCCTCGTACCACTTTTCAAATTTCGTGGCAGAGCCGGGAATCGAACCCGGGCCTCCGGGGGTGGCAGCTAATCACGCTAACCACTACACCACAGAGGCGGACTAGCATTCATCTGTAACACCAAATTTCAAAAGTTTCTATTCTCTTTCTTTCTGAGCTAGTTATCGTCCATGTTTCACTTTCATACAACGCCACGCTCCAGACAAAAGTCTTCAAAAACGTCTTTCTAATTGCTATATCAATGTTTGAAATGAGCGAGTTTCTTTTCTTAAGAAAGGGCCTTCCTTGCTTGTGCTAGTCTGCATTTTATGCCCTCCGCATACTTGAATTAAAAATTCCTCTTCTAAAGAATGAACGTCTCTGACAGTAGCTTGTCTGGTTCGCCGAGATTCCTCTTTAACTCGCATTCAGATCGCCGCGCAATCCTAGCCTTAGCTGTAGTACAGCTCAGATTTGACTTTTTCCATAACTATGACGAAAGAGTTAATAAAATATCATGACGACGATGAAAAGTTAATTAGGAAAGTAGCCTAATGATACAGGCCAACAAGAGGTCATCAAGAGTGTTGCCTGCAAAGCAAGAAGGTTGCGGGATGCTCTGATTGTTGATGGATCATTCATTTAGAAAAGTACGCAAGTAAGCAGTAGAAAATGCATTTTAAAATGATCAGTTGACAGCGGTCTGCACGTGCGTAGATTAGAGAATCATCTGCATAAAGCTGTCTTATCCTATGATAAACATTTAAAATAAACTGTCCGACTCATTGGCTGAATGGTTAGTGTTGAGGCCTTAGGTTCAGAGGGTCCCGGGATCGATTCCCGGCCGAGTCGGGGATTTTAATCGCCTCTGATTGATTCTCCTGGCCCGGGGACTGAGTTTCTGTGTTTGTCTCAACACTTTCCTCTTCATATTCATACGCCACACTACACTACCAACCACCACAGAAACACTCAGCAATGATTATATCCCTCCAAATAGGATTGGCGTCAGGAAGGCATCCGGCCGTAAAACAGGGCGAACTCCACATGAGCAATACACTTCGCACCCGCGAAAAGCTGTAGAAAAGAAGAAACATCTAAAGTAACTACTACATCGTTAAAATCAGTACGAAGGCGTTCAGCTAGATTGAAGCCTTTGAATGAACTGACATGTGCGCCTCGCCTTCAAATATGGCCATCTCCTCTATCAAATGAACACACACGCACTCTCTTCTGTCCGCCTACCCGTTGTTGGGTGACTTACTAAGTATGCGCTAATTCGCGTGGTGTGACCTGACGGCAAGCAGGGCCCACTGTTGCCCATAGGGCAGGCCAGTCGTATAGGCTCAATATACATCGTTCAACAATATCATAATGTAGACTGACTTATATGATTCGTCTCTTCTGCTGCGGCTCATCTGTGGTAGACGGCATTTCTGCTGAAGGGATTAAGAAGACATATTTTTCTGAATCTGCGGGTTTAACATCTAGTAATATAAAAAGGATGTTAAGACTCTCTAGAAAGAAGGACGGAAAAACCATTCCCTAAGAGCTTGAAACAGGCTATGTTTCCTTCTTCTGTGGCCATGATCATGTCATGTCAAGTAAAACGATGACGTCATTGGAGTTTCTGTAGGCCTATTGGTTATTTAATGAACAACCTCCAAACCCGAGTACATATAACAATTTGGTCGACGGTAAATTGTATGTTTCAAAATGCTGATTCCCATCACACTTCATCCAGAATGTTGATCTACAAGGAGGGAGCAGGAGCCCAGGCAGGTTAGCGGAGATATCAAGAAATTAAGCTAATGAGGCCCACCCCCTGCTGCAGTGACCGCAAATCTCCTGTGACTGCTGGGGAATTTCTGTAAGCGGGCACAAGTTCATCTCAGTGACTGCAAATATCCGGCAACTTATCATCTTGCATTCTCTGCCAGAATATTCATTTCTTCAGCTCCTTCTTACGCTTTCCCTTTTAAGAACCTCACACGTATTTTCTATCCATTTTATGTTAAACCGCGGGGACAAAGCATGAACT
This sequence comes from Anabrus simplex, assembly GCF_040414725.1. Classification (NCBI taxonomy): domain Eukaryota; kingdom Metazoa; phylum Arthropoda; class Insecta; order Orthoptera; family Tettigoniidae; genus Anabrus; species Anabrus simplex. The sequence goes on from NC_090266.1 coordinate 1,132,752,879, forward strand.
TACCCGACTAACACTCAATCAGTAAACATGCTAAGTAGACAAGAATAGGAAGTACACGGACCGGAACTTCGTGATCGTAAATGAACTAGAATTGCAGTGGCGTGCGACTCTATTTCAAGATTTTGGTGATCGAAAAACATAGATAGTTCAACTGGAAAGTTAAGGGACTTTAAAGGAAGACAGTTTCAGCGGAAAATTCAACATGTTTGTTACTAATAACGCGTTTACAGGAGGGTGACGATGCGGCGGGGTGGTGCTGGGCCCTTAAACCGACCCTGTAGCTGTACAGCCTCCACTACTCTCTTGACCAGGTTATATGACTTACACATTACTTTGTGTTTGACACTGTTGCATGAAACTCATGAAGAAGAACCAGATAAACCGAGCAAGCTGGCCGTGTGGTGATGGGCGCGCAACTGCGAGTTTGCATTCGGGAGATAGTGGATTCAAACCCCACTGTCAGCAGCCCTGAAGATGATTTCCCGTGGTTTACCTTTTTCATACAATTAAGGCCACGGCCGCTTCCTTCCCACTCCTAGCCCTTTCCTGTCTCATCGTCGCCGTAAGACCTTCTTGTGTAGGTACGACGTAAGGCCAATTGTAAAAATAAATTACACACAATAGGATTATGATACATCCTACTAAGCCAGTTACGTAACAGTGTAGCCAAAGAGCACGAAAATAATGAAGAAGAACCATATAAGAAGATAAGATACAGCCTATTAATACAGTTACGTGACAGTGTATTCAAAGGGCACAAAACTAATGAAGAAGAACCAGATAAGGGGATAATGAAACAGCCTACTAACACAGTTACGTTGCGGTGTTACCAAAGAGCACGAAACTAATGAAGAAGAACCGGATAAGGGGATAATGAAACAGCCTACTAACACAGTTACGTTGCGGTGTTACCAAAGAGCACGAAACTAATGAAGAAGAACCGGATAAGAGGATAATGATACAGCCTACTAACACAGTTACGTGACAGTGTATTCAAAGGGTACGAAACTAATGAAGAAGAACCGGATAAGAGGATAATGATACAGCCTACTAACACAGTTACGGGCAGTGTATTCAAAGGGCACGAAACTAATGAAGAAGAACCGGATAAGAGGATAATGATACAGCCCACGGTTATATAGCAGTGTATTCAAAGGGATATTAAAAATGTGCAAGGCACCAGAGTGGGCATGAAAATAATCAATTGTATCTCGCATATATTGATTTCAGAGTTTCATTTCGTGAAATTCAACGTACGAATTACCCACTAACGGGTGGTATCTTCTCTTCAATTTCCGCCTCTGTTGCGGATTTATAACTGGTTTAAGGGTACTGTAGGTGTATATGCAGCCTCGAAAAAAACAACTAAGTAGCAAAGAGGGTGGGAATTACCTCCTTAACCGTTTTCCAACTGGAATTAGCCACGGCGGCTTCCTTCCCAATCCCATGAAGCATTTTATAATATCGCACTGACATATGCACGGTGGAATAGGAAAGGGAAAGCATTGGGAAGATAGAAACCGACGTTTTGTCTAATATTAAAAAGAATACAATGCATCTCGCAAATATCGACTTCATAGTTTCATTTGGTGAGAGCCAGCGTGCGAAATACACTCTAACGGGTGGTAGTTTTTCTTCCTGTTAGTATGGTTTCACTTTCTGCCTCTATTGTCAGTTTAAAAGTGGATTAAGGTTACTGTTGGTGCTGGAATAGATACGTCGCGGATAGAATTATTATTATTATTATTATTATTATTATTATTATTATTATCATTATCATTATTATACATCTTCCTTATGGACTTTTATACATTTTAGCGTCCAGTCTACAATCTTCTGTGAATTTACTAACCGCCACCATAATTCTCAATTTGTAATTAGTTCTGGCCTCGTTTAGTTCTATATCTTTTATCTCTATAACTTTAGAAACTGAGTCTAACCATCAATTCTCACTGCAGCCCAGTTGTCAACATAAATGCCTTTGACTGATTTTAGTAAATCCCCCCAACCCCTCGAGCCAGCCCTCAGGTCCACGTAAATATCCCTGACCAGACTGGGAATCGAACTCGGGGCCTCCGCGTAAGAGGCAGGCACGCTACCCCTACACCGTGGGACCGACGATTGATTTTAATCATCTACCCCTACATTCCATAACCCCCAGTACTGCGAACATCTTTTCCTTCGGTACTCGTTAATATGCCTCCTCTATATCTACTAAACTTAAACATAACTCTCTATTCCTCCCGTAGACTTTTTCAATTACCTGCTGCATACTGAAAATCTTATCCTGACAGCCCCTCCGTGGTCTGAAACCGCACTGGTGAACATCCAACTTCCTCTCAACCAGTGATCGTACCCTCTCTTCCAAAATCCCAATGAACACCGTGCCTGGCAGGCTGATCAATGAGGTACCTCGATAGTTGATGCAATCCTTCCTCTTCCCTTGCTTGTAGGCTATATAGGAGCAATTACTACTTATGTCCAATCAGAAGGTACCTTACTCCAATAGCCACTGCTACTACTACTAAACTGGTTTCATTCCTCCCCTGAAGTGGGGGAGGGGGACCTGTTAGACGGTGACACAGTCTCTCAGGCCAGGAGATTTGTATTCGAGAAGGAGATTTGTGGTGAAGATGAGAGAATTGGCGGCCGTGGTCTATACTAGGAACTCTCCCGATATTCGCCTTAGCAGGAGAATGGAAAACTACAGAAAACTATTCTCAGAACAGCCGACGGTAGAGACCAGCCCATCTGCAGAGGTATAGAGCTGGGGTAGAGCCGTGGCCACCGCTCCTCTGCTCGGTTGGTCGGTCGGAGTGCAGTGCTGACTATCAAGGATCAGCCGTGGCCACTTGTAGGATGGAGTCAACTCTGCAACCGCATACCTCCAATATCCCTAGCATAGTACATGCTGTCTGAAAGGCTCCGCAGACTCACTAAGAGAGAGCTGCTGCAACATAGTTCATTTCAGAGAAGACAAATACATACAGTATTATGAACACGTTTTATGAAGGTATTGACGGACACTAAGATCACGTTTCGCTGTCCGATAACTCATAAATTATGCCTTTCTGTTTTACTTCTCTGCCATGGAAGATGCTGAAAGAACATAAGCTTATAAGCTCCCCCCCCCCCCCGCCTCCGACCACTGATACAGGCTTTCCTTCCTTTAACTAATGGCTAGTTTACCCTGACGGCAAATACAAGAAAAAGCAACTCGTTATACACCGTCTTTCACTCAAACTGAAGATGTTACAGACATGAACATTTGTATTTGTATTTGGAATCTTCTTTCAAATTAAAGAAACACGTATTCTTTTGTTTTCGGAAAATCCACGCAAAGGGCGGTGAATGAATTGAAAAATTGTTGAACTATTTGTATGAGTATGCTTATATTTCAGAAACTGAAGATATTACACGACGTGAAAACTGGTATTTGGACCCTCCTTTAGAAATAAATAACCGGCTGAGTTGGCCGTGCGGTTAGGGGCGCGAAGCTGTGAGCTTGCATCCGGGAGATAGTGGGTTCGAACCACACTGTCGGCACCCCTGAAGATGGTTTTCCCTGCTTTCCCATTTTCAAACCATGCAAATGCTGGGGTTGTACCTTAATTAAGGCTACGGCCGCTTTCTTCCCAGTCCTAGCCCATTCCTGTCCCATCGTCTTCATAAGACCTATCTGTGTCGGTGCAACGTGCAACTAGCAAAAAAAGAAACATGCATTTTTTGTTTTCAGAAAATCCACTTAAGGGGATGAAAAGAATTGGAAAAGCGAGTGAATTTTTAAAATGTGTACCCGTTTATCTACAGTATATGTCAAAAACATAATATGTTACAGACGTGGAACTTGGTAATTGGAAAGTCCTTTAAAAATACAGGAATATGTATTTTTTCTTTTTGTTTTCGGAAAAGGCACTTAACGGGGGTGAAAAGAAGTGAAAAGAGAGTTGAACTAATTTTTTCGAGGATACTTACATCTCAAAAACTGAAGATGTTACAGACGTGAAAATTGATATTTGGAAACTCCTTTAACGATAAAGAAACATGTATATTTTTTGGAAAATCCACTTAGATGGGGGTGGGGATGGGGGAAGGACTGATAAAGGGATTGAATTCTATTCATGGGGATACTTATATCTCAAAAACTGAATATGTTACACACGTGTAAATAGGTATTCGGAATCTTCTTTAAAAATAAAAATTATTTCGACTTGAGAGGAGACTGTTTCTCAAATGTACAGTTCTATGTCGCATCTTATCCCCAAAAGGCAATACTACAAACGTGGTTTACAAATACTTTCTGGGGTAAATGACACTGAGTTTTACGGTGAGTTCAGGGATTTTCAGATAATGTCTTAGTACAGTACCGAGGAACGATTTCTTTTATCAAATTACAAAATCGACGCGAGTGAAGCCGCAGATTATTGCTAGTTTGAAATAAAGCACTTTATATCTGACACGAATAAGATCTCGTATAATAATAGCAATGATAAATTACTTGGATAATATTAGGTTTAAAACATCAGGAATGATAAACATACCTTTATTCCATCTCCTCCTAGTGGACAGTTTATTACATTGCATATAGTGTGTAGCGACTAAGACATTATTATCGCTATAGTCCTCCCCAGATAAAAAATCCTCACTGTGCCAATACTTCCCTACATAGTATGTTGAATCCATTCTTTAAATTTTCCCTGTGATTTTGTAATACCTTGTATTACATTTTCAAACTGGAACTTGATGTTTCGATCTTTTTTTTTCCACTGAATGCAGTAATAAGTAAATTGTGTCCCACCGTTCCTCTTCTTTGCGATTCACACATTCACACACACAAAAATAAATTGACCCATTAGAATAAATTCTCTTTAAATATCAATACTAACCCCTGGATTGATTATCTGATAGCAACGCGCGCGCACACATACACGGTCCTGCCTTTGATGACATTGCTGTTACCTGGAGTCTTCACCTGTAGTGGTGCGAGGGTGAGAGAAGCAGTAGAATGATAAATAACCAGTTGCCCCCAGCCAGGTATGATTAATCCACAGCGTTGCTTTGACATGTCCTATCTTCATATTCATTTCTCTCTGGCACGTTAATTATGTACCGTCCCCGGTAATATTTCACTTGTACCATATACTACATTCTAGCAAAAGAGATTTATTGGCAGTGATTCAGTCCTCATACATAAAAAATATCGGCAATCTCCATGTATTTATCGCAAGCTCTGCAGGAAGTTTCAACCTAGTTGTCATATATTCGCACATTTCAATCAAAGTAATGAAATTTACAGACCCTAACCCGATCACCTCCACCCCTGTGATGAAATCAGGTGAAGTTAAATAAAGAATTTACAACTCATCCATCCACGTCAAGAGATCAGTCAAAGAGGCAGAGAGAAGTATTCAAGTATCTATTTTGTCTTTTTTAAGTTTCGGTTGGGTGAGGGATGTAGAACCATGATGAGGTGAGATACAAACACAAGTGATTATTTTCTGTCTGGCCTCATTTCACTGAACTTATAATGTCTCATATTGAAGAATAATAATAGTTTTACGTCCCACTATGGTTTTCAATGACGTCTAGATGTCGGAATTGGAGTTCTTCTACGTGCCTGTACATCTACTGTGATGGGGCTAATGTATTTGAACACCTTCAAATACGACCTGACGGATCCAGAATCGAACCTGCCAACTTGAGCCATTCAGCCCGACTCTCATGTTAAAAAGTCTATTCAGTTGATACTATTAGAGTCTATATGAGTGAACAACAGAGCCATATGCCTCTCCAGAAGTAGATACCTTCGTTTCTGAATTCTCAGCTTTCAGACAGAGAATCGAACCTACGTCCTTCTGAGTGAACCATCAACTTCTTTACTAAATTTCTACAAGAAAAATGAATAAGCACAATCGTAAACAACAAGACTTCAAAAAAGATGGCTTTAAAATAATTAAAATTAAAGGGAAGAAAGTTTTAGAACAGGCTAGAACAAGTCGAAAACCTTAGAAAGGAAGTTGTCAGAGCAATAATACAAATCTTTGAGCACTGAACATGTGGGCTATAATTCTGAATAAATTGATGGTCATAACATTTTAAGACATCTCCAAGGCAATGCCCATAACGCCGAACCAAATCTAAGGATCAATCGTTATTCAGGGTGTAAAAATACGAGCTGATTGAGACATATTAGAGGAGTTTACCATAAATATATCGATGATATAAACTCTTTCATATTTTACGTAAAAATTAAATGGTGCACAAACAATCCAACTGATTTGAATAGGCACGATTTTAGAAATGTTCACAGAAATGTACTACCGTTAACACAAAGCTACATCAATGCTGGTATATGCACTGCTAGCATGATTGTGAAACCGTGTTCTGCAATCCTAAGAACATCATCATTTTGTAGTTTCATTTAAAATATCAAATAAATGGTGTACATATGGTAGCGTAGAACTGTGTTAATAACAAAAGAGGTGCTGAAAATTGCGAAATGTATGACTTCTAACAACAGTTGAAGTACTCGTGCCGCATCTGGCTGTTACGAAAACCGCTAGATGAAGGGGTGGATCCTATTTATACCACCTATAATACCCGGATATTTGAGTGCTTCCGTAGTTTTACACCTCATATTTAGCAAAATAAGAGTTGCTTCTTCACGTATGGGTAGAACAACGCGTAATTAACCAGCGTGTTAATCCTGAGAGATAGGATGTGTGGGGACTGAAATTAGCGAAGGGCCACTGGAATGCGGTATCATTCCCTATTTTCTTTGAGTAAAGAGAAACCAAGGTAGACGTGACACGCAAGATGGACAGGGACAATCGTTGTCCTCAGATATAAACTCACTCTGCTTTGGTTTTCCACTGTTCTCATGATATTAATATTTCATACGTATGATTATGTAGATCAAGTAGTTACATTTTAACACATTCTATCGATCGCTAAATTGGGAAAACCACCCCGGATTGTGAGGTCCATTAAAGACAAGCTACAAGAGATTCGGAGGCAAATCTGCTGCACTTCCCACCTTGACCATCTAAAAATGCCTGCACAAGCACAAACTTGTTGTCATATCCAGATTTGGAGTGAACACACACTGCCTGACTACCAGTCCAATTTATCAGAACTACCGTAATCAATGTACGAAACGCACATCATGCCTCGTTCTCTATCGATCAACAAATGGAGCTGCCTTAACAGCAATCGCGGGAATTCGAAATAATAATGAAAGGAAGAAAATGAAAGTATAAACAAAACAATGGTTGTTAGCAATCTGTACATTTACTCAACGAATTGGATTGAGATGATTCGGTTTTTTAAAGAACAAGCCATGGAAGATGATTTGAATTAGTCAGTATAGCTACCGTACACAAACACCCCTCAACTTTACAAGTCGGTTTGTGGTGTAGCTTATAAGCATTTAAAATTAAACTTTAGATCAGCCATAGACAAATAATGCTTGATGACCTTCTGTACTAGAAGGCATTTGATAGGATTAACTTTTCTTACTGCTTAATAACACGTTTTCTGATATAAATTCCTATATAATAATACTTTCGTGTGGCTATTTCTAGCTGGGTGCAGCCCTTGTAAGGCAGACCCTCCGATGAGGGTGTGCGGCATCTGCCATGTGTAGGTAACTGCGTGTTATTGTGGTGGAGGATAGTGTCGTGTGGTGTGTGAGTTGCAGGGATGTTGGGAGCAGCACAAACACCCAGCCCCCGAGCCATTGGAATTAACCAATGAAGGTTAAAATCCCCGACCCGGCCGGGAATCGAACCCGGGACCCTCTGAACCGAAGGCCAGTACGCTGACCATTCAGCCAACGAGTCGGACAAATTCTTGTAAAGTAGAGGAAAATCGGGAGGTATCGGACAGTTTAACTTTTCAGCCATAATTTTTTTATGGAATACAAAAACAATCATGTAATGCATTTTATAAGCATCTATATTCCTCTATTAACGTACTCACTAGAATATGTTATATCACAATTAAAAACACGGACAATATTAACAATTTATGAGGTCATTACACTTTCGTAGGTTTGAAAAATGGAGGGTGGTAACGGACGGTCAATCTTTTTTAACAAAAAGAGATTTTTCACATTCAAATTACAAACAAATTAACGTTTAGACATTCTGAAAATATCACACTCATTAGCGTTGAAGAGTTTTGATGGACCAAACAAATATTTGGTCATAAGATCATTTAACTTATCAAAAAATTTGTCCACTTCCTCCTTGTTGAAGCCTACTGCTCGCTGCAAGCTGGTACTCAGCCGTCCTCAGACGGAGGTCCTGCTGCCTCTTCATTAAGAAAAAGTCTTTCCTGCCATCATTTTAGTTTTATTAAACCTATGTTCAGCTCTCCATTCCTCAGCAAAATTTAATAGAAAAATTTTAAAATTTATTTTTTGAGTGGCATGAGCTGGCTGTCGGGGCCTCGATATGCATGTACAGGTTCATTTCTTCATCTGAGAATGTTTTCTGATAAGTCTCACTGTTCGCCGTACACGCTTTTATTGGAACCTCTTTACCGGCATCAAGAGCTTTAATTCTATCACCTAACGTGCTCTTGTGGAACGGAGGAACATTGACTGGCCTCTCTAATACTCATTCTATTGTCCCTGACATTATTCACGGCTAATATCATATTGGCTTCTTCCCATTATTTTCATATCTTCCCCATGTTTACTTAAAACAGAGGATAGTACTATCAGTAACCTGGACGGAACAGCAACCTGTGATGTCCGATACCGCACGCCAGTTTCGTGTCCGATACCGCCCGAATGACTCCCTTAAGAAACAGCTGGAACTGAACGAGAACGTTCGAAAAGAAACTGATTCTAAACCCACGATATTACAGAGAAAGGAATACTGCTTCTGGTAATATACCTAAAGTTCAATGCAACTTATCCTTGCTGCTACTACTTCTTGGTAAAGATAAATCCGTGCCGACCGAAAATCACACAAAGGACAAAAGTACACCACCACTCATAAATGACCCTTCCTTTCAACTAAATAGGATGTACCCACCTTTCAAACATGCAGGCGGACCTGTGAGTAACTAAACAGGTTCTGCCACATGCTGCTAACAAAGACATCTGTGATTGTCCGACACCAGCCGTCGTCCGATACCTCCCGATCTTCCCCCACTATTTGTTTTACGATAGAATACGCTGAATATGATAGTTTTAGGGAGTAACTGTGAAGAACATCATGCCGGTAGTTCGAGTAGTACGCAGTAGACTTAGCTTAATTCTGTATTGCTTTTTGTTCCTTACAGTTGCGTCTGTTTAATTGGACGTTACTATGATTGATTCCTTCTTTTTCTGAAAAGGACCGCTTGTGGTCCCGCAGTAGGATGACCAGTAGCCTTTGAGCAGACAAGTCTCAGAAATTGCGGTTGGCAAGAATAGCACCGTCTACTGGTTTTCAGACATTCACAGTGTTACATAATTTTATTGGACAATGTAGTGACGGCGTCAGGATATCGAAAAATTCGATCTAAACAACCAATTCAACTGTCGAAGTTGATCTTCTGACAACTTTTGTCACACAAAAAGTTTACAGACATTTGCAGACGAAGTTAACCGGTTGTTCCGACGAGTTGATATGTATGTAGACGTTTATAAACTTCGCATGCACTGGCTGAGATTTGATTCAGGGTTACAGCAATGAAAGATCATCGTCCAACTGCCTGAACCAAGGAAATCCTGGTAATTAATATGTTAAGTAGGTGTATTTCTCACCAGTCAAGCGGTGCACGAGTACAGTCTCTACTTCTTACTCGAAGACTATGGGCTCCTTCATGGCTAGTCCAAAGATTTAAATTCTGGTTCGAATATTGGAACGGGGTTGACTTAATCTCGTAAGGTCAACTGGGGAACTGCTGATATGAGAGAAAGTGAATCAGTCAAAGTAGTCAAGCAATGTGGCTGAAGAATCATTACACTCTCAACGAGTGGGTCATCTGATTGGGTAGCAGTCATCTTGGCACAACACATAAGTTTGGGTGTCAAAATTCTTTGAGAGGGTAAAAAATGAAATAAAATGGCGTATGGCTTTTAGTGCCGGGAGTGTCCGAAAACAAGTTCGGCTCTCCAGATGCAGGTCTTTTGATTTGTCTCCCGTAGGCGACCTGCGCGTCGTGATGAGGATGAAATGATGATGATGATGGCACATACACCCAGCAACCGTGCCAGCGAAATTAACCAATTAAGGTTAACATTGCCGACCCTGCCGGGAATCGAACCCGGGACCCCTGTGACCAAAGACCAACAGGCTAACCATTTAGCCATGGAGCCGGACTTTGAGTGGGTGAAGTTATATTAAAGTAATGGTACACTTACGCTTCGTAACCCCTGCAAATCGATGGAGTTTTAAGAAAATAGTTCAACGTTAAATGCATATTACCAACGTAAAGGATTACGTTTGTTCTTCTTCTAGTCCCTTTCCGGACGTCAGCAACCATCTCGGCTGTGCTTTCTCTGTTGTGGCCAGTCGGGCTGAGTGGCTCAGACGGTTGAGGGCCTGGCCTTCTGACCCTAACTTGGCAAGTTCGATCATGGCTCAGACCGGTGATATTTGAAGGTGCTCAAATACGCCAGCCTCGTGTCGGTAGATTTACTGGCACATAAAAGAAATCCTGTGGGGGTGTTCGAAAACCGTAAAAGTAGTCAGTGTGTCGTAAGGCCAATAACATTATTATCTGTTGTGAACTGCTTGGAATTACTCTGACGATGTCTTGACAGTCCATTCACTGAGGTCTTTTAGCCAGGAGATTCGTCTTCTGCCAACATTTCTCTTTCCGTGTTCCTTTCCTTGCAGAAGATCTTATCTACTTCTTTTTCTCATGATATGGTCGGGGTATTGAAGCTTTCTGGTTTTCACAGAGGTCAGTACCGTGCTTCTACTTTCTTATCATTTCTCATCTTTCGAAGGATCTCTGCATTTGTGACATGATCTGTCTATGACAATCTTTGATATTCTTCGACAGAGCGACATCACTATTTTTATTGAGCGAATTTGTCAAAATTCATGTTTCAACGCCGTAATAGAGAACAAAAATCACATAGCAGCAAAGAAGCCTAATTTCTGTGGCTAATGTTAACTCAGTCGTGCTGAGTGGCTCAGACGGTTGAGACGCTGGCCTTCTGACCCCAACTCGGAAGGTATTTGAAGGTACTCAAATACGTCAGCCTCGTGTCGGTAGATTTATTGGCACGTAAAAGAACTCCTGCGGGACTAAATTCTGGCACGTCGCCGTCTCCAAAAACCGTAAAAGTAGTTAGTGGGACGTTAAGCCAATAACATTATTATTAATGTTAACTCACGACTTTTAAAAAGATTTCCTATTTTGTCAAAAACAGTCCTAGCTTTTCCAATGCGGAACTTCACTTCATGCGAATTAACCTTTTAACCGTTAACGATGGTACCGAGATATATATACGTAGTAGAGTCATCGAGTTGGTGGACTGGCCGTCTAATGCCGCTGTAGTGCACTACAGCGGAGAGTTTACACCACAGGATATTGCCGTGACAGTTCTTGCCAGTCACAGCAAGAGGCAGTTGCGTGCATACAGTTTAAGCAGAACTACGGTCTCTGTTGTGACAAGTAGTTCAATGTCAGCGGCGGAACTTGAGAATGTCGTAGTTTAAGCAACGGGCAAATTTCAAGTTCTGCCAAAACTTACGCAAATCCGCTAGCGAAACGTTTGAGATATTCAAGTCAAAATCGCCCGGATCACCACGACGGGAAATAACGCGAAAAGGAACATCAAAAGACTATGTGATACTTGAACTGTTAGCGCTAGTCCACGAACATATTGACTGTAGTACGTACAGTACCGGTACACTCGGAATCTTTAGTATCTCGTGGCTAGAAATATTCATTTCAGGCATTAAATCGGTACAGCCCTCAGAACCACTCAGTTTACACACTCTCTCTATCACTGGTCACATCTATCATACGCGTTAACACATGCACACATGCGAAGAGTGAGGGGAGGTGGAACGAAGTACGAGGACATCCAGCATGAAGAAATACACACGCGAAGGGGAAGGTACTTGCTTCCCCGTCTGCCCACACGCCCGACTGGCTTGACAATGATGGCAGAGGGGAATGAAGGGAGGAACCACACGCCTCCTTCAAGGCAACAGACGCAATGTATATGTCAACTCATTGCAGGTCAAATTCTCCAGTTTCTTTTAAATTCTTGTGTGCGAGGTCCGGCTGAAATGTTAGCGGTCTCGACTATGAATTCATTATCAAATGGCAACACGCTCACCCACTGTAAGAAAGAATGGCCCTTATTTTCGTCAATATAAGCCCTGTTAAATACTACTACCACTACTACTACTACTACTACTACTAATAATAATAATAATAATAATAATAATAATAATAATAATAATAATAATAATAACTGTTATCTTCAAAAACCAGCCGGAATTCTTGTGATCGCGATTATACATGGTTGGACACTGTGTTGCCAGCAGTGGTGTTTTTTCTTACAAGTTGCTTTACGTCGCACCGGCACAGATATGTCTTACAGCGACGATGGGATGGGAAACGGTTAGGAGTGGGAAGGAAGCGGACTTGGCCTTATTTATGGTACAGCCCCAGCATTTGCCTGGTGTGAAAATAGGAAACCACGGAAAACCATCTTCAGGGCTGCCGACAGTGGGGTTCGAACCCACTATCTCCCGAATACTGAATACTGGCCGCACTTAAGCGACTGCAGCTATCGAGTTCGGTGCCTACAGTGTAAGCGCCAGTCCAAGAAGTTATCGACTCTAGTACATGAGTGCACGCCGTGTTGCTTACACTGTGGGCGCTAGTCCACGAACTTATTGATTGTAGTACGGTAGTATTTCCGAACTCGTTCAGAAGGTTTTTAGTCGATTACAAGATGATATTTAGGGGTAAAGTTTTGCTTATGACCATAGATTTGGTTTTCGTTATGTCAAGATCGTGTTTGTGGCTAGATAGTGCTACTCTGTCGATGAAGTACTGTAAACTTTCCGGGCTGCAGTATCTCCAAAAATGACAGTGTCGTCCGCATATCGAATGCTGTTTATCCATTGGCTATTTAAATGCACTTCCATTTTTATATATCCTCCAGTGCTTCCCTGAAGATACATTTTGAATAGATATTAAATAGCTATGGAGACTTTATTTAACCCTGCCTTGTACCTCATATTGTGTTTACATAGTAAATGCACAGATGAACCAAGTTTATCGTGTTCTTCGAATTAAAGGGTTAAAATATATTCAGTAAGATATGTACATAAATTATTTCATTCCTATATATTTATTTAACATTTGTATTACTTCAACAGTCAAAACACAAAATACATACGCTATTTTGCTCCTGGGGCCAAATTTTGAACACTCCTGCTCGGTCCCCTTGAGGGAGATTGGGGAATGTGCAATATTTCAAGGAATCCAGGGGATATCAGATATTCTGGTAGCAAGTTTTTAAGTTTCTAAGGAACCTGAAAGTTTCTCCGTAATTCATGTCATTTCCGTTTGTACACAAACCTTCATAAATCACTTCGACAACGACTTTCGTTTATTTGCACAGATTTAATAAACAGGGGCTGTGCCTGGTATTGTTGCACTTCTCCACAATTCCCAATGATTTTACACTTCATTTATCGTCATTTCCTTGACTTTTAGTTTAATAAACCTAACCTATGTTAAAATTAACAACCTATCGTCGTTCGGTTACTAATGCTTCGTAATGGACAAATAAACGCTGCTGGTTTCGAATCATACTCAGTCTTTTCCCTACGGCAACTCCCAAGCGCACAGTGCAGCGCAGTTACAAGCCCCTGGGGCCCCTTTTAGTCACCTCTTATTACAGGCAGGGGATACCGTGGAAGCGTTCTACCTCCCCCACCCACAGGGGAGATTACTTAACAGAGTTTCAGCAGGAACGAGTATTAGCCTGTACGTAGCATCGGGTAGCACGCTCGCCAGTATCGGTGTTGGGTGTTGCAGGAGACCGGCAAGCCCCCTATCGAGAAATAATTCCTAATGTCCCCGTCAGATCGCACAACTCTGCGGAGATGACGTCATTCTTGCTTTTTCTCCTCTTGCAAAGGTAATTTCTGTTCCACGACACTAGGGTACGCCACACTGATCGCCCGCAATATAACCGACATTTTTCATCAATGAAAAACAGGAGGGCAAATTTTAAATTCAAGTGAAGTAAGAGTAACTATAGTTACACTATATAATTAACCTCTTATTTCCTGTATTTTAATTGCCGCATATATTTCAGTTTTAATAGGAACATAGTTCATTACTTAACGTGGTGGTGTTGTTGGTGATCATTGTTTAAAGAGGAAGTGCAATTGGGCAACCATTCTCTATTAACAATAACCAGAGGGAGAAAATGGAAGGGGTCCGACACTTCACAAAGTGAAGGTATCAGCCAACGAAAGACAAGGACCACGAAGGGTGTGAGAATAAAAGACTCCATAGGCCTCCATACGTAATTCTGTCGGAGTCGGAAAAGAACAAGAATTGACCACCAAGGGAGGTCGGGTAGGATAAACGAAAGTGAGGAGCCTGGCACAAGTAAGTGGAAGCAATGTCAGGAATCAGCTAAAGGCCCCGTGGTCGCCAACCAACGCTCCAAAGTTACGAGACCCTGGGCCCCTTTTAGTCGCCTCTTACGATGGGCAGGTGATAACGTGGATGCATTCTACCATCCCCACCCACAGGGGGAGATTATTTAATAGAGCTTCTTGTTATTTCTGTAAACTTCTCATACAAAAAAATGTGACATGGAAAATGTCGGTGCAACACCCATCTTAAGATACCACCAGCTGCCACTGTTAATATATAAGAACTGTAATCACCACACGTGATCATGGGTGCAAGTTTCATCTGTATGTAGAAATGGGCTGATAATATGTTTTGTTGTTGTTGCTGAGGTATCCGTAGTAATGTATGTAATTACAATTATACAGCCTTTGATTAGTATAATTAGTATAATTGCCCCAAGGTTCGAGTGGAACAGAGGATGGGTGTGGAGGAGAAGATAGCCACTGGGAACACTGATACTCGAATAGCAGATCTACGAACGGTCTTGGTCTTATCGTGATTTATCATGTCGATTGCCATAAATAAATGCACTCGACCGCACAAAAATTGGCCGGCAAAGGAATATTTAATGTTATACATTCTCGACACACGAGGATATTCGTTAACTGTGGATAACCGATGGCCGAAGAGATGATACTTGGAATCTTACCACCCGCACAATACAGGGTGTATCAGAACTATACCGACAAAAAAAATCGGGTTTGCTCTTCGTGTTATGTTAAGAACGGTGGTGTAGTCGGAATGGCGGAGAAAAGTTTTCTTTTCGAGAAAATGAGCCTACTTCGTCAGTTCCGGGCGCGCGATTCAAATTGACGAATTTACCGTATTTGCTATGGCAGAGAGCCAGCCACTGCCTGTTGCTGTGCGTCAGAAGGGGGAAGGGAGGGGAAGTGGAAAGTGGGAGACAGAGGTAATGCTTTTTTTTTTTTTTTTTTTTTTTTTGCTAGCGGCTTTACGTCGCGCCGAAGAGGTAATGCTCGGTGCGAATGCACAAGTGTCTCGTTCGATTCGCATAGTCGCTTTCCAGTCCCAGTAGGCGGTATACAGTTTGTTCTGCACAAATTGACTACGATGCGAACCCCGTAGAAAGAGAAGATGAACTTGTACCAAGAATATAGGCAGATTTTCAGGTCGTTCAAGGCACAGCACACAGCTGAAGAGAGTCCAAAGGTCACTACTACACCGCTGTGAACTGTGCACCGAAGTAGGAAAGGGCATATTCAACATTAACTGTAATCAAACCATTGGGCGTATTGCTTCCTTCGATCAGTTTTTCATTCCATTCTAAATGTTGTGTGTGAAGGAATACACAATCTTGGGGCGGCAGTGTTGCAACTTCGAGCATATTAAATAATTATGAATGTTACTGCGACCAACAGATGAGAGGAGAAATGATCTGGTGCATTCCTTGACTGAGAAGTGTGTCTTAAGTACAGTGTGTTGTAGGCTACTGTGTGTGCAGTTAGGGCCGTTTTAATAAACGAACTGTGGATGTTGCCTATAAGAGGCAAGGACAAAGGCAAGGAAAATTGTGCGTACACACGGAGCATTATCTCTTTCTCCATCATACACCCCACTTCTTCCCCGAAGCTTGCATTCGGGATATCGGAGGTTCGAATCCCACCGTCGGCAGCCCTGAAGATGGCTTCCTACTTTCACACCAGAAAAATGCTGGGGCTGTACCTTGCTTAAGGCCCTCTTACAAATACCTCTCACAAATCTCTCGCATTCTACATGTAAAGTTAGTGAAGTGATCGGGATGGAAAACCAATAACATTATTATTATTATTATTATTATTATTATTATTATTATTATTATTATTATTATTATTATTATTATTATTATTATTATTATTATTTCTTCGTTATGCCCGTTTACAGAGCGCGTTCGAACTTGTTAGCTTGATGATGGTTTTCCTTTCTTCTTCTCCTCCCAAAATCTCGTCATGAACTCGCTATGCTGTTTCTTGCGTTCTTCAGTCCATTGCTTCCCTGTGGTTCTTTTAGCCTTTTCCATGAACGTGTGCTTTGCAACCAGATTACCAAAAGCCTTGCGATCCCAGATAATATCTTCTGTGATGTTCATTTCTTTTAAGTCCTGCTTTATTTCCTCTAACGAGCTTATTTTGACCTTCTTTGATTTAATTATACCAAGCAGTCTTTTTGCATATCTAGTGTCGTCCATTCTACAGATGTGGCCATAGAATTTCAATCGTCCCCTGCGTACGGTATCGGTGAAATTGTCGATTGCTTTCCTTTTGATCCATATACCATTTACATGAACGGGGACATATATTTTCCTAAAAAATTTTCGTTCTTGTTTTTCAAATTCATCAATTTTAAAGTGGCCTCCTAGGGATGTGGTTTCTAAGCATACAAGGCTTCCGGAAGAACAACAGTCTTGTAATACCGAAGTTTTGCATTTCGTGACATCATTCTTTTATTGTAGTGGTTCCATGTTATTCGGTATGCTTTCAGGAGTTTGGTGGCTCTTTCTAAATTAGCTTTCCTGTCCAATCCGGATGGTACAAATGATTTCTCCTAGATATTTGAAGAAGGGGATCTGTGTGATTATTCCATAATTTGTCTGTAGTGGGGATCTTTGGATATTCTGGTGTCCATTAGCCATGATATGAGTCTTCTCATACGATATTTGGAGGCCTGTCTTTGATGCTATCTCATGTAACTTTTCTATGGCACACCTGGTTTCAATTTACAATATTGGTATGTTTATATTGGTTAAAAAGGTCCCAAACCTTGACCTAAAGGTTGTATACAGGCTGAAGATGCCCAAAATATTGGGTGAAACATGTACCTGACCTAAATAAGTCTACATAAAATCATGTAGATAATAACTACATTAAACGTTGAAAGTATTGAATAGGTGGTTTTTTATTAAATTATCTTTGATATCTATGCCTAACACCTGGTTTCTTCACTAGTCTTGGTAAAGATAGCTAGATCATCAGCAAAAGCTAGGCACTTCACGTTAATTCTTTGTCCCGGAGTACCAATGTTTATACCTTCGATTTCTTTTCCCCATTCCCTGATGACTTAGTCTAGCACTAAGTTAAAAAGGATTGGGGAGAGGCCATCTCCTTGTCGAACTCCTGTATGCACTTCAAAAGGCTCTGATAGTTCACCTAAAAACTTCACTTGAGATGTTGTGTTTGTGAGAGTCTGGCGGATTAATTCTGTGGTCTTCTTGTCCACAATGAGCTCTGCTAGGATGTCCACAACAGTTTGTCTGTCGATAGAGTCATATGCCTTCTTAAAGTCCACAAAGGTGACAAATGTGGTGGTACTGCGGCGTGTCCTTAATATCGTCTTCAGACTCCAAATTTGCTCAGAACACGATCTACCCTTTCTGAAGCCTGCTTGGTATTCACCAATCAAATGATCTGTTTGTTGCTCTACTCTGTTTAATAGCGTTTTAGATAGAACCTTGTATATAACTGGTAAAAGGGATATGCCTCTCGGATGTGAAGTTAAAAATAGTGAAAACTGAAAAATGTACTGGAATTTGCTTCCATTGAAGTGAAGTCTGATTAAAGTTAAGTAAGTGTGCAACATTTCAGGTAAATATCCAAATTGTTTGCAGAAAAGTGCACCAACATTTCAAAATTTGTAAGTTTTGGGAAATTAAGAATCAAGTATAAGTGCTGCTAAGCCTCCGTGGCTCAGGCGGCAGCGCGCCGGCTTCTCACTGCTGCGTTCAATGGTTCAAATCTCGGTCACTCCATGTACTCCGGTTTTTCCAACACTCTCCAATATCATTTCATTTCATCTATAATTCATTAATCATTGCCTCAGAGGAGTGCGACTGGCTTCGGCAGCCGGCACAATTCCTATCCTCGCCGCTAGATGGGGCTTCGTTCATTCCATTCCTGACCCGGTCGAATGTCTGGAAACAGACTGTGGATTTTCTTTAAGTGCTGCTATGAATAATGCATAACCAGGTTCACTTGGTATTTAGAAGCCCCCAGATGAATAATGAGTATCATTTTCATCAGAATCTATGGCCTTACAAAGGAGTTCAATATCAGTTAACCTAAATGCAGTATTTATCGAAATATTATTTACATCCTTACTATGAAGTTCACAAAATAATCCACGTGACAGCGTTTTCCTAGACGCATTCGTAGTAGAATAGCTGTTCAAATCCTTAGTTAGCATGACCTCTACGGAAACTTATTGTTGTCTTCTGGATGGTACGTTACGTATTCTTGACCACTTTATCTTCCTAAACACGCTTGGTGATGTACCCCTTGTTACACATATTAACAAAACTCACTGCTGTAAAACTCAGTCAAGTATTGCGATTTCCAAACTCAGCAACTGAAACTTAGTAAATACAAGTCACTGCCTTCAATACGTGTAGTTTTATCATCTGCATGTAAAATGGGGAAGGGAAACACTATTTTAAAAGAGTTTACGCAAAATTAGAAGAAAATCAAGTAGAATAGGATGTTGTAATACCTAGTCCAAGCCATTACCGTAAAAAGGGGCGTGACTCTCTCCACTGCAAACACATATTTAACTGGTTTGGAGAAATTCCCAGCAAGATATTACTACGAAATTTTGGAATTTGCCCCTTTGGGCAAAGACGCTTCAAATAAAAAATTTAAAATGCCTTTCTTATTATTTTTATTGTCATCTCCCCTTAAATGAACATCGGCATTTCACATACAATTTTCTCCGATTGTGTTTCACTACCTTAACAGTAGAGATCAGGGAAATAAAGTGTTCAGCTGCTTCGACTTACTGCCAGTCCAACCGAGTTTGGTCTTTATAGAACATTAGTTTTACGTAGTAGACTGTTAGCAGGTGATATTGTTCTAGATCGGAGGTGCTCAGCTGGGCCAGTGCAGCCGGGCTGGCCTGACGTCAATGCGGACAGCTTACGTAGCATGCATACGTCACAGTGAACTGAGAAAGCGAGCATACTTTGCAGGGAAGGGAGCAGTGACGTTCGATTGTGATTACGAAGCTTTCTTCCGCTACTCAGCGAAATGCTGATTGGGGTACAGTATTTAAATTATCGCTATAATCGCATGTAAACTGCCCGTTATAAACAGTCAGTTTTATTTTTTTAATTTATGCATTCAAAGGAAACTGACACGTTATCATTTTTGTGTTACAGTTCACAAAGATACAGAGTTTAAGCGTACAAGCTACGATTTACAATTCCTTGGATGGGAATTATAGTATTTCTATTTTAAGAAAAAGTAAAATTCCTGTTATTCATTAAGCAAAAAGTAATATATTTAAATAATTCAATACGTTTACTGCTTGATTTTGCACAGCGTTGTAGTGTTGTGTGACTTTCCCTGTTCACTGAATTCTTGAAAATAGTAACTTATTTCAAATTTATCAGAGGAGTCCGTTGATAATAACTAGCCTCTAAATGGCGGTGGAGTTTCATCACGAGTGACGACATAGATATTTACTGAAATGAAAATGAAAACCTACAACCTGTTTTCCAGTCATTAACCGGGTCAGGGATGTAATGAATGAAGCATATATAGGCTGTTATTACAATAGGGTCGCCACTCCCAAGGTGATTTATTAATGACTGATAAATGCTATGAAATGATAATGGAGAGTGTTGCTGGAATGAAAGATGACAGGGAAAACCGGAGTACCCGGAGAAAAACCTGTCCCGCCTCCGCGTTGTCCAGCACAAATCTCACTGGGAGTGACCGGGATTTGAACCACGGTATCTAGCGGTGAGAGGCCGACGCGCTGCCGTCTGAGCCACGGAGGCTCATAGATATTTACTATCCAAGATTAAAGTACAACAAGAATGTAAATGTATCTACCGAATAGAGGTACAGTATGCCTTCAAATAAATAACGTAACCGATGGTATTCCTGGTAAACATATTGGATTGTTGGTGAGTTTATCAGATAATTTAAAACGAAGCAAGCCATAGCTTATCCACCTTAACTCCGTATTATATAAGCTTCTAAAGCACATCTTAAAAATGAATCGTGAAAATTGTAATTCATTACGCACATTATAAAATACTGGAAGTTGTACGTCTAACTCATTATTATATCCGGTCATAATACATAAACTGTAATGAACATAAAGAAAGTATTTCTTACAACGTAAATTGAATATGACGTGGATTTCTGTCCTCTTCCTTTCATTACTTTTCTGCCTCCATTTCAAATTCGGGTATCGTTGCAGTGATCGGGAGTGACTGGCAGAACTTCGCCCAACCTTCACGGCCTGTGACGTAAACACAACGTCACTGTGGCAGAATAGCATACACCCATCGCCGGCCAGTCTGGCCGCCCGCGGGACGAAGTGCGCAGCGTGAGACGTCTGCTAAAGATCATCGCAACAGTCTATAAAATAGCTAGGAGAACAGGCTATATAGTGAGTGTGGACTGAGTGTATGGTGAATATGTATAGCATGAAAGGAAGAGAAAGCCACCAGACGGGCCGAAACTACGTGTCGTGTAGTGGTGATCAGGTTAAGAGGAGAACTCCATTAGCAGTGCATTCAAATTGCCAAGGATATTGCTACATGAAGATAGTTATCAGCCATCAATAACAATTTTCTTCTGTATGAATTTCAGACAGATACCAAAGTAAATGTAATTGTAAATGCACTGTACTTCGCAGAAAGGAAACTCAGAAGTTCATAGAAGTTTTTAATTACTGTCCAGTGTTTTACAGCCTTCCATGTTCTTGATCAGCGGATGCAAAAAAGACCTCCATGACGTAAGATGGTAAGTGTTAATAAAAGGAAAGATCTTCACTGGTATAACTTTCAAATTCTCACTCAGTCGGAACGCTAATTATAACACTGTAACATAACTGTAACAAAAATATCACACTGATAAACACATGCAGTGTGATATATGTGTTATATTTACTGTTTCGACACACTGAAAAGCTTCAAAGTTGTATTGACTGAGTCGACACTGAAAACATATGACTTCTTCTTTAAAAAGTCTTCATTGGGGTAATCACATAAATAGGATTGTAAATCTCCTCAGGTATGTTAGGGGTTGTAGTAAAGATATGAAGAAGAGGACGTTTGTCTCTGGTAATACCCCAATTAGATATGGGACACTCACCAGGATTACTTGACTAGAGAACTGGAAAATATGCAAAGGAAGGAAACACAATTTATTCTGGGTGATTTCCGACAACAGCAAAATAGTGTTACAAAAATATTGCAAACCTTGGGATCGCAAAATCTGGGAGTACGGAGACAAGCTACTCGGCTAAGCGGTATGTTATTAGCTGCCAGCGGAGAGATGGCGTGGAATGACATTAGTAGACGAATAAGTCTTAATGGAGTTTTTAAAAGAAGGAAAGATCATGATATGAAGATATAGTTGGAATTCAAGAGGACAAATTGGGGACAAATATTCATTTATAGGACGAAAATTTAGGAATGAGTATCCGAAAACATAGAACAACGGTGATTGATTGATTGATTGATTGATTGATTGATTGATTGATTGATTGATTGATTGATTGATTGATTGATTGATTGATTGATTGATTGATTGATTGATTGATTGATTGATTGATTGATTGATTGATTGATTGATTGATTGATTGATTGATTGATTGATTGATTGATTGATTGATTGATTGATTGATTGATTGATTGATTGATTGATTCATTCATTCATTCATTCATTCATTCATTCATTCCCGTCTGCTGAAGGCTTTCTTCAGACATGATAGCGGGGCTGTAACTTAAGACCAAGTCCGCTTTCATCACAGGTCGCCATAGGACCTGTCTGTGTCGGTGCGACGTAAAGCCAATTGTGAAAAAGAACCTTCCTCTGAAAGCCATAATCACAATAATGTAATCACAGAGATATCAATATAAATCTAAGTCTTTGCCTAAGTTCGTAGAGTGCTGTATGGACAGAAACAATTATCCTTACAACAGTCTTGGGAATATGTGTAGGGAGTGATATTGCGTGGAAACAAGTTATTTACACAACAACCTTGGTTGACTCACAAATTCGGTTGTGATCTTTGCCTGAAATGGTCGAAGGTACCTGTAGTATTATTAGAACAATAATAATAATGCAAAGTTGCCTTTGAAACCGAAGGTGATAAAGGATGTCTATTTTTTCTACTTAATCTAATTTTTGAAAATAGGTGCTAAGAGTATGGTAAGAAAATGAGCCTTTCGAAGACTAAATTGATGTCAGTAGATAAGAAACTCATCAGAACTTAATGTCACATTGGTGATACAAAGCTGGAACAGGTAGATAATTTCAAGTATTTAAGATGTGAGTTTTCCCAGGATGGTAATATAGTAAGTGAGATTGAATAAGGTGCAGTAAAGCTAATGCAGTGAGCTCGCAGATGCGATCAACAGTATTCTATAAGATGGAAGTCAGCTCCCGGACGAAACTATATTTACATCGGTCTGTTTTCAGAGCAACTTTGCTTTAAGGGATCGAAAGCTGGGTGGTCTCAGGATATCTTATTCATAAGTTAGAAGTAACAGACATGAAAGTAGCGAGAATGATTGCCGGTACAAGCAGGTGGAAGCAATGGCAAGAGGGTACACGGGATTAGGAGATAAAGGCTAAGTTAGGAATGAACTCGATGGGTGAAGCTGTACGCATAAACCGGCTTCGGTGGTGGGGTCATGTGAGGCGAATGGAGGAGGATAGGTTACCCAAGGTAGTTAGAGTAAGAGGTAGGGATCACTCGCAGGTCTCCCCACCAATCTTAGCCGTCGCTGACGTCACTGGAACACTCAACACCTTGTTCTCTGTATGAGGTAATACACAGCTGTGAGCGATTCTGTTTTAGCCAGAAGTTAGAGACAAGAAAACTTTATTGATATTATAACCTCACCTCAGAAAAGGCTTTCCGCTATTACATTAAAGTAGTATCACAGTCTAATATATACAGTCGCGAAGCTCTAATGAGTGGAAGGTTCATCCACTTGACAGCTGGAGCAACACTAGCACCTCTAGCGGCTAGGTAGAGGCAACTTGCTAGCAGACAACAGGGAACGAATTACCACTACAGTCTAAAATGGTCATAACTTCTGAACCATTCATGCAAATAATGTCCTGACAAGGTTATTGTAAACCTTATGAAATCGTGGAGGAGGTCAAACAATTTATTTCGATGAGGAGTTCGAGGATAATACCGAAATATTTATTTAATCTTAAGAAGTTATGTTTTTTACCGCGGGCTATAACATAAAATCACTTCTAGAGGGCAAACGGTTCGAAATAGGTACATACTTTCCCGGACTTTTTGTAGAGGTTTTTATGCTTTACAATTCGTACTCTTACACTTGGGGTCTATAGTTGACTGTTCAGACAGCGTAAGCCAAGAAAGCGAGTGACCGACCATGGTAGAGCGCTGGCCTTCTTAGCCCAACTTGGCAGGTTCGACGTCGGTTGTTCGGTCATCGAAATAAATCGAAATAAATTGTTCGACCTCCTCTACTATTTCATAAGGATTACAATAACCTTGTCAGGACAATATTTGCATGAATGATTCAGAAGTTATGACCATTTTAGACAGTAGTGGTAATTCGTTCCCTTTTGTCTGCTAGCAACTTGCCTCTACCTCGCCGCTTGAAGCGCTGTAGTCGCCTCGGATGAAAAATATCACCAGAGCTTCGCGACTGTATATGAGGGGTGTAGATGCAAAACTCACAATCTCCACTTTTCCAAACTTTCGGAAAAAGGTGAAAAACTGTTTGATGTTGAAGGCCATGGTATCGTACTTTTACTTTTTATTTTTTGTTACAAGTTTGTTTCAATATGAACTGTTTGCCCATACTGCAAAGCTTTGTTTAAAGAGGCTCTTTTGTAATTTTAAAGTAAAATTCAGACAATCTGAGTTTTGAACAAAACTGTGGTCAACTGTGAGTTTTGCAACAAACTTTCATGGATAATGTTAGTTATGAAGCAAAACGGTTTAACTTTGAAAACGGACCAAGGAAAATATCGTGGGTTGGTATGTTGTTATAGGCTGGGTTTAGCAAAAAGGAAACAAAAAGCGTTAAGAAAAGAACAAATTTTAATATCTAAAATGTTAGAAACTTTATAGTAGACTATAGGTTTTACACATTAATGACAATGACTTCTTCAATCGGCTCACAAACTGGTTCCTCTTCTTCAGTGTCATCAGCCCCATCAACAATGTTTTTTTTGTAAAATAGCAACTCCTCGTTATCTCTCCAGTGGTCCCCGTAATGTTTCGTCAACAAGTTGTTGTCATCAACCTTCTTGGTTTCTGTTGTTGTGTTTGACACAGGAATAACATTAGGACTCACGTTAGAAAGCAGTTTCCCTGGCTTGGTTGGAGATTTGGACGCTCCAAGATCTGACTTGTATGTGTACTCTCCCCTAACAAGTACGTCCTTCGCTTTAGTTCTTGTCAGAACAATCCTCCTGCAGGCCCCCAGCCGTAATAATAAAAGATTAATTAATTAAAAACTTGCTGCGTAAACTGAGAGGTTAATGCTAAGAGTGAGGTGAACAAAACATCTACAGAGTGAAGGCAATCCCATGATTCCCTGGGCGCACCACACGCTCTCAGATTGGCTGGAATGGAGAGAGTGAATTTTGCTGCAAAACATCTGTTGGATAATGTGACTTATGTTTCAAAACTCCATTTTCAGTTAAAAAAAATTTCAGTGTTATAATGTGCGTTTTGGTTCAAACAACCATCACAGTTCGATGCGCTTTTACAAGACGCACATGGTGATACGCATAACTCAATACCTTAAAAAATTGGAGAATGTGAGTTTTGCATCTACACCGCTCATATATTAGACTGTGGTAGTATTATGAGATCAAATACAATGTGAATCACGCAGCGTTTCTGAAATATTTAGGTCTGTATAAAAGGTTGTAACAATGCTAAGACTGTGTTCACCGTGGAATGGCCATTCCATATGTTCATGTTCCTAACACCGAACTATGTATAAAACAACGAACTCTGATTGTTACAAACCCGAAAATTAAAGCTTGATGATTGCAGGAAGTATACCTATTGTTACAAACAATATATTAGGAAACTGTAAATGTCCATAACACAAACAGTAAATTCTCTCCTCCGAACTGACGAGTTACACGTTAGCAGTACATATTATATGCACATTAATGAACACTTAGCACTGGTTTCATATACAACATAATAAACTGTCTTTCATAAGAACCAGAGAAACAAGGAAATGCCATTTGGTCCTTGTTTCAATGACGGTGAAATCCTGACATTCACCTCCCGGCGGTAGAGAGGGGGCAACGACTGCATATAAAAATAATATTTTATATGCAGGCGGCTAACGAATGAAGGGACCGATTATCTCCCGGTATAAGGAGATCCCCTATACCAAGTGCCAACAGTCTCTCTGAGAGTGGATGAGCGGGTATGGGTAAGGGCCTTTTATTGTCCTGGGGACAAGAAATTGTTCCCAAAGGCGGAGGAACCAGTTTGGTCAACGGCATTAGGATGCAGAAGGCAACGGGAAACCACTGCATTAAAGATCCTGAGAGATATTCCAATAAATCCACAAGGCATGGCTGCAACGTGAAGATCGGAGCTGGCCGTGTGGATCGTTTACCTCCGACTGGAGACGACGTCTTAAGAAGAAGTTATACATAAAGAGTAATGCTGATATTTACTCAAATATTATCAAACACAGTTATCTATTATAGCATCAGTGAATTTTTTTCAATGTCTTTGCTCTTCTTCTAAGTCATTTTTATCGGTACTGTATTAACTGAAACTTGGCCTCTTGAATGCCTTACTTTTCTTTAAAGCGTTCATTCCAATAAAAGAACGGCTTCTCACGAAGCACCTTACTGCAAATTAATGAATTTCATGATTTTCGCGGAATTTCTTCCCCAGTATTTCCGTAAGGTTTGCGATGAGGGTAGAACCCTCTCTCAGTTCCCCCCTTTCCATTTTCACTGCTGTGTTGTGCCATCTCTCTGTAGACTGCATCAAACTGTCTCTAGACCTCTTTGAAAGCCAATTTACATCCCTTGCTGTAGGTTGACTTGTTTTCTGTCCGTAATCGCTTTCTATGCCGAGATTTTCTTCTTTATCATGAAAGCTATATAGCCAGCAAGGTCTTCAAGCAGATCATCACGATCCTTAGTTTCGCGACTGTCCCCGAGCTGTTCCACTAGCTCTTCAATGACTTTAACGAACCCTTGCTCATCCTTCGGTAAAGAATAGGATGTCGTAAGCTCAAGCTGAGAAAAATAGCTTTCAATAATGTCTTTATTGCATCGTGTTGCCACCGTTTATTTAGGTCAGTGGCTTTACGGAATAAATAAAACTGTATGCTTCGTTCCTTTGCGTGCCTGCTATGATTTGTGCAGCCTGGAATGGCGCAACAAACCATACTGAAAAGTGTACACTATTACTGCATTTTTAGTTTTATCGCATAAAATAAATACACACGGTTTCTTTTACACCACATATATGCTACTATACTGAATTATTAGCTCCTAGCTTCTGCGTGCACAGCGATTCTTATATGAACTACCTCTACCTCGTTCAGGTCAGCTTCAGCGCGAGGGTCCTGCGTGACGTCACAGCTCCGCTTTGCTACTGCGCACCTCTCTCTTGATCTCTGTCTTGTATTCTACGTACCCAGGCCCCGATTTCAAGTAGTTATCGCCCTGGGCAAACAATACTTATCCCCCCCCCCCTCTGCTCGTTTTCCTGTTCCTCTAAAAAATAATTGTCTACAAATTAAATATTACAGTTTTCAAGATTATGAGTTTTAAAACAGCACATTATGCAAATACAGTTAATTCTCATAATTAAACTTATCAAGCCAAATACAGGTAACAGCCAAATAAGAATCAGGCTGTTTTTATTTTTATTTAAAAAGCCGTTGGTTCAGTTTGATAGTTTGTATGTAACTAAATAATTTTGGAAATAAGACACATTTTCTTCATAAATTTTAAATATATAGGTTAAATTCAGGTTTTAAAGTTAGAATAGTTTAAATGTCTTATATATGCTAATAAAATAATTGGAATAATTTGTGGAATGTAAAAGTAATTTGAGTGGAATTAATTGAAGACGTAATTCACGCAGGCCATAATTACTCGATCCGCCGGCCGCCGCCCCTCAAAAACTGGCGCCCTGGGCAAATGCCCAGTCCGCCCATTTGTAAATCGGGGCCTGTAACGTACCTTGAGGTTACCTAGGAGAATAATGGACTCCGTTATGAAGGGTATGAGAAGTAGAGAAAAACCAAGACGACGATGGTTAGACTTAGTTTCTAACGATTTTAAAATAAGAGGTATAGAACTAAATGGGGCCACAGCACTAGTTGCAAATAGAGGAGTGTGGCGACGTTTGGTAAATTCACAGAGGCTTGCACACTGAACGCTGAAAGGCATAACGGTCTATACTGATGTATGTATGCATGTATGTTTGAAAGGGTCTTTGTCATCATTATTCGTACCACCTGTTTCCAATCGACTTGGCAAACACATCATTTGAGGAGTGCTATTCCCACTTCCAGAAAATAAATCACTATTTCGTCCGTCTGCGTTACAGTAGTTGAATGGTCCGACTCGTTGGCTGAATGGTCAGCGTACTGGCCTTCGGTTCAGAGGGTCCCGGGTTCGATTCCCGGCCTGGTCGGGGATTTTAACGTTCATTGGTTAATTCCAGTGGCCCGGGGGCTGGGTGTTTGTGCTGTCCCCAACATCCCTGCAACTCACACACCACACATAACACTATCCTCCACCACAATAACACGCAGTTACCTACACATAGCAGATGCCGCCCACCCTTATCGGAGGGTCTGCCTTACAAGGGCTGCACTCGGCTAGAAATAGCCACACGAAATTATTATCATTATTAGTAGTAGTTGAATATTATTGATTGTCAGGAGCAATTCAGACCAGGAAGATGTAATTCCTTAAAAGCTGTACCAAACCCGATCATGGGGACGTTCCGTGTGCCTTTTATTTTACGTTCCTTGCGCTTTTCAAACAACTTGGTTAAGGTGAAAATAGCACCCTTTGAACACACACTCCTCAATATTGTTTGTTTCTATAATTCTCATATTTCTCGGTTTTTCTAAACTTTTCAGTTTTTCTCCATTTTTGTTTTAATTTCGTTCCTAGGGAAAAGGAGATGTATACATTCTGCACGTACCCAAGTTAATAAATTTGACTTAGCAGTTGGTGTAGTTTCCTCCTTTTTTGTGTATGTTGGGTATTCAGCCCGAAGGCTGGTTGGATCCTCAACAGGTCCACCATCGGCTGTCATGGATTGCCTAGGTGTCACTGAAGAGGCGTACTAGGGAAATGAGGAGTGAGGTAGTTTCCCGTTGCTTTCCTCACTGGGCTAGAAGTTGCTATTGCATATCAGTCTGCCAAGCCCACTGAAATGCGTGCACCAACCAACCCTATGAACGACATTTTCACACCATTCATAGCAGGGACTGGCTACATAAGGAATGGCATTACTAGCATCACTCATACCTCAGCCACTTTCATATTGTCAAAGCCAAGGATAAGACTGAGACAGGTCAATGAAAGTAACAAATTTATTCTAGCCCATACCAGAAGACATAGTGCACTGTAAACACTACATCTTGCCAGCAAAGGCAACCTCCTTTTTTATGTTTGATTTAATAATATCAAGATTTTGGCAGCGTTGCCTAGCGAATATTCCCGGTTCGTAATCTCCATGTTGAAAATCTTAACCACCTTCAAATGAAATGAATCTACCACTAAGATTTTGTTTCGACCCCTCCCGCCTCTCCAAGGATCGAAGTGCAGGACAGCATTCTTTTCGTTAGAAACATCGTCAGCTAATTTTCAGGAACATAATGAATGAATAACACGACAGGGTTTCTTCTCACATGAATCTTCACGATACAATACTTGTGTTGTGGTATGTCACTGTACAGAACATCATAAAACATTAAGACTATGTCGTCCCCAAGGGTTGTATATAATGGGTTATGAAAATGTAAACCTACAACCTGTTTTCCAGTCATTGACCGGGTCAGGGATGGAATGAATGATGTCCCCATCTTGCGGGGAGGATAGGAATTGTGCCGGCTGCCGAGGCCTGTTGCACTCCTCTGGGGCAATGATTAATGACTGATAGATGAAATGAAATGATATTGGAGAGTGTTGCTGGAATGAAAGATGGCAGGGAAAACTGAAGTACCCGGAGAAAAACCTGTCCCACCTCCGCTTTGTCCAGCACAAATCTCACATGGAGTGAACGGGATTTGAACTACGGAACCCAGCGGTGAGAGACCGACGCGCTGAGCCACGGAGGCTTCATATAATTGGTTAGTTACTTTTATATTGGAACCCGGCAGTTGCTGTGAAAACTTAGCCACAAGATAAGCAGAACCAGTTTTACGTCTCAACGAATTTTTCATAGCGTAGAATTGGTATGTGCATTTCTCTCGGGACATTGATATAGGAAAGATTGTCTCCAGAAGTACGGTAAAAGTGTCACACATCAGTTTCTGACTCGTAAATCATTTAATCGTTGTGCTTCTTGAAGTATTTAAAGTGGTGTAGCTCATTTGAAACTTTACGTCAGCGGGTGCGGAGACAGGGTGGCCACGGCTGGTTCGTGCCTCCAAACTTCGCATTCCGATCGACCAACCGAGTAGAGGACCGGTGGCCACGACTCTACCGTGGCTATACGCCTCTACAATCGGGAGACGGAGAGGCTCTTGTCCCCACCGTTGGCTGTCCAAGAAATGGTTTTCCGTAGTTTTCCATTCTCCTGCACTAAGGCGAACGCCGGAACAGTTCCTAATACAGGCCAAGGCCGCACCCACCCACCCCGGGTCGACCAAGACGCGAAAGTGCTGTGTCTATTGAGGTAACTTAGATTACATCTATAAACAAAATCACAAATACTCCAACAATGGCGGATTTTTAATTACTGGTGATAGATTTCCATGCGCATCGTTCCTCTCCCGTCCCCGTCAGAAAAAAAAAATGGTCGTAAATGCGAAACAGTGTTCATTCCTTTCTCTTGATTCAACTTTCAGCTTTAGAGTGTAATGAACAACATGCCATGGAGACAGTCCCCAACCTGAGCTTTCGTTATATGAAGTGCTGCTTCTATTTTTTAAGAATCTCAGAAAAGTATTATTATTAATAACAATGAAAATGAAAAATGAAAATCCACAGCCTGTTTCTAGTCATTCGACCGGGCCAGGAATGGAATGAGTATAGGAATTGTGCCGGCTACCGAAGCCTGTCGCACTCCTCTGGGGCAATGATTAATGAATGACAGATGAAATGAAATGGTAATGGAGAGAGGTTGCTGGTATGAAAGATGACAGGGAAAACCGAAGTACCCGGAGATAAACCTGTCCCACCTCCGCTTTGTCCAACACAAATCTCACATGGAGTGACCAGGATTTGAACCACGGAACGCAGCGGTGAGAGGCCGACGCACTGCCATCTGAGCCACGGAGGCTCCCTATTAATAATAATAATAATAATAATAATAATAATAATAATAATAATAATAATAATAATAATAGGATGATAAAATGTTATACAGTAATCTGGCAGGGGGTTTTAGTATGAGTACCATTAAGTTAGGAACGCATCGAGGGAAGGTGGAAGCGCCTGTAGCCTCCTTGCAGTGTCCTCTGTAAACCAACAAGTACGATGTACTTGTACAGTTGGAGATGGACCAGGATTTAGGATTATTAGAAGGAAGAAAGCAATATACGTTTAGCTATTTGTAATGTGCAGTAAGTTATGTCTTTATTAATTACAGATAATAATGCACAGAAATCTGAGTTACATTGGCTTTTCTTTTACATCGTGAGTATAGGAATTACAGAGTACTATAATATATTTCTAAATGCAAAGAATGTACAGTAAATCACATGCGATTAGCACGTAGAAAGGTTTTATATTTTGAAAAACTACGTTCCGCATCACACGACGTAACATGAGGAAATATCATGAAATATCAGAGTTGCTTGAGATTCCCACGTCCCTCGTTTTACACATTTCTGCGTATCCAATATTATTCTCCAGAATACTTTTAAGTTTATTTGTCACCCTTTCTTTTACAATTCCCGCTTTTACTTGACTCAGTGTTTCTGAAACTTGTTCTATTGACTCAAGAGCTTCCGGAATGTTTAGTATAGATGATTATATTGTACGTAAGTTATTTTAGTTGCAATAATACAGAAATGATTCTGAATATATGAAATATCTTAAAACTGGTGAAATCATTGGCTTCACTGCACGTATAG
Source organism: Anabrus simplex (assembly GCF_040414725.1). Classification (NCBI taxonomy): domain Eukaryota; kingdom Metazoa; phylum Arthropoda; class Insecta; order Orthoptera; family Tettigoniidae; genus Anabrus; species Anabrus simplex. Next base: position 1,132,784,764 of record NC_090266.1, read on the forward strand.
TGGCCTTTCCCTCCTCGTCAATGACATTGATGTCCGGCTCCATGGCTAAATGGTTAGCGTGCTGACCTTTGGTCCCACGGGTCCAGGGTTAGATTCCCGGCAGGGCCGGGAATTTTATCCATCCTTTGTTAATTTCGCTGGCACGGGGACTGGGTGTATGTGGCGCCTTTATCATAATTTCCTCCCACCACGACGCACAGGTTGCCTACGGGCGTCAAATAAGAAGAACTGCTTCTGGCGAGACTAACTTGTCCTCGGAGACATTGCCACAGTTCTCCACTTGTCTGTATGCGGGGAATAACTGGAATAGTCGCAACGAAACCGATTCTTGTGGAGGGCAGTGCCCGTCACAGTACCTGACGTAGCCAATATTCCAAACTGTAATAAGTAGGGCAAGGCATTTAATGACCAAAAAAATAGCAAGAAAATGCAAAATAAAAAATGCATTTATGACCTAAAAATGGTTAAAAAATGACACAAAATTTGAAAAAATGACCAATAAATTAATCGTAAGTCACTTATTTATTAATCCTTTAAGAAACAATTAGCTGATTTGAGAGAGAATTTTAATGGTTGACAATGCATTAAGTTTAAATTATTTTTGTACTAACAAAGTAAATACCACGTTGCACCCCTGGTGAAAAAAAATGAAATATTTTAGAACTGGCATATTCTTCAAATACTCTCCTAGCAAATAGGTGTCATTTAATTAACAAAGAATATTTAAGAAAATAAACTTCAGTGGCTGTTTACAATAAATTCGAATTGAAATGCATAATAAAAACTTTGCGTAGGTTCTCAAATGAAAACGATTGCCTATTGTCTGCAAGTAACGATTTGTGCATGGAAAAGCTTCTCTCTACCTCAAGTGAAACAATTGGTGCATACTGAAAACAAGCAGTATCTCCCGGATTCAATTCACAGTCGGTCAGAGAAAAATGTTCACCCGATAATGCTTTGCCAATAGAACACAAAGTTTTATACCCACTGTTTTTTGCAACACCTTATTCATTTTCATAGATACAACTTCACCCACTTTACCACACACACGATTCAGATCATTCACAACTTTATACACAATTTGCAGCTGCTCCACTAGTGGCACTTGGGATTTTTCTAGAGCACTTATTGCATTAGGAAGGGATCCGAAATTTGTTTTTATGTAGGAAAGTTTACCTGCAATTTCTTTGTCAGCCAAGAGTTCCTGGGCTGTTTTTATTGATCCAGCCTCAGTTTTGTCGAAGGAATAGACCACTTTCTTTACAACTTCAAAGTTCTCGCAGTTATAACAACAAGCCTCAATCCACGTTCCCCATCTAGTCAAAACAGGTGAAAAGGGCAAGGGAATTTCGAGAGCTTCTGTTTTGAATGCTAGAACTCTAGATGGGGCTTTTAAAAACACTTTCTTTATGCACCCAATTAACTTGTCAACTTTAGGAAAATAATGTCGTACCTCTTCCGCGGTCCGATGTAACGCATGGGCTAGGCATGTGACATGCACCATTTTCGAGAAGACCGCTTGTAACGAATTTGCAGCCTTTACCATGTAGGGTGCTGCATCTGTTATTAAAAGCAGCAGATTGTCATTCCGAATGCCATCGGGCCACAATAGCTTCAAAGACTGGTCAAACAGTTTGCTAATTGTTGACCAGTTAGCTTTGTCCAATTGCTCACAATGTAGTAGAAATGGTTCTCCAGCAATCCCTGCTTCCAGGACGCCTACAATAACGTTGGCTATATATCGTCCCATACTGTCTGTTGTTTCATCTATGCATACCCATATGTTTCCGTCTCCTACCCTTATCCTTATTTCTTGTAACGTTTTGTCATAGCATCTTCCAACGTAGGTTCTTCTTAATGTTCAGGGATCTGGTACAGATTTTCCAGTCTCCTCTTCTAAGAATGTACGCAGCTTTCGGGGGTTCAATTTGTTCAGTGGAATATCGGCGCATAAAAATGCTGTACACAGTTTCTCACAAAATGGAGAAAATGTTGAAGATTCACCCAGTAGTGTCTGGTGTAAGCCACGGTTTCTTTTATCTTCAAGTCGCTGCACACCACGTTCATGTTTTTCTCGCGACACATGTTGTTCAACTGTAAACTTCTTTTCTGCTGTAACTCGCACATCACACACTTTGCAAAATAATATTTTCCCATCAGTGGAAAATATATTTTCTCCACATTGTGTAACAAATTGTTTTAATTTAACAATTGTACTTCCTTTAAATTTGCGCATCTTACAGTACTTGTCAACAAAGAATTCACTCGACTCTCAGCACGCGGGCGACTGACTTCCTTCTTATCTAGCTGAAGATAAGGAGCAATGCCCAGCTTGGGCGAGTCCATTATGCGTCTTACATATAGGGGAAGCAGGTATTGCTTATAGTAGGCCTATGTTTTTTTGGAAGTGCAATCGAGTTGAAAATAGACTACTCTTTCCTTGAAAACTAGTGGGAGCAGGGTATGTTGCAAGTCTACGTTCTTTCTTGAGCAAGTTATTTGTCTAAGTTAAACATAATAGACAAGTATTGTAAACATAAATAATATTAATTAAATATCCAAATATAACGAAATATAACACTTCCCAGAAAACAATTAAAAATGCCAAAAATGACCATAAATTGCTAGAAAAATGACCTATCTCCTGTAAACGGCAAAAAATGAAAAAATGCCCTAACAAATTGCCCTTATTTAATCAGTCAATTCATGAAACACATGTACATATACTCAAGCTACATTTTGGCCTTCATAAAAAAAAATACAAAATCATTAAATGCCTTGCCCTAGTAATAAGATTGCTCTGTTTAATTACTAAACTCCTCTGCCTGGCTATAATATTATTAGGCATACTCTTCTCGTTCATTTATGCAGATTCAGACCAATAGATTCAGTTGTACTTTATTTGCTCACTCTTCATACTCAGACAACGCACCACGCTACCAACCACCACAGAAACATGCGATAGTGATTACATCCCTCCAGATGTGCGAAAAGCGGTGGAAGAAGAAGAAAAAGAAGGGGACATTTTTGGGACAAACACACACACACACCCAGCCCCCGAGCCAGAAGAATTGAAAAAATGAAATGGCGTATGGCTTTTAGTGCCGGGAGTGTCCGAGGACAAGTTCGGCTCGCCAGATGCAGGTCTTTTGATTTGATGGCCGTAGGCAACCTGCGCGTTGTGATGAGGATGAAATGATGATGAAGACGACACATACACACAGCCCCCGTGCCAGCGAAATTAACAAATTATGGTTAAAATTAACTACCCTGCCGGGAATCGAACCCGGGACCCCTGCGCAAAGGCCAGCACGCTAACCATTTAGCCATGGAGCCGGACGCCAGAAGAATTAATCTGACGCGATTTAAATCCCCGATCCGGCCGGGAATCGAACCCGGGACCCTCTGAACCGAAGGCCTCAACACTGACCATTCAGCCAATGAGTCGGACTTTATTTTATTTTATTATTATTATTATTATTATTATTATTATTATTATTATATTATTATAATTATTATTATTATGTAATTATATATATTATAATTATATTATATAGTATTATTGTATATATATTATTATTATTATTATTATTATTATTATTATTATTATTATTATTATTGCAGGAGGTTATTTCTGAGTACTGGTAAATTATTATTCTTGATTTTCAGGTTAATGTTATGTCTTAGTTACTTCTTGTCTGGAACATTTCATGACAGCAGAAGATCAAAATAGTTTCTATACATAACACAAGCTAATTCATACGTTTTAAGTCTTCTGTATTTATTGCGATAGGAAGCCACATTTTCTAGGCCTCATTCTCTGCTTTCTCGATTTTAAACTAATTTATATTAATTAGATGCATTAAGGATGGGACAATCTTTCAATCGGTAGGCTATAGTAGGCCTACATATTTTGTATAATATATCAGTTTTATGGTATTGTTACTCTCTTGGTATCATATTGTTGTACTTAACGGATTTTCCTATACGAAGTCAACTCATTAGTACCAATAGCCAATTTATGATGTAAAAATTAAACTTAAGGAGAACAAAATATGAAAACGCAACATAACTGCGTGAGTGAACTTGAATCGAGACACGATCATCACGCTGCACATCGGCCGACCAGATGTAATATGTCACGCGATCTCACTTTCTTTTTTTTTTTCTTTTTTTTATTCGCTATGTTATCTCTTTAACATCGTTCAGCTACTATTGGACTAAAGAGAAGCTCAGGTATCGGATATTTACCTTGAAGAGATATACTGTACTGTACTTTAACGGGTCAGTAAATCTATTGACATGAATCTCTCGATTTTTTTTTTTTTTGCTAGGGGCTTTACGTCGCACCGACACAGATAGGTCTTATGGCGACGATGGGATAGGAAAGGCCTAGGAGTTGGAAGGAAGCGGCCGTGGCCTTAATTAAGGTACAGCCCCAGCATTTGCCTGGTGTGAAAATGGGAAACCACGGAAAACCATTTTCAGGGCTGCCGATAGCGGGATTCGAACCTACTATCTCCCGGATGCAAGCTCACAGCCGCGCGCCTCTACACGCACAGCCAACTCGCCCGGTTCTCGAATTTTAACTGCGCCAAGAGAGTACAGGAAGTGACTGCTTACTCAGTCGCTCTATTTCCAGTAAATTTAGCTCTCTGGCGTTGTGAATGTAAATAAATCATCCATGTGCTGATACTGTTTATGAAACGTTTGATCATAGGAACTGTGTCTCTCTCGCATGCATAGATATAGGATAAGAACAGGACAAGAAGACAAAAACTGAAAAGTGTTAAAATGTAAAGGATGAATAGAAAAAATGTTTAAAAATACAGGTAAACCTCGTTATACGCGATTGTTATGTTCCGCGGAATTGCCGCGCATACCGAATTTGCGTAAATCGAGAGTCATTTTATATGTAAAATATAAGGTTATGTTTCCATGTACTCACATGTTAAGTTTAAAATAGCAAATATGATTAGTATTTCTACAAAAATAATCATTAACATATTTCTTAAACGCATTTTAATGCAACTTTATACACTTAAAAATGTAACACTTAAACACACAATAATAAAATAAACTCTGCATACAAGCTCCTGACTTTAGATTGAATAGCAGCTCCGGAGAAAGGCATGTGTTGATGGTTGTGATGCTCAATCCGATCCATTCTTTGCATCGCTTCCGAGCGAGATTTGGCCATTCCAATCACACTTAAGTTAGCAAAAGATTGAACAGTTTTTTCGAATTGATTCGGCATTGTCACGAATAGTTCTCACAGTGGATTTACTAAGTCCCAAAGCACGCTGAATATCAACAATACGCTCACCTTTCTCATAGCGATCCAAAACTCCTAACTTTGTTTCTAACGAATATGACTTCGACAGGCACACTCTCTTTCCTATTATCCGGCGTTTTAAATACGCCTGTCAAGTGCAACTTCACAGCTCTACTGATCGGAACTGACGATTCAAGTCTCGATAAACACGACAGAAGATGCGCGTAGAGATATGCTCGTCTCGTTTAACCTTGGCGCGCAATATAGTATAGGTTAGAGTTAGGACCGCATGTCTGTACCCGCCTTAAGGCTTTACAGCTTCCACGTACAGTATTCTTAACAGATGGCAGCACTAGACTAAAACCAAAATCGCGTATATGCGAAAACGCGGATAACTAATCCGCGTATAACGGGGTTTGCCTGTATAATATACAATGGCGGCAATAAGTACCCCGCTTGTGAGAGAACAATGACTTTTTCTTAATTCAGTAGTTGAAGAGTGATTTTACATATTGACAAAGCTACAGTACACAACACAGTATCATTTGTATTACAGAGGGTTATTCCAAACTTCGTCTGTCGTAGTGCAGAGCTTCTTTCGTCAATAGGAGTACGGTACAACGGTAGTTATTTCTGAAAGAATGTGTGTTTCCCAGCCTGTTCCAGTAATAACCATCCCTTGATGCCACTCACAACAATCAACAAGGCTTTTGAAGTAATTAGCCAGTTCTGAGAACCCAGCAATCAGCGAAGATGCGGTAACAAAGACATCTTAAACTCTAAATACTGAAGTTTCGAGCCTCTTTATAAGTTTCGGCAGTTAGTGTAGCTATGTAGGCATACAATGGATGGTTGAGTTGTAAATTGTTTGGTCCTAGGAACGAGATTAGTTCTGAATGCTGTGACGGTCAGCTTGTTTTGGTTACTACGTATATAATTGGAATATCCATTTCTTGTCTGTGTGTGTTCGTACCATATAAGTGTATTATTTTAATTCCATCGGATTTGAAAACTAAATTGTGTAACTTATTATTTTATTATTACCGTCGTCGTTGCTGTTCATTGTAACAATTACAACCTTGTACTACGAAATAAACTTGTAACTTTCCCTATCAGAAAACGTGGGGCCCATTTTCAATTATTGCGGCCGGGGGGGGGGGGTGGTGAGCTTCTTAGCGCCGCTACTGATAATACACCACTATAATAATAATAATAATTATAATTTCGTGTGGCTATTTCTAGCCGAGTGCAGCCCTTGTAAGGCAGACCCTCCGATGAGGGTGGGCGGCATCTGCCATGTGTAGGTAACTGCGTGTTGTTGTGGTGGAGGATAGTGTTATGTGTGGTGTGTGAGTTGCAGGGGTGTTGGGGACAGCACAAACACCCAGCCCCCGGGCCTTTGGAATTAACCAATGATGGTTAAAATCACCGACCCGGTCGGGAATCGAACCCGGGACCCTCTGAACCGAAGGCCAGTACGCTGACCATTCAGCCAACGAGTCAGACAATAAGGTAGAACCAACATCCTAAAATAACAAAAAAAAAAGCAAAGTCACCTCCGTACAGGCCATGAAGACCCTTGGAAATGAAGGCTTCCACCATTGTTTACCTCTGCACGTGATGGGGTAGAGTGGTTAACTCTACGCCCGGCCGCCTTTGCCACCAGGAATTAACCTGGTACTCATTTTTGGTGTAGGCTGAGTGAACTTCAGAGCCATATGCACCTCCGGAAGTGTAAATCCCGTTTTTTAAATGTTACGACTTCCTGACGGGGATTCGAACCCGCGTCCTTGCGGGCGAACCAAGCACGCCTTTACCGCCTCGGTCAGGCAGCCCCTCCTAATATAACAAAGCTTTTGCGTAATCTAGGATATTTCTTTTGAGAAGCAAATCTTCAGTTTTGAATACAAAATATTAAAATCACTACTATAGCACAAAGTGATAAGTTATTTTTAGAAAGTCATATGTCAGAGCACAGTAACTTTGCTGCCCGGCCACATGGCTTAAACACGGATAGACTTTTCTGAAATAGCCAAGTGATGGTGAAAATATATTGGCCGAAAGAATATCTTTACTTTTTAAACCAATAATCTCTTCTTACTTCCACTCTTGGTTTGTAGATGCAATACTTTTACAGGACAACGCCATGACAAGATTAAAACAGACGTTTATTCTATCTTCCATTAAACTTCTTCTGCATTTAACAATAGAGTTGACTTTCTTTTCCAGTCAAGCTTAATGTTGCTATCTTCTTGTCTGTTACAGATCCAATGAAGGATCCATACAAATGTGGAAGACCCATTTGCTCCGGTAAGTAATTCAGTTCAAGACTGGTAGTAGAGTGTATTTTACATTATTTAACATGTTTGTAATTCTGACGTGTGAATAATGTGTTTCATTGCAGATTCAAATGTTATATAGATTAGTTTATGGCTTGTGCCATGATAGAACTTTCACGAAAATTTATGTTGATTTAGTGAAAATGTCATTTTCTTTCTCTGTAATGATTTGGTTTGAAATGGCTATGCACCAATTACTTAATACAACTGCTTATTTTCATCATTGCTAAACTTTCATAATGTTGCCCCGATGACCTGAATGTTAGGCCCCTTTAAACAACAAGCATCATCAGCACAAGCAAACTTTCATATATACAGGTTGGTCTGGAACATCGTGAACCGGGTATATGAGCGTCAGAGCGTTGCTCACACTGATGAGTAATTTGAAAAATTACGTCGATATCTCCCGCTGTTGTCATTTTATCAGCTGCTGAAGTTAGCCAATCAGATCGCTTCGCGGGCGAATTCAAATGGGCTTTGCGCGGCAGTGTTGCTAAGTCTGCACATGGCTTGGTCTGCCTTGAGGACCATACCGAGAAATGAGCATCAAACACTAACATACCTCGGGTTTCAGCCAATGATCCCGTGGCGTGCTTGCTGTGGACCGAGCCTATCAGCAGGGAGGTCTTTGTTCAAGTCCCTCCCTCGGAGAAGTTTATTTCTTCCATGATTTACGAATTACGCCTCGCAAAGCCCATTGGAATTCGCTCGCGAAGCGATCTGATTGGCTAACTTCAGCAGCTGATAAAATGACAACAGGGCGAGATATCCAAATATTCTTTTCCAATTACTTATCAGTATGACCAACCCTCTAACGCTCATATAATACCCGGTTTACGTTGTGTTCCGACCGCCCTGTATACGGAATTCAATGAGGTGGGTGAAAATTGATATTTTCTTATACTTTTATAAATTCATTGAGACACTTGCAGCAAACGAAATTAAGTTTTAAGTTAAGCAAAGTGCTACTGCTGCTAACGGCATAGTCTGAGCTGTTTTGATTCCAAGCGTTTTTTTTTTTTTTTTTTTTTTTTTGCTACTGGCTTTGCGTCGCACCGATTCTGATATGTCTTATGGCAACGATGGGATAGAAAAGGCCTAGCAGTTGGAAGGAAGCGGCCGTGGCCTTAATTAAGGTACAACCCCAGCATTTTCCTGGTGTGAAAAAGGGAAACCACGGAAAACCATCTTCAGGGCTGCCGACAGTGGGATTCGAACCCACTGTCTCCCGGATGCAAACTCACAGTCGCGTGCTCCTAACCGAACGGCCATATCGCCCGGTCAAACGTTTTCCTTCTTTTTCTACTTACTTTACGTCGCACCGACACAGATAGGTCTTATGGCGACTATGGGACAGGAAAGGCCTGGGAGTGGGAAGGAAGAGGCCGCGGCCTTAATCAAGGTACAGCCCCAGCACATGCCAGGTGTGAAAATGGGAAACCACGGAAAACCATGTTCAGGGCTGCCGAATACTGAAAACGTTTTCTACTGTCATTTCTGCTCGTTTAGTCTCTTTATGTATCAAGTGTACAGAGCAAGGTTAAACGCCATGGTCTCCTTTATTTAATTGTGGCCTGAACTGCTTATTGACGAGAGGTAATGTGTGATTTCTTTCAGGATATATTGAAGTGTACGCAACTTGTTACCACGCACATGGATTGCTTAGAAGTCATAATTGTCAGCGTTGCCTACCTGCAGTTAAATAAAAACTAAAGCTTTTCATTCAGTAAAAACGTGATGAAGTACCAAATTAATTTTGTCAAGTGCTGAAGTTTCATAATTTCTTAGTAAATTCACTCGTTGAGTTGAAATAAAATAAAAAGGAAGACAAGTATAACTCATCAAATTATTATTTACAGCTATTTAAATTATTTTTAGGATGTGAATTAATTTTGTGTAGATTTTGCCTATACCTAATTTCCGATCCTTAATTCTGAAATAACGTAAAATTATTGAGCGTAGGCATGAATAAATAAAAACAATGAATAGTAAGAACTAATAATAATAGACTTACCCTTTACGTCAGTTGAATTCTGTAGCCCTACCGTACCCTTCTACTATCTCTAGACTGACTGTGAGTTTAAACTGCTCTCACCCATATGTGTCGCATGTTTTTTCATGAACCTTCAGCTCTAAATTGATCTAAACCTTAATTTGACGAGTTACTTTAAAACTAACATTAGAATTAATTTACCTGGATACGAAGATGATTGCTTGAAAATCGAGATATGGGACCTCCTCCTTTAACTTAGACTGAGTTGATTATTCTCTAATATAAGTATTTCGCCTCTAGCGGCTAATCATTATATCAGTCCTTTAACAATCAGACTATTTTAATCTCCCATTTTAGTTTCTTGTCGGTTACTTAAATAAGTCTCCATACTGAAATAGTGTAAGCTTTTACGGTCAGTCGTATAATGAATATTTTCCGGGCTTTACGCAGTAGTCCACTACACCATCTCTTCCTCTTTGTCTACAGCTACGATAGATATCTACCACATCAAATACACAGTTTATGCTTGTGCAACCTGAAGGAATCTTCGATGAAGGCAGTCTGGAAGAAAGAAGTGCTCCTTGGACCACGGCTCTACAGCCTGGAAAATTATTCGTCAAGTTAATTTTCAACCCTTTTTGGGCACCTGAAGTGTCCAAGGAATTATTTTAATTATTGCTCAAGAGAAAAATTGTGTAAATGAACAGTGAAAGCAAAGCAAAGTCATCTCCGTACAGGCCACGAAAGCCCTTGGAGGAGTGGAAGGTAAAGGCCTCCACTATCCGTAACCTCGGCGCTTGATGGGGTAGAGCGGTTAGCTCTACGCCCGGCCGCCTTTGCCCCAAGGAATTAACCTGGTACTCATTTTTGGTGTAGGCTGGGTAAACCTCAGGGCCATGTGCACCTCCGGAAGTGGAAATCGCATTTCTTTAAGTTTACGACTTCCTGACAGGGATTCGAACCCACGTACTTCCGGGCGAACCGAGCACGCCTTTACCGCCTCAGCCAGGCAGCCCCTGATTAGTGAAAGGAAGGGCTTAATTTTTGGGAAGGGGAGGGGCTGAAGGGAGCACCGATCCCTTACTCTTCGTTAATGCTATCGAAAAAATAAATGATTTGATAGATCTGCTCAATGACCAGAACTTCTTTTTTTTTTTTTGCTAGGGGCTTTACGTCGCACCGACACAGATAGGTCTTATGGCGACGATGGGATAGGAAAGGCCTAGGACTTGGAAGGAAGCGGCCGTGGCCTTAATTAAGGTACAGCCCCAGCATTTGCCTGGTGTGAAAATGGGAAACCACGGAAAACCATATTCAGGGCTGCCGATAGTGGGATTCGAACCTACTATCTCCCGGATGCAAGCTCACAGCCGCGCACCTCTACGCGCACGGCCAACTCGCCCCAATGACCAGAACTTCACACACAGAAAGCAGGATCTATTCCTCAAAGTGGTTTGCGTTATCGTTATATCTCTCGAAATCTAAACTGCATTCACAAAACAATAATAAATATTAACGTAAGACAAATTTACAAATACATTGTGCAGTAAACGAAAGAATGTAGGCCTATCTGTCAATAAAAAGAAATAATATTGTAATCTCATTATGAAAGAGTGTAAAGTTTCGGTGTAGTCACGATCGTCCTCTAATCATACCAGATTTGCTCTCTTCTCCGTCGCAGCTTATTAATTGGTGATAGTAATGGAAACCAGAGCAGTAAATGCCGGCCTCGCGGTGTGGGGGTAGCGTGCCTGCCTCTTACCCGGAGGCCCGGGTTCAATTCCCGACCAGGACAGGAATTTTTACCTGTATCTGAGGGCTGGTTCGAGGTCCACTCAGCCTACGTGATTACAATTGAGGAGCTATCTGACGGTGAGATAGCGGCCCCGGTCTAGAAAGCCAAGAATAACGGCAGAGAGGATCCGTCGTGCTGACCACATGACACCTCATAATTTGCAGGCCTTCGGGCTGAGCAGCGGTCGCTTGGTAGGCCAAGGCCCTTCGAGACTATTGCGCCATGAGGTTTGTGTTTTTCTTTCTTTTTTTGAGCAGTAAATGTTTCATATGCTCATGTTCTATCGTCATCATCGAGAATAGAAAAAATGGTGAGTAACTCACGGTTTTGACCGGGTTTTGATACCCTTTTTGTTAAATTTCATAGATAATAGACAAACAGAAAATAGAAATTAAAATTACATTTAGCAGAAATTAGGCTACTGGATAGTATTACAAAATACTTTTAAGATATTCGATACTGTGTGCGGACCGCAGAATGAGGGTTAAGAAAAGGACTATCCTGCGAAAATCAAGACATCTGGTCACCCTACTTTACATTCATGTGCAGAAATAACGTAGCAGCTTACAGACATGAATTTAAGACGCACACTAATTGTATGTTACATTAAATAAAACTGTTCGTAGGATACCCAGTGCGGTCGCAAGTTCCTGTGTGCATTGTGTCACTCCACAAGTAAGAACATACAAGTAACCGTGACAAAACACAACATCTCTGTATTCAGTGTGCAGGCCAACGAGATAGACTCGTAGCTAGATTGACGACAAAAGCAGTAGACCTACTTCTTCATCCGGCAACACACGTCGCAAATTAGTCACTGCTTGAAAATTGAATGTTTCCACACACGAAATGGTCCTCTCTTCTTCTCCTTTTGCTACCGCGTTTTCCCACACTTGTGGGGTCGCGGGTACGAACTGCGTCGCACATGTGGATTTGGCCCTGTTTTACGGTCGGATGCCCTTCCTGGCGCCAACCCTAAAATGGAGGGATGTAATCACTATTGCGTGTATTTGTGGTGTCTGAATATGATGAGGGGAGCAAAGAGGATAGGATAGATGTAACTCAATGATGAATTTCGGTACCAAGCCACTAAGGCGCTAGTAGTTTCAGTCCCCGATCAGAGATAGCGCCACGGTGCGCATTTTGTGCATACCTCACTGCTATTATCAACAGATAGCGCAGAGAAGTAACATCCGGCGCAGTGACGCACATCCGGTTACGCTTACAGCTCCCCCTCCCCTCTTTTCCCCACGGGCGAGTTGGCCGTGCGGATAGGAGCGCGCGGCTGTGAGCTTGCATCCGGGAGATAGTGGGTTCGAATCCCACTGCCGGCAGCCCTGAAGATGGTTTTCCGTGGTTTCCCGTTTTCATACCAGGCAAATGCTGGGGCTGTACCTTAATTAAGGCCACGGCCGCTTCCTTCCCACTCATATCCCTTGCCTATCCCATCGTCGCCATAAGACCTATCTTTTCAAATTTTGTGGCAGAGCCGGGAATCAAACTTGGACCTCCGGGGGTGGCAGCTAATCATGCTAACCACTACACCACAGCGGCGACTAAAAAAATATATATATATAAATGCTGTAAAAGGCTTCACCACTTCGTCGGTTGTCCACTGATTAATAGACAGCATTTCCAGCATTTTCTCGAATTCGATTAGTTCATTGTATTTTTCTCTTTAGGTACTATTCGCCGAAGAGGTGTTTGGTGATTATTATCAAAAACATTTCCTCTACAACAGCAGTCCCCAAACTGTGGTCCGTCCGCGGACCCCTGGGAAGCCGCGTCGATAATCCAAGGGGTCCGCAATAATAATATAAGTTGTAAGAATTTTAAGTGTGAAGTTTTATTGTACAGACGCAGTTCATAGACCATTATACTAAATTCAGGATTTTTTTTAAATAATCTGCTTTACGTCGCACCGACACTGATAGGTCTTTCGGCAACGATGGGATAGGAGAGAGGTTGGAGTGGGAAGGAAGCGAACGTGGCCTTAATTGTTGCCTGGTGTGAAAATGGGAAACCATGGAAAAACACCTTCAAGGCCGACAGTGGGATTCGAACCCACTAACTCCCGAATGGAAGCTGACAGCTACGTGACCCAAACCGCACAGCCACTTGCTCGGTTAAATTTAGGAATTATGTCTTCACTGTTGTATAAATTACATACAGTAGATTATATTATATGCCACTCTTAACTTGGCCGATAGATGATGCAAGTAAGCCGCGGAAAAAGATGGAATTCTACAAGGCATTGTAAGTGATGTAATTGTGAGACACTTGAATTGCTAGTATCCGCACTCAGACCGTATTTTCCGCCTCTGGGTGAGAAAATCTGGGGGATAAGAATTCCCTTCTTTGAAACTGAACATGAACTGCGCTCCCTTGAGGAAGATCAAGCCGAAGTTTACTGGCAGAGATAAGGTGAAAAATAAATTGAAGTATGAAATGTGTGGAGAATCAGATGGAGTGGCATGTTTCTCTCCAGGAAGTTCCATGAATATATCAAAACTCCACGTCTCTGTTCTACTTGTGGGTCCATAACATCCCCTAAATCCTACAATTTCTAGAAAGGAAATACTATGTTTAATGCCTTTTTTTGCTAGTGACTTTACGTCACACCAATACAGGTAGGTCTTATGGCGACGATGGGATAGGAAAGGCCTGGGAGTTGGAAGGAAGCGGCCGTGGCCTTAAATAATTTACAGCCCCAGCATTTGCCTGGCGTGAAAGTGGGAAAACTATCTTCAGGGCTGCCGACGGTGGGATTCGCACCCACTAACTCCCGGATGCAAGCTCACAGCTGCGCGCTCCTAACCGCACGGCCAACTCGCCTGGTGTTTAATGCCTTTCATGACAACATACCTGTGTGGGTGTATCTTTTCTGCTCTCTCACAAATGAAAATGAAATAGGCCTTACATAGACAGAGCTATTGTAGAGGCTGATCTTCGGTTCGAGTGACTTCGCTTGTAACACGCCTGGTCTTTGGAAAACAGCACCATCCGTAGGCTACTATTGATCCAATAACCGCAACAAGTGAATTTTTCCAAGTAAATTTCCAGATCCACACTGCTATAATTATTAGCGAAGAGTCACATTGTTTCATAATTTCTGTTCATTTATAAAGTATCATTATGTAAAGGAAGTAATATTAGAAGAATTTGCTCTATGTCGCACCGACACAGATAGGTCTTATGGCGAAGCGACGATTGGATAGGAAAGGCCTAGAACTGGGAAGGAAGTGTCCGTGGCCTTAATTAAGGTACAGTCCCAGCATTTGCCTGGTGTGAAAATGGGAAACCACGGAAAACCTTCTTCAGGGTTGCCGAGAGTGGCGTTCGAACCCGCTATCTCCAGGATGTAAGCTCACAGCTGCGCGCCCCTTACCGCACGGCCAACTCGCCCGGCAAAGCAAAGTTAAATTAAACTTTCAAAGATAGTAAATATTAGTCCTAAATTGTACGAATCAAATCAGACATTGTATCATTACAAAATTCTGTTTCTGTCTACTGAATGCAGTACTATGTTCTGTGGCTAAGGGGTTCCTGGACATGCATGCGATGTGTTCAGAAGGCCTCAGAGACAAAACGTTTGGGAGATCCTGCTCTACAGTATAACGGCTCACCCGGAAAGTGATCTTCTCAATTAACATACCGTATGTTTATCTATGTCCGCCTCTGTGGTGTAGTGGTTAGCGTGATTAGCTGCCACCCCCGGAGGTCCGGGTTCGATTCCCGGCTCTGCCACGAAAATTTGAAAAGTGGTACGAGGGCTGGAACGGGGTCCACTCAGCCTCGGGAGGTCAACTGAGTAGAGGTGGGTTCGATTCCCACCTCAGCCATCCTCGAAGTGGTTTTCCGTGGTTTCCCACTTCTCCAGGCGAATGCCGGGATAGTACCTAACTTAAGGCCACGGCCGCTTCCTTCCCTCTTCCTTGTCTATCCCTTCCAATCTTCCCATCCCTCCACAAGGCCCCTGTTCAGCATAGCAGGTGAGGCCGCCTGGGCGAGGTACTGGCCATTCTCCCCAGTTGTATCCCCCGACCCAGAGTCTGAAGCTCCAGGTCACTGCCCTTGAGGCGGTAGAGGTGGGATCCCTCGCTGAGTCCGAGGGAAAAGCCGAACCTGGAGGGTAAACAGATTAAGAAAGGTATATTTTTTAAAGAGGTCGTTTATTTCTCTCTTCACGCCAACTTTTATGGGATGATTGCGCAAGTAGTCTGTCGCCTTCTTTGCTATTCTATTCAACAGACAAAAATATTTTTCAATAAATTGCCTGTTCACATCGGTCACGTAATTACCTCGTGTCCTGAAGGAATTAGAACAATCTTCCTCTTTTTCAGCAGCTCCAATCCACCGTAATTGGCCAATTGCCAACATTTTATGGAACACAATGATTACAAGAAATAGCCTCGCTCACTCGCCTTGCGGGTTTTCCAAGAAATACGCCATTTTCTCTTATCGATTGAATAAACTACTTTGGAATTGACCGTGAAGTGAGAATGAACGCACAACTTGACCTAGAATCTATTTGTCAGGCCTGTTTACTAAGCTTATGTAACGCTTGTATTGTATTTAATACCCACAGACGTCGAACTTTTGTAGTCAACTTTCATGTCTGATCCCACAGTGAAGGAGTAATTTTCAATTGCTTTAAAGAAGCTTAATCAGCATTTCCTTAAGTTTTCTGGTCAAGATATTGAGATAATACTTTAAACAGGCCGTATTAATTTGTACGATACACAAACGATCACTATTTAACTGGTTTTACGCCTCTGCTGGAAAATAAATATATATTATCTAAAAGTATTAAGAGAAATATTTGCCCAGCATTTATGTCATGCTTATCCTCTGTCTTGTTGTGACGCCTGGATATATATTTATAAACTCCGCTTTCTAAATTACAAATGTTTCAAAAGAAAACTTTGAAAATGATGTCTAGAGCCCCAAAACTGAAATCTAATAGAAATATACGACACGAACTTCGTATACCGCTTATTAGATCTCAGATAAACAAAACAGTAAAAATGACGAAATCTAGAATCCTCCTTAGCCACTCAACCGACCGTGGCATCCTACTATTAAAACGGGTCATAAGGACCATGAAGCCGAACACACTTATGACCTTTTTTAAAAGAGGAAAACAACAAATCTTTCGGCCTTTTCCAAATTTAAACCAACTGACACTCAAAATTGGAAATTAATTTTCTTAATAAGTGAGGCTTTCCCTCCACCCCTTTCTAATATTTCGGCATTAACTTTTAAAACTAAAATGGGCAAATAGGGGGGTTTCTTTTCTGACGGGTGGCAAAATACCGCCTTTCAGCCAGATCGACTTTTCCCCCACCAGTGTAGTAAGGGTAAGGGTTATTCTGCCCGAAGGCAGGTCCGAACCTCCGCAGAGGCGTTCCTGAGCCGGAGTTTACGTGCGGTAGGGTGGCCAGTTCCTTTCCGCTCCTCCATTCCCTTAACCCCCCCCCCCCGACCACGCCCAATGTTGCTTAACTTCGGAGATCTCACGGGATCAGGTGTTTCAACACGGCTACGGCCGTTGGCTACCAGTGCAGTAAACAGAGATTTTTCCGACTCATCGGGTATTCTCAGAAACAGATGAGTAATAGTGCATAGTTTTCCCCTGGGACTCCCATTTACTTGCCATCAATACCAAAATAAAACTAAACAAAAACTTCCTCCTCCTTTCCTTTTTCTTCATCCTTTGTCTTTATCGATGCGAACTAGGAAATGCGCGCATTATGTATAAGTTTTGTCATAAACTCGTATATTTTCTGTTTGTTTCTGATATTATTATTATTATTATTATTATTATTATTATTATTATTATTATTATTATTATTATTATTATTATTATTATTATGTTTGAATTAGACGTCCCGCCTAAAAGGAAAAGTGGGTTTTCGGGGTGAGTTAGCGACTAAGGAAGTAGTAGAACATCTGGTATGTTAGATATACTAGGTATAGCAATGACTGTTTCTGATTACAGTAGTTTTCTTATAGCAGCGAGAAACTTAGTTTGATGTTTATGATTACAAATATCAGACTTGTGGAAAAAGATAGAACCCACTATCTCCCGAATGCAAGCTCAGTAACTCGCTCGGTCTTAGTTGAATTTACTGGCAGAAAAATGATAGACATTTTAACAATGTGATGGGAATTTCCATTGTAAATATCTGGGAACATTGGGTGGAAGGAGTGGTACGGTGGCACTTGCAATGTTCGCATGGGACTGCGAAATTCCTAGGAGCGGCTCTGATATTATTTCAGCGTGAGAGAATTGTAATTGGCCTTCTGACTCTCAAGGTTCATCTGTTTCACCCTACGTAGTTTGACTTTTTTTAGGGAAAGTAAATGACTGTCCCATGGCGAAAACTATGCCCTTTTACTCATCTGTTTCCGAGAATACCCGATAAGTCGGAAAAATCTCTGTTTACTGCACTGGAGGGAAAAATCGATCTGGCTGATAGGCGGTATTTTGCCTTCCGTCAGAGATAAAACCCCATCATTGCTCAATTTTGTTGTGAAATTTGAGGTCGGAATGTTGGGGGTGGGGGGTGGGGACCTCCCTTCTTAACAAACGGACCCTTTCAGGGGTTTAATTTTGAGGTTCGTTAGTAAGAGAATTGTTTAACATTTGGAAAAGGCAGAAAGAATTGTTAATTTCCTATTCAAAAAAGGTCGTGAGCCAAGAGCTGCGGTGTTTGAAACACGTGTTCGCCTCTTGGTCCTTACGATCCGTTTTAAGAGTAGGATTGAGTAGTCGATTGTGTAGTTACGGAGGATTCTAGATTTGGTAATCTTTACTATTTTGTTGATCTAATAAGCGGGATACGAAGTTCGGTTTCGTATCTTTTTATTAGATTTCAGTCTAGGGGCTTTTGTCATCTTTCTTAGTGTCTTGTTTTGATAAAAACTTGTAATATTGAAAGTGGAGCTTTAGGAATATAGCCCCCGGCATCACAACCATACTACAGCAGAATGGGTTCGACATATGCTAGGTAAATATTTCTCATAATATTTGTAGATATATATTTATTCTCCACCAGAGGTCTCAGAGCAGCTGCGGTCCATAATTAGTCCAAGATAGTTAATTGTATTGGTCCAAGACAGTGGCATCTGCGGTGCTGGTGCCGAGTCCACTGCCAGACGACGTGGAATACCTGGTCTCTCCAGGGCCGATTCATGTGTCTAGTATGGTATTTGTGGGTTGTTCGGATGATTGGCTGGGTTTTTTCTTTACTAGTTGCTTTACGTCGCAACGACAGAGATAGTCTTATGGCGACGATGGAATAGGAAAGGGATTGGAGTGGGAAGGAAGCGACCGTGGCCTTAATTAAGGTTGCTTCCAGTTTTGCAAACAGGGCCCATTGCGTGACAGGATCCTCATTAGAGATGTGGGCCCGTTGGTATTCCTGATACGGATGGTTTTGAATATTTGCAGTCCTTTTGTTGGAGTTGGGCCGCAACCTCATCTTCCGAGCAGATACGATCTACTACTACTACCGACAGTGTGGGCGGCGGGCGCGTTGGTGGTGTGTTGCGCCACGGCTGTTGGGCCATACTTTGCCTAGTGTGAAAATGGGAAACCACGGAAAACCATCTTCAGGGCTGCCAACAGTGGGTTTCGAACCCACTATCTCCCGAATGCAAGCTCAGTAACTCGCTCGGTCTTAGTTGAATTTACTGGCAGAAAAGCGTGCTTCGTAATTTGGAGCGGGCCGTTGGGCACGTCCCGAGGTGAGACATCACTGATTTGCGTTCCTCCACCTCCTAGTCCACAATTTTCTAGAGGCAATAAACCTCCGTGGTTGCTTTCAGTGTTGCAAACAGGGCCCATCACATGACAGGATCCTCATTAGAGATGTGGGCCCGTTGGTGTTCCTGATAGGGATGGTTTTGAATATTTGCAGTCCTTGTTGTCGGAGTTGAGCCGCAACCTCATCTTCTGAACAGCTACGATCTACTACTACCGACAGTGTGGGCGCCGGGCGCGCAGATGGTGTGTCGCGCTACGGCTGTTGAGCCATAGCATGTTTCCAAAAATGTGCTAGTCCGATGGTGTTGACTAGTACAGATTAAAATGACATCGAAGTATCGAGATTGTAACTCTCCTTGCTATCGTCGCCATAAGACCTATCTGTGTCGGTGCGACGTAAAGCCCCTAGCAAAAAAAGAAAACTCTCCTAGCTTCCTTGAATTTCCAGGTTATACTCCTTCTGAACATTTGGTAGAAACCTTGTGATGATTGAATGGGTGGCCCTAGACTGATTCTTGTTCGGGTTCAGGTTCCACAATTTAATGATAAAGAACGGAGTTCGTAATCCCGTTCCTGTAGCCGTTCCACTTCGTAGGTACACTTGGTTAGGCAGTGCGGGGTTCCGAGCTGCTTCGGTGTAGCTGAGAGTTGACAGGGCATGCAGCCTGGTGAGCGATTTCCAGTGCCCGTATTTCATATGTATTTATGCCAAGTGGTGACAGGCCACTGGCAGACTGGAGGGAAGTGCTTGGCGTAGATGAACACTACTACAGGTTGATAGCCCTACATTTTCTTCCTTCTGGGCTGGGCGAATCCCTGCTCAATTTTCTCCGAAGCTGTGGAACAACTTCATCTTCCATTGAGGATGCAGGCGATGCAGGTAATGGCCAGCGCTAGAGACGGAAAACTATCGATAGTGCTATCGATAGTTATCGATAGTGACCACTATCGTCTGATATCGATAGTCAGTTGCCTACTATCGATAGTCAACGGTCGTTTTTTCGTTTTTTTTTTTTTTTTTTTTTTTTCGTTATTGGCTCATTTTTTGCACTAACAGAAATTGTACAGATGTTTCACTGTTTGGTAGTGACTTTAATATACTGGTTTAAAATTGTGAACTTCATATATAGATGCCCAAAAGGAAGTTACCGTACCTGACGTTTGGAAGTGATTTAGGCGTAGTGAGGATGAAAAGTTAGCTAAGTGCAATGGGTGTGGAATACTGTAATAAATTCCCTGCACCAGAATATCCGTAAATGGAATGATATTAGATCGTTCAGTATTTACAATATTACATTTTTTCCAAACGAATGTATGTGCTACATCACCATTGTTTCCCACAAAATATCTTCCTCACATTCATTAGAAATACCAGGTCATCATGCGAACAATCATTATTACTACTATTAGAATTACCAATATCATTTAGAGATTCATCTTTGATGTAGGCGAGTCACTTATTTTATCATCAGACAAACATTTCTTCCTTTTCGCGCTCGCCATTTCTGTTTACCTTGTCAGCTGGTGAGTCAAGAGATTGTATACCTTATAGGCGAGAGAAGATAAGGCAAATTTTAGGCCAAAGGCTTCACGAAAGCAACTGAAAACTCTCCTGCCATCCGTTCAGAATGCTGTAAAACATTTTTCCAAAGATAATACTATACTCGAGAAAATGTCGGGCGATAGCAAATGAACACTGCAGCTGACGAGAATTTCTCCGGCGGTCAAGTTATGGGCAAGCGCATGCAGCTCGAAAATGTCTCGGACGTGCCACTAAATAGATTTATGAATGATTCCGATTTGAATTTCTGAAATTTCATAGCATGAAATAGTTGTAATTTCTACTGAATTTTTTTGTGGATTGTGTTCAGTAAATGTCCTATTTTCATGCATAATGATATGATTCGTTCCACTTTTTGTAAACTATCGATTACTATCGATAGTAGAGTTCATACTATCGGAAAATATCGATGGCGATTACTATCGATAGTTCGCCGCCTCTAGCCAGCGCTCTACCGTGGAAGGATCGAACCTCGTTGTGGTACAGGTGGCAACGTCCACAGTATCAGGATCGAACCTAGCCATGGTGCCCGTGGCGACTCTGTTGGTTGATTGTCGAACCTCATTGAAAAAGACACGGCCCACTTGATGCGTCGCTCTGCAGCGATGGATCCAGTCGGCCGTGAAAATGAACATATTGAGAAGGAAGTTCACGACTGAATGCGGCTGGTACTGGTAACAATTCTGTGAGTCTAACGGAAACCTTACAGATGACGAGAAGGTTGTAGTATAAAACACCAGCTTTAAAAAGCACATTTCTGCCTAAAAAGTGGCTCGGTATGATCAGTACGAATGAATAAATTTACATGAGTAATACTGTTGCATTCAGAAAAGCGACATTCTGAATTACTATGGAAGGGGCAGCAATAAATCGAAACTTTTGTTTCTCTTTTTTACAGGGTAACTTAAATTAAGTTCAAATATGCCATGGAAATAATGATCTAACCTATCTCTTCGGAGATAGGTGTAACATACGGATAACCAGGGTGATCTATGAATTGAAATTTAGTCAGACATGATAAGAACTTCGTCTGCAGTTCGGAAGAAATAGTTGCCAAATACTGTACTAGAGGAAAAAGAATTCTACAGTATAGATGCAATGCTGACAAGCGGCCATAAACACCAAGGCTGCGACCAACATAGCTGAAGTCTTATTACTGCCGGGGTGAGTGGCTCAATGATAGAGCGTTAGCATTCGCAGCCCAAGTTGGCGGGTTCGATCCCGGCACAATTCAATGGCATCTGAAAGTGTTCAAATACGCCAACCTCGTGTCAGTAGATTTACCTTCAAGAAAGAAGGCTCCTGGGGACAAACTCTTCTCACCATGGCGTGCGTGTAAACCGTAAAAGTGGTTAGTAGAACATAAAGCCAATAGCATTATTATTTAATATAGATTCATGCTTTCGCGACACGTATTGACAAACATAATCATTTGGTATTTTTCCGTGTCAAAGGAAACAAAGAGAAATTCTTTGCGTTTCGCTGAAACTTTGCTCCCATTCCACAGCAACTGGTATCCCGACCCTCAGGACCATTTATCAGGCCACTCAGCCTTCACGCACTACCCACACCACGAACTATTACCATTATTATTATTATTATTATTATTATTATTATTATTATTATTATTATTATTATTATTATTATTAATGCAGCACAACTGAGGAACATTGGACTGTGGTAGCCAAGTTTATCACACCTGAACAGGAACAGAGAAGACTGCGAGTAACCCACCAGAAATCGCGGTCTGACTCTTGTTCAGAGATATTCCGGCAGAATACTTCGAATTTTTTAAATCTTACGTTCCAGCAAACGGTTGCGGACTTCACACGGGCGAGTTCCTGGTATTCCGCCCGGTCGGCTGGGTCGTGGTATTTTTGCCATCTTGTTACGTTTATAAAGAAAGTTTTCATTCCTTCCCTGAAGGGGGGAGGCGGGTCACCTAAAAGGTAACGACTTCTCTCTGGCCAAGAGATTCAGCCGGGTTAAAGATGAAGTGAAGGATTTAGGAGCTGGGTAAGGGATCTGTGGAAATAAGGAGATGGAAGGTGCTTGGCCTATTGGCTAGTTGTATTTGTTCTTTTGTTTCTTCTTTACTTTTTTTCTGTGTTTTTCATTTTTATTATATCATTGTTATTTATCTTTTCCTAGATCTATTTTAATGTGGATCAAATCCTTAAGGAGATCCGGCGTGGTGACGTCTTTTGTGTCACGGTTTAACTGAAGGGTAGCCACAATTCTCAACGGTGCCGGGAAGACTCGGTACCAATGAGGGATTATAACCCGTCGACCCAATTTGGGCCTTGAGTGATATTTCGTAATATATTTCTAACTACAACTGCATTTGTGTTGGTATAGTTGTGAAACATTGAAATTTAGATCGCACTGACCATGATATGGTCGGCAACCCTTAGTGGGGTGGGGTTAGAGCAGAATATCTTTAGGTCTTCGGTAGCGAAGACCTACGGTGTCATAGTTACCTATGTACTTGCTAGGCCGAGCAGCGTTCGTATTTATGTCTCAGCGGGCGCCCGTTTCCTGTGGAGTCCGAAAAATTAGACGACGATCCAGATTATTATTATTATTATTATTATTATTATTATTATTATTATTATTATTATTATTATTATTATTATTATTATTATTATTATTATTATTATTATTATGGGGATACACATGGAGCAGAAAGAGGTTAAAGAAGGTGCCGGAGTGAATGGGTCTATATACAAGATCAAAATTGTATTTAAAACTTAAAAAAGGTTATATTTCTTTAGAATTTCAAAAATTAACAAATAACAACATGACATGTACAATTAGCAATCTTGAAACAAGACCTGGAGAAATCCAAGATTCAGAACTTTAACAATTTTGGGCTTGAAGCCCCTAGTTTTACAGTGTCAGAGATACCGGATCCAGTTTATAAAAACTTTAATTCAAACTAAGGAATCATGTATTCAAGGGCAGAAATCCCCTAATTCAAGAGCACTTGCTCCCTAAATACAATATCAAGCCTCCCAGAGGCACTCTTTACTATTCCAAAAACCTTGGAAAGAGCTAACAGGCTCTCAGTTTCTTACAGCCCGCTCAAGGCAATATTAACTCAAAATGTTACACTCTCTGAATTACAAATAGCAATAGTTTAATACAGGGGTATCTAGTAGCCAACATACAGGGGCTTTACGAAAAAGAACAGGTTAAATAAACGGCCCGAGCACAAATTGAATGGAGGCGAAAACTGCGCTCCAGATAATAGTCTAAAATATAAAATCCTACAAGGCTCTCGGCCGATGAAACAGGGGCTATTCCCAAACTACTGAGGTGGCTCGCATGGAGATCACTTTAACACATTACAGGAGAACACAGTTACGAAAACGTAGTCACCTCAAACCAAGATGAAGGGTAGCTCGAGAGGGTAACTCACTCTCTATCCCCGATTTACAGTTAAAGACTTTAGGAAGTTTACATTAGCCGAAAGAAAGTTTACATTTTAGAAAAGTTTGTTACATAATTAAAGACCTTCCTCTCGAATAAAGCTGCGGAGGTAGCAAGAAAGATAGAATTTGCGTGGCCTCTACCTTATAGATGTTCTGCTGACCGAAGAAAGAGGCGGCTCCGCCTCCTGCCTTAACACACACACACAGAGAAAGACGACGATCAATTGGCAAGGAAACATGAAAAGCCGCAGTTTATATACCCTCAGGGAAGGTTCGAGGGAATTCAGGACGAATCAGGACACGCCTCTTAATTTTTAATGGTAGATTCAAAATTAACAAGAAATGCGGGATTGGTTGAAAATTAATTACCAAAATTTATGATTGATCCGATTCAAAACTGGCGGAAAGAAGAGGAGTGTTGCCAATCCAAAAATAAATGAACATAGATTCAGTTTAAAAACCTAGAAATACGAAACTTCTTTAAGTTGTAAGGTCTTTCACCTTGCACCAGAGTGCCATGACCATAGTTTTGGTAGTGCCATCTGTGGAAAAATGTCCAAACTTCTTGATGTATAGCAAACAAAACAAGGAGAAATTCAATCAGTTTAGAAAACTTCACAATAACACAATTCCTCAACATTTTAGTGGTGACATCTGATAAAAGTTCCAACTCCATGTGGTATCAATTTCACCTTTTGACCGATAGAGGAGTTCATTAAGGCGCTTATTTTGAATGCGCGGCGTTGAGGTGTACCTCCCGGTACAACAATTATTATTATTATTATTATTATTATTATTATTATTATTATTATTATTATTATTATTATTATTATTATTATTATTATTATTATTGAGCCATGAATTTTATCTCCCACCTCCCCATTAAAAACTTGAGATGTATGTTGCTGTGCTATTTAGCTCGTTTTATATCTATTTAATTATGCTTGCTTTCTTTGCATCACCCGCGTTGTTGTGTTATAATAAATGTGTTCTCTCCCTGTTCCTAACTTATGGTTCCACGGTAAGGAATTCTTTCTATCCTGGTGCGCCCTTCTCGCCCGTCTTCTTTTCTTTTCTTTTCTTTTCTTTTCTTTTCTTTTCTTTTCTTTTCTTTCTTTCTTTCTTTCTTTCATGCCCCGCTCGCTTGCGCTTACCCCCTCCCGGTTCTCCGAGAGAGGGAGCGCGCTGACGTAAACCTGGGACATTCCATTCCTGGCAAGACTGTTCGCCTCGCCGGGCTGTGGACAGTGTCCACTGGACACTCAGCTGCTGCACTTTCGGCAAAACACTTGTCTTTCATCGAACCAAAGACAGTGAGGGGGCATGGGATGTAAGATGTTCAGGTTTTCAAAATGTTGCTAGGATGAAGAGAGGAACTAAGTAATGGTAATGTAAAGCATCTTGGTTTGTGGGCTGATAACGGCAAGCTTGGTCTTGAGCTATCATTGAAAAATGTACTTTGAAACTAAGTGTACTTTCTCTTAAATTCTATGTTTCTTTTATCATCAGCTATTGGTGGGCACTTGAGCTTTCGTTATTGATGTTTTGGCTTGTAGTCAAGGTAGGAGCTAAAGAATGGGCTCACGGAAATGATATGTAAAGTGCCAGAATGTTCTGGGCGTTTAGTTTGAGAAGCGATATGCTTCGCTTGCAAATGTACCTAAATGGGATGTCATCTTTATATTGACTTTTAGATGGTGTATTATTTGAGAAATTTTGTGAACTAGATTTCAGCCCAGTGTTATTGTTCGAATATTATCTGGAACCAAGCCAAATAGTTTACGTTGGTGTTAGCCCTCTTGTAGGAAGAGAGAATTATATTGCTGTTTTATATGGGGCTGGTCCCCTACTTACAGGTGAATAATGAAAACGGGTCAAAACCCTCTACTTAAACATGTTAATTCCCAAGCGCTTCCAAACCTGTTCGTTGTTATTAATTTGTAAAATAAATGTTCTATTCTGGCTGTTTAACCTATTGTCTTGAGCATTGTAGTCTCTGGGTTGGACCTTACTTTGTCAGTCCAGATCCTTGGCCCGCACCCCTTTGGGTCGTCCTGCCGGTAGAATTATGGCACAATTACTATTACTATTATTATTATTATTAATCTGGACGTGCTGGCGTAAGATCTCGATTTGGCGGGATACTAACTCTGCCATTACAGCCATTATTGACAATAATACCACTGCCATTGTCGCGCGTACGAAAAGGTGGGATTTCTATAGGCATGAATAATGTATTTACGATCGTTGTTCATCTTATTTTAAAGGTGACCAATAGTCTTGTCTAAATCATTTGCACCGGGCGAGCTGGCCGTGCGGTTAGGAGCGCGCAGCTGTGAGCTCGCATCCGGGAGATAGTGGGTTCGAACCCCACTGTCGGCAGCCCTGAAGATGGTTTTCCGTGGTTTCCCATTTTCACACCAGGCAAATTCTGGGGCTGTACCTTAATTAAGGCCACGGCCGCTTCCTTCCCATTCCTAGACTTTTCCTGTCGCATCGTCGCTACGTCAATCAAATCAATCAGTCACTACTCATCTGCATTTAGGGCAGTCGCCCAGGTGGCAGATTCCCTATCTTTTGTTTTAGTAGCCTTTTCTTAAATGATCGCAAAGAATTTGGAAAATTATTGGTAAGTTATTCCAATCCCTAACTCCCTTCCTATAAACGAATATTTGCCCCAATTTGTCCTCTTGAATTCCAACTTTATCTTCATATTGTGATCTTTCCTACTTTTAAAGACACCACTCAAACTTATTCGTCTACTCATGTCCTCCCACGCCATCTCTCCACTGACAGCTCGGAACATACCACTTAACCGAGCAGCTTGTCTCCTTTCTCCGAAGTCTTCCCAGCTCAAACTTTGCAACATTTTTGTAACGCTACTCTTTTGTCGGAAATCACCCAGAACAAATCGAGCTGCTTTTCCTTGGATATTCTCCAGTTCTTGAATCAAGTAATCCTGGTGAGGGTCCCATACACTGGAACCATACTCTAGTTGGGGTCTTACCAGAGACTTATATGCCCTCTCCTTTACATCCTTACTACAACCCCTAAATACCCTCATGAGCATATGCAGAGATCTGTACCCTTCATTAACAATCATATTTATGTGATTACCCCATTGAAAGTCTTTTCTTATATTAACACCTAGGTACTTACAATGATCCCCAGAAGGAACTTTCACCCATCGACGCAGTAAATAAAACTGAGAGGACTTTTCCAATTTGTGAAACTCATAACCTGAGTTTTAACCCCGTTTATCATCATACCATTGCCCTCCGTCCATCTCACAACACTATCGAGGTCACCCTGCAGCGGCTCACAATCTTGTAACTTATTTATTACACTGTACAGAATAACATCATATGCAAGCAGCCTTATCTCTGATTCCACTTCTTTACACATATCATTGATACAGGTCCAATAATACTGCCTTGTGGAATTCCCCTCTTAATTGATACAGGGTCAGATAAAGCTTCGCCTACTCTAATTCTCTGAGTTCTATTTTCTAGAAATATAGCCACCCATTCAGTCACTCTTTTTTTCCAATAGCACTCATTTTTGCCAGTAGTCTTCCATGATCTATTCTAACAAATGCCTTACGTAGGCCAATCGCAATACAGTCTATTTGGCCTCCTGAATCCAGGATATCTGCTATATCTTGCTGAAATCCTACAAGCTGAGCTTCAGTGGAATAATCTTTCCTAAACCCAAACTGCCTTCTGTCAAACCAGTTATTAATTTCGCAAACATGTCTAATATAATCAGAAAGAATGCTTTCCCAAAGCTTACGTGCAATGCATGTTAAACTGACTAGCCTGTAATTTTCAGCGTTACGTCTATCACCCTTACCTTTATACACAGGGGCTACTATAGCAACTCTCCATTCATTTGGTATAGCTCCTTCAACCAAACAATAATCAAATTAGTATTTCAGATATGGTACTATATCCCAGCCGGCCCCGTGGTGTAGGGGTAACGTGCCTGCCTCTTACCCGGAGGCCCCGGGTTCGATTCCCGGCTGGGTCAGGGATTTTTACCTGGACCTGAGGGCTAGTTCGAGGTCCACTCAGCCTACGTGATAAGAATTGAGGAGCTATCTGACGGTGAGATAGCGGCCCCGGTCTAGAAAGCCAAGAATAACGGCCGAGAGGATTCGTCGTGCTGCCCACACGACACCTCGTAATCTGCAGGCCTTCAGGCTGAGCAGCGGTCGCTTGGTAGGCCAAGGCCCTCCAAGGGCTATAGTGAAGACAACAACAACTATATCCCAACCCACCAGAAATCTTATCAAATCCAGCTGCTTTTCTAGTTTTCAACTTTTGTATCTTACTGTAAATGTCATTGTTATCATAGGTAAATTTTAATACTTCTCTAGTATTACTCACCCCCCCTATCTGGACATTATCCTTGTAACCAACAATCTTTACATGCTGCTAACTGAATACTTCTGTCTTTTGAAGATCCTTGCATACACACTCCCCTTGTTCATTAATGATTCCTGGAATGTCCTTCTTTGAACCTGTTTCTGCCTTAAACTACCTATACATACCCTTCCATTTTTCACTAAAATTTGTATGAGCACCAATCATCTTATCCTTAGCTGACTTCTTTGCTAGATTCAATTTCCTAGAAAGTTCCTTCAATTTCTCCGTACTTCCATAACCATTTCTAACTCTATTTCGTTCCAACCTGCACCTCCTTCTCAGTCTCTTTACTTCTCTGTTACAATATAGTGGATCTTTACATTCCTTACCACCTTTAAAGGTACAAACCTATTTTCACATTCCTCAACAATTGCTTTAAACCCATCCCAGAGTCTGTTTACATTTTTATTTACCATTTTCCAGCGATCATAGTTACTTTTTTTAAACTCCCTCATGCCTGTTTTATCAGCCATATGATACTGTCTAATAGTCCTAATTTTAATATCTGCCTTTCTTTCACATTTATTTTTAACTACAACAAAAACAGCTTCGTGATCACTAATTCCATCTATTACTTCGGTTTCTCAAAGACCTATCTGTGTCGGTGCGACGTAAAGCAACTAGCAAGAAAAAAATCATTCGTGCTGTTTAAGTCCTCTAAGAAGGAGCGAGTGAATAATAATAATAATAATAATAATAATAATAATAATAATAATAATAATAATAATAATAAACTGAAACCCACGACGCAACAGCCTCGAAGGGCCATGGCCTAACGCTGGTCAGTCCGAAAACCTACAGATTACGAGGTGTCGTGTGGTGAGCACGGCGAATTCTCTCGCCGTTATTCTTGGCTTTCTGGACCGGGGTTACTATCTCAACGTCAGGTAGCTCTTCGACTGTAATCCCGTAGGCTGAGTGGACCTCGAACCAGCCCTACGCGGCGCCCGGCAATAATAATAATAATAATAATAATAATAATAATAATAATAATAATAATAACAATAATTTCGTGTGGCTATTGCTAGCCTGGTACAGCCCCTGTAAAGCAGACCCCCAGATCAGGGTGGGTGCCATCTTGTGTGTTTGGGAAAATAGTTGTTATTGTGGTGGGGGATAGTGTTGCGTATGAGTTGCGAAGATATTGGGGACAGCACAAACACTCAGTAGCCGAAGCTAGAGAAATAACCACTTAAGGTTAAAATCCCCGACCCAGCCGGAAATCGGAAAAATCTCTGTTTACTACACTGGCGGGGAAAATCGATCTGGCTGAAAGGCGGTATTTTGCCTCCCGTCAGAAAAGAAAACCCCTATTCGCTCATTTTTGTTTGAATAAGAAAACTGTATTTTTTTTTCTTTCTGTCTATGTCTTCCCTGTTCCTGTCCGGGTGTAATAAACTTTACTACCACAGTCCAATGCTCCTCAGCTATGCTGCATTAATGAATACAATAATAATAATAATAATAATAATAATAATAATAATAATAATAATAATAATAATTCGTGGTTACCACAGTCACGTTCTAGTTCGTGAACCATGGACAACGTTTGAGTGGCCTGGTTAGTGTTCGTGAGACTCCGGATACAAGTTGCTGTCGAATATGAATGGGCATCTGGGACATGTTCTGAGTGTTCTGAGTCATGGGCCTCCTTGTGATCAGACGGCTAGAACTATACAATGCACCGGTGGTCCCTAACCCGTTGGTTGCATGTCGGTGTGGGACTATATGTAAATAAGTTAGTATCCCGCTTGACAGAATTTACTGAGCTCAGAAAATTTTAAGCAAGCCTCGAACCTATGGGAGTAACGGAGCCCCACTTCCATTTGACGGGCGAGGGACTCCTTGGAAACAATTTGGTGAACGAAATAGAAGTCTCTGAGGAGCTATCAATACTAATGGGTCTTTGGAAGAAAGAAAGTAGAACCTGCCAAGTCAGCAAAGAGGACGCGTGTGGATGAGTTGGGATTTATTGATATTCGGGGAAGGAGAGATAACGAGCAAGAAATACGAGATTATGAAGTGTTCTTAACAGGTGTTAAAAAGGGAGGGGCGAGTATGGGGTAGGAATGTTTATCAGGAATGTTTCTGTTTGGCACGTACATGAGCGAATGATGTGGGTAAATGTGGCAGTTGGAGGATTACTTTTTGTACATAATAATGCTATTTGCTTTACGTCCCACTAACTACTTTTTAAGGTCTTCGGAGACGCCGAGGTGCCGGAATTTAGTCCCGCAGGAGTTCTTTTACGTGCCAGTAAATCTACCAACACGGGGCTGTCGTATTTGAGCACCTTCAAATACCACCGGACTGAGCCAGGATCGAACCTGCCAAGTTGGGGTTAGAAGACCAGCGCCTTAACCGTCTGAGCCACTCAGCCCGGCCAAACTTTTTTTTACAATTGGCTTTACGTCGCACCGACACAGATAGGTTTTATGGCGAAGATGGGATAGGAAAGGGCTAGGATTGGGAAGGAAGCAGCCGTGGCCAAGCATTTGCTTGGTGTGAAAATGGGAGACCACGGAAAACCATCTTCAGGGCTGCCGACAGTGGGGTTCGAAGCCACTATCACCCGGATGCAAACTCACAGCTGCGCGCCCCTAACCGCACGGCCAACTCGCCCGGTAGTTGGAGGAATTGGGACGAGAACTGTCACAGTGTATTCACCACGTGAAGGTGCAGATGAGGATGAAGTTGACATATGAAGCACTGAGTGACGTGGTAGTCATGGTAAACAACAATGGGCGATTTCAATGCGAAAGTTGGAAATAGAACTGAAGGATACGAGAAGGTGAATAGTAAATGTGGGGAAGTTGTATGTATGTTCAGTCTTCAGCCCTAAGGCTGGTTGGATCCTCAACAGCTCTGCCATCAGCTGTCATAGATGGCCTAGGCATCACTGAAGAGGCGTACTAGGGAAATGAGGAGTGAGGTAGTTTCCCGTTGCTTTCCTCACTGAGCCAGAAGTTGCTATTACATATCAGTCTGACAAGCCCACTGAAATGCATGCACCAACCGACACTATGAGCAACGTTTTCACACCAATCATAGCAGGGACTGGCTGCATAAGGAATGGCATTACTAGCATCGCTTATACCTCAGTCACTTTCATATTGTCAAAGCCAAGGAAAAGACAGAGACAGATCGATGAAAGTAACAAAATTGCTCTAGCCCATACCAGAAGACATAGTGCACTGTAAACACTAGGAACCGCCAACAAAGGCATGTGGGGAAGTCATGGAAGCTAATAGGAGTGAGAAGCGTTTACTGGACTTCTGTGCTAGTATGGGATTATGAGTCACGAATGCATTCTCCAAGCAGGCTATTCACCGCTACGCGTGGAATGGTAGGGGCACCAGGTCCGTAATAGACTATATCACAACCGAATTTGAATGCAGAAAATCTGTTAGGAATGTGTGGGTATTCCGAAAGTTTTCGATGATGCAGATCTGATCTGTAATGGACTAAGTATCTCTAGTCCTAGGGTAGAGAAAGTGAAATCTATCTGCAGACGAACAAGAGTAGACAATCTCCAGGACGAGCATATTAGACAGAAGGTTTGAAAAATACTTGCTCCATGTTCAGTCTCCAACATTCGTATATTCCGTACTTCATAGGTTTAATTGTTTTTGGAAAAGTTTCTGCCTACAAACAAGGATTTTCTACCTTAGAAGTGAAGCTTCCACGGTGTGAAGAATTATTTAATTTAATTTCCGGGTTTCTGCCTGGGAGACTGATTACCTCGGATCGAGTAGGGGTATTTCAGTCGCCTTGACAAAGAATACTGCAATGTATTCGAAACGTCGGCAAACTGTGCGTGATATGCGTACAAGTACAACACGGTTCAATCCGGAAATTAAATAAAATAAAGGATTCTCTACAACAAACTTCAAATCACTTAAACATGAAAAAAGTGAAGAAGAGTTTGCTTAACGCTAAACGTTAAAAACTGGACTGCAGTTCACCACCTTTGTTTCAAATCATTAACTGTAGAGAGATAATTAATTAGGAATATTTTATGTTACCATGGAATGCGGGTCCTTGGCTGAATGGTCAGCCTACTGGCCTTCGGTTCAGAGGGCCCCGGATTCGATTCTTGGGATTGGGGGTTTGTGTTCTGTCTGTCTGTTAGGTCATCAGCCCAGAGGCTGGTTGGATCCTCAAATAGCACCACCAAAAGTTATGCGGTTATAAGGAAACCGCAAAAACCAATGGCAGCACCAAAATGAGGCCTACTAGGCAAGATGAGGAGTGAGGTAGTTTGCCATTGCTTTCCTCACTGGGTCAGAAAGCTCTATTGCAGCACGACCGACCCTATGAGCAACACCTTTCATAACACTCAGATGCACTAGTCGTGCTTTGAATGTCGTTACTCAGCACCACCCATACCCCAGCAGCTTCCATATTGTCACAGCCATGGATGAGACTGGGACTTCGGTGAAAGCTACACTTTACTCTGGCCTGTGCCAAAAAATGGATACAAAAGTACTGTATCCATCAAGAAATGGCAGCAGGCAAGTGTTTGTGTTAGTCCGAATATACTCCTCTTCACAAACACACACACACACAACACATCACAGTACTTACGATCACAGAGGCACATAGTAATGGATAAATCCTTCCACATAGGATTTTTCGCCAGCAAGGTCAACCAGCCACGAAACGTGTCTAAGTCTATATCTGTGACACAGATCGCAGAAGTATTTTGCCTGTTCTGTTGCCACTCATCTCTGGTAGGTGGCATTACTGCAGCAATTATGCAAAAATTAATCTGCCTTTGACGGGTCCGAAAGCTAGTTGTGAATTTTAAAAGATCAAAACAATTCGAACCGTAGCATGAGTGTTTTTTATTTTACTTGTACTTATTTTTTGTTGTAAAACGTAAAGATATTCTCTCTCTCTCTCTCTCTCTCTCCACCTCTTATCATAGTTGCAGCATTGGTTATAAAAATAACAGAAAAAGCGAACATTTGTCAAGCCGTGAGTGGCAAGACGGGAAGATTCTCAGCACATGAAAAGACTAACAAAAACGGCAAGCGCCTCATCGAACTCTGTCAACAACACGACCTGAAAATCATGTCAATATCCCAATGTCAACCCCAATAAGCTCTTCACATAGAAATCACCCAACACCTATTGCGGCAAACACCAGATCGATCATGTCGCCATCTCCTTCCCAGCACAAAAAGAAGTACACAACGTCCAAGTCCGCAGAGGAGCCAACATTGCCTCGGACCATCATCTAACAAGAATCAAAGTGAAATTTACCCCCGAAAAGCTTCTACCAGAAATCCAAGGCAAACAATGAATTGGACATAACACAAATAAAAACATCAAATCTCAGGGAAACATGGGAAAATATCCCAGCAAAAACTTGGCACGAATTCCACGACAAAAACATGAAGAGTGTATCAGAACAAATCCCACAACAGAAGAAGAGCAGACACACAGTTTGGAACACCGAATGTGACTACGCCATATTGAAAAGAAAAAAATGCATACCAGAAGTTCATCAGCAATCGTACACCTGAAAACGAGGAAAAATTCCGCGAAGTCCGCAGACAGAATTCTAAACTCATCAACAAACCAAGAAGACCAACTGAAGTCGGCGGAACAGGACTTCCGCAACGACAACACCAGAGACTTTTACAGAGTCTTCCGCAATAGATTAAATGGGTACACGCCCAAGAACCTCTGCTTCAGAAAACAACACGGAAAATTGGTACTCACAGATGACGAAAACACCAAGGAACTCGTGAGATACTTCGAGTCACAACTAAACTGCCCAGAACAAAGAGAAAGGTTTCCATATATATACCCCACCCGAATCCAAACCCAGACTCATCCCCACCTACACAAGAGGAAATATACCGACACATACAGCCACTGAAAAACAACAGGGCATCCGGAGACGATGGCATCGTAGCAGAGCTTCTTAAATATCTGGGAAATGATTCACTCCAAGAACTCACACAAATCATACAAGAAATTTGGACAGCTGAGAAACTACCAGAAAATTAGACAAAGACCCTCCTCGTTCTACTTCACAAAAAGATGTGAATAATTACAAGGAAATTTCCCTGGTGTAAGTCGCATAGAAAATCCTCTCCGCAGCCCTCCTCCAAAGAACACAGGAACAACTAGAAACACTCACAGGCGAATACCAAGTGGGCCTCAGGCCCCACAAATTCTGTGCAGAACAGATACTCAAACCGAAAACCATCTTGGAACTACGATACACCAGAAAACAACCCACAATCTGCAACTTCGTGGACTTCCAGAAAGCATACGACTCCATTGACCAGCAATCTCTCTTCTAAACACTGAGTGAATACGGAGTGAACAACAAGACTCAAAAAATCATCAGACTAACTCTCATCAAACACAACCTCCCAAGTAAAATTCATGGGAAATATATTTGAAAATTTTCAGATAAAAATCGGTGTCCGATAACGAGATGGACTTTCCCCACTACTCTTTAACATAGCCCTGGACAAAATCA
The DNA here is from genome assembly GCF_040414725.1 of Anabrus simplex. Lineage (NCBI taxonomy): Eukaryota > Metazoa > Arthropoda > Insecta > Orthoptera > Tettigoniidae > Anabrus > Anabrus simplex. Next base: position 1,132,819,861 of record NC_090266.1, read on the forward strand.
TGAGAGATGGGAACAAGCTCTAAAAGCTCAAGGAAACTGGCAACCATTAAGTATGAGAAAACATGTAAAAATCTCCTGTCTCGCTTTCGCGGATGATCTAGCGATCCTCGCAACAAACGAACAACAGACAAATTCTTTTTTTTCTTTTTTTTTTTGGTCTTGGCGACGATGAGACAGGGAAGGGCTGGGACTAGGAAGGAAGTGGCCGTGGCCTTAATTAAGGTACAGCCCCAGCATTTGCCTGGCGTGAAAATGGGAAACCACGGAAAACCTTCTGCAGGGCTGCCGACAGTGGGGTTCGAACCTACTATCTCCCGAATACTGGCCGCACTTAAGCGACTGCAGCTATCGAGCTCGGTACAACAGACAATCAGTCAAATCGAAATCTTCTAGAAATGCTCAGAAAACTTCGGCCTACAAATCTCCTTCTCAAAAACCAAGGTCATGTGCAACCACTGCAAACTCCAAAATTTGAACAAGAAATTTGGCACAACCGAAAAAGTAACTGAGTTCCGATATCTCGGAGAAATTGTAGTACCAATAGGAAAAGAACAGAAGGCCCTCGAAGTCCGCATCCAGAAAATCAAGCGAGCCCTCGGCCGAACGCAAAACGTTTAGGCCTACAAAGAAAAAAGCCTCTTAATCTTAACCAAAATTCGACATTACAACACCGTAATCAAACATGAAATACTATACGCGAGTGAAACTGAATCTCTACAAAAAAAAAAAAAAAAAAAAAAAAAAAAAAAAAAAAAAAAAAAAAAAAAGCACTCGAAGACGTCCTGAAAGAGGAACGTAAAATCATCAGAAAAATTATCGGCCCAAAACTGACTGACGAAGGATACCGACTGCAATTTCGTACGAAAACCGAGTTGCTCTCAAACGTTGCGGACGACAACAGAAAAAGACGCCTGAAGTTTTACGGACACAACAAACGCCGTCCAGAAAACAGATTGACAAGAATCATAGAAGCAACAGAAAACATCAAAACAAATAGGGAGACATCGGAAATCCGCCAAGACCTGGAAAAATCAGGAATCAAAGTGGCCGACATCGCAGACCGAACCTGCTACAGAACGAAAATCAGCAAGTGGGGAAGTAGAGTCAAAGAGAAACCACAAAAAGAAGACAGGAGCCAAGTGGACAGAAAAACGAAGGACTACGATGAGAGAAAAATTGAAGGCTGCCTGGCAAAGAAGGAAATACACAACTTCTAAGTGAGCTTTGCGAGATCAGTTTTCTGGTCTGTTTCGCATCTAATAATAATAATAATAATAATAATAATAATAATAATAATAATAATAATAATAATAATGTATTATATGATTAATATTGAAAACCTACAACCTGTTTTCCAGTCATTGACCGCGTCAGGGATGGAAAGAATAAAGCCCCATCTTGCGGCGAGGATGGGAATTGTGCCGGCTGCCGAGGCCAAGTCGCACTCCTCTGGAGCAATGATTAACGAATGACAGATGAAATGAAATGATATTGGAGAGTGTTGCTGTAATGAAAGACGACAGGGAAAACCGGAGTACCCGGAGAAAAACCTGTCCCGCCTCCGCATTGTCCAGCACAAATCTCACATGGAGTGACCAGGACTTGAAACACGGAACCCAGCGGCGAGTGGCCGACGCGCTGCCGCCTGAGCCACGGAGGCTTCTATTATTATTATTATTATTATTATTATTATTATTATTATTATTATTATTATTATTATTGTTATTATTATTATTATTATTATTATTATTATTATTATTATTATTATTATTCATGTTTGTGGGTTACTGTAGTCACGTCCTAGTTCGTGAACCGTAGGCAACGGCTGAGTGGCCTAGTAAGTGGTCCTGAGAGTCGGGATACCAGTTGCTATGGAATGGGAGTGGGCATCTCGGACATATTCTGAGTCCTGGCCCTCCTTGTGCTCAGGCGGCTAGGACTATACAATTCACCGGTAGTCCATAACCCGTTAGAGGAGAGATCCTCACTTGGACTATGTGCAAGTAGGGTAGCATCCTGCTTCATGAATTTACCGAGCTCAGAACATTTTTAAGCAAGCCTCGGATCTATGGGAGTAATGGAGTCCCACTCCCATTTGACAGGCGAGGGACTCCTTGGAAACAACTTGGCGAACGAAATGGAATTCGAAGGGGAGCTATCAATATTAATGGGGCTTATGGAAGAAAGAAGGTAGAACTGGCTGAGTCAGCAAAGAGGATGCATCTGGATGTGCTAGGAGTAAGTGATATTCGGGTAAGGGGAGATAATGAGGAAGAGATAGGAGATTATAAAGTGTACTTGACGGGTGTTAGAAAGGGAAGGGCAGAGTCTGGGGTAGGGCTCTTTATCAGGAATACCATTGCACGCAACATAGTTTCTGATAGGCACGTAAATGAGCGAATGATGTGGGTAGATTTGTCAGTTGTAGGAATTAGGACAAGAATTCTGTGTCCGTGTATTCACCATGTGAGGGTGCAGATGAGGATGAAGTTGACAAGTTTTATGAAGCATTGAGTGACATCGTGGTCAGGGTCAACAGCAAGGATAGAGTAGTGCTAATGGGTGATTTCAATGCGAGAGTTGGGAATAGAACTGAAGGATACGAAAGGCTGATTGGTAAATGTGGGGAAGATATGGAAGCTAATGGGAATGGGAAGCGTTTGCTGGACTTCTGTGCTAGTATGGGTTTAGTTGTTACGAATAAATTCTTCAAGCCTAAGGCTATTCACCGCTACACATGGGAGGCTAGGGGTACCAGATCCATAATAGACTATATCTTAATCGACTTCGAATTCAGGAAATCTGTTAGGAATGTACGAGTTTTTCGCGGATTTCTCGATGATACAGACCGCTATCTGATCTGTAGTGAACTAAGTATCTCTAGGCCTAGGGTAGAGCAAGTGAAATCGGTCTGCAAACGAATAAGGGTAGAAAATCTCCAGGACGAGGAAATTCGACAGAAGTACATGGATATGATTGATGAGAAGTTTCGAACAGTAGACAGTAAGCAGGTTCAGGATATAGAAAGTGAATGGGTGGCATACAGGGATGCTGTAGTAGAAGCAGCAAGGGAATGCCTAGGAACAACTGTGTGTAAAGATCGGAAAAGGCAAACATCTTGGTGGAATGATGAGGTGAGAGCATCCTGTAAACGTAAAAAGAAGGCTTATCAGAAAAGGCTCCAAACAAGGGCCGAGGCAGACAGGGATTTGTACGTAGATGAAAGAAACAGAGCGAAACAAATAGTTGTTGAATCCAAAAAGAAGTCATGGGAAGATTTTGGTAATAACCTGGAAAGGCTAAGTCAAGCAGCAGGGGAAACCTTTCTGGACAGTAATAAAGAATCTTAGGAAGGGAGGAAAAAGCAAATGAACAATGTTTTGAGTAATTCAGGTGAACTCATAATAGATCCCAGGGAATCACTGGAGAAGTGGAGGGAATATTTTGAACATCTTCTCAATGTAAAAGGAAATCATACTGGTGGTGTTGCAAACAGCCGAGCTCATGGGGAGGAGGAAAATGATGTTGGTGAAATTATGCTTGAGGAAGTGGGAAGGATGGTAAAAAAAAAACTCCATTGTCATAAGGCAGCAGGAATAGATGAAATTAGACCTGAAATGGTGAAGTATAGTGGGAAGGCAGGGATGAAATGGCTTCATAGAGTAGTAAAATTAGCGTGGAGTGTTGGTAAGGTACCTTCAGATTGGACAAAAGCAGTAATTGCACCTATCTATAAGAAAGGGAACAGGAAGGATTTCAACAACAACAACAACTATCGAGGTATCTCATTGATTAGTATACCAGGCAAAGTATTCACTGGCATCTTGGAAGGGAGGGTGCGATCAGTCGTTGAGAGGAAGTTGGATGTTCACCAGTGTGGTTTCAGATCACAGAGGGGCTGTCAGGATCAGATTTTCAGTATGCGCCAGGTAATTGAAAAATGCTACGAGAGGAATAGGCAGTTTCGTAGATCTAGAGAAAGCATAAGACAGGGTACCTAGGGAAAAGATGTTCAGTATACTGGAGGACTATGGAATTAAAGGTAGATTATTAAAATCAATCAAAGGCATTTATGTCGACAATTGGGCTTCAGCGAGAACTGATGTTAGAATGAGTTCTTGGTTCACGGTACTTACAGGGATTAGACAAGGTTGTAATCTTTCACCTTTGCTGTTCGTAGTTTACATGGATCATCTCCTGAAAGGTATAAAATGGCAGGGAGGGATTCAGTTAGGTGGAAATGTAGTAAGCAGTTTGGCCTATGCTGACGACTTGGTCTTAATGGCAGACTGTGCCGAAAGCTTGCAGTCTAATATCTTGGAACTTGAAAATAGGTGCAATGAGTATGGTATGAAAATTAGCCTCTCGAAAACTAAATTGATGTCAGTAGGTAAGAAATTCAACAGAATTGAATGTCAGATTGGTGATACAAAGCTAGAACAGGTCGATAATTTCAAGTATTTAGGTTGTGTGTTCTCGCAGGATGGTAATATTGTAAGTGAGATTGAATCAAGGTGTAGTAAAGCTAATGCAGTGAGCTCGCAGTTGCGATCAGCAGTATTCTGTAAGAAGGAAGTCAGCTCCCAGACGAAACTATCTTTACATCGGTCTGTTTTCAGACCAACTTTGCTTTACGGGAGCGAAAGCTGGGTGGACTCAGGATTCGTAAGTTAGAAGTAACAGACATGAAAGTAGCAATAATGATTGCTGGTACAAACAGGTGGGAACAATGGCAGGAGGGTACTCGGAATGAGGATATAAATTCTAATTTAGGAATGAACTCGATGGATGAAGCTGTACGCATAAACCGGCTTCGGTAGTGGGGTCATGTGAGGCGAATGGAGGAGGATAGGTTACCTAAGAGAATAATGGACTCTGCTATGGAGGGTAAGAGAAGTAGAGGGAGACCAAGACGACGATGGTTCGACTCGGTTTCTAACGATTTAAAGATAAGAGGTATAGAACTAAATGAGGCCACAACACCAGTTGCAAATCGAGGATTGTGGCGACGTTTAGTAAATTCTCAGAGGCTTGCAGACTGAACCCTGAAAGGCATAACAGTCTATAATGATAATGTATGTATGTATGTATGTATGTATGTATGTATGTATGTTATTATTATTATTATCATCATTATTGTTGTTGTTATTTGCTAGTGGCTTTACGTCAGACCGACACAGATAGGTCTTATGGCATTATATTATTATTATTATTATCATTATTATTATTATTATTATTATTATTATTATTATTATCAAGCCTTGGAGGAGTTGCCCTGACCAAATTATGAGCCTCAAACTGATAATGGATTACAACAGAAAAAGAAGGCCTATGATTGGATTCATAGGAAATCTTTATTAAAATTTTACGACACATGGGATTACATCCTAAATTAGTAAATATGATAAAATTAACTCTTACATAGACCAAATCAAAAGTGAAGTTCAGAGGCGAATTATCAGACCCATTTGAAGTAACTACTGGGTTACGGCAGGGTGATGGCTTATCAGTATCACTATTACTATTTACTGTAACTGTGCACTAGAAATGGCAATGCGAGAATGGTTTAGGAAATGCCCTCCAAATATTAAAATAGGTTGGAAGATCCAAACAAGTCCGACTCGTTGACTGAATGGTCAGCGTACTGGCCTTCGGATCAGAGGTCCCGGGTTCGATTCCCGGCCGGGTCGTGGATCTTAATCGCATCTGACTAATTCTTCTGGCTCGGGGACTGGGCGTTGGTGTCCGTCCCAACACTCTCCTCTTCATATTCACACTACACTACCACCCACCACAGAAACACGCAATAGTGATTACATCCCTCCACATAGGGTTGGTGTCAGGAAGGGCATCCGGCAGTAAACTGGGCCAAATCCACATATGCGACGCAGTTCGCACACGTGTGGGAAAAGAAGTAGGAAAAGAAGAAGAAGAAGAAGAAGAAGAAGGAAAATCTAAACAAATTGCCTTGGTTTTTCAGATGACATGGCGTCGCACCGACACAGATAGGTCTTACAGCGACGATGGGATAGGAAAGGGCTAGGAGTGGTAAGGAAGTGGCCATGGCCTTAATTAAGGTACAGCCCCAGCATTTGCCTGGTGTGAAAATGGGAAACCACGGAAAACCATATTCAGGGCTGCCGACAGTGGGGGTTGAACCCACTATCTTCCGAATACTGGAAACTGGGCGCACTTAAGCAATTGCAGCTATCGAGCTCGGTAATTCAAATTTCAGAGCTTTACACCTTTGCAAATAAAATTGGCCTTAAAATATCATTTGAGAAAACAGGAATTATGCTCCAAAAATACCAACACCATTAAAAGAAATACATATTAACGGTACTAAAATTGAAATTGTAACATAATTCAAATATATAGGTGAGTTAATACCAAATAATTTAAATGAAAAAAACATTCAATTCATATAAGGGCAAACAAGTTATCTAAGGCACAAAAATTGACATAGGAAACTTAAAAAAGAAATGCTTATCCATTTAATGCAAAAAATCAAACATTACAATACAGTCATAAAGCCAAAAGCCCACATATGCCGCAGAAACATTATTCCATCTTAACGAACAATCCAAAACTGACAGATTACAGAAGATAGAAAGACGAATTGGAAGAACTTGTATCAGTAAAAGCTCGTACTACTCGTACTACTGTTTCAAATTCGTGGCAGAGAATCGAACCCTGGCTTCCGAGGGTGGCAGGTAATCACTACAACACAGAGGCGGACAGCTCCGACTATACGTACCATAATACGCTAATTTACCAGCAAATAACATGTTTAAAATCTGAAATGTGAAATATTTTTGTCACAAAACATAGACCTATTTTATCGAGGATTGTGGCGACGTTTAGTAAATTCTCAGAGGCTTGCAGAAGATAGAAAGACGAATCGGAAGAACTTGTATCAGTAAAAGCTCGTACTACTCGTACTACTTTTTCAAATTCGTGGCAGAGGATCGAACCCCGGCTTACTTAATCTGCTTACCCTCCATGGTTGGTTATTCCCTCGGGGATCCCACCTATACCGCCTAAAGGGCAGTGTCCTGGAGCTTCAGACCCTGGGTCGGGGGATACAGCTGGGGAGGATGACCAGTACTTCGCCCAGGCGGCCTCACCTGCTATGCTGAACAGGGGCCTTGCGGGGGATGGGAAGATTGGACGGGATAGACAAGGAAGAGGAAAGAAGTGGGGGAAACCACGGAAAACCACTTCCAGGATGGCTGAGGTGGGAATCGAACCCACCTTTCCTCAGTTGACCTCCCGAGGCTGAGTGGACGCCGTTCCAGCCCTCGTACCACTTTTCAAATTTTCGTGGCAGAGCCGGGAATCGAACCCGGGTCTCTGGGGGTGGCAGCTAATCACACTAACCACTACACCACAGAGGCGGACACAGTACATTACCACACAGTCAAATGGGAACCGATATACAATGATAAGTCAAAATGGCGCCACATTCTATGATGGAGTTAAACGTAGTAGTAGTGTGGTTAGCTGCCCCTCCCCCCCCCCCCCCCCCCGGAAGCCCGGGTTCGCTTCACGGCTCTGTCACGAAATTTGAAAAATGGTGCGAGGGCTGGAACGGGGTCCACTCAGCCTCGGGAGGTCAACTGAGCCGTGAGGGGTTCGATTCCCTCCTCAGCCATCCTTGAAATGGTTTTCCGTGATTTCCCACCTCTCCAGGCAAATGCTGGGATGGTACCTAAGATAAGGCCACGGCTTCTTCCTTGCCCATCCCCTTCAATCTTCCCATCCCCCACAAGAACCCCGTTCATCATAGCAGGTAAGGCCGCCTGAGCGAGGTACTGGTCCTCCTTCCCACTTTTATTTCCAACCAATGTCTCACGCTCGAGGACACTGCCCTTGAGGCGGTAGAGGTGGGTTCCCCCTGCTGAATCTGGGGTGAAAAACAACCCTCGAGGGTAAACGAATTAAATAAACAAAGATATAGAAGAATATTAAGAGTCTGAGAGATGGAATCGATATCAAAATATTTTTTTCCCTCACTCAAGCGCTTAATAACGAACTAGAGAGATTTCTGCAGCATCGAGAACAAGAACAACGCCTGCAGCAGCAACGCCGCCGCCGCAGACGATGATTTGAACTCATTTGTATCAATATACGGTCATATAGACAGTGGTGGGAAAGGTACAAGAAAAAGTAATTGTGTGAAATAGTTACCTCAGAAATACCGGTATGTCACTAGCAAAAAAAAAAAAAACATGCAAGATGTCGATAAACACACGTGTTGCTAAAACCAACTAAAACTTATGTCGCATATAGATGAAGTACCCAGTCCTTGAGCCAGAGGAATTAACCATACGCAGGTAGAATCCTCAGCTCAGCAGGGAATCGAACCTGGGGTCCTCTGAACGTCTGAACCGAAGGCCCAAAACGCTGACCCAAGATTTCTGTTCAGGGTTACAATCACTTTTAGATACTTTTCGACATCATGTGTTGGCAACATTGAATTGCCGGCAGTTTTTGAATTTCGAGGTTATCTATAGGTATTTACATAGTGCTAGCGATGGGTCGAACCAGTTCATTAACTATGAACTACTTCACTCATTCGCACTCTTTACTGTGAACCGTTCCAATGAAGTAGTTCGTCCATGAAGTAATCAAGCCTGATGAAGCTGCTAAGTATGTCGTTCAGCAGCGACTTCGTTCACAGTATCGCACTCAGTCAATAAAGCTTCACAATACTTTATAATACTGCCAACAGATGGCAGAGCTATGTAATCATGGACCAAATGGCTTACCTGCTTACAGCATCTAGATGATGGTTAATAGGGACAGGGAAAAGATAAATAGGGAGACCTGTCTTATACAACGAAGGAAATACATTTAATCTAGGGTCATCTTATTCGCATGATGCACTCAACAGTGTCTTTATCTGCCACGTGATACCTTGTTTAGCTGTACCAAGGCCGCACTAGATATCTAGTTGGCCTTGGCTGTACTCTGGGAGAAAACACCAGGGTTACCAACGTTATTCATCATATCATAACATTTTTCCTTTTAAAAATTCAATCCGAAAGAGAATGAAAATGACTACCACTGCCATAAACGTCTATTTATCTACCTTGATGAATCTCCTGTGGGCGGGGAGATAGAATAACACCCACGGTATCCCTTGCCTGTCGTAAGAGAAGGGGGCCAGGGGCTCTGAACTTTGGAGCCTGGGTTGGTGACTACGGGGCCTTTAGCTGAGTCCTGGCATTGCTTCCACTTACTTGTGCCAGGTTCCTCACTTTCATCTATCCTATTCGACCTCCCTTGGTCAGCTCGTGTTCTTTTCCGACTCCGACGTTATTAGAGCATTCGAGGCCTAGGGAGTCTCATTTCCACGCCCTTCGTGGCCCTTGTCTTCCTTTGGCCGATACCTCCATTTTTCGAAGTGTCGGATCACTTCAGTTTTTTTTCTCTCTGGTTAGTTTTAACAGAGGACGGTTGCCTGGTTGTATTTTCTTTTAAAACAACAACCACCACCACCACCACCACCACCATCACCACCACCACCACCACCACCACCACCTTTCATATAGTGTACTGTCACTAACAAGTAGCTCTCATTTTTAATTGAAGTCCACTCATCCATTGTCAATACAACCGCTTCTGCAGACGACATTACAAGCATAACACAAGTGTGCGAAGTGGTGAAAGTTTTCAAAGATTGTACTGAGGAAATGAGCAATGAAAGACTGGTCACTGCGTCAAAAGTTATACTCCTCATTCGGTCATTGAAAAGATGGTGTTGCAGATTTGCCAATAACTCTGATATTCGTGGTGATGTGAAACAGATGGCCGAGAAGCTAGTGGAAGAGCTAAATCGTCGTACTTAAAGCACTCTAGGAGAGGCGATTCCAGCTTCAGGTCTTTAAAAGTGATATAAAGTCCGTTCATTTTGATTTTTTAAATTTAATTACACAGCTGGACTCTGCTAAAATACCCAGTGATTTTACGCATTGGTGCCGACTACTGTGTCTATAAACTTATATTGTTTAACTGTGACTTTCCCATTGTAATGTATCTTAATGTTTACAATTTATTTACTAATCAAGACCCTTTTTAAGCCTTGAGGAGGTACTATGACTGATGATGCCCTCAATGAAGGGCAAAACATGTCTCAAATGGATTTAATAATAAATTCCTAAGCGTAAAAAATTTATAATGTATTGAATAGGTGACACAATAAACCCTTTAGCATCCTGCATTAGTCTATTCTCCAAAGTTTTAATTTCAAGTGGCTATTTCTAGCCGAGTGCAGCCCCTTGTAAGGCAGACCCTCCGTTGAGGGTGGGCGGCGTCTGCCATGTGTAGGTAACTGCGTGTTGTTGTGGTGGAGGATAGTGTGATGTGTGAGTTGCAGGGATGTTGGGGACAGCACAAACACCCAGCCCCCGGGCCATTGGAATTAACCAATGAAGGTTAAAATCCTCGACGCTGCCGGGAATCGAACTCGGGACCCTCTGAACCGAAGGCCAGTACACTGACCATTCAGCCAACTAGTCGGACATTCTCCAAAGTGAAATTTTGATTATGTGACAAATATTCATACAAGGATGATACACTTTAGGCTGTGGATTCAAGGCATTCTTTACTTATAAGAAGTGATACAAAGTCCGTTCATTTTTATATTTTTATTTAATTAGTCTATTCCCCACGTGCAGTTTTGTTTAATTAATTACCGGTACCATAAGTGTTGTGTGAGATGAACACTCCTGCAAGGAAGATACTCTTTCGACTGTGGATTCAGCGCATTTTATACTTCCAGATTCACAAGGTAAGCATTTTATTTGCATGTCTGCTGTGGTCACTCTGTCGGGTTGTCCGTGTGTTCGTATGTTATCATTAACGGCGTAATAACACAGTTGACAGGTAGGATGGGACTGGGAGTAAAGGAGGAAATGAATTACGTAGCTAGTCAGAGTAGGGAAGAGAGAGAGAGTGAGCGAGCGACAGACGAATCGAAATGAAGTTTGAGAACTGTGAATGATATGAAGTGTGAGAACTGTGAAGTGTTTGAACTACCAGTTCATTGAAAATGAGTGGTTAGTTCACACTTCATAGGAGTGAAGCGTTCATTTTGAACGACTCATTCACGAGCTACCCATCACTATAGATAGTGCCCTGAACGATAAGAGTATTAAGTAACAAGATACTGTGAGTAATAAAAGTATTATAAAATCATAAACACTTCTTGGGTTTAAGACTAAGTTGTTTTTAGAATTAACTATTACTGTTTGGCATCCTATTTGTTGTTATTATATTAATTTTCCTCATTTCTTGGTTACCGTATATTTTTATCGTTTTTGTTCCATATTATCTCACTATCACTAAACGTGAGAGAATCTCTCTCGAATGGCTTATCAGAACCTGACATAGAGTGTCAGCCCCTTAAAGGAAATAATAGGGCCTATGTTAATTTCTTCAGCACTTTTTTTTGTGAATTTTAGTTGAAAAGGTGAAAAGGTGTAAAGGACCTTATAACTCGTAAAGACTCCTACTTGTCAACCCCTTAATGCATGTTGTCAAGTCATTAAACTAATGATAATAATAATAATAATAATAATAATAATAATAATAATAATAATAATAATAATAATAATAATAATAATAATAATAATAATAATAATAATAATAATCAGAACCCAATATTCCTGAAACATTTCTTTTTGTGTAAACATTCAGCTATATCTTATTGAAAAGAGGCATCGCCCTTCCAGATACCTAAGGTATTTCAGAAGATTAGTAAGTTATTTACGAGCCCGCCTGGTGGCCACGATCGTTAAGGCATCAAGTCTCTATGGTCTAACACTGTGGTTAGCCAGTTCGAGCCCAATTGATCAGGAAAAAAAAAATGTAAAAATTTCACCATTAGAATGTTGGATGGTGGGGTGGGAGAGGTGGTGATATACAATTTCTAAACATTAGATTGTAAGCCAAATGCTTGAATTCAATTCCAGTATTCATACGGAGTGATGGTACATGACACTGTTGATGGTAATTTGTCAATCGGATGGCGATGTTAAGTTTCAAGCAGACTTGCCTTGGTGCTATTCATGCTATTCAACAGGAGTCAGCTATGTGTCAGCACTAGTTACACCCTCTCCATTCCTACTATCATATATCATCTCATCAACTCTTCTAATATGGTTGACATCAGAAAGGCATCGTCATAAAAACTCTCTACAAAGATTTATCTCACTTTCTACCCAACCTCCTAGAGAAACTGAACAAGGGTTGGACACACACAATAAGTTATTTAGGAGAACAGTACAGTAGGCCTACTGGTTGCTTAGTAGATTGGAGTGTGTCAATAAAAAATTCATAACAGCTGGTGTGAGTTATAATAATTATTAAATCAAGTATTAAATATGTTCAGGACCCTATTGCAGATCAGGAATTTTTAGTGGAGGACATTTTAGTAATTGTTAGGGAAAGTGAATAACTTCATTAGTCTTGACATCATGAAATAAAGACTTCCACCCACACAAGTCCAATACATGACACCAAATACAAAATCTGGATAATGAACTATAAATCAATATAGAAACATAATTTTAAATCTAAACTCATATGCAGTACAAATCTAAACAGTTTCTAACCTAGGGCTATCACTAAAAAGTAAGTTTGCAGTTTTACGTGACTGTTGATGTCATGATCATAACCATAGGACCTCCAGTTTTAAATGGAATCCAAATGACAGGGATGTGACTTTTATTTCAGAAACTCTAGGCCTACATGCATTGACTGGGATTCCATGTGTTACTGCCTTGGTGAGAAGCCAGTGATTATATCACTTTAACTGTCCCATACCCAGCCAACCTATCGCTGACTATTCCTTTTAAACTTTTAGGACTAAATGTCATCAGAATGTTGTAATAATGAACTAGTCAAATCGCTACTTATGCAAAACTCTCTCCATTTTTGAATTTGACTAAAGATTACCATTGGCTCCATGATCACAACTATGCTAAATTGTTCACTAGCAGCTGGGCAGAATGGTTCGGATGGTAAAGCATTAGCTTTCTGAGCTCAAGTTGGGAGGTTTGTTCCTAGCTCAGTCTGGTGGTATTTGGAAGTTGTTCAAATATGCCAGCCTCATGTCGGTAGAGTTACCAGCACATAAAAGAACTCCTGCAGAACAAAATTCCAGTACCTCAGCGTCTTTGAAAACTGTAAAAATAGGTAGTGGGACATAAAACCAATAACATTATTGTGGACTCACTAGTGTCTTACATAGTTCAATGGTTCAGAACACTACTATCGTAACTAGTTAAACATTTTACAGTAAAGGAAATTGAAAGTTGCTGTGTGTGCCAGAAATCTCCATGGAGAGTTATGGCTGTCACCAGAAATCACTATGGAGACTTATGGCTGTCAGTATTGCCTAGAATGGTGATAGCCATAAGACTCCATTGTTATTTCTGGCATACGCAAACTTTTAATTTGCTTTACTGTTAAAGTTTTGAAATGCTACGTACGATAATATTGCTCTGAACCTTCGAGTTATGTAGAGTAAAATTTACTTAACTTATGTATTCACAAACAGAACATAGGCCATAACATATATAGTAGAGTCTATAGGCTGTTTAACATGTGCTCACCGAGCAAGTTGGCTGTGCGGTTAGGAGCACGCAGCTGTGAGCTGATATTCGAGAGATAGTGGGTTCGAATCCTGCTGTCAGCAGCCCTGAAGAGGTTTTCCATGATTTCCCATTTTCACACCAAGCAAATGTTGGGGCTGTACCTTAATTAAGGCCATGGCCACTACCATCCCACTCCTCATCCTTTCCTATCCCACCGTCGCCATAAGGCTATCTGTGTCAGTGCGACGTAATCAGACTGTAAAAAACCCATAAACCAAACATGTGTTCTGTCGGGAAGGATCAGCATACTTGACGGCCACAAGAAGACCTCAGCATGATGCAAGCTGTCCGTAGACATGTGTGCTGTGTGTGGACAAATGTTGTCTATCATCTTTAAATTGTATTACAATTTTCAGTAAATAAATAATAAATGGGAATAAGAATAAGAGGTTGCTGTCTCCTCAACCCCTAAGACAAGGTTTATGAAAGCAAGATGCGCAACTGTAATGTTTGCAGTCATAATGTACCAAACACACTGTACCTGTGAAATATCGGTTGTAAATGCTGAGATTACATACAGCATCTTGAATTTTCAAATGCCATATACGCACTTCATTCTACATTGTGGTAATGTGATGTTGGAAGGCAGTGTTGTGAACAAAGTTACATCTCACACCATGAGCAAATTATGATGGCACTGGAACCACAGTCAGGAGTGCTGTGTATGTCAAGAACTGCAAAATTGATGTCCAACACATTATGGAACAGAATTGGCATGTCCTGTAACACGTATCCAGATGCTTTCCATAGGTAGCAAAGCATAGTCTGGTACTCTAGTGTACTCAACTGATTGTATATAAATTGAAAGAATGCAACTTGAAAACGAATATCCTCTCATACAGGTTGACAGTACTCTCCTCATCATGACGTATGTACTCTTCCATGCGTCACACAAATAGTTCGTACTGATGAAAGAAATTGACATGAAGAGGCTGACATTACTTTGTGGTTTTAAGTGGTATTTTTTCGGTGTGCAAATTTACATCCCCGTATTTGAAGGCTTTGCTTGTGTAAGTTTGTTCAAACCATGAATCCAGCAACAGAAGCAATGCTCTCCCCAGTTCCGGTTCTAGTGCTTTATGCATCCAGAGCAGTACAAGAGCTGTTGACATCTTACCACTGGTATTGCAGTCATATTCTATATTTGGAGGTCGGTTACTTTGTAGTGTGTTAGAAACACCTTTGCTGAATTTACCACCCACTTCCTGAAAGCAGGTGTGCACTTCAGTCATCCTCAGTCATCTTGTCCCCAGTCATTGATAGTGTCATATTTAACATGAATTCACCAAGCTCGGTAGCTGCAATTGCTTAAGTGTGATCAGTATTTGGGAGATAGTGGATTCGAACCCCACTATGGGCAGCCCGGAAGATGGTTTTCCATGGTTCCCCATTTTCACACCTAGCAAATGCTGGGGCTGTACCTTAATAAGGCCATGGTCGCTTCCTTCCCACTCCTAGGCCTTTCCCATCGCATCGTCGCCAAAAGACCTATCTATTTTGGTGTGATTTAAAGGAACTTGTAAAAGAAAAAAAAGAAAGAAAAATAATGAATTCATACTAAAATTGATTTTGGTCCATATTGAACACCATATCTGCATTGATTGCATTAGCAGAAATGAAGGCCGTACTCTGTTTATTAACCGCAATGCTCTGATCCTTATGGCAGTGTCAAGAATAACATCCCACCCAGTAACGAATTTTGTGATCATGCTTAATGTTATTTTATAGGAACATTTGAATTGCTGCAGGAAATACTCAGCTGGCCTTAAAATGGGAATATACGGCAAGATAGCTGCTGCTTTTGTCCACATCTTAAAATGCCAGTAGTGAATTACGTGTCCTATGTCATGTGGATTGCAGAATTTGAAGTATGTATGATCGCGAATTCAAGTATTTTTGTATTCTAGCGTCCCACCTCCCTCAAGCGCCTTTACTGTTTGCCTCACTTTTTAGTGATTTCTTGAATTTTCAGGCAGTTGCTGCAACTCTTTGCTTTCTTGACTCTGTCTTTTCAGAAAACTGTTTGTGGACACATTTCCATTTCATTCTGAGGGTGATGGTTCATGGGAACTGGAATTGGTTACCGTGCTGTGTGCTGGAGTGTCCAGCATTTCACTGAATTTAGATAAAGTAGGCTAAAGTGTCTGACATTCTGTCACTATCACACCACACTGTGTACATAAAAATCCCACACTAGACATGATTCTCTGCTTAGTTACACAATTCCCATGCAATGCTCCTGTTGATGTTTGCTGCAGCCGTGTCTTTCGCTTGGTAATTCTGCATCATCTCATTCACCAGTATCTGTGCCAGAGCATGAGGATTACAAGTCATTTTGCTAAACACACAGTAGTATAAACTTATTCCACATACAGTATTTGTTAGCTTAGGAACAGGCCTATGCCCTGAATCAGGTTTCTAATTTTTTTCTTTTTGCAAGTTGCTTTACGTCACACTGACACAGAAAAGTCTTATGGCGATGAGGGGAGAGAAAAGGGCTAGGAGAGGTAAGGAAGTGGCCATGGCCTTAATTAAAGTTCAGTTCCAGCATTTGCCTGATGTTAAAATGGGAAACCACACAATACCATCTTCAGGGCTGCCGACAGTGGGGTTCAAACCCACTTTCTCCCAAATGCTGGATACTGGCCGCACTTAAGCGTTTGCAGGTATCAAGCTCAGTAAAATCAGAATCTTATGCGGCAGTTATTGATGTACACGAGACAGGAAACATGCCAAGCATGTGCAGTATCACATAAAGACATCATGGCTCTGTGGTACAGTGTGTTTGGCACTCTTTGACTGTAAACATTACTGTTACTTTTATAAGCCTTGTTTTAGGGTTGCTGGTGATTGCAAAAGGCTGCACTTCACATCAGCTCCCATGTGAGTGAGCTCAGTTAGTAGAGTGCCAGCTTTCTGAGCCCAGTTGGCAGTTTTAATCCCAGCTCTGTTGGGTGGTATATAGAGGTGCTGAAGAAGCCTATGCCAGTCAAGTGTCAATAGATTTACCAGCATATAAAAGAACTCCTGTAGGACAAAATTCTTGCTCCTCGATGTCTCCAAAAATTACTGTATATAAACAGTGGGGAGTAAAAATAAAAATTGAATAATTTTGATTTTCACTTTCTCAGATCATATTTTAAATATATTTCAAAATTTGTTTATAGTCTTATTAACATATTTCCAAAATTTTATATTGGGATAATGATGATATAACTTACTGTAAGAACCTTCTCATAGCACAATACTTAAAAATAGTATCTAGTGAGGTCTTGCCAATCTGAGAAAGTTAACAAAATTATTTTATAATTGTTTCAAGTTTTTAGAAGGACATGCCTTCCATTTCAGAAATATATAAAGGAATTCACTATGCTTCTACTATGAAACTTAAGTAAGGAACTGGCACCAGGCATTTGAGCCAGCCATGTGTAAAATAAATTTCACAATACTTTGACTAGTTTTCTTGTTGAGTTGACTGTATCTATGTCAAATGTTTTCTCTGTTGTGCGCTTTGAGTTTTGGTGCTTTATGCTCCAATTATTTTAAGAATCATTATATCCTTTGTCTATGAAGGAACGATAAAGAGGAATTACCTAGGCTACATTGGAATTCTATAGCCGAGAACAGTTACTTTTGGATAAACTGCTAGTATTATATACATACATACATACATACATACATACATACATACATAATCTTCATTATAGACTGTCATGCCTTTCGGTGTACAGTCTGCAATTCTCTGTGAATTTACTGATCGCTGCCACAATCCTCTACTTGCAACTAGCTCTGTGGCCTTGTTTAGTGTCATACCTCTTATCTTTAAATCTTTAGAAACTGAGTCTAAACATTGTTGCCATTGTCTTCCTCACCTTCTCTTACCCTCCATGACAAAGTCCATTGTTCTCCTAGGTAACCTATCTTCCTCCATTTGCCTCACATGACCCCACCACCAAAGCCATTTTATGCATACAGCTTCATCAGTCAAGTTCATTCCTAACTTATCTCCTCATTCTGAGACCCCTCCTGCTTGTCCCCACTTGCTTATACCTGCATTCATTACATTCTCATTACATTCATGTCTGTTACTTCCAGCTTATGGATGAGATATCCTGAGTACAGTATAAAGATAGTTTTGTCTGGGAACGGACTTCCTTCTTACAGAATACTGTTGATTACAACTGCAAAATCACTACATCTATTTATCAATTTTCACTGCAGCTTTGGTGCATCTTGATTCAGTGTCACTTGCTTCCTACCTTCCTGAGAGAATACACATCCTAAATATTTGAAATTATCTACCTTTTCCAGGTTTGTATTCCCAACCTGACATTCAATTCTCTTAGGTTTCTTACCTGCTGACATCACTTTAGTCTTGGAAAGGCTCATTTTCATATCATACTTATTGCTCCTATTTTCAAGTTCCAAGATATTAGACTGCAGACTTTCAGCACAATCTGCTATTAAGACCAAGTCGTCGGCATAGGCCAAGCTGCTTACTACGTTTCCACCTAACTGAATTGCTTCTTGCCACTTAATACCTTCCAGCAGATGATCCATGGAAACTTTGAACAACAAAGGTGAAAAATTATGGCCTTGTCTAATCCCTGTAAGTGCCTGGGACGAAGAACTCATTCTACCATCAATTCTCACTACAGCCCAATTGCCTGGCATAAATGACTTTGGTTGCTTTTAATACTATCCTTAATCCTTAATGCTTAATCTTTTCCCTCGGTACTATGTCATATGCTACTCTAGGTCTATGAAACATAAACATAACTGTCTATTCCTCTTGTAGCATTTTTCCATTACCTGGCACATACTGAAAATCTGAACCTGACAGCTTCTCTGTGGTCTGAATCCACACTGGTTTTCATCCAACTTACTCTCAACAAGTGATCGCACCCTCCCTTCCAAAATGCCACTGTGCACCTTGCCTGGTATACTGATCAATGAAATACTGTACTTCAATAGTTGTTGGAATCCTTCCTGTTCCCTTGCTTATAGGTAGATGGAATTACTGCTTTTGTCCAATCAGAAGGTACCTTTGTATCATTCCTTGCTAATCTATGAAGCAATTTTATCCTTGCCTTCCCACTATATTTCACCATTTCAGGTCTAATTTCATCCATTCCTGCAGCTTTATCTCAATGGAGTTTATTTACCATGCTTTCCACTTCCTCAAATGTACTTTCACCAACATCATTGTCCTCCTCCCCATGATCTTGGTAGTTTGCACCATCACCAGAAGGATTTCCTATTATGTTGAGAACATTTCCAAAATATTCCACCCACCTCTCCATTGACTCGCTGGGATCTATTATGAGTTTGCCTGATTTACCCTAAACACAATTGATTTAATTTTTCTCTCCCTTTCTAATATTCTTTAGTACTGTCCAGAAAGGTTTCCACCGGGCGAGTTGGCCGTGCGGTTAGGAGCATGCAGCTGTGAGCTCGCATCCGGGAGATAGTGGGTTCGAACCCCACTGTTGGTAGCCCTGAAGATGGTTTTCCGTGGTTTCCTATTTTCACACCAGGCAAATGCTGGGGCTGTACCTTAATTAAGGCCACGGCCACTTCCTTCCCATTCCTAGGCCTTTCCTGTTCCATCGTCGCCATAAGACCTATCTGTGTCGGTGTGACATAAAGCAACTAGCAAGGAATTGATTTTGTCACCATTTACTAAATAACATGTTCTCTGTGTCACTTGTTGACAAGAGAGGTCATCCCATACCTTAGAAAGTGTTGTACAGCTGTTAAATTCCTGGATAATGAGGAAGACACATTTTTTTCCCTTCACATTCTGACAATATTGAACAGTTTAACATGTTGTATGTATGGCTATGCTGAAAATAATATTTTGAAGAAATGTTATGTAAAGTGCATTAATGTTGCAGCTCAGTTGGAATTTAAGAGAAATACTATATAATGACTGTACTTTTTTTTTTTTTCAGCTGCATCGAAATTCAAATACTTACCTGATGTGAGGTACGAGTACAAGTATGCGACGGACATCAGAACTCTCTTTGGTGGAACGAGTAGAAATGAGTCAACTCTTCACATTAAGGCTACAGTTGCTGTAGAATTCCTGTCCGAGTGTGAAGGAGTTCTATTTGTAAGTAGAAAACTATCAAATAAATCTACTCACTGAATAGGCTAGGCATTACATGATAACCATCATTCTGAAGCTTGCACTAATAGTATGTGCTAATTTTTGATATAATGGTTTACAAGCACATATATTCAAGTTTATTTTTGGATTTTATTAGGGACTTCTACAATAACAGGGATATTGGCTGTCTTACCAGGTATTTTATATGATAATTGGGTAAACCGTATAACCAGTACTGCTTCACTAAGGATTGTTAGAAGGTGATTAAAACATATCATTAATATTGCAGGTCTTTTCTTTACATTATTATTATTATTATTATTATTATTATTATTATTATTATTATTATTATTATTATTATTATTATAAACCATCTCCTTTTACTTTTGACTCAGTTAATATATAACTATTAGGTTCTTCAGTCTGCCGAAACTACCTTTGAGTAATAAATTTATAAACTACCTGAAAAAGAAAACATATGGTAACAGTATTAAAGAACTAACAGTTATAATTATCATGAATAAGGTGTCATCGTAATGACCCATTAGACGTAGTATGCCAGGAAATCAGAGCTTCAAGCTCAATTCTCAGAGGATGTGCCATTTAGCATGAAATATATATATTTGTGTTTTCAATACACGAAGTTGCATTAAAAATTGCTCGTGGCGAAGGAACAAAATTACCTATAAATTTATGCTGGGAACCAGTGAGGCAGGACAGCGCATAAATCCAGAGGCCATGGAGATCGAAAAATATTTAATAAAGTTACAAGGGAAGATAGCATTATCCCAAAGTGAAGAGATTCAACAAGGTAAAACAGGGTAAGGATAAACAAATAAGAGAATAACCTCTAATCCAAACAAGAGTACTTACCATTGTAATTTATGTATCAATTAGAGTTACATCAACTGAGGATACAACTGAGGATACAACCTTAAGATATATAACATGACTTGAGTAGGAACATGTGTTTTACATGACCCAAAATAAATATGACACATAATACACTGTACATTGACAACTTGCGACCATACAAATCTTGAAGAATTAACAACTAGTAGAATGAACATTTTAAGAATAAAGAAAGGGGAACAGGGATAAATTAGAACATAGATACAGTATATACTCTGGATGTTGAAAGCACATTAATAATAAGGTTACCCATCGATAGAGAGGTTGGGGTAAAAGATGAATAGACCAACAATAAGACCAAGGTCTGACACTTAGCTTTACATTCACAGAACATGAAGACCAACTTCAATAAAAACATATTTGGCTAACTACTCAAACATCCCAATTAAATCTAAGATTATATATAACTTATGCCAAATTCTACAGAGAAAGGGAAGTAGGGCAAAGAGAGAGGCGGGGAGGGGGTCTGTCTTATATTCACACAGATGCCTGCATATTTCTGGTACAATCTTACTAACTAAAGATCAAGGCGAGATAATTCACCCATATTTTTGGAGTAGTGCGCAGTCAAGTGCTGCCATGTAGGGGTTCAACTCACCCTGAATTTGTTAAAGGAAAATCCAACAACACCACCACTCACTTTAATCGACTTCAAGAGTAAAGTTTCAAAATGGTATTGTAAATTCAATGGATTGGGCCCCTGCTAATTGCACTGACTGGTTCATTCAACAGCCCCAGAAGGGCAGAAAAAGTCACCTGGCAAACTCCAATTGAACAAGCTGCATCAGCGTGACAGGTCCCGCGTAATTTCCTGATGCCCATAAAGTAATGGAGGTTAGAGCTCTCATACTCATGACAATAGCCTACTTTATCAATTGAAGGGATGTAATGTGTGCCATCTCTCCTCCTCACTTGAAATGGTACTAGGGATTGAATAATTTGAGTTGCAGATGACTAGGTTATATGTGATCAGCTCCGAAGAGCAGTCTAATACACCACTGTGAATCACCGCACCACAGGTCAACACAGAATTTCTAGATTGATCAAACACAAGGTGACATTATAGTATCAGGTGATAGTTTCAGAAGACAATAGGTTGCCAATATGGGAAATGACGAATTAGTTTCGTGTGTAAGCTGCTAGCGGGATCCATGGGCGGGTGAAATTCTGGATGAGGCAGCCAGGTAGTGGAGCCAATGATTAGTTCTGCCGGCAGTGAGGTTACAGCATTGAGTATTTTTGAATGACTCAGATCCTTAGAGTCGCTAACAGATTTGGGCTAGGACTCCTCTAGATGAAGTAATGGCTTCTCAATGTAGGAAATGACACTGAAATCCATCGTGCAGAACCCGTTTTTCAGAGTTAGGAACCGATTACTGAAACCTGGTTGGTTGTGCAACAGTTTTCAGGTACACTTCCAAGGAAGGCCAGCTGCGGTACCTTTTCAGAACTTAACAACCCGTCTGCTAATCTTATACCTTTGATTGGAAAGGAAAGAGAAATCTTGTGATTTTAAGTCTTGATATGCCTAATCTGTGTGTTATTACTTGAGTTATGATTGGAAAAGGAGAAGTCGCATCCTGTGTGTAACTTTATTTATGTATCCTGGCATATGCATGAACTTGAAATAAGAAACCATTCTTAAGCTTAGATGTGATCCTTCCACAGTCTGTTAAATTACTGTTAAGTTCCTTTTCCAGTTTGGACCGTGTTGTTGTTTTATGAATCTCATGTACATGTTGCTGACATTTTGAATACATAGCAGTATTCTTTATCAAGGCGACTGATGTACTTCCTTCCCCAGGCAGTTAAAAATAACTAGGAAGGTTGTCACTGTGCCTTGCCATATATCGTCTCACCACCCTCAAGGCTCTCGGAAGCCCCATGGACATCTTTGGAAACTTATCTCTCACTCGGCATTCAAGTAGGCAATTTCCTTTGCTGTTCTGAAACTTAGTGGGTCCTATGCTTTCTTGCTAACCCCCGTGGTCATAATTTTCTCTAGCAGTTATAATGAAGCCTTGATCAGTCATTAGTGGAAGTTCAGTTTTCCTCTACTAACTGTAACCGTGGAAAAGAGTGGTTACCTCTGTGCCTGGCCAACTTTATGCCCAAGGATTAATCTGGTACTCATAGCTCATGTAGGCTGAGTGAACCTCAGAGCCATATCCCTCTCCAGATGTGGACCTCTTATTTCTAAATCTTTCACTTCCTGAGGGGAAATCAAACCCATGTAACAGAGCATGCCTGTACCTCCTTGGCAAGTCAGCCCTCAAGTTGTTGCTCGCATTCATTGAAATTTTTCCTAATAGGGATTTTAATAGAATCTAAACTGGCATGTATGCTGACTAAAATGAAAACAATGGTTCTGGAGATGGATTTGGACGATATGCTTTCATAAGCTCAAAGGAGTTGCTAACACAATTTGCTATAAATTGGCAGACTCTAGTTTGAACTACAGGGTTGTTGAGCATCATCAGCTTGATTCTGTTTTGAATAGTATTTACAGTAGAATACAATACGTGAAGTTGCATGTAAGCAGAGACTGAATACTGGAATAATTTAGGTTTGGATAGAATACCAGTATTACAAAATACCTATACCCAAATATAACCTTAATTGTGGAAACCATTATTATTACAGGTAAAGTACATCCAGTACCAGTATTTTCATACTGGTATATAAAGGTTACATTACCAGTACAGATTGGGGGCAAATATAATTGTAAAGAAATGCTTCATCGATGGTTTAATTAATATATTCAAATGTACATTAGGAAGAGATTGATTCCAGAATACAAATTCACAAGCATAGGTCACGCGTGTCAGCCTTGCCAACCAAGCAGAGTCAAAAATGAATAAGGAAAATAAATGTTTATAAGTTGAATGGCATAGTGCTTCCATTTCATTTTTTTGCATGTGCCTTCACAACTACATTGGGACGGCATGGCTGACTGTCTTGTGCATGTATTCTGGAATGGAGAGATAACCAGACAATAATGCCTACTGTGAATTAGTCCTGATTAACAAGAAAACTCCTATTTTTTCACCGTGTAGGTTGCACTGATGAGAAAAAACAAGGCACTGTAATGACGAAACAAGTCTTTCACACTTAAATTACTAGTGTGGATGGAACGGCTGAGACTGTAGTGGCTACCATATACAACTGGGCCATTGTGTGTTTGTTCCTCTGCCAAAATTCCAAGATGTTTTCCTTTGATTGCAGCTGAGAAAGTTCACAGAAATTCATGACACTTCGAAAGTTGACCAAATGTGTGGAAGAGTGAGGTCTTGTTTTATTTTCTCTTTCTAAAGTTTTCGGCATGCTCTCAAATTTGTCAGCTTCAGAGTCTGTATTGTCATTGCTGGTTAGGTAAATGTCACTTAGCAGTAGTAGTGTGTAAGGATTCCATTTCCACAACATGTGTCCATATATTGATCAAATACTGACCGGGCGAGTTGGCCATGCGGTTAGGGGCGTGCAGCTGTGAGCTTGCATCTGGGAGATAGTGGGTTCGAACCCCACTGTCGGCAGCCCTGAAGATGTTTTTCCGTGGTTTCCCATTTTCACACCAGGCTAATGCTGGGGCTGTACCTTAATTAAGGCCACGGCTGCTTCCTTCCCATTCCTAGACCTTTCCTGTCCCATCGTCACCATAAGACCTATCTGTGTCGGTGCGACGTAAAGCAAATAGCGTTAGGATCAAATACTGGTTAGTCCATTCAGCTTCCTCCTGGGAAAGTGCCATGCGTCCTCCTGGGTAAGTGCCACGTTATATCTAAGGTCGAGGAATGTTCTTCCAAGAAGGTACTGTTTTTTATCTACTCCTCATTGTATTCACAAGACTTAAAGATAGTGATGTATTTATTTTGGATATGTCCAAAATACAGCAGAGCTATATTCGTTATAAGTCCCCAATAGTTAACTGTTCCTCTTGCAATTGTTTGTAAGCTACATGAGCTAGCATTAGCATGTTTACACGCAATTCAGTGTCACTCCAAGTCTCTGGTGTTAGAAGTAAACATTTTCTAGTGCCAGTGCAACACTGGTTGAGTTCTATTAATCGCTAAATCATGTCCACCATTGAATGCCATCTAATAGCACAGTCAAGTATGGGTTTCAGTAGTTTCATTGCTTGCAGCACACCTCTAACTGTCAGAGAAAGCAATTTTTTACATACATTCCGTGCCTGTGCTATAGTTTGAGTTGCTGTGGTATCCTTCCGTACATCCTTTTACTGCTAACTGCAGTGTATGAGTTGCACATCTCACAGATCTAACTATGTGTCTTGGATGTTCTGATTATGAAATTCCCTTTCATGTTCCTTACTGATTTTCAACTTTATTAGTGTACACTCCGAAATAATAGTTCCAAATTTTCACTTTAATCCCAAGTAAAATAATAAGATCTTATTCTCGTCATCATCATTTTTGTTTTCATTGTCATGTAATTGTTCTTGTCCCAGCAACTTCACAAGTTTAATCATGTTTGATCCATTGTTCATGGTTACTGAATATATCTGTTACACCGAATTACCATACACCTCGCAAACACTTAGGATAACATTCTTCAGCATTTCAGCAATATGACTACCAACTGCAAGCATTTTTAACATGATGGTTGTACTGCCATTTAGAAACTGAACGTTGATACCCAAGAAAGAACAATCCACAGCATCCTCTTTCTGAGATACCATTTTCAGGATTTCCTCTTGATAGATGATTCGGTGTAAGCCCTATGCCTTGTTGACAATATGTTCATGAATTCCGTGAGAACTAATGCTGTTCCTAGCTTGTGCTTCCAGGCAAATCAGACTGGTGATATTTTTAAAGGAGAGTCGTCTAGCAGTGCAAATGGTCTGCCATGAACAGTGACCAGATTTATGCATTTACTCGTCAACACCTCTACTTTACCCTTCCTTATCTTGAGTTTATTGGCAATTTCTGATGATCTTTTAAGGCTTTTCTTTTCCATTTAGAGTGTCGTGAACTCATCTGGATGCATGTTGCTCAGATGTGCCTCCGAATTGCTCCACAGTTGCCCTAGAAATAAAATAGTCTGTACAAGGCTCACATTAATATCATCATATTCTCAGCAATTATCCATCATACTGTAGACAAATCACAGGATGGATCTGCACAAAGGTTAGCACAGTAAGCCTGCGATGTGCAGGAATTATTATTATTATTGTTATTTGTGTTATTATTATTATTATTATTATAATTATTATTATTATTATTATTATTATTATTATTATTATTATTATTATTATTATTATTATTATTATTATTATTATTATTATTATTATTATTATTATTTTAGCAGACCACAGAGGTAAAGAATAGAGGTGGAAGTTACGTATCGTAACATGATATTGTATCCTATTCCATCAGTGTAAGCTGTTCCAGAAATATTATGTTCTCCCAGAGACCCTAATACAAAAGTAACTGTCTGAGTGAAATCAAGGGGCGGGTAGGATTTTCTGATTGGCTAACGGATATTAGGAAGCATAGCAGCTCGCTTTAAGGGCACTCTCCTGCTCAGGTGCGAGCGAATATTTTGTAACAGTTTAGAGACAGTGCTGATATATTATTTCTACCCTGTTACTTGCTGGCCAGTTACAGATATTCTTTAGTTTTTGAAAGTGCTTTGTATTAGGCTTACAGGTGGTGATACATGTACATACAGAAGCATAGTTCCTCAAAACTGTTGCACGTGCTCTTCCCACTTTTCATCTTGTGTTTCATGCCGTATTGTGGACAGAGAGCTAAAGACTCGATATGATTGATGTGGACAAAAACTCAATTACAGAGAAATGGTTTCTTAGAAACGCGTTGCAAGAAGGTACAGAATAACAATAATAATAATTTTAAAAATTCAACTGGTGAATTTAGTTCTCAATAATGTACATGGTACTCAAGTATCAGGTTCTGAAAAGCCATTGTAAGTGCCATCATGTGTATCTATCCCTCCTGGAACTTCGTCATCGACTGCAACGTGCAAGGCAGTGCAGCAACAGCTGTTATCATAATTTTTACCAGAACAAAGGAAAGAGAGTGATATACAGAATAAGACGCTGAAAGATGGAGATTGTGAGGACTTTTATACTGGATTTCGAGAGCGAGTTGGTTACACAGTTTGCGTCACGTAGCTGTTAGCTTGTATTCGGGAGATGGTGGGTTCTAAACCCACTGTCAGCAGCCCTAAAGATGGTTTTCGGTGGTTTTCCCATGTACACACCAAGCAAATGCTGGGACTGTTCCTCGGTTGAGGGCACGGTCGCTTCCGTCCTAGTCCTGTCCTGTAAGTACACGCACACCCATTCCAACTTCAAAACAAACTTGGCAGACGCAACATTTCTTACACTTTATTTCTATTTACAGATACAAAATACGTCCTACAACACAAAGTGAAGAAAGAAGCTTTCACACTAACTAAAACACAAAAATATGTTGAAATCAAGTGTTATAATACATATTGACATTTGACGAAATCAAATAACATATAAACTAAAGGAAGCACGTCGCTAAAACAACAACTTATCTACATTTATATACCATATTTTATGGTCAATTCAGTCTTAGCATAAACTATAAGCTTTGTGTATATATCGACGAAGTCCCACACTAAACACCGGACAACTACCTGATTTCAACATAAGTGTACATATTACTTCAAGAAATTCATACCATTATACCACCAGTAGACGAACACGGCTGATCATATAACATAGTCGCATATACAACAACACGCCGCAAGAATTAATCTGTACTTCAAAATGTTTTATTCATCTAGCCATAAGTTTTAATGTGGAACAGTGGACACTTCACAATTCAAGAATATTGTACATTCAACATATATCACTTGTGCACATAATAGTATTGCAAAGTTTTAACTCTCATACCGATTAACGTAGACGAAGATAAGACGAAAAACATCTGCAAATTGATAACGTTTTTATCCATACTATGTGACACCTTTATAATTTAAGGAAACATATTTTAACATACATCATTCATGTACATATAGTAATGTTACACTTTTAATTATTATATCAGTTATTGTAGATAATTATTTAAACTAGAACAATTGTAATGACTATGTTTTCACCCATACCATGTGACATTCTTATTGTGATGTTTTAATGTATGTTATGATTGTCAGCTGAGGATGACCTTCACAAGGTCGAAACCGGTACTGTAGAACAATAAGATATAAATATATGTATTGATTAGGTGGAAGCTTCAAAACATCATATTTGTGAATATAATCAATACGGAAATGAAACTTATAGATTATGATAGTCCTGTCCTATCCTATCCTATTGTCACCATAAGATCAGTCTGTGTCGGTGTGATGTAAAAAGACAAAAAATAGAATTCTGGATCAAATTCTGCTTATGGCTTGCCTGACATGACTGTTTCCTCATCTCTTATTTCGGCATTTCTGAAGTGTATATGACACTCGTTCATCGACATATTTTATAATTACAAGTCATTAATCTCATTTTTTGGTCCGTATTGACAACAGTGATCACATTCAATTTTACAAAGTATACATTTATTATTCACCTATTCAATACCTATTCAATTGTTTCGAAGTATTAGTTTTCGGAGTGTATATGGGTCACTGAAAATCATTAATTCACAGAGATACCTAGCAATCACAGCTATTTTTACAAATGAAAGTTTCGAAGTATTAGTTTTCGGGGTTTATATGGGTCACTGCAAATCATTAATACACAGAGATACCTATCAATCACGGCGATTTTTACAAATGAAAGTTTCAAAGTATTAGTTTTCATAGTGTATATGGGTCACTGCAAATCATTTTCTAGGAATAGTCAAGAATGTGAGCACCGGTAACGAGGTGATGAAAGGGAGAGTGGGAGAGAAGAAAGGGAGATGAAGATGTAGTATTGCTATTTAAAAGTACTTACTAAGGTGCAGTTAGGGGGCTGCAAGACACAGCATGTATAGTGGATGTTCCTCCCAAAAGTTGACCTGCAACTTGTATTATGTTACTTTTATATCCTTATAATCCAACCTAATACTACACTGTAATGGATACACAGGAACATGATTTTGGAAAGTAACCATTTGTCCCATCTCTAGTAAAGAAGCATGTGGAATGAATGGCTGGACAAAGTATAAATCAGAGTTTAAGTATTGTTAAAAAATCAGAGATTTTTTTCTTTCTCTCTTCTTGTATCAGGATATTTTAAACAAGAACAACACTTTACCAAAAGAGCTGAGAAACTCAAAAAGTTGCAACCAGGGGCCCATAAGCCCCCCCCCCCCCAAAAAAAGCCTTTACAATAGAGTACCTCGTAAGCTCAGAAAATATTACAACAGAGTAGCTTGAAGCTCAGAAACTTAACAGTTTTTGGGGAGGTAAACTCCCATCTCAAATGATGCAAGGATTTCCGACCCGTAGGTCTCGTACATTTACATCTAGTTAGGAGAGGCTACCCTTTACATATATTGAAAGAGTCAATTACATAACTGTGGAAGAATCCGTAGCTTCTATTATAACTTTACATCAGACGGGTCTCAAACCCATGTGTCCAGTTTACAATTAATTTTACAAAATACCCATTATCGGGCCAGTAGTCCACTTTAATACCAGTTGTCTGACATTGCAGACACATGATGTAGAAGAAACACTCTGCAAAAAAAAATTCTTTTTTAATACCTTATCTACCCTTGAGAAAGGATTGCAATATCGTAAGTAAACAGAGGCATAAGGCCCACACTACACAGCCATGAAAATCAGAAGAAAAAAGGAAGGTAGCACTTGAAAGGCTGAGAACTAAACGAGATTGGAGGCTGAAGCACCAAGCACTCTAAAGATTAAGTTCAATAATAAAGACTTAAGTGGGTGTAAGACCCTATGACACAGTGGCTAAGCCATACTACAAGATAACTTAGTGAAAGTTTAAAATCCGAGAACAAAATGAGAATGGAGGCTGAAACACCAAGCACTCCAAAGATTAAGTTTAACCGAAAATACCTAACCGGGCATTAAACTCGATGACATTGAGGCTAAGTCATGCTACGAGGCGACTAAGCAAAGAGAGAAAAAATAATAATTGAAGGCCCAAAAGAGAATAATAAATTTAGATGGTCAGAAAATCCTAGTCATCCAAAATGAAATTAGAAGAAGGGAACGACTGTAACCACTCATGCATCCTTACATTTAAACGAATTCCCATCAGGAAAGAAATTTTTCAGTCCGAAAACTGACTAGAGAAACCTGCATTTAATTTAAGTTGGGAATGAAAAACGCTACATTAAAATTTAAGAAAGCCGAAATGACCTAACAGTTACATGCTAAAGGAGTACACTGGAATCTTCCCTATCTTCAATTGCAGAGAGATCATATATTTCAAGTTCTGCCATACCTTTTAAAATAGCCCTCCCATGCCAAATTGCCATTACCCCATCCCCAGCATTTCCTCCTAGGAGCTCTCTCCTTCACGTTGCACATTTAATGACTTACTGCCGCAAGACCTTAGTCTCAAGAAAACTTACTCCTTTTATAGGTGGTAAAGGGAGAGTTCTAGATCAAATTAAGTAAACTCAAATTTTGATAGGATTTTGATGTGAAGCCATATCATTGCCGGACCAATTTAATCACAGGGATGATAACTGCAAAACAATTGAAGGCAAATTAAGTATCCAACATTTAAAAAAAAAACATTCTCTTTGGTAGTTTGAGTTTCTGAACACTCTTAGGCACGAGAAATCAATGCTAGGGACATCCAGTCCCTACAGGTAAAACTTTTGCAATATGATAGTTCAGTCAGTAGAGCATAGATAATATTGCAAGAGAAGATCGGCAGCAGTTTTAAAGAGACGGAGAGGCTTAACTCATGGCTCAGTTATTATTATTATTTATTATTACCGAGTCGGCCTTGCGTTGTAGAGGTAGTGTGCCTGCCTCTTACCTGGAGGCTCCGGGTTTGATTCCCAGCCAGGTCAGGAATTTTTACCTGGATCTAAGGGCTGGTTCAAGGTCCACTCAGCCTACGTGATTACAAGTGAGGAGCTATCTGATGATGAGATGGTGGCCCCCATCTAGGGAGCCAAGAATAATGGCCAAGAGGATTTATTGTTCTGACTATAGGACACCTCATAATCTGCAGGCCATCGGGCTGAGCAGTGGTCGCTAGGCCATGGCCCTTCGGGGCTGTTGCACCATGGGGTTTGGTTTATTATTACCGAGCGAGTTGGCTGTGCAGTTAGAGGTGCGCAGCTGTAAGCTTGCATTTGGGAGATAGTGGGTTCGAACCCTGTACCTTCATTAAGGCCACGGCCGCTTCCTTCCCACTCTTGGCTCTTTCCTATCCCATCGTCGCCATAAGACTTATTTGTGTCGGTGCGACATACAGCAAGTTTAAAAAAAAAATGTATATTATTATTCGTGAATGGGTTACTTAGAACCACATGGAATCAACATTTGTTGAGCTTTCCTCCTTGACCAGTAGTTCTTAATTTTCATTGATTGTTGTAATTTCTGTTCCTCCGATCAGGTACGCCATGTTGCTTTCTTCTTATCTTCCTCAAATCCCCTTGTGCGGACAATTTTCCTGTTTACATTTCTATCCTCCAGATTTGGTGTTCGTAATTCAGTGAGGTCTTCCTCTACTTGCTTATACCATTTTGATCTCGTACATTTGACTTGCAGAAATTTGTGGATTCGATGAGTAAGTCTGGTGTTATTCATTCTATTCAAATGGGTTGAAAATTGAATTTGTCGCAGTCTCATTGTATCAGTAAGTTCAGATATTTACAAATATATTTCCAAGTTGGGTTTGGGGTAATGTATTCCATTTTTAATTCTGGGCGGTAAGATTTTTCTCATGATATTCCTTTTCTAATTGTTCCTTTAAATTTTTATGTTGTAAATTGAGTGTTTCTGAAGAATAAAGAGCTTCAGGTTTGATCACTGTTAAGTAATGATGAATAATACTTTTCTAGGACAAGCACTTTTTGTTATAAACCGTCTTTGTGCGTTGAAAAGCAGTTTCCATTTTCTGGATTTTTGAAGCTACTGATTTAATTTCATTGCCATTTTCAGTGATCCATTCACCTAAGTACTTAAATTCCATTACTCTTGCAATGCTCTTGCAATGTAGTAGCAGTCACAGCATCAAAGCAGTTGTTTATTATGCATCTGGATATGTTTGATATTCAAAGTACCAGTATACGAGATTTATTTAGTTTTCCTTCCCATTTTAACTTGCTCACCACAGAACAGGTGTTACGACTGCAGCCCAGCCAAAGTTTGCTGTATTCCCCCATTATGTAACAAAATGACAGATTTCACAGGTCAGTGTTTAACTTAATGAAACAACAAGCAGTTGGTCAGAATGGCCACTTTGTTACCATGTAAACGTAATGACTAGGCCTATCAGAACTATTTAAATCCATTTTTAAGTATTCAGGTTCTGATCCTGGTTGCTTTTACTATTGTTATGCTGGTCTTTCATTAATGTACGTTTATATCTGTATGCATGTCCTATTACAATGTAATATCAGTATTAAGGATTTACGGTTTCCTATAGCATTATTGACAAATACTGAAATAATAGCAGTATTTTACAGATATTTTCTATGGAAATACGCTCTCTGCATGAAAGATGATGACTGCTAAATTTTGGTGAATGAATTGGAACTTACATATTGGTGACCTGAGTGGGTCAGACAGTTGAGGTGCTGGCCTTTTGACCCCAACTTGGCAGGTTCGATCTTGGCTCAGTCTGGTGGTATTTGAAGGTGGTCAGATATGTCAGTCTCTTGTTGGTAGATTTACTGGCACGTAAAAGAACTCCCGTGGGACTAAATTTCGGCACCTTGGCGTCTCTGAAAACCGTAGAAAGGTAGTTAGTGGGACATAAAGCAAATAACATTGGAACTTCCTTAGGGTAAAAAAAGAACTAAGGTCTGTAGTGAAAAGGGAATAGGCGATGAAGATAGGGCTTTACAATCATGGTTTGTGAGATTGTTTAGTTCAAAAGTGCTGACACTGAGTGAATGAAATATTAGATAAAGGACCACAATTTGTTCCATAGTCCTTAATTAATGTACATTAACTCCAATGCAAAATAAAATGGACACACAAATTTGATATGTCTGAATGTGTGTATGTTTGTATGCATTTATAAATAAATATCATTTACTAAAATATACTACAACTGATCAATAATTTTAGGTGGAAAAAGATGTTTCCGTTACTGAGAGGGTGGTACTGGACGGTCTGGCCCAGCGGGAGGTTCCAAAGTCTGCAGACTTTGGAAAAGCTGTCAGTGAATTCCCATTGAGGTAAGCAAATGGACTTTGCAACTTCTTTGTCATTCATAAAGTAATTTATTTCTCAAACAAGATAAAGAGTGTAACTTCTGTATGAGCTAATGATTTAGAACAATTATCATTATTGATGTGATAATCAGGAAATACACAATTTGATGAAAAAATATGTCAAGTTTTAGTTTCATCATGCACTTTATTCCACATACTGAGTAATAAGATTCTCCAAAATATTTGAGTAACAGCATGTTGAGGAATTCTGCACCTTTATTCACTTTTATATTTTATGTAGTGAATGCCAAGAGAAATAATGCCATAGATAGTTGGCTTTTTCTAAGATTTTACAGTTTGGAAGACAAATTTCATTAGAGATATTCTGCATTTATTACACTAACATTTACAACATATTGATGTATACGAGGGGGTATCGAAAAATAATCGGAATTGTTTTATTATTGGAAAACATAGCCTACCTCTATTCACATTCACTTACAGACGTTCAAAGTATTCTCCTTCAGACACAGTGCAATGGTTCCAGCGTTCAGTCCACTGTTCAAAACGCTCCCGGAAACCCTTCCTGGATAGTCTATTGCATATAACCAAAATTTTATTATCTAACTCCTGACCACTAGGAAAATGACAACCCCAAAATTCCTTTTTTTCACTGCAGGAAATATGGAGAAGTCACAAATTGTTAGATCTAGCAATAAGATCAGTGTGGCACCACTCAGTGCCCAATGCAGTGATTTTTTCTTGGGTCTTGATGGTGCGATGAGCAGGTGCATTGTCCTGATGAAGGATCCATCCCATTTGAGCAAGGTGTGGTTGGTGTGGTTATTTTTTGGCAAGTTTCCTCTCGAGGGGCCCTTTCAATACCTCAAAGTAGTAATCAGTAGTAACAATATGTTGCCGATTCAACATGTGGTAATGCAAAGTGCCTCACTGATCAAAAAAGACAAGGTTCATGACTTTCCTGCACTGGCTTCAACCTTGGCCTTAGACTTGAAGTATGTTTCCATTGGACTACTTTCCTATTCTGTCTCTGGGTCATAATTATAGAACCAGGTTTCATCGCATATGATGACTTTGGCCATGAAATCTGATTCGCGTTGAAGCTCCCTTTGCATTGTTGACGTGCCATCACACAGTGAGCCTTCTGTTTGTTGTTCTTCAAATGAGGCACCCCATTTTGTTGCAACTTTGTGATAACCAAGAACATTATGTATGATGTCTTCATCTGATCCATAGGACATAGCCATAATCCCTGCAATCTGTGCTATCGGTACATGATGGTCTTCTGGCAAGGTGACATCAGTTGTGTTGCCATTGTCTTCATTCTTCAAGTTGAGGGTCTTCTGGGGCATGGAGCATCCTCAAAGTCAGTTAATTTCCCTAAGTCGTTTATGCCACTCAGAGACTTGTAGGCTTGCTTCAACATTTCCACTGTTTCTGATGGAATTTAGTTGAGGGGATCACAAAAACTAATGGATGCACACTGCTACAACTTATGATCCGCGTTGAGTACAGTAAACATGTAATTTCACATTGGCTGTTTCCCTGCAACTGAGAAGCTCCAGGTGAATGGCGTGCATAGCGTTGTCACTCAAGGTCAGCTCTGCCAACACCAAGTGCAGGTGGATTAAAACACAATAAAATAAATCTGTTTTTTATTTATATACACCTCCTCATACAACCTGTGGACAATAAACTGAACCCAATAGAATTTCTGTTTGTAGATTCATGACTCAAAATTTGCCTGAATTGCCTACAAATGTCCCAAAAAATTGGTATTTACACTGCATGTACATCCAAAAGGACCTATGCTGGAGGTCACTGAAAATAAGAGAAGGATTTATTCTTTTGTAATGCATTATTTTGCAAGATATTTATGAGACAGCATGTAGTCATATTCTTTACTTCAATTTCTTTTCAGGTTTGCATTTAATGATGGAATAATACCTGAAGTTTGTCCAGAGAGCAATGAGCCTAGCTGGGTGCTAAATTTCAAAAAAGGTATTCTCTCATCTCTGCAAAATTCCATGAAGAGATTTGATGTGAGCCACCAGACAATTGAGGTATGGAATCAGATTTACAGTAGAAGTCTGCTATAGCGAGTACGGCATATAGCGAGAACTCCATTATAATGACAGCTTTTTTATGTCCCTTGAAAATTCCTATATTAAACGGTGTATTATCCTTCAGTTACAGCGAGAACCCTATCACTGATGGATCCGTTATTACGAGCGATTAAGCGTGCATAAATTTTCCGTTAATATTTATGCACTCCAGCAAAAAAAAATAAAAAAAATGAAATGACGTATGGCTTTTAGTGCCGGGAGTGTCCGAGGAACAAGTTCGGCTCGCCAGATGCAGGTCTTTTGATTTGACTCCCGTAGGCGACGTGCGCCTCGTGATGAGGATGCAATGATGATGAAGATGACACATACACCCAGCCCTCATGTCAGCAAAATTAACCAAGTATGGTTAACTTTCCCGACCCTGCCGGGAATCAAACCCGGGAACCCTGTGACCAAAGGCCAGCATGCTAACCATTTTGCCATGGAGCTGGACTGCACTTCAGCGATGATATTGAATGTGATGATCATCTTCGATATAGATTTTTCACTATGTACACTAGTGAACACACTCGTCAGCATTTGAACTCGAAGGCGATATCGGAGTCGGTTAGTAATACTCGTCGACTGGTGTTCTATAAACACAGTTTAAAATGAAAGAGAACATGTTTCCGTAATAAATGCATAAATAATGCGGCCAGTAGCAGTAGTTAACTCGTTAGAAATAACGGCTGAAATAAACGATCGCTTAATTTTAAAACTATGTGTTACGGAGTTATCCGTGGAAGGCAGAGGTGAAAGAAGGTGTGGGCTGGAATGGGTCTAACTACAAGTCTTAAAGATGAAATTAAAATTTAAATAAAGGTTATATTTTCAACAGATAACAACATTTAACAATTTTCACTAGGTGAAATAACAAAGAAAAATCAGGTACAATGCAACTTTCCAAATGAAAGCACAAGTTAAGAGGATTTTACAAATTCTGGGCTATGAGCCCCAAGGTTTTAACAATTTCTGAGCTCTCAGCTCACAACCACAAATTACCAATGGGCAGAAAACCCCTCATTACATGGAGCACTTGCTCCCAATTTCACATCTCAAGCCTCTCTAGGGTACTTTTACCACAACACCATAAAGAGCTGACCCACTCTCAATCTTTCAAGCCTATTAAAGGCAATAACAGACTATTACGCTAAACTGCCATCAAGGCACAACTTATAAAGAAACAGGGGTATAACGTACCCAATCTACTGGGCCTTAGTGGACAAATACAAGGTTAATTTAAATGGCCCAAAATGCAAAAGGAATGGAGGCGTGAATTAGAACTCCTAAATACACATTTTAAAACCTAAGTGGCTCTCGGCCGATTACACAGGGGCTAATCCCAAGCTAGGGAGGTGACTTGTATGAGAAAACTTTAACACATTAAGGAAGAGAAGAAACAGTTATGAAAATGTAGTCACCTCAACTTCAAAATGGAGGGGACCTCGAGAGGGTAAAGCACTCTCTATCCCTGATTTACAGTTGAAGAAATTTGTAGTTTTTACATAGACTGAAAAGGGATTTACATTTTGAAGAGATAGGTTACATATTAAAGGTTTCGAACCTTCCCCGCGAGTTAAACTGCTGAGCTAGCAAAGAGGAAAGAAAGATGTTAATCGGCCATTACCTTGTTGAAGAGCTGCTGCCCGAAGAAAGAGGCGCAACCCGCCCCCTGCTATGCTTCTATACACTAAGCAAGATGTTGTTGAAGTGGCGCGGAGACAAGAAAATCAGCAGTTTTTATACCCTCGCGGAAAATTCGAGACCTTTCATGAATGATTAAGACCCGCCCACAGATGTTTATTGGTTGACAGCGAAAGTTACACACAAATCGATGAAGAAACACCTAATTGGTGGGAAATTAATTACAGAAATTTAGGATTGGTTAAACTCAAAACAGGCGGAAAGAAAGCTTAATGTTGCCAACCCTCAAATGAAAGAACAAAATTTAATAAAGACAAAACTTATGGATACAAAATTTCTCCAAGAAAGTTCATTCCTTCGCACCAGAGTGCATAATCATAGTTTTTAGTAGAGACATCTGTTAGAGAATGTCCGCACTTCTTGATCAACAAAAGCAAATCAAAACACCCAGAGACATCTTCTGATAAACAGTTGAGTTGATTCCGTTTTTTTAAGTTCAGAGTTTCTCCTGTAGAGGAGTTTCAATTGGCGCAAGATTTGAACTTGCGTCATAGAGATGTACCGCCCGGTACACTATGTACTGAAATTAAGCAAGTGTGATACGCCTCAAAATACGGTGCAGAGTGGATGACTGATTTTGGAGGTTAATTTATTCAGTAAAACCTCATTAGTTGTTTCTGAAGGGAACAAGGGAAGATAATGTGTTAAGCGAGAAAACGTACTATTGAATACATGAATAAAAACTATCCAACACGAATGTGTAAACACTTGATATGTTTTTTTTCTGACACGTGCATTTTACGTTGTGTATGCACGGGTATACTGAGAGATATAGGCTATCTACCATTTCTAAAGATGCGATGAGGCTATTAAAAGGTGTGAAAAAGATGAGAGAACAAATATGAAATCCTTTTCCACTGGGGCTTATTAAATAAAATAGTGTATTAGAAGGTGTTTAAAACACCTGACAACACACGTAAAAATGTTTGCAGTGGGGTCCCATAAAAGTATCAGCACATTATTCCAGATCACACAATTTCTAAAACAAATGTCAACTGAAGCCTTATATTTCGGACCAGTGCATTAAATTTTGTTTTCTGGTCACACTCTTCAACCATGAATTTGGAGGTTAAACTCAGCCATGTGCGAGAGAAATGACTTTGACTGTCATCTTGAATGAGACAACACTTCGATCGACTGGAGTCGAAACTCGAAGGTGCGAGTTTCAACATGCACGCCCACCACAGTTGAAAGATGCGGATTATTACAGGCATTAGCATCAGTTACTCCCTCCTTAAATTTATATATATATACTGTCAAATCCCTACTTTATCAACTTGAACAAAATGGCATATATATTACACTTG
Source organism: Anabrus simplex (assembly GCF_040414725.1). Taxonomy (NCBI): domain Eukaryota; kingdom Metazoa; phylum Arthropoda; class Insecta; order Orthoptera; family Tettigoniidae; genus Anabrus; species Anabrus simplex. The sequence goes on from NC_090266.1 coordinate 1,132,857,988, forward strand.
TATGGATACCGGGACATTCCAATATTCTTGGTAATGATCTAGCGGACACTGCTGCTAAAGAAGCTAGTCGTCTCCCAACGCCCCCTCTCACAGTACCTATACCACCTCTGGACTTCTATCCCAGTCTTAAGGACACTGCCTACAGCTCCTGGCAAGATGACTGGAATCAATCTGCGCATTATAGAGGCACGTATTATTATCAACTCCAACCACAAATTACCACAAAACCCTAGTTTGCCAGGGGTGCATACACACGTCGACATATCACTAACATAATTAGATTACGTTTCAATCATTTCCTTGCGCCGCAATACAAGTTTCGTTTTCATTTAGTTAATCAGCCTGTGTATGTGGTGAATAAGAAGGGGATAGTAACCATCTATTTTTTCAATGTCCTGTCTATTCTGCACCCCGGCGTAAGCTACTCACTAGCCTGACACGAATGAAAATTCCCTTTCCTACAAGTCTTACTTGTCTATTAATTGATCTCTCATCTGATATCATTGCAGTTCTTAATCAATTTATTGACGATGCTCAATTGATCCTATAATCATTCCACGCTCATGGTCATTTAATTACATATTTCACTGGTATATACATTTATTCACTCCTTTTCATTTGATGTTAGTTTTCTTTTGGCTTCCGTTATACTTCACTTTAGTTGCTACTGTTTTTCTCGCTACTATCCACAGCTAAAGTCTTTTGTTACTCCCGTTCCTCGTGCTTCAAACATTATCATACGTAATTCCGGTACATTTGTCTTTCACCAACTAAATCAGAACATTGCGCATTACTGTTTTTAAGTTAGTACTCTCATCTCTGCACTAAATTCTCTGGTATATACCTCAACTCCTCCATATTCCTTCAATTAATACTCCTATTAGCTTTAACTTTTTCCTTTCTCCCTACTACATTTTTCCTAAGTGTTTGTCTATCCCAATTGTAGGCCCGGTGTTGTTTTGAGTAGTAGACAAGTCGCCAAGACGGGCCACTTCGGCGTGAAGTTTAGTACCTTTGTGTCCCTGTGCTTTTTTCTGCGTCACACTCCCTTATTTCCCACCTTCTCACCTGCTTCAAATTATTACGTTCCATATGAGAATTTACATGACATTTCTGCAGCTCGATCATATTTACTGGTGCTCAATATATTTCGCTCTCTCCACAAGTTTATACCTATCATTAGACGTTCTGTTCTGGCTTCCATCTTTGAATCCAGTGCAAGTTTTGGTTGTATGTGAACAGTGAACCCTTAGACTGCTTTCAAAGACAGTCGTTTTTCAACCCTCTATAATATGTGCAAAATGCACTTATCCTCTGATTTTTAGACTCTATCTGGCATGTGATCTCCTTTTTTATACGCCTAGTGGCTGGACGACAGTAAAAAAGTCCGTAAGAAGAAGAAGAAAGATGCGGATGCCTGTCCACTTCCTGGAGTTTGTCTTCTTTAGTAAGCAATTTCATGACTTTTTCAGCATCTATAACGGGGCTACTACAAAACAAATATGCACCACGCTAGTTAACTTCACACGATTATGTTCTAATCCTTATGTAATCTTATCATGCTACAAATATCTGCTACCCTTCATTGTTATGCAACATACAATAAATTTCTAACTTCAGAAATACAAACACAAACAGGCTTACTGGGTTATTCAGCAATGTCAATGAAAACCAGAAACCAAACTGAACTTTCCTGAGGCTAATGGCTTGCTTCCCAAAGCTATAATTTACTCTCTAAATTTCTGGTACTCAAGGCCATTTCCCATTTTTGCGTAACTTTTTCCAACCTGCCTCCTGTGGCAAGGGCTCTAATCTGTGTTGAAAATAATGTTCCTTTCACCAGGTATGAAAAAGAATAATTTCAGGGCTGGGAAATATGTGATCGTACTGAGCGGTAATAATGAAAATTTGTGACATGATAAGTGAGGTATGTTTAAATAGATTTAATATGACGTGAATCAGGACTTCGAATTTACGACGTACTGAGCGAGAAATCATCTTAATGAGGAATGCACTACGAGGTTACACAGCATTTTCTCACACCTGGTTAAATTTGGGAAATTCTATTCCCGAGTAATTTATAGCAAAACGATTATCATTAGACTACCCTACTGGTGCTTAAAATATGTTTTCATGATACATATGATGGTAAGTTAGGTTAGGTGACTCTGTTTGGATAAGAAAACTGAAACGTTTGCCATAGAAGTCACTGGAGTGATACTACTCGAATTTTTCAGAATGAAAATGAACATATGTGTTCACATTGTCTCGGAATTACAAAAGTAACTTACGATTAAGGCGTAATATGGAAATCTGCTATATTGCAAGTTTTGAATAAATGGATTGCCGTTCCATATCTGTTTTAGTGTGTGTGGGTTTTTCCCCAACTTTTACAAAAAATCTGATATAATGACAATTCTCTATAGCGAGTAAATTTTTCACTTTTCAGAATTCTCGCTATAACAGACTTCTACTGTGTTTGGAATAATGAATCTTGGAAAATAAATGGATCTTTGATATTGCCATCTTTATAATAATAATAATCAAATTATTTTCATTTCTTCTTGTTTCCAGACTGATATTAATGGAGACTGCCAGACTTTTTATTCTCTTGATAGAGCTGTGGAGACAAGCCTTATAATTAAAAAATATAAGGATTTTTCAACATGTATAAATCGATACAAGCATCACTCCATACTACAAACAACACCATATGTCTTTAGATCGGTAAGTGTTTCAAAAATTGTGGAAATAATGCTGGCCATCTTGTTGTTTGATATGTGAGAATCACTAGTCACCTTTGGTAAGAAAATTGTCTTTTTTTTTTTTTTTTTTTTTAAATTTTTTTTTAATTTTATAGTACAGGGGTGATATTTGCTGTGTGGAGTCACACTCACAAGTCTAGCTCACGACATATAATTTGTGTAGAGTTTTGCTTCATTATACATGTTTACAGGTCTGACACAGCTGTGCTTATTCACACAGTTAACTGGTAATTACAAAGTGTGTGATATTTTATTGTGGAGTACAATAGAAATACCAAAACAAAAAAAGAGTCACCTGTAAGCCATGTGAAACAGTATATGCCAGAATCTGGTGAAAACACATTCTTAACTGATGGAACTGTATTGTTCTCTAAAGTATGCTAAATTAAAGTTGCTGCAAATAAACAGTTAAGTGATTTCGCTGAACAGCACTCTGATCATACATTTCCAGATGAATCAACTTTGCATAAAAATTATTCAACAGAATGTTACAATGACGCTTCAAACTGAATATGTGAATGGGAAAAAAATTTATGTATGAATTTATAAGACTACTGATGTAGAGGGATGTTATGAAGGTAATATGGTGATAGGGATCCTAGAAACTAATAGTCCTGGACAGACTTTTTTTTTCTGTCCTCAGATATTTTGAAAGTGATTAATCACACTCAGATATACAAGCTGTTCAATAAATCCATATGTTTAACCTTTAGAATGCCAGACAACCATATATCGTTGTTTGGTACTTGTACGTAAAATGCCAGCAACGATATATCGTTGTTTGAACAGCGCACTTTACTATCTGCATTTAGCATGATTATGAATGGCAGATGCCATAATCTTACATTTTGTTTACATAGAGTAAAGAACGTAGCTTCTAATTTTATCACTATGTGGCTCATTTGTTCATTTATTTACGCACATTGGATTTCTGAATTTCATGTGTTTCTCTGGGTCATGGGACGATTGGGAGTTATATAATGGTAATTATCTACTGAACTACTGAACCTATGCTTTTCAAATTTTCTGTCTTTATTCTCTTGGATGGCTGCATTGCAGAGGTATTACCACATTTTATCTGTAATGTTAATTTAAAGTTATTTTTATTGCTATTTTTGAAATTTGATTTTTGTTTTGTTTTCCAAGTGTACAGAATTTTTAAAAATATATATTTTTTGTAACTTAACGATATTGTAACCATAGTCAGAAGTAAGTACATACCATCTTCAGCATTTCCTGCAAGATCAAAGTCAGAATATTTAAAACTGTAAATTATGTAGTGCTCAAATAGGGACTTGCAAAATGCTACTAATCAGCATGGCATTCTTGGCACATTCCCAGAATGAAAGCTTGCTACTAAGAGGGTTAATATGGACTAGTGGAATACGAGAGAATGTGCTCCTCTTCCTAACAGAGGCCACATCTTACATTATAATGGCAGCAAAATCTGTCAGATCATTTTTCAATAAGATGTTGTATGTTATGTTGCCTGGCCCATGCTTTTCATTGAGTTGCAGAAGAGGACAGGTGAAACATTTCAGAAGTAGAGAGACTAATTTTCACAGTAAAGAAAGTATTTGTCTAAACATCATCCCAAACAAATTATTTCAAAGACAAAGCCCCTGTTAAACTTTGCCCCCAGCACTAGTTTTAATACACTGGGGTACCTGGTTGACTGCATGCATGTACCATTGTGACAGTTTTCAGGTAGAGAGAAATAGCAAATTACTTTGACAGAACAGATGCTAAGGCAATTGGGAGTGCACAGGACCTGTTTTCTGATCCTCAAATGGAAGATAAATGGTTTGTCATCATCATCATTTCCCTTTATCCAGCTGTAGCCGGGTAGGGGCAAATATGGTTCCTCTCCACTTTCTTCGGTCTTTCCACCACTCCTCCTCCAACACTGTGTCCCAGTCCAGGTTTCTTTCTATAATACTGCGTTGGATTGTATCCTTCCATCTCAATCGTGGGCGTCCACAGCCTCTCCTTCCTTGGATTTGCATTTCCATCACCTTTTTTGGCATTCTTTCATCACTCATTCGCTTTATGTGCTCAAACCATCTTAGTCAGCTCTTCTCTATTCTATCATTCATTTTTTCCACTCCAGTTTCTTCCCGGATTTTCTCATTCCTTATTTTGTCTCTTCTACTCTTCTGTATCATACTCCTCAAGAACTTCATTTTGGCTGCCTGTATTCGACTCTCATCCTTCTTTGTCATTGTCCAAGTTTCTGCTCCATAAGTTGTTATGGGTACGTAATACATCTTGTACATAGTATCCTTTGCTTCCATTGGCACATCTTTGTCCCATAAAATATTTCTTACACTATGATAGAAACAACTTCCAGCTTGAATCCTCTTACTAATCTCAGCATCCAGTCGAGCATTCTCCATTAATTCACTCCCCAGGTATTTGAATGTTTTCACTACTTCTAGGGGCTTGTCTGCAAGTCTAATCTGACCTTTCCCTTCTTTCTCACCTCTAGTCATAACAAGAGTTTTACTCTTTTCCTTATTTTCAATCCACATTCCTTGATCTTCCCATTCACCACATTCAACTGTTCTTGAACCTTCCTGTCGTGTTCTCCCCAAATCACAATGTCATCTGCAAATAACATCATGTTCTTTTCTCTTCCTCCATATGCTGCTTTTGCTGCTCTCATGATGTCATCCATTACCATTGTAAACAGGATTGGCGATAGAACACTTCCCTGTCTCAGCCCACTAGTTATTTTGAACCAACTTGCCCTGCCAACTTGTGTTTGCACGCAACTACAACATTCCTTATACAATGCCATGATCATTTTTATTAATCCCTGTCCAATTCCTTTTTGCACCAGACTTTCCCAAACTTTAGTCCTGGGGACACTGTCATATGCCCTTTCAATGTCAATGAAAGTCATCACTATATCATTCTCATACTCCCATTGCTTTTCCATTAGTTGTCTCATAATAAAAATGGGCTCTATTGTTGACCTTCCACTTCTGAAACCAAACTGATTTTCCTGTATCTGATTCTCAACCCTCAACCTTATTCTACTTTTCAGTATCCTTTCCATTATCTTGGCAACATGAGATATTAGAGTAATTCCCCTGTAGTTCTTCAATACTTTTTTATCTCCTTTCTTGAAAATTGGGGTGATTATTCCTTTTTTCCAATTCTCAGGGACCTCCTTATTCTTTCAGATAATTCTGAGAACCCTGTATGTCCACTGCAGGCCTACAGCTCCAGCTGCCTTTATCATCTCCACTGAAATTTCATCTATTCCAGCAGTTTTTCCATTCTTCATCTTTCTTACTGTCATTTCAATTTCATTCATTGTAATTTCTTTATCCATTTCTTCATCACCTAATTGCCTTTCCTGGTCATCCATTGAATGACTGTCATCAGTTCTTATGTTCAGCAGCTTCTGAAAATATTCTCTCCATCTATTTCTTATTTCTTCTGGCTTTGTTAATATTATGCCACCTTCATCCTTCACAAATCTGGTTTTTACTTGATCTCTCCTTTTGTTTCTTAAGATACCATACAGTAATTTCTTCCTGCCCTGCATATCATCTCTCAATTTCTGTGTGATTAAGGCCCAGCTTTTCCTCTTTTCTTCCTCCACTACTTTCTTGGCCAAATTATTTGCCTCCACATATTTTCTTCTACTTTCTTCAGTCTTAGATGTTTTCCATGCTTTCCATGCCATTTTCTTTTCCTTCACTTTAACCTTTACCCTATCATTTCACCAGTGTGTCTCTTTGTCTTTCACATTTCCTGATGTTCTACCAGATACCTCTTCTGCACATCCAACCAGTGCTTCCTTAAATCTTTTCCATTCATCTTCAACATTCCCCACCTCTGTCATGGGTACCAAGGGTATTATTTCCCTTTGAAGTTCTTCTTGTATGCTTTTCTCCTTCAACTTCCATACTTCAATTCTTTTCTCTCTTCTTAATGGGGGTTTTTCAATCTTTCCGACTTTCAATTTTCCTATCATAACTCTATGATCTCCACCAAAAGCTTCTTCAGGCATGGCTGTTACATCTAAAAGGTTCTTCTGGTGTTCTTTCTCTATGATTATATAATCAGTCATGGTCTTTGTTCGTCTGTCTCCCCAACCATACCTTGTAATCTTCTGACTGTTCTTCTTCCTAAACCAGATGTTTCCATCAATCATTTGATTCCTCATGCAAAAATCCACCAACAACTCACCTTCTGGATTTACATTTCCATATCCAAATGGTTTGTATGAAATAAAAATTTTCATTCTTTCCAGAAACCTTAACCTGCTTAGATGAAAGTGGTATGGCATTGGACAAGTCAATAGAGTTAATAAGGAATGCTGAAGTTTGTATACAAAATGTAAAAGGTGAAATTGGGAACAGAGACAGAAAATAACATTTGTATTAGATAAAAATAAGGGGTATCGGATGGTGACTCAGAGAGACAGTATTTTGTCAGGAGAAGACATCAGAATTTACATTTGTGAATAAAGTGTTTTTTAAATATGCTCCCATTACGTCAGTGGATGTAGAAAGAAGTTTCTCAAAGTATAAAACAGTATTAGCTAAGAATTGCCTTTCTTTCACTTTCAATAACTTGAGGATGACAGTGATGATGTATTGCAATGCTAACTAAGGTATATTTAGTTAGTAATATATTTTTTCACATTATAATATTATCTTGCTCCTTTAAAAAGACACTCAAACTACACAGAAACCAGTTGGAGAAAGCAAACTGTAAAATGTTTTCTTACCAGAATAAATTTCTGGAGGAATATGAATTAGATGTAATGACAATTAATGTCATTGTTATAGAGTATCTCAAAAATCTTTGCCAGCAATTTGAGGATACATTTCTAGAACCTTTAGGTGAAAATGATTGTATCTGAAGTTCATTTGACGTGAACACAACATCAACATGTCAAGAGTATAACAGGAAGAGCTAATAAACCTAACAAGTGACAGATCTCTTCTAAATGAATTAAAATTGAAATCTCATGACAATTTCTGGGTGCAGATTTGGAAGAAAATGAAGCAGTCATATTCTATCTCGGTAACATCTTGTTGATATTAGCTACCTTGGGTAGGACCTGAAAAACCATTTTAAGCTATATATTCAAAAAGGCCCTTGTGGAATCATCAAACAGGTTTCTTTATATGAAACAATGGTTAGATGAGCTGCCTAATATCAAACATAAACATGCGCCACCTATATCAAAATTGAGTTAAGGATTGATCCTTATAGCATTTTTAATGCTCTCTCTGAATTAGTGGTCCGTGTCTTTCATAAACGAATATTTGTACGTAATTTTTAACATAGAAATATGCAGTTTCTTTCATAATCGGACACCTCCAAACGTAGTTTATATAAAAAACGGACATGAACGTTTCAGCCAATCATATTGCTACAAGTGACATCAAACTGTCATGGCGACCAGAGAATGTTTATCGACATCTTAAGGAAAAAAGAGGAGGACTGTTTTTTAATGTCTTATGATTGCTAAAAGAACCTCGTTTTGCCAAAATTAAGTGATCAGTCGGCTTATTATTCCAGACAACTCTACTGTTACAATCTGTCTGTTGTAATAGGCACATCTCAAACAAACTGCGCCCTGATAATGTGTCTGTTTATACGTGGCTGGAGAATGAGGGAAAGAAATCATCAAACGAAATAGCATCAGCGGTTGTCAATGAGTTACGATCTAATGATTTACAAGGCTTTACTTCAGTCAAGTTGATTGCTGATGGCTGCGCCGGCCAAAATAAAACAGTAATATGTTGACGATGTGTGCAAAGTGGCTTACAACGTATGCACCATCCTCTGTTGACAAATTAAAACCGGTATTTCCAATTACTGGACACTCATATTTGCCTCCAGATAGGATTTTTGGACTCATTGAGAAAGACCTTAAAAGATGACGACCATAGTAAGTCCTGATGAATATCTTGAGGTGTTCAAAATGTACGGGACAGTGAAAGTGATTGGACAAACCTTGGAACCACTGAATTGAGAAGAACAAGCACAGATTTATCTGAAATCTGCTAGTCAACTTCATTTCAAGATTTCACAGTGTAAAAGAATTGTACTCAGGACCATGAAAAGAGGCAATGTTGTAGTTTAAAGTGAGGTAGGTTACTATTTGGAAACAGGTATTGAGCGTAAGATCACGAAAGCATGACAGGTAAATCTAATGTTAATGAATCCTTTACTTCTGATATTGGCATGAATGTAAACCCACAGAAACTTAAAGATGTTGACAAATGTACTAGGAAAGCACTTCAGAAAAGATTGGACGTTAATACCTCTCTTGAGCGGTATGTCGAAGTCATCAATAAGAACATTTGTAGTGAAAATGAACAAGATGTTAATGATTATTTATGAATGTGATTGTTTTGAAGACCCTTATGATGAACCAGAGGTTATTTGCCCAGAAATACAGTGAAGCAAGAACTGAAATGAATGTTAAAAATGTTAACAAAGTATAAAAATAGCCTTATTTCTTTCATATTTTAATTATATTTCTTTTAAAATAGAAGTTTACTTCCGTGTCATCCAGCAACCTTTTTTTCCAAATATTGGGATAGTTCGTTTCCAAAGTGGACAATTACATGGATGTTTGTATCAAAAATGGACAAAAGCCAATCCCGGTTTCAGAAATGGACATCGTCATATTTGAACATGTTTTACATCGACTTAGACTAAAATTGCTAAGTGTCGACCATGATTTTCTTGTTCATAGGGCTAGAAATATGGCATACACAAAAAATTTTCACACGTATAACGGGGGTTTAACATAGAGAAACGAAAATGTGGCTCTACTGAAAAATTAACAAAATGGCTTTTGTCCATGTTTGATACTAGGCACCTCAGATATTTTCTTTGAATTATCTGCAAGTTACTAGAGGTATGTGAGAAAACCACAGTAAGAGAAAAACATGCTCTTTAATTTCTCTAACTGTAACAAAATATTGAGTAATGTCTCTTTTAATTGCCTTTTGTGATTATAAGCTGTGTTTTTTTTAAAATTTAATTATTTAAATTTTTGTATTATAATTTATTTTTTCACATTCCTCTGAAGTACATGTCTACTGAATGATGTATGTGTGTATGGAGAAAATGCAAAACTTATTTTAATTTTTTTCTTTCAGAATTACCAAGCGATGCCATTAATTAAAACAAGAAACTCATGCAATATATCAGTTGACCATCATGTGTATAATAAAATTGAATGTGAAGATGTGCACATATTTCAGCCATTCTCAAATGGTGACAGTGGAGCAAAAACCATAACAAGACAAGTTTTTACTCTCGTGGCAGAGACCAACACCACTACTGATCCACTGGGTGAGTTTATCTGAATATTGTGATCGTAACATCCCCCATAGGGCTTAGTTCAATATCATTTTAGAGTGATGTTTAAGAACTTTAAGAACAAAATGTTTTTCATGAAATGCCCACTTCATTGCTCAGTGACTCAGTAAAATTACTTCTTAAACAGAAAATACAGATCAGGTTTTGATAGACTGAAATTTTTGTACCTCTCTGCACATAAACTCAAAAACTTGCAGTATTTATAAGACATTGTTTCATCAGATAATTTTATAGCAATATTTTTAAGCATGCCTCATACTATTCAGCCTTTTAAGAGACTATCAATTAAATAATCTTAGAACCAGTGGCAAAGCGTGAGCTATATAAGGGGGTAGACAGATATTTTTAAAGCTATTTAATCATATTATCAATATTATATTAATGACTCTGAAACTAAGACAATTCCTATAACAACCTACTGTATAACCCTACGTGCACTCCTTTTATTTCTGTGACTGTTATTCATAGCATTCTACGGAGCAAATACCGGTTTACTTGAGAGATGACCTTCAGTACCTATCATTCAGAAATAATCACCAAACAAGGTCATTAACTAACTCCTTGCTAAGTTTTGCTACTCACCATACTACTAGTAACAGTGATTCATTGCTCCCCGCGACTATCTGCCTGTGGAATTCCCTGCCGGCTGAAATTAGAAACATTCCTAGTACTCAGCTGTTCAAAAGAATGTTGTTGCAAACATTACTTATATATCAGAACATAATCTATAGAACATATGTAAGATAATGTACTTTCTTCCTGTAATATTAACCGTAGGATCTATGCCATGAGCTTTACCAGTTAGTCTATAAGTTGCACAGTTGTAGTATGTTGTAGAATTTAACATAAATTAAATAGTGTATTATGGTTGGGCATAATAGCAGGATCCATAGCCTGAACTACGCCATAGAACACAAGACGATAATAAATAAATGAATAAATAAATAAATAAATAAATTGGCTGTGGGGAACTGTCAAATAACAACGTATATTTAGAATTAAAAATAGCTATATAATTCATTGTTACATAAATTTAATGAGAGGTTAAAAGTAGATTTTCATACAACTCACCTTAAACAATATTCTTGTAAATGAGTACAATCCGCCTGTCCTTCATTTCAGCAAATATGTCTATTACTCTCGTCTTGAAGTCAGGCGTCTTGCTAAGATGCCACAGCAGTTCCTTCTCTATAGCTAGAGTTCCCAAGTTGGACAGTTTCTGGTTGGTCATCGAATTCCTTAAATAGGTTTTAATTTGTTTCAAGTTACTCATAGCGCGTTCGCTAGAAACTGACGTTAATGGAATAGATAGCATCAAGTTAAGGAATTTTGTTGTTTCCGTATACACACACTCTGGAGTTCATTATTAAGAATGTACGCCAATAGTTGCTGGGGTGGAATATATTTATCGGGATCAGAGTAAATGTTGATAAGTTCATTCTTAAGTTGATCTACATGGAAAACCTTAGGATACATGGCCATGAGTTCGTTTAAATGCTGTTGGGGAAATTGTGAATGATAAATATTAAATTTAGTTTCATCAAGTAGTTCTACGAAATGAAGGCTTTCGTAATTACCGAAACGTGTTTCTAACTGAAGCAACACTGAATCAAGAACCTCGTAGGCAACTCTTCTTTGACCCTGGTTAGTATTTATGACAGTTGAACACAAAGCAGAACATTCTTCTTCAATTTCTTTAATTACTTTATCACTTCTGAGCGATTTGATGTTAGTAGTAGCAACCTGCACCTCTTTAATACAAAAATTTACATCAGAAGACGTTTTCGACTGCAGAATGCTAAACAAGAAGTCGGTGTAGACAAAAATTCTAGAAAAGAGACAGAGGAGGAACAAAAATTTGTGATTGTTCAATATATTGTCTATTCCTATTGCTGTCTGAATTGATTCTGGATTCCAGTTGTCAGAATTTATGATATGATCCACTGCTCTTTTCAGCTCGGGATAATATTTTTTCACGGTCATAACAGCCCGATAATGATAATTGCATCAGGTGTGAGAAGGATGAGGAAGCTGAAAACCTTGCTCTCTCAGCAATTCTGCACGACGTGAAGAACGAGAGAAGAATGTGTGGAAGACAGATAAATTGCATATGAACAATTTCACCTCTTTTATAGTTTTTGCAGAATGAAGAAGAACCAAATTGAGGTGATGGGCATAACAATGTTCGAAGATGGCATGAGGATAAGACTGTCTGACAATTGCCTGGACACCTCCTTTATGACCAGACATTACGTAGCTCCGTCATACGTCTGACATACGAGTCTGGTATCATCAATGTTCCATTTTTTCAGAACTAGGATTATGACTTCAGCTAAACCCCTAGCAGTCTTATCAGCAGACACATCATAAAAGCCTAGAAACTGCTCTTCGAATTTACCATTAACACAATACCTCACAATAATACTTAATTGTGATTTAATGGAAACATCTGTAATTTCATCATCTTGGACAGAAACAAATTCAGCTAATTCTGTCTCTTTTCAAATACGTTCCTGAACGGCAACAGTAACAGCTTTAATCAAATCATTTTGTATGTCACTAGAAGTACCTTTGAAGACATTTTCTGATTCTAAATGGTCTTTCATGAAAGATTCCTCCGAAGCCAGTAAGTCAAAAGTAGCCAAGTAATTCCCTTTATTAAATGAACATAAAGAAAAACATTGACTTTCTCGATGACCCTTGAACGGCAATTCTTGAATACTTAAGAGGCAAACAATGTCTGCTAATCTGCTGACAATTTTTCTATTTTTTGAAACCATTTCATTGTGTTTAATGGCCTGTAGTCTCTGCCCCTCTGAAACGGCATGATCGATATGGCACCGCCCCAGCATGTGAAATTTCTCGGCGCACTTTATATGATTCTCAGATGCCGCGTGCTTTTTAGCTTTTTTCTCAAAATTTTTTATGGTATTTACACCCGTTCTGCGCCAAGAATCTTCCCCATCAACGCCAAACTTCAAGCAATAAAAACACAATAACTTTTGTTCGTGACCTTTACCCGTTCCACACAACCACTGATATTTATTATACCAGCTTTTCTGAAATATAGAAATAGAAAGACCTGCACCTGGTGAGCCGAACCCGTCCTGGGATATCCCAGCGCTAAAAGCCATACAACATTACATTTCACTGATATTTATCATACCAGCTTTTCTGAAATTTTCGAACAAGTTTTCTGTCCTGTTGTGATAATGTTAGGTTAGGCCGTTTCTGTAAAGTTTTTATCGTTATCTTCTGTTCTAACGACAAGGAGGAAATACCATTGTTAAGTAAGTACACAACTGAATCGAAGTCAGGCCTGGTAAATACAGAAGCCATGATAGGCCTATCATAAATAAACACAAACTTCCACACGAGAAAACAAGAATTGCACTTTATATTTTATCACCAGTAGTAAGTTATTCACTATTCCTTTATAATGAAAAATTAACACTTAGGCCTATCACTTTATTGTAAGATACTAGCACACGCATACACTATTAGCCACCTTGCTCTCACGTCTCACACCACATTCCTAACTTTGAAACTGTAACTGTTCGTTCCCGTTATAATGCCGTACCGTAACTAATATTCGCGGGCAAGAAAATGCATGTACATGAAGGGTTTTAGTGCTATTATTCATTTATTAGGTGTAAGTTTCTATATTTCGTATATGAATATTATTATATCATTATTTTACTTTTAGACGTGTCTTGTCTGTCTGTTAGGTCATCAGCCCAGAGGCTGGTTGGATCCTCAAATAGCACCACTAAAGGTTATGCGGTTATAAGGAAACCCCAAAAACCAATGACAGCACCAAAATGAGGCGTACTAGGCAAGATGAGGAGTGAGGTAGTTTGCCATTGCTTTCCTCACTGGGTCAGAAAGTACTATTGCAGCACGACTGACCCTATGAGCAGAAACTTTCGTAACACTCAGACGCACTAGTCGTGCTCTGAATGTCATTACTCAGCACTACTCATACCCCAGCAGCTTCCATATTGTCACAGCCATGGATGTTGACTGGGACTTCGGTGGAAGCTACACTTTACTCTGGCCTGTGCCAGGAGATGGATGCAAAAGTACTGCATCCATCAAAAAATGACAGCAGGCAGTGACGTGTCTTATAATAAAGTAAATTCAAATTAATTACATTTAAAGCATGCCTGAGATGGTAGCCAATAAGAGCACCTTTGTAACTGAGGTCCAAATACTAGCCAATGAGAGCAAGAAGAGACGCTGGTACGTCTGTCTACTGGGCAGAGCAATCTCACTATAGGAAAGTAATCGTTCCACAGTCAGCACCTACAGATAGCGTTAGTGTTTATCTATCTGAAAGCTTTGAAAATCAAAGGGAAAATACACAGAATGGACAGCGTCTACCTTTGTCTACGTGCTTCATGTACCTGACGCGAGCTCGAGCATTAACAAAGTGAGTCGAAAATAAGTAAAGCGGGGAATACAAAAATGTCTTGTATTTGGAAATAATTAATGTTCTATAAATATAATTGAATTTACTAGACAATCTATCGTTCACAAAACTTTAAGGGTACACGCTGTCTACCTTGTCTCCCCTGACGCTTTGCCCCTGCGTAGAACTAATAGGTAATGGAGATTGTATGTGTTGTTTCTTCTTCACAACATTATTAAGTTGCTGCTTCACATTGTTAGCTTGTGTTATACCTCCTTTCTTAATAACCAGAACCATCTTTCCTACCTTAGTATTCTTAAATAATTGGTATTCTCACTAACACAAGGCAGATTTTTTGTTAATTTAACAACTTACTTTTAATGATTACTCTTATATCTTCTTCTTCTGCCTTTTCTACTGCTTTTCCCGCATCTGTTGGGTCGCAGGTGCGAACCTTGACGCACATGTAGATCTGGCCCTGTTTTACGACCGGATGCCCTTCTTGACGCCAACCCTATATGGAGGGACTAGCAATTACCCACGGCTTTGTTGCGTGGATTTCGTAATTTGATCACAGAAATCGCTCCTCGGCATTGTACTAAGAGACTATCTGAAAATTCCTAAAGTACCGTAGCCTATAAAAACTCACCCAAAAATTGAGTTTCATTTACCCCAGAAATGGCGCCAAGACCAACATGCGACATAGAACTCTATATGTGAGAAACAGTCTTCTCTCAAGTCAAAAAATAAATACATGTTTCTATATTTTTAAAAGAGATTCCAAATACCTATTCCCACATCTGTAACATATTCAGTTTTTGAGATATACATTAGTATCCCCATAGAAAGAACTCAACCCCTTATTCAGTCCTCCCCTTACCCCCATCTAAGTGTATTTTCCAAAAACAAAAATACATGTTTCCCTATTTTCAAAGGAGATTCCAAATATCAATTTTTCACGCCTGTAACATTTTCAGTTTTTAAGATATGAGTATCCTCATTAAAAAAATTCAAATATTTTTCACTACTATTCATCCCCTGTTAAGTGCCCCCTCTGAAAACAAAAAGGTATTTTTAAAGGACTTTCCAAATACCAAGTTTCTTGTCTCTAGCATGTTAAGTTTTTGACATATAATGTAAAATCGAATGGCGTATGGCTTTTAGTGCCGGAAGATCCCAGGACGGGTTCGGCTCGCCAGGTGCAGGTCTATTGATTTGGCACCCGTAGACAACCTGCGCGTCATGATGAGGATGACATGATGATGAAGACAACACATACACCCAGCCCCCGTGCCAGGGAAATTAACCAATGATGGTTAAAATTCCCGACCCTGCCGGGAATCGAACCTGAAACCCCTGTGACCAAAGGGCAGCACGCTAACCATTTAGCCATGGAGCCGGACATTATATAACGTAGATATACCAGTACTCGTTTTAAAAATTCACCCTCTTTTCCAATTCTTTTCAGCCCCTCAATTGGATTTTCCCAAAAACAAAATAAATAAATAAATAAATAAATAAATAAATAAATAAATAAATAAATAAATAAATAAATAAATAAATAAATAAATAAATAAATAAATACATAAATAAATAAATAAATAAAAATAAATAAATGTATGTTTCATTATTTTTAAAGGGTATTCAAATACCAGTTTTCATGCCTTACGTCTGTAAAAACTTCAGTTTTTGAGATGAAGTATCCTCATAAAAGTTTTTCAACTCTTTATTTACTTATTTTCAACAACACACTCCTTACATCGGTGTTCCGTAAAAAAACAAATGCGTGTTTCTTTATTTTTTAAAGGAGATTCCAAATACTAATTTTCACGTCTGTAACATTTTCAGTTTTTGAGATATAATTATACCCATAAAAGTAATTCAACTCCTTTTTCACCCCCATTCCTACCCGTTAAGTTGATTCCCCATCCCCAAAGGTGCATGTTTCTTTATTTTTAAATGAGATTCCAAATACCAATGTTCACGTCTTTAACATTTTTAGTTGAAATGAAATGGCGTATGGCTTTCAGTGCCGGGAGATCCCAGGACGGGTTCGGCTCGCCAGATGCAGGTCTTTTGATTTGACTCCCGTAGGCGACTTGCGCATCATGATGAGGATGGAATCGAACCCGGGGTCCTTGTGGTGACCAACGGCCAGCACGCTAAACATTTAGCCATGGAGCCGGACAATAATTTTAATTTTTTTGAGATATAAGTACCCTCACACAAAGAATTCATCTAATTTTTCAATTCATTCACCCCCTTAAGTGGATCTTCCATAGACAAAAAGAATACGCGTTTCTTTACTTTGAAAGAAGATTCCAAATACAAATGTTCATGCCTCTAACATCTTCATTTTTTGAGATATACGTATCCTCATAAAAAGAATTCAACTCCTTGTTCACTCCAGATCGTTAAGTTGATCCCCCCCCCCTTCAAAAATGCGTGTTACTTTATTTTTTAAGGTGATTCCAAGTAAAGACTTTCACGTGTGTAACCTTAAGTTTTGAGATATAAATTTCTCCACAAAAATAAAAAATTTTCACTTCCTTTCACCCTCCCACTTAAGTGAATTTTCCGAAAACAAAAAATTGGTTTTTGTTTAAAAAGGAGCTTCCGAATGCCAATTATCACGACTGTAACATCTTTAGTTTTAAGATATATGTATCCTCATAAAAAGGAATTAAACTCCTTTTTCACCGCCCCCGCCCTCATGTTAATTCCCCCCCCCCCCCAATTCGTGTTTCTTTATTTTTAAAGGAGATCCCAAATACTAATTTTCACGTCTGTAACATCATTAGTTTTTGAGATATAAATACCGTCATACAAAGTATTCAACTAATTTTTCAATTAATTCACCCCCTTAAGCGGATTTTTCAGACACAAAAGATTACGTGTTTCTTTAGTTTGAAAGAAAATTCCAAATGAAGATTTTCATGTCTGTAACATCTTCAATTTTTGAGATAAAAGTATCCTCATAAAAAGAATTCAACTCCTTTATCACTCCACCCCCGCCCGTTAAGTTGGTTTCCTCCCACCCAACAATGCATATTTCTTTATTTTTAAAGGATATTCCAAATTCCTATTTCCACGTCCGTAACCTTCAGTTTTGAGATAAAAATTTCTCCAGAAAAAGTATTCCATTGTTTTACTTCCTTTCACACTCCCCACCCAAGTGAATTTTTCAAAAACAAACAGTACCCGTTTCTTTAAAAGAGCTTCCATATACCAATTATCACTTCTGCAACATCTTCAGTTTTTGAGATATATGTATCCTCGTAAAAGGAACTCATCTCCGTTCTCATCCCCCCTCTCCCAATTTGATTCCACCACTCCCCTGGCAAAAATGTATTTCCTTATTTTTAAAGCAGATTCCAAATACCAGTTTTCACGTTTTTAACATCTTTAGATTTTTTGATATGTATATATACGTTCTTATACAAATAATTCAACTAATTTTTCAATCCTTTCACCCCTCCTCCCCGTTAAGATCCTTTTCCGAAAACCAAAGAATACGTGTTTCCCTATTTTTAAAGGAGATTTCAAATACCAATTTTTACGTCTGCAACATGTTAAGTTCTTGAGATATACTATAGATACGCTAATTTTAAAAAAATCACCCTCTTTTTCAGTTCCCTTTAAGTGGATTTTCCGAAAAAAATATTTATGTTTCTTTATTTTTACAGGAAATTCCAAATACCAGTTTTCAAATCTGTAATGTGTTACATGTCTGAAATAATTTGCAGACATAGTCTTTTTGAAAATTCACCCCGTTTGTCACTCCTGTTCTCCCCCTATTCATCGGATTATCCAAAAACAAAAAAATACCTGTTTCTTTATTTTCCAAGGAGATTCCAAATTTCAATTTTTATGTCTGTAACATCTTCAGTTTTTGAGATATAAGTATCCTCATAAAAGGTGTTCAACCCCTTTTCCCCCATTTCATCCCCCTTAATGGGATTTTCCAAAAACAAAAAAAATATGTGTTTCTTTATTTTTAAAGGAGATTCCAAATACCAATTTTTACATCTGTAAACTTTTAAGTTTTTGAGATATAGATATCCTCATTTTAATTATTCACCCCCCCCTTTTCACCCCCTTAGCGACGGAATATCCAAAAATCCTCCCTTTGTGAGCACCTACATGTTAATATGAATGTATCGCCAAAATTTCATTTTGTTATGTCTAGTAGTTTTGGCTCGGCGATGATGAATCAGTCAGTCAGTCAGTCAGTCAGGACAAGTTATTTTATATATATAGATGTAGTCACTATTGCTTGTTTCTGTGGTGGTTGGTAGTGTAGTGTGTTGTCTGAATATGAAGAGGAAAGTGTTGGAACAAACACAAACACCCAGTCCCCGTGTCAGAAGAATTAATCAGACAGGATTACAATCCCTGACCTGGCCTGGAATTGAACCCGGGACGCTCTGAACTGAAGGCCGCAATGCTGAAATTGTTGTATTTGTCAACACAAAGAATCGGATTTGCGTTCCGCTCCAGGCACTTTTATAATGTTTTCATTTCTTATATATTTGCCAAACTGAGTAGCTCAGGTAGCTTTCTGAAGTCAAGTTGGGGGTTCAGTTCCTTTCTGGTTCAAATGTGTTAATATATGACAGATTTCTCTCTGTAGATTTACATTACATAAAAGAACTTCTGCAGGACAAAATTCTAGTGCCTCAGCATCTCCAAAAACCATGGAGCTAGATAGTGGGATGTAAAACCAATAATATTACTATTTTTATATGTTTTTCCATCGTCTTTTATTTCATCTCTTATATCTTAACATTTTGTTTATATTATAAATTGTGTTTGACCCATTGCAAAGTATTTTCATATTCTCACTCTTAACAGGTTGACACTGAAATTGTGTGGCTTCTAATCAATCAAACTACAAGTACATTGACCTTGCATATAAATCATGACTAATCATATGTACATTTTTATGAGGTTAGGTGACAGAAAGGTGACTTCTTGACTTGGCATTCTATTACATACCACTTTCTATAAGCAAGTAAAAGTTCTGGATGACACTTAAAGTAGTTGTCCTTGATTCCCGCCATTAGAATTCAAACCATGAACCTTGCTTACAATTTGAACCCAGTACTCTAACAGCAGACTTAACAAACTGATCTGTAGCAGCAACTGATGTTTAGTTTTGTAAGGCTCACACGGGAACCGTCCCACCTAGGCCATCGGTTATACAGTGTAATTGTTACATACTGCCAGAAAGAAAACATGCAACATCCTCAAGGACTGTGTTCAGTGGCACCAGGGTATAATATGTGCATACTGAGGGGTTATTGTGTTAGTGATTCATTTATTGCAGACATCGGCGATCAGATGGCGCTCAGGAGGCCTGTCCATGCGTACTCTGTTTTGACTCTGCAGGCAGTAACTGTTCTGAGGTTAGAGATGAACAGTGTTTGCAACATTCATTCTAGGGTACAACAATGCTCTGGCGACGAGTACGTGCTCCTGTTGAACAACTGCAGCCATTTGAATGGGGTCGCATTGTGGGCCTGTAGGAAGCTAAATAGACGTATTGACAGATTGCTGCACATGTTGGGCACAGTGTATTGTGGCATGTCGCTGCTTTCAGCAGTGGTCTCTGGAACATTCCCACACCAATAGTAGACCAGGCTCTGGATTTCTGCGTAGTACAGATGCACGTCAAGGTTGGCACATTGTGCGAGCAGCGGTGACTGATCGACCATCATCCAGAAGAGAAATCCGGTCACATGTTGCACTTGCTGTGTCACCAAGGACCCTTGGGAACCATCTGTTTGCAGCAGAATTATGATCACGTGTGCCTCTGGCCAGGCTACCACTGACACCACGACACCGCCAAGCATGGCTACTCTGGTGTCATGAAAGAGTCGACTGCAGAGGGGAACGGTGCTGTGTTGTCTTTAGTGATGAGAGTAGGTTCTGTCTGTATGTAAGTGATGAACATACACGCGTACGGCATAGATGTGGTGAGCAGCCTATTCCAGAGTGCATTCTCCCATGACACCCAGGGCCCACCCCAGGCTTCATGGTGTGGGGAGCCATCAGTTACAACTTGCGGTCACAGGTGGTGTTTCTGCAGGGTAAAGTAACCAGTGCCTGCGACATTGCACAGGTTGTTGTCCCTGTGCTACTGTCATTTCTTTGACAGGAAGTTGATGTGCTTTTTCACTAGGACAGTACACATCCACATACAGCTGCAATGATGCAATGTGGTGTACAACAACTGCCCCCTGGCCAGCAAGATCACTGGATCTCTCACCAGTTAAACATGTATAGGACGTGATGAAGCGGGAACTTACATGTTCTACAGAGCCTATAAGAAACATTGCCGAATTGCATCTGAAGATGCAAGATGCTTGTGACAAGATGCTTGTGACCTTTATGATTGTTTGCATGCACGAATAAATGCCTGCATGGCCGCCAAAGGGGGCATACTGTGTATTAACGCAACTGTTTGGACACCCTTTACTGTGGCACCTGTGTTTCATTTGGTCTGAATTTGTAATCATATACCCCTGCAGTGATGAACCTGTCACATCACATGTGAATAAAATGATCTTGTCATTGAGGATATTGCATGCTTTTTTTTTTTTCTGGCAGTGTATGATAAAAAGTGTGCTAATAGTCATTTATTTTACTTTTTGTTATTAATATTGCAGCAAGGGCATAGATATGTCACTGCTGAAAGCAACACAGAATGGAGCGCCATGTTCTATATCTTTACTCTTACCCTTATTTTCATTTGACATTTTCATACAAATTTATATATTACATTCTAAATATATTTCAGTTTTAAACTTCTCTTACCTTATTGATGGTAGAGTGGATTCTAAACAGAGTGACCTGGGAAGTGGACCATGGAACAGTGCAGATGTGTAATAAATGCTGCTTCTTCACAGTCTATCATTTCACATTCACCATTGTTAACTTCAAGTACAGTTTGAAGAACATTTAGGAAACCTCTGTCCAGATTTCTTGTTATGTATTCAGACTTCGACCATGCATATACTGACATATCTTGCAGTACAGGGGAACAGAATTGATGATAGACAACAGAATGTTATTATAAAGTCTTTTATCAAACAAATTTTCTGTACTATTTTGAATCACACTGCTCAAAATACAAACTTGGTAATTTTTTATATGTTTATACCTCCATGATGTGCGTACATATATTGAATGAAAACAGACACACAATAAAACAAACCTTCTTCTTTGCAATAAATAAGAATTGAAGTGAAAAGCATTCTTGGGACACTCAGTTCATGACGTCATTGCACAATGTGTCTTAAACAAATTGGTCCTTCGTTATACGCCAAAGTGCCTACATAGTAATTAAGCATCTTAATAAGGATTATTGCCACCTGCCTTTACCGTAACAAATCCACCTCCATAAACAACAGTAGATTGTACAGCTGTCAGATGAAATCTCTCCCTACATCTTCTCCACACTTGCAGACAACCACCTGAATGATAAAATGTGAAATGGGATTCATCCGAGAACAGCACAGGACGCCAGTGTCTTGGCTGCCAGTACAGGTGATCTCCAGAAAATTGCAGTCTCATGCCATGATATTGTCTGAGCAATCATGGGATCTTAAATTGGCCTCTTTAAGCCTGTTTCTGACTCTTTTATCACTAACTCGTACTCCAGAAGTCTACTGTAGGTCCACCTGTAGTGTTCTTGCTGTAACTTGGCAGTTTTGGAGAGCTTGTTGATGCACAAAACAATCCTGCCCTGGTGTAGTTCTCCTTTGGTGGTCGGTGTCAAAGCACCTGACAACACTTCCAGTCTGCTGGAAACATTTCTACACATACAAAATCATATTCTGAACAGCACCCACGATTCTGGCAATGCACCTCGGTGAGTAGCATTCTTGAAGCAGTGTAAGTGCATGAGTGGCTTCATTCAATGACAGCTGCTTTCCCCATTGCCTACCTTGGTCCACATGATCAGCCATGACTTCTAAAAAACTCCACTCCACACATACCAACTTTCCACGCACTTTGGATTGTAGAGACAGTCGTACCTTTCAGCTGACACTGAGATCTTGCAAACACCCAGATGACAGTTGAGCCCTCTTTTTATTTTTATCAACATGACGTCTTATTGGCAGAAGTCCGGCTCCAAGGCTAAATGGTTAGCTTGCTGGCCTTTGGTCACAGGGGTTCCGGGTTCGATTCTCGGCAGGGTCAGGAATTTTAAGCATCATTGGTTAATTTCGCCGGCACGGGGGCTGGGTGTATGTGTCGTCTTCATCATCATTTCATCCTCATCATGATGCGCAGGTCGCCTAATTGCGTCAAATCAAAAGACCTGCACCTGGCGAGCCGAACATGTCCTCGGACACTCCCAGCACTAAAAGCCATACACCATTTCATTTCATTGGCAGAAAAGTCCAATCCCTATCCCACTATGCATTTGAACGATGTAGTTAGGAAAATCTGTAGACATGACCAAATTGAGCAGTGTATAATTTTCTGTTGCTGGGCTGAGTAGAGCAAATGGTAGAACGCTGGTCTTTTCAGCCCGACTTGGCAGGTTCGATCCTGGCTCAGTCCAGTGGTGCCTGAATGTTCTCAAATATGCCAGCCTCATGTCGGTAGACTTACTGGCACATAAAAGAACTCTCGTGGGGCAAAACTCCAATGTCTCCAGAAAACCATAAAAGTAGTAGTGGGACGTAAAACCAGTAACATTATTTATGATTAATTTTGTGTTTGAAATAGTCTTCTATTTTATTTCGATTCTATATATTGTTAATACCCAAAAAGCAACATAAATTACTGCGATATTACCACGCTGCTTACCAACAAAAATGAACTTGCATAATTGTTTTTATTGCAATAGCCATGGCCCAGATTGGACAGTTTCCTTGTTAGTGTACTAAAGGGTGGGTGGGGAACTGCTGACAGACTGAGACTGCTCTGAAACCATTGGGGGCATTAAATAACTGTAGAGGTTGTGTTGTTAAGGTTACAGAGAAATATAGTCACTCTCTCTTAAACTATGTGGTCTTCTCTTATAACAACAAATTTGTAGTTCTAATGCACTTCAAATATTCTACAGAAATAATCACCAGGAGGGAATCACTTCTATTTGACCATGATTTGACTCCCAAACCCGTGTCTGGAGAGTTGAAGGCTTCCCGAGATCTCATCAAACAAATGTGCAGACTCAACATGGTAAGTAAAAAATATTATCTTCATTATTTTGTATAATATCTTGTCTCTTTACCTTACATTGTTACAAATGTAGTTGACTACAGTTAATCATGGTTTACATGTCATCTTTGCATTATATACAAGGGGCGTTCGAAAAGTCCGTGCAAAAATAAAAACTACTTATGTGTTTGGAGTAATTATTTTTTGACATAGTCTCCTTTTAGGCTTATACACTTCATCCAACGATGTTCTAGTTTGTTGATCCCCTCCGAATAATAGGATTTGTCCAAGTCTGCAAAATATCCATTAGTGTTTGCAATCACCTCCTCGTTTGAGTAAAATCTTTGTCCCACCAGCCATTTCTTCAAATTGGGGAACAAATAGTAGTCCAAGGGAGCCAAGTCTGGAGAATAGGGGGGATGTGAAACGATTTGGAATCCTATTTCCATTAATTTTGTGACCACAACTGCTGAGGTGTGTGCTGGTGCGTTGTCGTGATGGGAAAAAACTTTCTTGTGGGCCAATCGCGGGTGTTTTTCTTGCAGCTCGGTTTTCAAACGGTCTAATAATGATGAATAATATACACCTGTAATAGTTTTACCCTTTTCCAGATCGATGAGGATTATCCCTTGCGAATCCCAAAAGTCAGTCGCCATAACCTTTATGGCCGAAGGAACGGTCTTCGCCTTTTTTGGTGCTGATGCCCCCTTGGTAACCCATTGTTTAGATTGTTGTTCGGTCTCAGGAGTATAGTAATGTATCCATGTTTCATCCACAGTGATGAAACAATGCTTAAAGTTCTCCGGATTCTTCTGGAAAAGCTGCAAACCATCCTTGCAACACTTCACACGATTCCATTTTTGGTCAAGCGTGAGCAATCGCGGCACCCATCTTGCGGATAGCTTTCTCATGTCCAAATCTTTAAGCAAAATATTATGTAGCCATTCAGTTGAGATGCCCACAACACTAGCAATCTCATGCACCTTAACTCTTCTGTCATCCATCACCATATCATAGATTTGATCAATGATTTCTGGATTCGTAACCTCCACAGGCCGTCCAGAACGTTCGGTGTCACTTGTACCCATATGGCCAGTCCAAAAATTTTGAAACCACTTATAAACTGTTCTAATCGAAGGTACAGAGTCACCATAATGTTTATCAAGCTTCTCTTTAGTCTCCTGAGGCATTCTGCCTTTCATAATGTAATGTTTAATCACCACACAAAATTCTTTTTCGTCCATTTCTTGTAAATCACTCGACTTCCTTGATTCACACGAATGCCAAACACAAAGAAATAGACCAATATGCCTGAAATTTGGTGTGCGTTCATTCAAGAGATGCTACTAACTAAACATGACCTCAATACATGCCTGTTGTGCCATCTCTCAGACTTTGCACGGACTTTTCAAACCACCTTTGTAAACTGTGCAGAGGATCTTATTTACTTTATATATTGTTATATATATTTTTTGGAGTGCATTGCACCCACGTCTGGACAGCTGTTTCCAGGTCCTTGACATCTACAGTCGTTCTCTCTACAGGGATGTCTTCATATCCTCAAAACAAGTGATAGAGGATGTCAAGTCAGAGGAGTAAGGTGGATGTGATACCACTAGTAACACAAGCTCGATGATGGTGGTGGTCATTCCTCAACTCATATGGGAGCATGGTTTGTCCTGTTGTAGAACACCTTATGCCCATTTCCTAAGCTTAATACACTTAGGTTTACCACATATACAGTGTTGTTGATAACAGATCTAGCCAGTCAATGAGGGTGATGCCCTCTGTGTCCCAAAATACCCTGGCCATGTGCTTGTCAGCCAAGGGTAACTTCATTCCTGTTTATGATAATAGAGACATGTCTCGCTATAAACACGATGTTTGACATGATGTCTACTGCACTTTCATTGCAACATCCACATGTACTTCTCTTCACACTTCATTCATAGATTTGGGCACCCTCCTGGAAGCACCTTCTCTAACTATAAGTGTTTTTGCACAGTGTGCTACAGGGATCTTTTGACAAATCTTATGACAACTTCCACGCCTGTGAAACTGATCCACTTGTTGTCGAAGATCACCGCTCCATTTGTTTGACATTGGTTGCCATCTCTGACACTGTCCTGTCTCTTTGCTGTTGATATACAACCATTCTTCCAGCCTTCAACCCAGTTGTACATGGTTTTCGAAAACAGTGCATACTCTCCACACACCAATCATCACACCCTCTTTCCATAGAAATGTCTGCCTCTGTAGCGTAATGTTTAGCACTCATAGCTGCCATCCTTGGTGGGCTGGGTTCAATTCCCAGTACTGCCAGAGATTTAAGAATGGCAGGAGGACTGATATGTGGTTAAAATGGTACATGCAGCTGACCTCCATTGGGGGTGTGCCTCAAAAGAGCGGCACCACTTCGGGATGGAGACACAAATTTACATTGTCCACTGAAATCTCATCGTTCTGATCATTCTCCATGTTGTCTGCATAGGGCACTGACAACAGCAGGGTAAATGTGCTGCATTGAATGAGGGATTGCATTCCTCTGTTTTAGAGTTGCCTTCTTGTGGATAAATGTACCAGTGACTTCCCATGAATGGAATTCCATTCTGAATTGCTAGGTGGGCAATAATTCCATTGTGGAGTTTTATCTCCCATATGCAGTTATCAGACTGTGCCTCTTATATAGGGCTTCTGATAAGTTCACCTGCATACACCCCAGCGTCAGTGGGTAGGGTCTGACACATCCCACTTTGATGAGTCTAGTGTCAGACCTAAGACGAAACGCTGGTTAATAGAGCAAACGCCTGAAAAGCCTTACATCTGACTTCCCATGACTCGTGAAATAGCTGGTGAGGACTGCAAGGGATTCTTAAGTGTAATTCAATGTGATACGTCCCTGATACATACCAGTTATGTGCATATTTTTTTCTACAGTTGAAGAACTCTAAACAAAAGAAATTGTAGTCAATAAAATATTTTTCTTTTTTAGGTACCTGCATTGGATTTCTGTGCATCATCCTGAATACTAACACCATCTGCTTTAGAATAAGTTGTACAATCGAGATTGAAATGGGGAGTCCAGTTGCTGTAACTTAGTCAGATTACTGCACTTCTGTTGATATGTCTTGTGGTAGATGGTGATTAAATGAAATTCATAATGGAAATGTTTACATTGTTCAGTCCATGATCTTGTCTGGCTCCTTGGCTGAATGGTCAGTGTAGTGCTCTTCAGTTCAGAGGACCCTGGGTTCGATTCATGGCTGGGTCAGAGATTTTAACCTTAAACCGTTAATTCTCTTGGCTCAGGGACTGAGTGTTTGTAGCTTCCCCAACATCCCTACAACTCACACATCATACACAACGCTGTCCTCCACTACAATAACACACAGATTCCTACACACAGTAAATGCTGCCCACCCTCGTCAGAGGGTCTGCCTTACAAGGGCTGCCCCAGGCTAGAAGTAGCCACATGAAATTATAGTCCATGATCTAGCTCTTACTCCACTGCTTCCATAACATGCCGATCATCATCATTGTTGTTGTTGTTGTCATTATCTGCTACTTTCTCATTTCACATTATTTTCTAATTATTTTTCTTCACTTTGTCTCCTTGCCTGTCTTTCTCATTCTTTTCCATTTTAAAAAACAAAAGAAACCACACACACAGTGAGTGTTACTAGATGTATTTGCCCAATTATTTAAATGTTATTAAAAGAATTATTGGTATATCATTCTCAGGAAACATAGCTCTATTGTGTTTCAGGATGAGGTACAACAGGGATTTCCTGATGCTTTCACAAAATTCATCCACACAGCAAGATTATTATCATATCCTGCCCTCACACAAGTTTACACCAGAGCACCAAGCATGTGCAGCACTGGAAGGTATATATATAAAATTATTTATTATGGTTAATGATTCCCAATATGTTGAGAAATTAATCAAAGAATCATCATGGTATCAGCATTGTTGTAATGTAAACATTGTTGAAAATAAATTTTAAGTTTGAAGAAGTAAACAAGAAACTGCCATCTAGATTTTCCCAAATAAGAGGACAGTGAAACTTTTCACTCGGTTATTGACCAGTCGTAAAACATCTTAATGAAATCATTGGTGGAGAGGACATAGTTGCTTCACTTGAAATACTTATGTTCTTATTCCTGTAGTACACAAGTTATCATCTTATTGCTTCAGAACTTATGATTAGCTGTTCCATGGATTTCCATGCAAATATTTTGTAGTTAAAGATTTCCAGAAGTCACATCCTGATTTTTTATGAACCATGGATGATGGCTGAGTATACCAGTGAGAGTCAATTACACTAGAATCTCAAATCCAAACCCTGCCCAAGTGGCTATGAGTACAATATCAACAACCATATAAAACTGCAACCTTGCTCCCTTAAAAGGAAAATGTATGTTTTCAGGAAACATGTTTTGGATGCTCTTCCACTGTTGGGAAGTAATGCTGCAATAGCTGTTATGCGGGACCTAATCCTTGATGGGACCATTCCAAAAGATCTGATCCACGAGTGGCTCTTCATGATAGCGTTCATTCCAAGGTATGTACAATTAGATCATCAAACAATGGACCTGCAAACACTTTAGCTATTTGAGATACATTTAATTTAAAATTTTCAATGGCATATAAGAAAACAATGAGCAAATTGATTTAAAAAGAACACATTATTATATCTTCAAAGTTTGAACTATTTTACTGGTATATGTTTCCTCCTTCCTCTTTGACTAGTTCATATATTTTTAATTGAAGAACTCAAAAGCATACTGGATTTAGTGTCATTTAAGGGAAATACAAACAATTATTCCAGTTCGTTCACTTACATAATTCACAGATAATTAAAGTTTAGCTTAAAAATAATGTAGGTACATAATATTGATGTAGAAATGGTTAAGGGAATTATCAAAATTATCTATATACAGTAGAACCCCTATTTAACGTTTTTACAAGGACCTGATATTTTTAACCTTAAATGGGGGTTTACCTTAAATTGAGGTTTCAGTAGAAAGCACATCTTTTCCAGAGATATTTGCCTGTATTAACATAAATTGTACTTTCATACATTATTTACATAGTGACAGCAATAGAACAAGGAGATATTTACCCTACACACTGTACTGTCGTTACAACATTGTACAGTTTGGGCTGAAGATAACTGCCCCTGCTATCTAAGCAAGAGACTTGTATTGCACTATAACTAGCTGTGGCTCAGATTGTTCTTTGAAAATCAATCAATCAATCAATCAATCAATCAATCAATCAATCAATTAATCAATCAATCAATCAATCCATCAATCCATCCTTGGGTACACCCTAACAAATTTGTTTTTTTTTTGCACTATCATCAGATAACAGACTTATGCTGTTTGCTGAACCCAACTGAATAAATACTGAAGGCACATACATAAGAAAATGTGGTTGGTTGCTGGATCATGGATCATTATCTCATACATGCATCTTAATTGTACACTGTCACACCTTTTAGCATTCAGTCTGCAAGTCTCTGCGAATTAACTAAGTCAGTCGCAATCAATCAATCAATCGATCAATCAATCAATACTGATATGCATTTAGGGAATCTGCCTCCTGCCCAGGAGGCAGATTCCCTATCTGTCATTTTCCTAGCCTTTTCTTAAATGATTGCAAAAAGAAAGTTGGAAATTTATTGAACCATCTCACCTTCCTTTAAACAAATACTGTATTTTCTTGCGTAATTAACACACTTTTTTGACGAAAAATACAGGCGAAAACTTTGGATGCATAAATTATTCAAGGAATTTTGATATTTAAAAATTATTTACAATTCATTTACATATAAAAGATACATCAAATATAATATAAACGCAATTGGTTCAACTCATTTGTGGTTATCATCATTTGGCTTAAAATTCCGGCATGAGATATTTTCTGAAAAGTCAAATAAGGTACTGTATATCAGATAAGTTGGACACGTGGGTTTGAAGTACCGACAATGGAAAATATTCTCCCCATTACGAGCTGACAATACGATGTGAAATGAGATAAACTTGAACTTATAAAAGTACAATTCATGCAAGTACATAATAATGACATACCGGAGCAAAAAAAAAAATTGTCCAACACGAGAAGGGCCAGGCATCAAAGGAGAGACCCTGCTACATTTCCCCAAACTATTTGAATCCAATC
Organism: Anabrus simplex; assembly: GCF_040414725.1. Lineage (NCBI taxonomy): Eukaryota > Metazoa > Arthropoda > Insecta > Orthoptera > Tettigoniidae > Anabrus > Anabrus simplex. The sequence goes on from NC_090266.1 coordinate 1,132,887,893, forward strand.
TTGTACGAGTGATGTGTCTATCCACCATTTTTCTTGGACGCGAACGTGGATCCCTCGCGGAAATTTTACTTTAGGCATTGTTTTTTGTTTTAGAACAACGTAAGGTGGAAGCTTTCTACCATCAGCTGTTACAGCATGCAATGCAGTTATTTTTCACTTCTGTTAGTGCCTATTATAACACTCGATGTCCCTTTCTTATCGATTGTTCAACTTTGTGGCATATGGAAACTGATTGGCATCTGACCTGCGGTTCCTATTTTGGATGAAAATCAATTACTTTTGGGTTGAAATCATTCGGCATTTTTTGGCATAATATTGTTCTTCGTCGAAGAGAAAGTCCATCTCTCCTCATAAAATTAATCATCCAGCCACAGCTAACCTTCAAATCCGAGACACTGATTCCATGTACAGCAGCCATTTCTCATTCTTTAAAACACTGCATTTCGTGAGATATGGCATATCCAACATAGTGTAACAAAATCATATATTTGAGCAAATCCTCATCTACTTGCGGAAACTTGCCGCTTTTTGGTCCGCAGAATGCTTTGTGAGACTTGTTAGTCGCTTGAAGTGCACTTCTCTGTTACCTAGGAAGAGCACATTGCATTTGAACAATGAATACTTGCGGTCCGCTGCCCTGTTCCCATATGTTTCGACGTAACTGATCATCGAGAGTTTATATGATGCAGTATTACTCGAATACTTGCTCACTGTGGACTAATAAACAATTCTGAGATCACAGAATTCGCATGTTCAGTACCCGAAACACTCGTAAAATATGTTTGTACCAGACTGGAATAGAGCATCGCTAGTCACTTCTGCGCTGATCCTCTCGCTGAATTAGTGCAGTGGTTTGCTATCAACTGATAACAGCACGTTGCCCAGTATTTGGAATGCCCGGTTTCTCAATAAGGAGGTTGTTACTTGAGTAGTTGATATCTTTATTTCGAAATGCATCCGGAGCTGCATGATGGATGTTCGAAGAAGTGTACGTTTCTTTTTCTCCACTTTGGACCCAAAAATACTGGGATGTGTAAATTATGCAAGGGCGTTAATTATGCGAGAAAATACGGTATTTGTCCCAATTTGTCCTCTTGAATTCCAACTTTATCTTAATATTGTGATCTTTCCTACTTTTAAAGACACCACTCATGGTTCCATAATCCTCTGTTTGTATCCAGCTCTCTAGCTTCTTTTACACTGACCGGCAAAATTTATGGAACACTGGAATTTTCAAATAAAAATGCATGTTAAATTGTGAAACATTTGTTTTGTTACTTCCACTGATTATTTTCATGAAAAAATTATCTAAGTAATTAAGCATAGCATTAACAGACAGATAACATTACTTACATAATTTTGTCATGAAAATGATCAATGTACAGTAAATAATAAAACAAATATTTCACAATTTAACATGTTTTTTCCTTTGAAAATTCACACGAAACAAAATAATCTAAAACTAAGACTTTTAACTAAACACACAACAGTAACTATAAAACGACAAGATAGTTCGTAAAATGTCAATCAACGTCACAGCAAAGAAATCTGAAAAAATTAACTTGGCACAAAATTAACAAGTAATATAAATCCAAAAATAAACGTTCAAGAAAGTGCCCAGGCAACCCATGGAGCAATTTCATATCAAGACACGTTATCTCATGTATTCATAATGAATGCCGTGGAGCAACACAGGTCCTCTAGTTGAACATTAAGCTGCAGTCGCTTAAGTGCGGCCAGTATCCAGTAATCGGGAGATAGTGGGATCGAGCCCCACTGTCGGCAGCCCTGAAGATGGTTTTTCGTGGTTTCCCATTTTCACACCAGACAAATGCTGGGGCTGTACCTTAATTAAGGCCACGGCCGCTTCCTTCCACTTCCTAGGCCTTTCCTATCCCATCTCCGCATAAGACATATCTGTGTCGGTGCGACGTAAAGAAAAAAAAAAGAGTTAAATATTATCTCTCTCAAAAATATGATTCATTAAGTGTTCAGACATGTTTTATTTTGATTGAAGAATTTTCTGCCAGGTATAACATAGATTTTTCTTAACCCAGGCATTTTATATCCAGTTGGGATCCATATTGAATATGAAGTCACTGCACTCATTGAGAAACTTTGTTTTGCTTTTCTCAGACCCTATTCTAAGGAACAGCAGACAAATGTGCAGTCTGCATCATTTTTTTTACTCCGTTCTATTTTGACAAGGTCATACGAAACATTTTACTTTGTAATTTTTACTTTATAATTTTTAAATGAGTTAATAACATATTGCTCCAATATGTTGACAATATTAACAGTTTTATAATATGTTTTACTATATTTAACTCAGGAATGAGCATTTTGTGCTATTTTGGAACTACATGATGTCTCTAACTTCTCTTAAACTTTCAAGATCCACCATTAAAATAATATTTTGTTTAGTGTTATGATATTGTGTTGTCTTGTTCACATCTTAATGTCTTTTTTGTTTTGCTCCATTAATTTTATTCAATGTTGATAGCTGAAGAAGGTCCAAATAGGACCAGAACATGTGCTATAAAATGTTTGTGTAAAAGTATTGATCAGGTGCATTTGATCAATACAGTTTCTTATTTAAAAAGTTTATCTTTTTTTAAATCTCTTCAACGTGTACCATACATACTCTGAAAGTACTGTGTGGTCATAAAGTTAAATATGCAAATTAAGAAAGAGTTCCTTCCACTAGGTTATGATGTAGCCCTTCGTTGGTCTGGTAAATTTCTGATGAGAAAGAGAATAAAGGTATATTTGTAAGCAAGACATTTGTTTTCAATATTTCAGAAGATTTACAAGTCTTAAAATCTGTACTGTAACGCTTTTTCTTACAGACCTGATAATCAGACGCTGTCTTACATCACTCCTCTTCTGACGGCGAAGGAAGCCGATGCGCAGTATTATCTCAGTATATCATCTGTTGTGCATACTTACTGCAAATGGAATGCCAACTGTAAAGATGAAAAGCAGACATATACCCTAATCAAGTATTTAGAGAACATGTTAATGCAAGGATGCCAACATAAGGATAAGAATAGGATGTCCATGGAGAAGGTAATAAGTTACATTTGAAATTATGAGCTGCTTTAATTGACAGTACTGGGAAGAGTTTTCATCTAGTTGTGACATTACATTTATCAGAGTGGTCACTCAGTCAGAAAATTCAGGGAACTAGAGGAAAATGTTAGGAATGGTAACTGTAATTTACAGACAATGAAATAGCAGGAAATTTAAGTATCCTCATTATGTTGTATGTATAATATTAATGCAATTAAAATATTAATATGAGCTGTTACGATTGTTCAGTTGACAGGTATGGATATCAGGCCACTATTTTTTGACATCATTGATGTTCAAGGCACTCTGTTCCATCAAGCCCCACTTAACTCACTTGACGTGATGTTCATGCGAGCATTGGCCAGGCCTTAAACTCAAATGACCAGGCATTCATGCACTGCACCAAGTCGTATCTACTAGCTTATATTTTGATCACCCCTGCAAGGGTTTCCCTTTGCAAACTTCTGTGAATAGAACAGGAATGTGGTTTGTTTACAGCTCTCCTAAGAATTTGCACTGTTATTTATTGCCTGATAGTAGCCTCTGAAGACACAAATATTTCATCAGATGTCAGTCATTCTCCTAGCCACGGCTCTGAGTATAGTTTAAGCAAGTGACAGCAATGCTGTTGCTGAGTTCATTGAAAGTGTTTTATTTTCAGAGGGTAGTGATGGTGATTATGATAACATTGAAGAAGAGATTTGAAGTGAAAGTGATATTTCATCTGATATGAGTAACAGTGAAATTGTACCTAAAGCCAGTAGCGGTGATTGGGAACTAAAAGTGTGCGTGCAAAGAAAATATACAGACAACAAACAGTACCGTGTTTATGGGACATAGCGGACAAGGGAGGGGATGGGGAGTTATATACATCAAAACTGACGAAACAAGCTAGAAAATGGTAAGTTTTTTTATGCTCTCTGAGCAAATTTCGACAGAGCGATACAGGTTGACAGTTTACCAATTTAAGTGCAATAATAATACTTTTCAAAGATCTTGATTCAATACTACATAACAAAAATTTCCCCAAAGGAACAATATTACGCATTTATTACAATTAAATAGAAGCATGGCGTGATTAAACAATTAAAATAATTTAGTACTTGACTACACACTAAGAAACTAACAGACACTAAAGAGACTGCCAGACTGACAAATGCGCGTAGCAAGCGGGTGAATCATACCTCAGTGTCCATGACCTTGGCAAATAAATAAATGAATACCAATATACCACTGCTACCCTTCCTCACAGCACATGCAGAGTCTCCACTACCGGTACGTGCTGTGGCGCTATACAAATCGGTTAGCCGGCATGAACGACTTTTTGTGCGTATTTCCGCTAATAATTAAATAAAATAAAGGAAAAAGTAGCTGATAAGACAACAGGGCTTGTACAAATTAGTTTTTTAAATAATTCCTATAACTCCTAGTTTCAGCCCACTAAAATGCAAAAAAATGTTAATATTTTCTTCAAAAAGTATGGGGAAGACTGCCCTCCTAATTGCTGCTACTGCCTAAAGCCCCGCGTACGAAACTAAAACAGAGACTGTGTGTTACTAATAGAGATAACCATAAATTATTCATTACTTGACAGGATTTCCAGTGGTATCAGGAAAACTGAGACACAAATATTTCAATAATTGTGTATTGGATTTGTCTGTATTCTTGAAGGTTATGGACCCGTCGTTTCCCACATTGTGTGGGAAACAAATATTTATGCTATGGAGCAATTATCAGACCTACATGGAAAAAGAAGTGTAGAGTGGTTTGACACTAATGAGGATGAAATTAAGACCTACTTTACCCTCTGCATTAAAAATTTTTTTTTTACAAGTTGCTTTACGTCGCACCGACACAGATAGGTCTTATGGTGATGATGGGACAGGAAGGGGCTAGGAGTGGGAAGGAAGTGGCCGTGGTCTTAATTAAGTACAACCCATTTGCCCAGTGTGAAAATGGGAAACCACGGACCTCTGCATTCTGATGTCCCAGGTTTGTAAGCCTCGCATCCTATTATATTAAAGCAAAGACAAATGTATTGAGACCCCAATTTTTTGAGAGACAGTGAGTAGTGTGTGAATTGTCTCGACATGTACCCAAAATTTTCGAGATTAACCAAACAAAATCTTCATTCTGTCATTGTTGTTGAGTACAATTATTTTGAATGCTTCACTGAAAACTGTACGTGAAAATTCTGGTTGCTGTTACATTTATGCCATTTATTTCAGAGCAGTGAACAGTAGTTCTGACCGGGTGGCTTACTCATGTTGAGGACAATTTGAATCTGATTTCTAAGCAAGTGCGTGGGACCATTAAACCTGAAGCAATTGGGGAAATAAAATGGAACTACAATTACCATATTTGCTCGCATATAACTCGCCACTGCATATATCTCACACCTTTTAACATTTGAAATTGTAGGAAAAAATCCCCTCACGTAACTTGTATTAATTTCTGACATTATAAAGACATACGGTACATACACGAAAAAAGTTTGAATATTCCGCGGACGTGCCTACTCTAAATATTGGGACTGTACCTATTGCTGTTATGGTACTTTGTACATGACAGTACAAGAAGGAGCTGCATTTCTTTCTACCTGCAGAACGGTTGAGGCTAGCTGTGGTAACAAAAATACCTAACTCGCAAACTGCCTCCCCAAGGCCACATTCCTAGCCAGTCAGTAACACTCAGCCATCCCTCTCACTCTTCCATCTTTATGAATATGCTTATCGCTACCTGTCTTGCAGAGTTGATCATGTGAACTGGGAGTGTTTCCCTGTCCAAGCAGTCAAGTGATCACGGTATTAGGTATCGTCCATCTGTTGTATTGTCGACAAGTACCAGTATTCTGTCTTCAAGTTTCATTTTTGTTTCTCAGTTAAGTTTTCTTGTGTAGGTCGATTTTTAAGTTATGGAGAAACATGGGAGTTATGTGGCTGGGTTTAAACTTAAAGTGATAAAATATGCTGAAGAACATAGTAATAGAGCTGCCAGTCAAGAATACAGTGTAACTGAGATTAATGTTCGCTACTGGCGTAAACAGAAAGCTGCTCTAGAAACCACCAACCAAACACGTAAGGCATTCAGAGGCCCAAAAACTGGCAAGTTTCCTGAGCTGGAAGACAAGTTGCTTCATTACGGTACAGAGTTGTGAAATGATGACTTTAGCATCTCGCAAAGTGTGCGAACTAGCGATTAAAGGAGGAATCAGCTGTTTGGATCTGGAAGTTAGCTGGGGTTGGATCCGTAGATTCATGACATGAAAGGGATTGTGTCTGCAAATGCAGAGAATGCCAAGCGATTTCAGCGAAAAAATTATAGATTTTCATCACCATGTGAAAGCAATGCGGAAGAAAAACAATTACCTCTTATCTCAAATTGGCAATGCAGACCAAACCCTGATAAACTTTACATGCCATGCAACACCACCATCAACAAGAAGGGAAAATTTAGCCTGCTTGTACGTATAACTGGGTGTGAAAAAGAGCGTTGCATTGTCATGCTAGCAATAACCGTAGACGGAAGAAAATTGCCACCATGCGTTATTTTCAAAAAAAAAACAGTGCCTAAAGTGAATTTTCCCACAGGCATTCAAGTACTGGTTCAAGAAAAAGGATGGATGGATACAGCTCTTGTCCAGGACTGGGTCCGTACGGGGTGGGGAGCATGGCCAGTCGCACTTCTTCGACACCCAGCAATGCTAGTGTGGGACGGTTTCTGCGGACACTTGGTGGAAGACATGAAGAAACGTCTTCAGGATATGAAAACTGATCTTGTTGTAATTCCTAGTGGACTTACACATTGTCTACAGCCCTTAGATGTTTCTGTTAACAAGCCCTTCGAGGACAACATGCGTAAATTCTACGCCGAATGGATGGCAGGAGGGGAGCATGAGCTGACGCCAGCAGGCAAAATAAAGATGCCATCAGTTGAACTCCTGTGTGATTGGGTTATGGCGGGCATGTGTTATGGTGTTGACAGACGTTATTGTGAAGAGTTTCTTGAAGACAGACATCGCAGACGCGTTGGACAGAAGTCAGGATGATGCAGTATGAGATGATGACCAGAATGATGCACGTGATAATAGCTCGGATACTGAAGGCAGTGACAATGAATAGGGTAATTATGCCAGTTGTCTTGTTTCAATAGCCTAATGCAAACTTTATGTTTTTTTCTGGAATACGATCTTTCCCACACAAATCCCCGCATATATTATGCACTAAAAATGTTCACACTTATTTTTTGTCAAAAAATTGTGTGTTATATGCGAGCAAACACGGTATCTGTTCCCAGAAATGTTTCTCTGGTTTATTACCATAGTTCAAATTATGTGATCCCATGAGCATCCTAATTAAATCATGCTTTTAAAATCCTGCGTTATCCGTTCCTCAAAGAAAATATTTCTTGCATTAACTGTCCGGAAATTTCAGTCCCATCAATGCTAAATCCTCGATTGAGCATTTTTCAAGAAATAGTACCTCATGAAAAGATGGCTTTGTCACATCTATGGATCTTCATGTTAGCGTCCTTGTAGTAATTAGATCAAGTACCAGAAAAGGAATTGACGGTGAACTTTTTCAAGGGACCATCTTCACATTGCATTTGCTTGATGTTTAGGGAAATTGTGGAAGTCATAAAGCAGAGTGGCCATGACAATTAAAAGTAGGCAGAGTACATTCCAACAGCTCTACTTGAAGATGGAATGAATTTCAACAAATGTTTATACTTGTAAAAATTCTACATTATGTCAAGGGTTAGATTTTTTTTTTTTTTCCTTTTTTAATAATTGTGTCACCAAGTAGGTTTTTGGCACATCTGTCTGGGTGCTAGTCACTGGGCTTTCAGACAGGAATTGAACTTGTTTCTTTCCCTAACACAAGTCTGATATTTTAATACTGAGTGTGTGGCTGCACATTTTGGGTCGTGTAGCTGTTGGCTTGAATTTGGAAGATAGTGGGTTCGAACACGAATCTATTACTTCAATACTGAGCAAGTGCCTGCACATTTTGGGTCACATAGCTGTCAGCTTGCATTCAGGAGATAGTAGGTTCGAACCCCACTGTCGGCAGCTTTGAAGACGGTTTTCCATGGTTTCCCATTTGCTCACCAGTCAAAGTTTAAAAAAATAAAAGCTGGGCTGAGTGGCTCAGACGGGTAAGGCACTGGCTTTTTGAGCCCAAATTGTCAGGTTCAATAGTCCAGTACGTCAGCCCCATGTCAGTAGATTTACTGGTACATAAAAGAACTCCTGGGGGACAAAATTCCAGCACCTCGGCATCTCCAAAAATGGAAAAAGTAGTTAGTGCGACGTAAAACCTACAACATTATTTATGTATATAAAAATAATTAATATGGTCGGATACCGTAGTCGAGTAGCCTCCATGACTCAGGCGGCAGCACGTTGGCCTCTCACTGCTGGGTTCCTGGTTTAAATCCCGGTCACTCCATGTGAGATTTGTGCTGGATAATGCGGAAGCGGGACAGGTTTTTCTCCAGGTACTCTGGTTTTCCCTGTCATTTTTCATTCCAGCAAACCCACTGAGGGTGGGGGATGCAGGTGAAGAATACACCCACGGTATCCCCTGCCTGTTGTAAGAGGCTACTAAAAGGGGCAACCAAGGGATGATCAAATTAGAACCATGAGACTACTTGTAATTAGTACCATCACGCAAGGAACACCATGGGTCGCATTTACTTGCGCGTAGTACCATTATGTTAGGTGCGCAATCGGTTTGTGATTAGTAACGACAGTGTGTGAATCAGGATGAGAGTCGTACAGTACCTGTGATTCGTACCCCTATATGAGCAACACCATGGGATGAACGATACCATGGTTCTGCATTGCCTATGCTTAGTTCCCACTATGTGAGGAATACCACAGGATAGTTCGGGTCCCTGTAGTTAGTCCTCTTATGTGAGGAACGCCACAGATTTGCATTGCCTTTATAGGTTTGCGTTGCCTGTAAATAGCGCCGCAGTGTGCGAAACACCATAAGTCTGTGTTACATGTGCGCATTACACTACCTATGAGTAGTACCATAATGTGTGGAATGCCGCGAGTCTATGCTACTTTTTATTAGTATCGCCAAATGACAAATAGCATGGTTCTGCTTTCCTAGCGATAAGTACCATTACGAGGGGCCAATGACCTTGATTTTGGATCCGTTTCGACTACAAGCACAATCGATTCAGCATCGTGCTATAGAAGCAGTCCCTTGGTCAGTAATACTATTGTTTTGTGCCAGCTTCTGTGCATGTGAGGCACTGTGGGTCGGTTCCACTGATCGTTTTAAATTCATGTCCATCCATCCATACATACATTCTTTGTCCTCACACTTTGAATTCTGTTAATTGGTGGATTTTGGTCTCTTAATTTGTCATAACATTTCGTCTCATTTCATTTCATACCATTAGGGGCCGATGACCTCGATGTTAGGCCCCTTTAAACAACAATCATCATCATCATCATTCCAGCAACACTCTCCAATATCATTTAATTTCATCTGTCAGTCATTAATCATTGCCCCATAGTAGTGCAACAGGCTTCAGCAGCCGGCACAATTCCTATCCTCACCGCAAGACGGTGGCTTCATTCATACCATCCCTGACCCGGTCACTGACTGGAAAACAGGTTGTAGGTTTCCATTTTCACCTTACTCGAGTCTTGAGAGTCTGTAATATGCATGGAAGCTTACTTATTTCCTCCGACTTGAGATATTCTTATCACTGTGGTTGGTCGTGGCTCACTTTTGAGTAGTGGGAAAAAGTAATTTTAAAAACATTATTTCTCTGAACTTTTACTGATTTTGACATGTTACATAAGATGAACCTTTTATGGTTGCTGCAGTATGTTCTTTATTCTGCAGTCCCTCCAGCAATGGAGAATTAGTGCCATAAGAAAGTGCCCGATGACATCATAGCACGAGTACAACGATTATATGATGAAACCAAGTGTTGTGTTCAGGTCCAGGATGGAAGGTCAGGTTGGTTTGAAACGAAGAGTGGAGTCCAGCAAGGAAGTTGTCTTTCACCACTTCTCTTCATAATCATAATGGATGAAGTTTTAAAAGCGGTTAAGAGAAAGGATCCAACAACTAATGGCCTAGTTTTTGCTGATGATGTAATGGTATGGGGTGAGACAGAAGCAGAAGTACAAACTAGACTAGATCTCTGGCATGAAGCTTTTACAACCTTTGGTCTCAAAATCAGCAAAACGAAGACAGTTGGCTTGGTGATGAGTAGAAACTCTCCAATTGTTCATCTAAGAATTGGAGATGAGGAGATGGATATTGTAGAGACAACTTCCAGTATTTAGGTAGTGTTCTGTCATCAGACAGTACCATACATCAAGAGATTAGTAACAGAATACAGAAAGCTTCCAAATTATATCACGCTGTACATCAAATACTTTGGGATGAAACATTTCCGTTAGTTTCCAAGATCAGCTTGTACAAAATATATCTAGTACCTATACTGACGTATGGCCTGGAAGCAGCAACACTTACTGGACCAATAAAGAGTCGTCTTCAGGCAACAGAAATGAAGTTTCTCTGTTCTTGTGTACAAAAAACAAAAATGGATAAAATAAGGAATGTGGATATCCGACAACAACTTGGATTGGAAAGAAGCTTGCTGGAGACTCTAGAAGTGAAGAGATTGCAATGGTATGGTCACATGAAAAGAATGAACCCTCACAGGACTCCTCGAACATACTTTGACTACAATGTTCCTGAGAAGAGACCAAGAGGAAGACCTCGTGATGTTTGGGAAAAACAGATAATGAAGGACCTTGAAATTAGAGATGCGAACTGGTGTTGCATATATGAGCAGCATCTGTGGATGGATAGAACAAACTGGAGTAGGCTCATACACAACCACACCCGGCTTGCTGGAGCAAAGAAATGATGATGATGATGATGATGTAATCATTGTTGTATACATGTCCTTATATGTGCTGTATCAGATTTAGCAGAATTCTTCACAATTTTTTTTACCATCATTATAATTGGTCACACTTAATTCATAAGTTGTTCATTTTTATCACAGATGTATATTTACCACAAGTGATTTATTAGTAACAATTTGAATTAGTCACAGGTGGATATAATTGGTAACAATTGAAAATTTGAAATGGAATTCTTAGTTGAATTAACACAATTATTTATTAGTCATATAATAAATTTCCTATTATTTTAATGTAGATTTCCTGCTATATTGTGGCCTAATATGCAGAAATAGTCCAGGACATTTCCTTCCTCCTTATATAGTTGGCAATTTCCAACAAAAATGGATAAAATAAGGAATGTGGATATCCAACAACAACTTGGATTGGAAAGAAGCTTGCTGGAGACTCTAGAAGTGAAGAGATTGCAATGGTATGGTCACATGAAAAGAATGAACCCTCACAGGACTCCTCGAACATACTTTGACTACAATGTTCCTGAGAAGAGACCAAGAGGAAGACCTCGTGATGTTTGGGAAAAACAGATAATGAAGGACCTTGAAATTAGAGATGCGAACTGGTGTTGCATATATGAGCAGCATCTGTGGATGGATAGAACAAACTGGAGTAGGCTCATACACAACCGCACCCGGCTTGCAGGAAATCTACATTAAAATAATAGGAAATTTATTATATGACTAATAAATAATTGTGTTAATTCAACTAAGAATTCCATTTCAAATTTTCAATTTTCTTAGTTGGCGAGTGTCCAGTGTCCAGCTGTTCGATATGTCATTTTCTGCTACTTTAGCTAGCATATTTTGAAATACATATTGCAATGAGGGTTGGCATTTTCTGATTAACATGTTCAGTTGTTTGTGCCATGCTTCCTAGTCATTAATATTCCTAGGAAGGTTTTCAATAATCCTATCATTTTTAGGATCTAGCCTGTCATAATCCAGGCTATTATAGAATTTCCTTTTCAGGTATTTATGTTATTCTTCTTTATTTCAGTTCTAGGATGCTTTCTTGAAACTCATGACATTGTCTTACAAGCAGTGTACATTTAATAAACTTTGGCTAGACAGTAAAGTGTTTCCCAAACTGAGTGGTTGGTTGGACATATTGGTAAATGATACAACTTCAGCATATTGTAAAGTTTGTTGTTGTAAATCATTCAAACATAGTAATATGGGCAATCAAGCAGTCACTACTCATGCTAAAGGATCTGCTCATATAAGATACATGAAATCTAAGTCTTCCCAGCCAACAATGTCTTTCTTTGTAAAGAATACCTGCACTTCATCTTAACTTGAAGATACGCAGACAAGAGTTAGCACTATATCCACAGCTACAAAGTAATTAGCAGTGCCAAGAACAAGTCAAAGGAGTTTTAAGACTTGCAATATGAATAAAGATAATGTTATATTGGCTGAAGCTATATTGGCTCTCCAGGTTGTCACTGCAAAGATGCTTCTCAGCTCTTGTGATGAAACCTCCACAGCATTCAAAACAATGTTCCCAGACAGTAAAATTGCTCAAACTTTACTATGAGCAGGACTAAGGCTTCCTATGTTATAAATAATGGATCAGCCCTATATTTTAAAGAAAGTTTGCAAAATGACTTAAAACAATGCTCTGACTACGTTGTTCGTTTTGATGAATCTTTAGACAAATTTGTTCAAAGAGGACAAATGGACTTGTGTGTAAGGTTTAGGGATGTAAATCTTCAAAAGTTGCAACAAGGTATTGGAATATTGTATTTTTAGGCAGCGTAACTGCAGATCACTTATTAGATGGATTTATACATGGACTGTCCGTATCTTTAGGTAATATTTTGCAAGTCTCAATGGATGGGCCGAATGTTACCCTCAGTTTTATTTAAAAACTTGAAAATTATTTGCAAGTGCTGAACACCGAGGCCAAATCTCTTCTTGATATAGCCATATGCAGTTTGCATACAGTGAATTGAGCCGTGAAAACTGGGATCTCCAAAATTGACTGGGACATTTTAAATCTTTTCAGATCTCTGCACAATCTTTTCAAAGATAGCCCTGCTCAACGTGCTAAATATTTAGACATAGCAACAAGAACCACATTTCCTTACAAGTTCACTGCAATAAGTTGGTTGGAAAATGGATGCTGTGTTGATCAAGCTCTTAAAAGATGTGATCACATTGACAAATCTGTGAAATAGTAGGCCTACGCTGAAAAAAAAACATAACAAAAACCTTCAATACCTTAGAGAAGCTGTGAAGAAACTGCTACTTAAGGCAAAATTAAGATGTTGAACATTTCCTCAGAGGATTTCAAAGTAAGAAACCTATGATGCCTATGACTGATTTGTTTTCAAATTTCAAAACTGTTTTGAATATAGACCTGGACTAATTGGAATTCATTATATTCGCCTGCATTAGAGACACAAGTTAATTACTTTTGATCTCAAGAGTGCTTTAAATCCACATGAAATAGTATTAGATTGCTGTGGTAAAATAATTTTATTTTTATATTTGAATTACTCTGTTAATAAGTTAGTTGTACTTTGTTTCTTGGAAATGATAAGATAAAGGTAAATGTTAGGTCTACATGTTTCATTTAAACAATTTGTTTATATATATATACTAGCAAGATACCCGTGCTTTGCTACGGTATTATACTGAAATTTATAATTGAATGCTTAACGTTTTATATACAATCTTCCGAAATTTGCGATCTGACTCGTTTTCTGAGAGATTACGGCAAAGTTCCTCACATTTTTCAATCTCCCTTTCCAGCAATCAATTTCGTACTTCCCGGGCTAGGTCCAAGTATTCCACCCGGTCAGCTGGGTCCCTAAATCTTTGCCATCTTTTCCTATAAGCATTTTTAATATGGATCGTTTCCTTAAGGAGATCCGGTGTGGTGTCATCTTGTGAACCCGCGGCCGGACTCTGTTTGTAGTCATTACCCGGCCAGGACCCGTTTCCAGTGCGGTCCACACATTTTGACGACGGTCCAGAACATTATTATTATTATTATTATTATTATTATTATTATTATTATTATTATTATTATTATTATTATTATTATTATTATTATTATTATTGACGTTCAGAACCTCACAGCAAGATGCAAGACCGCTACTTGGCGGTAAATTACATCTGCTGCCATTGTCTTTGCTGACTATGTGACCAGCACCATTGTCGCACGTAGGCAAGTGTGCGGGATTTCTGGCAATACGAATGATATACTTCTGGGCATTATTGACCTTATTATAGAGGTGAACAATTGCACCGCCAATAGCATTTCCTATCGTTTATTTCAGATGTGTTTAAATTTTTATTTATATGCCAGGAGAATCTACTGTAATCTAAGAACGTTCTCCAAAGGAAAAGATGGCTCTTGAAAACGAACCCCGGAAAGATTAAAAATGATCGGTTTATGATCAGAATAAGTACATTGAAAATCTACTGCCTGTTTCCAGTCATTCGACCGGGTCAGCGGTCTAGCGGCGAGGATAGGAATTGTGCCGGCTGCCGAAGCCTGTCGAACTCCTCTGGGGCAATGATTAATGAATGACAAATGAAATGATATTGGAGAGTGTTGCTGGAATGAATGATGACAGAGAAAACCGGAGTACCCGGAGAAAAAACCTGTCCCGCCTCCGCTTAGTCCAGCACAAATCTCACATGGAGAGAGCGGGATTTGAACCACAGAACCCAGCGGGGAGAAGCCGGCGCGCTGCCGCCTGAGCCACGGAGGCTCCTAATACGTGCATTATGAACAGTAAAATCAATTGATTTCAACTCCTTTTTCACCCCGCCGCTGTTAATTTGATTTACCCCTCCCCCCAAAAAAACTAAAAGAAGGGGTGTTTCTTTATGTTTAAACGAGATTCTAAATACCAGTATTAACGTCTGTTACCTTCAATTTTGAGATGCAAATATCCCCATAAAAGTAATCAACTTTTTTCACTTCTTTTCACAATCTCCCCATCCCCCCTCCCTAAGTCAACTTTCTGGCAAAAATACTTGTTTCTTTAACAGTAAAGGATCTTCTAAATACCAATTATCACGACTCTAGCATCTTCAGTTTTTGAGATATTTGTCCTCATAAAGGAATTAAACTCTTTTTCACTCCCGCCCCCAAGATTATTTCCCCCCCAAAACGCGTTTTACTTTGTTTTTAAAGGAGATCCGCATAAAAATTTTCACGTCTGTAACAACTTTAGTTTTTATTAGATATAAGTATCCGCATATAAATAATTCAATAAATTTTTCAATTATTTCACCACCCCCGCTCCTTCATCGGATTTTCCGAGAATAGGTGTTTCATTGTTGTAGAGCCTTGTTGTGGACCGTCATTCATTAAAAAAAAAAAAAAAAATAGTATCTATTTTGAAAAGTCATGACAGAATTAAGGATAACATCAGAAGTGAATGTTTTGTTATTAGTTGTCGGATTACATTGGGAACAGAAACTACAGAGAAAGTGGTGGATTGATTCACCCTGTTGCTTGTCTGCGCTTCGACCTTGAGGACAGCTTTATACTTCGATATTGCACGATAACTTCTGTAGTGTCTAGCCACATCATATTGCACACCACTGTGTGCATACTTCTTGGGTTTTTGAACAGACAAATGTCAGGTTTAAAACTGCCTGTCTAGCCAGAGCCTTAGGGTTTTTTATGACCACACATTTCATGGAAAGATAATAGAAAATGCACTGATGAAGGAAAACTTTCACATAATCATGGCAGGAAAATTATGCAAATTTTTATTCTTCCCCAAATTTCCATTTCAGAATTAAGGGTAGAAAAATTATGTGGGTAAAAATGGTATATTTTATATTGAGAGGAAACAAAGATATTTTAATTGTTTTTCTTTTGAGTTTGCCAAAAATGACTAAGAATACCAATCAAGATTTCAGTGACAGTGCAACAAAATGAAAAAAATGTAGTTCATAATTGATTTTGGTACAAGAATATATAGTTAATTCTTAAACATAAAATGAATACAGAACAATTGGATTCCTAACTTGTGGAATAGAGGTGATGTTATGAGATGGACATTAAAGCTTTCAGTTTCTTACCAGCAATTTGGGAATAGTTCCGTGTGCTCCCAGCTTGAGCTGTATCTTCTAACTTGTACTTCTCCTTGTAATATGGGCACATACATAGTACAGTCATTAAGTTCTGAGACTGACCACATGATGGCGCTGTGGTGCACTGTAACGAATAGGTGGCGCCGTGGTATGGTATTATGTCAGTTAGTCTCTCGTCCCTGCAAGAGACAGTTGAGTGCATGCGCTGGAAGCAGGCGTACGGTCGTTGTTGTGACGGTGATTTGAATGCGCCCGTCGGACCTTGACATGTCACAGTTTGAGCATCGGGCAAACATCAAGTTCTGCCAGAAATTAGGCAAAACTGCTGCCAAAACGTTTGAAATGATGCAGCAGGTTTTACGGTGAAGACGCATTGAGTCTCGCATTGTTGTGTTTAGGTGGCACCAACGTTGTGTGCAGGGACGGGACAGTTTGGAAGATGATGTATGTATTGGACGGCCACAAACAGTTGGAATGGAACGCAAGATCCAAGAAGTTGCAACGTTGGTGGGTGTTAACCGCTCCTAATCGGTAGACAATTTTGTAGCAGCAATAGGGTCATCCATGGTACTTGCCACAAAATTCTGACGGATGACCTCAACATGTCTCGTGTTACCCAGCACAGAGTGCCACGAATCCTGTCGCAAGACCAACGTGATTATCGCGTGATGATTTGTGGTGACTTCATCAGTAGTGCTGACGATGATCCAACTTTTCTCAACCGGATAATAACTGGAGACAAAACATGGTGTTTACTTTTAGCGGTGCTTCCAGCAGCTATACCAACGTTGGCAAATGTGCGTAACGGCCAACAGCGACTATTTAGAGGGTGGATGTGGTTCTGTTTAAGTTGTTAATGGACAATGGCAACTATCTTGTGGGTTGATGTGGTTCTGTGTTGGTGTATGCCGTGTAATGCAGCATCTTGTGCAACATACAGTCTTGTGGGTGCCTATCCTCCAGGCGTCAAGTCTCAGAACTTAATGACTGTACTTATGTATTTCTGTATCTTCTCTTCATCCATTTTCTCAGGTCATGCTGCATGTGTCTCGAATATGATAGTCGGATCGAGAATAAAGCCTTTCTTGTCACCAGATTTATTTGTTGATTCTTCTCATTCCACCGCCAGCTGCAACAGTGTGGACTCCTTTGTGCACTGAGTATAATTTCTCCCATAGTATGTCAGCCATAAACCGGATGCTGTGGTGTCCTGACTTGGTCGGTTGGTGCAGAGTGGGTCTCGGCCCATGGGTGGCCACGGCTGGTCCAGGGTCCAACAGCTCTACACTCTGACTGGCCATCCGAGCAGAGGAGGGTTGGCCATAACTCTACCGTGGCTCTACGCCTCTGCATTCGGGAGACAGACCTCACAGCTGGCCCTTCTGCTATCCTGAGAATGGTTTTCCGTGGCTTTCCATTCTCCTGCACTAAGGCAAATGCCGGGGCAGTTCCTAGTATAGGCCATGGCTGCCAACCCCATCACCTTCTCCGAGCATCTCCATCGTAACAAATCTCCTGGGCTGAGAGACTGCATCACCGTCTAAGAGGCCCGCCTCCCCCTTCAGGGGAGGAATGAAAACATTTTAGTAGTAGTAGTAGTAGTAGTAGTAGTAGTAGTAGTAGTATCTTGAGTTACTTAGACATTCACTGTAATGAGAAGATCCTGAAACGCTAGCCAATGTTTCAACCTCGACATATTGCGTGCAGTGGTTACTCTACTTAAATCTACCTCAAACAGAAGAAAGATGAGAATTTGAAATAACCATTTAATGATTACCCTGAAATGTAGATACCATCTGTAGTCTTTCCAGCTTTATTTTAACTCATCACCAACCTCTGAGTAGAGAAAGTACATTGATTATAGTCAGTCAGTCAGTCAGTCAGTCAGTTAACCATACTTGACCATTACTATTAACACTGGAAAATCAAACAAATTTAAAACCATAGTTATTTTTAATTATTTAATATACATTATATTTCAGTGTTTTTACTAACTGAGTAATTGCTTTTCAGACCTTGATTGCTATAAAGTCACTTGCAAATATCGGTGTACCTACTTCAACCATTGGACCTGCATTGACACTCTGTATTGAGGATGAAGAGTTACCCATGGAAATCAGAACTGCTGCCATTGAAGCTCATAGGTATTATCTTTCATATTTCATCAACATTTATTAATTACCTTTACTTGTTAAATAAGACAACTCTATGTACAGTATATTGTTCATTAAGAACATTGAGGTTTGAGAATTTCTTCTTGGAAGCTCAAATTAGCCGGCCCCGTGGTGTAGGGGTAGCGTGCCTGCCTCTCGCCCGGAGGCCCCGGGTTCGATTCCCAGCCAGGTCAGGGATTTTTCTCTCGACCTAAGGGCTGGTTCGAAGTCCACTCAGCCTACGTGATTACATTTGAGGAGCTATCTGACGGTGAGATGGCGGCCCCAGTCTCGAAAGCCCAGTATAACGGCCGAGAGGATGCATCGTGCTGACCACACGTCCCCTCGTAATCTGCAGGCCTTTGGGCTGAGCAGTGATCGCTGGGCAGGCCAGAGCCATTTCAAGAGCGTTAAGTGCCGTGGGGTTTGGATTTTTTGCTTGTTTGTTTGTTTGTTTGTTTGTTTGTTTGTTTGTTTGTTTGTTTGTTTGTTTGTTTGTTTGTTTGCTCAAATTAACAATGAAAGTCAAATTCATTTCCAATTAAACTTATGTGTCAAAAAATCTGTATATGTTATTTTATTGTAGCAGGCTTAGTTGCCTTTGGGGTCACCTGAAAGGATTTGATAGAATACTACTGTATATCCTCAACTCAAGATGAAACTTTCAACTTATGTTTTAAAAATTGGGGGTTGTTGTGCTTTGAGGATTGTGCTATATATAGTATATATATATATTTTTACAATTTGCTTTGTGTCGCACTTACACAGATAGGTCTTATGGTAGATAAGTACTCTGAGGTCATAGCTTAAGGAAGAAGGTCGAGTCTGACTTGATAAATGGTTTAGAATGTTAATATAGGGTGAGACAATATTGCATCCAATATTGTATAATTGTATCTAAAATTGTATATTGACACCTGTTGTACTAGAGCTCCTCTTGAATGTCTAGTAGAATAACAACTCTCCCTTATGATTTCAGGCGTTTGCCATGTGAGGAGAAAAGAAGTTATTTTCTGGAGTTATATCGCAATCATGCTACAGACCCTGAGATGCGAATCGCTTCTTATTTACAAGTAATGAGATGTGTTAATTACAATGTTATTAAAACAATTAAGCATACCCTTCAGACAGAAGAAATTAATCAAGGTAATGTTCAGTTTGTTCTGTTAAAATAAAACTCATTCTCTGAAATATTCAGACGTACCTACAATAGCATATTTTTGACTGCAAATGGATGTAGTAATATTTCTATTTAAATTTGCAGAATATTTCAGCCAACGAAACAAAAATACTTTCCTCTTAATGTGCTAAATAGACAGCGAAGGAGTATTTTATGTGGGTTTTGAATGCCCTTTCGTTAGATGTTGTTTAAGGGACCAGGATATTTGATTTTATAATGCAGTGTGTTTTGTCTCTGCAGCATGATGTAATCTTTAACAGTATCAGACTGATTATTTATACTATCATTCTGTTTATTGTAAGAATGTATGGAAGGCAAATAGTTATATAACTGTAAACTGTTGAAAAACTAATAAAATGTTTCTATATTTTCCAAAATATTAAGAAATTCAATTGTTCCAGTTGGTTCATTTGTTTGGAGTCACCTTCACAACTTACTGAAGTCATCGATACCAAGCCGAGTTGAAATTCAGGGACTACTTCAAGATAGGGACCTTGACAAGAAATTTAGTAGTGATATTCGAAAATTCTCTCACAATTATGAAGGTTCAGTATTCTTCGATGAATATAATGCTGGTAGGTATTATTTAAAATTTAAATTATATAATTCTACAAATTATCCATTATCTTGTTAAGATATACATATTTTAGACATATCTTTTAAAGAAAGAGAAAGAAAACACACACTGACTTAGCATTGTTTTTCTTCTATTATATGTTTCATTCAATATTCCTACCATTCTATATATCACTTGTTTTTTCTTTTCCATTATTTATAGTGACCTGTTGTATTGTTCTTCTCATTTTGTGTTTGCCTTGCATTCCTAGGCTTTTACCACCTGTATTCTCTTTATCTCCTTGTCTCCTCTTTCTTCCTGTGTTTATCCTGCATTCTTCTTACTCGTACACTTTCCACATCAAGATTGAAGACCTGTCAAAAAGGCCCCTAAGTGAGCGTGAAAGCTCCTCCTTATGAAGGTGAGAAGCAGAGATGAGTTCATCAAGGGCCTAGAAGGAATGTTTGTAGAAGAATCCTGATTGAAAAGGAGAAAGATTTGAAGATGTGGACATTGTCCTTTTTCTTTGTACCTTTTTTATATTCACACTTTTCTGCCATTGTCTTAACCCTGTTGTGTGTTATCAGTTACCATTGATCTACATTTACGGCTGTTGCCCAGGTGTCAGATTCCCTATTACTTCTTTACCCGGGCTGTTTTTAAATGATTTCAAAGAAGTTGGAAATTTAATAAAATCTCCCTTGATAAATTATTGCAATCCCTAATTCCTCTTCCTGTAAATGAGTATTTGCCCTGGTTTGTCCTCCTGAATTCCAACTTTATCTTCATTTTATGATCTTTCCTACTTTCAAAAACTCCACTCAAGTTTATTTGTCAACTAATGTCATTCTGTCATTCCAAGTCATCTCTTCACTGTCTGGCTCCATGGATAAATAGTTGGCATGCTGGCCTTTGGTGTCACAGGGGTCCCGGGTTCGATTCCCGGCAGGGTCTGGAATTTTAACCATCATTGGTTAATTTCTTTGGCACGGGGGCTGGGTGTATGTGTCGTCTTCACCATCATTTCATCCTCATCATGACAGGCAGGTCGCCTACGGTTTCAAATCAAAAGACCTGCACCTGGCGAGCCGAATATGTCCTCGGACACTCCCGGCACTAAAAGCCATACGCCATTTCATTTCATCTCTCCACTGACATCTGGAAACATTCCACTTAGTCAAGCAGCTCGTCTCCTTACTTCCACATCTTCCCAGCCCAAAGTTTGCAACACATTTGTAACACTACTCTTATGTCAGAAATCACCCCACAACAAATCATGCTGCTCTCCTTTGTATATTTTCCAGTCCTCATATCAAGTAATCCTGGTAAATGTCTCATACACTATAACCATATTCTAATTGGGGCTTACTGGTGACTTATACACCCTCTCCCTTACATCCTTACTACAAGTCCTAAATACCCTCATAACAATATGAAGAGATGTGTAACCCTTATTTACAATCCTGTTTATGTCATTATCCCATTGAAGGTCTTTGCTGGGTACTTACAGTGATCCCCGTGAGTTTCTGTCATCCCATCAACACAGAAATGAAAACTAAGAGGACTTCTCTTTGTGAAACTTACAACCTGACTTTTCACCCTGTTAAGCATCATAATATTGTCTGTACCAAGCTCGATAGCTGCAGTCGCTTAAATGCGGCCATATCCAGTGTTCGAGAGATAGTGGTTTGAACCCCACTGTCAGCAGCCCTGAAGATGATTTTCCTTGGTTTCCTATTTTCACACCAGGCAAATGCTGGGCTGTATCTTAATTAAGGCTACGACCACTTCCTTTCCACTCCTAGCCCTTTCCTGTTGCATCATTGCTGTAAGACCTATCTGTGTTGGTGCGACGTAAAGATACTTGTAAAAAAAAAAAAAAAAAAAAAGAACGTCTGTTGTCCATCTCACAAATTTATCAAGGTCTTTTTAAAGTTGCTCACTTACTTATTACCCCATAGAGTATAACATCATCCACGAAGAGCCTTATTTATGATTCCAGTTCCATACTCATATCATTTATACTCTCATGTCCATAAGTTAAGGGGTCTTTGAGATCAACTGAAAAACATGGTGCACTAAAAGCTGCCATGGCAACAGTTTGGCTCATGACACAGTGTTACTGATACGAGGTATAGAGGAAAACCAGACTTGGACAATGGGTGGTACTGACCATGTGTGGGGTCCCTCTACCGGTGGCATACAGAATGCCAACACCAGGCGTTGATGACCTTGCATGGCAATACAGGTTGCACAACAGCTCCCCATATTCTGGATCAGGCCATCCAGCATGGCTTGTGGTAACACATCCCATTACTGGACAAGTACCCTATGGAGATCAACAGTGGTCCATGGTGGTGGTGTTAGGGCTTCAATCCTTCGGCCTAGTGTGTCCATTGCATGTTCAATCAGATTTACGTCTGGGAAGCAAGCTGGTCACTCTAGACTTGTGATGTTCTCATATTGCAGGTACTCATCCATCAGGCCAGCATTGTGTGAGCAGAAATTATCATCCATCAGATGGAACCCAGGTCCATGTGCACCACGAAAAATCTGCACATACTGTTGGGGATATAATTCCTACAGGCAGCACCCGTCACAGTACCCGTAGGAAACACACACAGTGTGGTACGTGCTCCTAACATAATGCCACTCCAGACAAGAACACTTGCACTGCCATATTGGACCCTTTCCACAATATTGGCGGAGTTGTAACATGTCCCAGGTGTGCGCGAGACGAGCACACAGAGAGTCACTCTCCAGGCTAAACCATGACTCATCTGCAAACAGGACACTACCCCACTCTTCCTGGATCCAGTTTC
Source organism: Anabrus simplex (assembly GCF_040414725.1). Taxonomy (NCBI): domain Eukaryota; kingdom Metazoa; phylum Arthropoda; class Insecta; order Orthoptera; family Tettigoniidae; genus Anabrus; species Anabrus simplex. Next base: position 1,132,910,702 of record NC_090266.1, read on the forward strand.
GATGAGCAAGACACCACATTTGAGGAGCCACATAGTGCCTTTGTGTGAGGGGAATGCATGTGGCTGGTTGCCGAGCATATAGAGCAACCTCTTGAAGCCAATGATAATGTGACCCACAGGCACAAACTCTGTCTCAACATTGACCATCTTTACAGTACATAATGAATTCCTGTCCTACATAATATAATAATTTAAATAATAAATGATGTTCTAATATATACAATATGATTCCATAAGCCTTATTTACAAATGATTGAAGTTAAATTAATATGTCTTTATGAATAATTGCCGATGGCGGATAATCTTGATATCGAGTGATATCACATAATAGGATTGTACACTTAATTAGTATGGCTGGAGAAGCCTGGACAGTTACAGTACGTCAAGCTTTTTGGGGGAATGATTATTTATTTTCTGATCTAACACTCATTTGAACCCCATACAGAAGAATTTGAATGTTTTAAACTCTATCTTATTTAAAATCTGTGATGTAAAAGTGACCAAGCTGTGAAATTTTCATTTTGTATATCGAACAGTAATGGAGGAATATATACTTTTTAATGGGTGAATGTTTTTAAATATTTATTAACATCTAGAATACAGAAGACCAAATTTCTTAAAAGAAAAAGTGTTTTGGAGGGTCAACCGCCATCTAAACCCCTTAGGGAAGAAATATTTTGAAGTATACAGTATTTTACACCTAGGACATAAAAGATTTGGAGGGATGAATAATTTCGTTTACGGAGCTAACCTCATTTAACACTTAGGATGGGAAGGTTAAAAAAATATTTCACACCTAGGATTTGGAATTGGAATTTTGTCTTCATATGTTAAACTGTTTTGGAGGAAAGAATGAAGATATTTGTTTTCGGATCTTAACCCTCATTTAACTCTCTGAATGGTCAAATTTGTTTTAAACCTTCTGTTATTTAATGCCTAGGATATCATTTGGAATTTTAACTTCATAATTCAAACGGTTTCATATAAATGCATATTTTTGTCATCATTCCTCACCCCCAGACAAAAACCCCTTAGGGGTGTATTGTTTTAAGCACACTTCTTATTTTTATTCTCATAAAAATAATTCAGCTCGTTTCGTCCCCTTAAGTTGATTCTACCCACCCCCTCCCCCGCCACAAAATACGTGTGTCTTAATTTTAAGGAGATTCCAAATACCAATTTTCTCGTCCATAACATCCTTTGTTTTTGAGATATAAGTATCCTCAAACAAAGAATTCAACTCATTTTTCAATTAATTATCTCCCACCTCCCCTTAATTCAATTTTTCGAAAACAAGAGAATACGTTTTTCTTTTTTTTTTAAAGGAGATTGAAAATACAAATTTTCATGTCTGTAGCATCTTCAGTAATTGAGATATAAGTATCTTCATAAAAAGAAATCATTCCCTTTTACAGTCCTTTTTAAAACCCCCACCCCTTAAGTGTTTTCTCCGAAACAAAAAATGCATGTTACTTTAATTTTAAAAGAGATTAAATTTGTGTCTATAATATGGGTGAGTTTTTTGATATACTGTAGATATGCTCATTTTAAAAATTCACCCCCTTTAACACTTCCCATTAAGTGGATTTCCAGAAAACAAATTATGCGTGTTCCTTTACTTTTATAGGAGATACAAATACCAGTTTTCACGTCTGTAACATCTTCAGTATTTGATATATAAGTGTCCTCATAAAAATAATTCATCTCTTTCTTGAGTTTTTTTCACCCACCCCACCCCCTTAAGTGGATTTTGCGAAAACAAAGAGTACATGTTTCTTTATTTTTAAAGAAGATTCCAAAAATAAATGTTCATATCTGCAATATCTTCAGTTTTTGAGATATAAGTATCCTCATAAAAGGAGTTCAACTCACTTTTCAGTCCTTTTTACAACCCCCTTAAGTGAATTTTCCAAAATCAAAAAATATGTGTTTCTTTATTTTTAAAGGAGATTCCAAATACAAATTTTCACATCTGTAATATTTCAGTTTTGGAGATATCAGTATCCTAATAAAAATAATTCAACCCCTTTTTCAGTCATAGTAACTTTAAGTAATTTTCCAAAAACAAAAAATGCGTGTTTCTTTATTTTTAAGGAAGATTCCCAATACCAATTTTCACATCTGTATTATCTTCAGTTTTGGAAATACCAGCATCTTAATAAAAATAATTCAACACTTTTTCAGTCATTTTATGCCCCCCTGATTTTTTCCCAAAAACAAAAAATACATGTTACTTTATTGTCAAAAGAGATTGAAAATACCAATTTTCATGTCTGTAATATGTGGTCAGATTTTTTTATATACTGTAGACATGCTCATTTTAAACTTTTAAACTTTAACACTTCCCCTTGAGTGGATTTTCAGAAGACAAATTATGCATGTTCCGTTACTTTTACAGGAGATCCAAATACCAGTTTTCATGTTTGTAACATCTTCAGTATTTGATATATAAGTATCCTCATAGAAATAATTCAACGCTTTTCTCAGTTCTTTTCACCTACCCCAACCCCTTAAGTGGATTTTCCAAAAACAAAAGAATACGCGTTTCTTTATTTTTAAAGAAGATTCCAAATACAAATTTTCATGTGTGTAACATCTTCTGCTTGTGAGACATAAGTCTATATAAATAAAATTGTAGGGGGTCCGCTGTCTGTAATTTCTTTTGTTTTGCCAATTTTTCAGATATTTATCCGTTTTAGGTCAACTCAAGACCGAATCGGTGGTTTTTACGTTTCGTGTCTGTTTGTTTGTCTGTTTGTCTGTTTGTCTGTTTGTCTGTCTGTTTGTTTGTCTGTTCCAACATCACGTCGAAATGGCTGGATAGATTTCAACCAAACTTCATATTTAGAGCATACCCATCCCGGGGAAGGTTTCGATATGCATATCATTTTAAAATCTTTGAATAGACGGGGGGTTTATAGGAAAACCAGAATGGTTTTTCCACCATCACGTCGAAACGGCTGGATAGATCTCGACCAAACTTAATATTTAGAGTATAATCATCCCGGGGAAGGTTTTGATATGCATACCATTTTAAAATCTTTGAATATACGGGGGGTTTATAGGAAAACCAGAGTGGTTTTTCCACCATCACGTCGAAACGGCTAGATAGATCTCAACCAAACTTCATATTTAGAGTATACTCATCCCGGGGAAGGTTCGACATGCATATCGTTTTAAAATCTTTGAATAGACGGGGGGTTTATAGGAAAATCAGAATGGTTTTTCCACCATCACGTCGAAACGGCTGGATAGATCTCAACCAAACTGCATATTTAGAGTATACTCATCCCGGGGAAGGTTTCGATATGTATATCATTTTAAAATCTTTTAATATACGGGGGGTTTATAGGAAAACCAGAATGGTTTTTCCACCATCACGTCGAAACGGCTAGATAGATCTCAACCAAACTTCATATTTAGAGTATACTCATCCCGGGGAAGGTTTCGATATGCATATCATTTTAAAATCTTTGAAAAGACGGGGGGTTTATAGGAAAACCAGAATGGTTTTCCTCCATTGTCTCTTATACTATTGATTTTCTGTAAACTTCGTTCACCGTACGGGAAACGTCTCTTCATTATAAACAACTTTCGTTATGTTCATAATTTACCTTACTCTTCACATGACGGAGAAATTTACAATTGTCTGCTGGTATCATGCTCTGCATTGAGTGACAGACAGACCGACAACGAACCTACAGGTTACCATGGCAAAGTTTCTGACTGCATGCCATCAGGGAAGTAACGTATTGCCATTTTTCTCATCATGCTTTTAAATTCGTGGTTGTTCCTTGGGTAGAAGACAAGATAGGCGTCAATCGTTCTACCTGCGGGATATTGGCGGAATATCGTTGGTTGTTATAACCGCCCTCGAATAGATTAAGTAATAACACCATTAGTCATCTTATTATTATTTGTTTACCTAGGAATCACTGGACCTAAATTTCTCCTCTGTCACCGCTTTATTATATCCATAACTCACACTAGCATAATTTATTGAGGGGCATTTGATTTTCCAATACATTCACTTGGCATTTACATATTTGTCGTTATCCGGCTGTCCTCAGTTATAATACATTTTCTATTAGTTTCAACTTTCTTAACTGTATTATTTTCTTCCTTAATTACGCCGTATGTACGCGAGTGCTACAAACTACTGGATGTATTTCCACCAAGACTCATATTTAGAATACGCCTGTCCTTGACAGGTTTTAGGGCAAATATTGTTTCTAAATCCCTGAACTGACTGGGGGTTTATACGAAACAGAAACTAGATTTTGCACTTCCACAAAATATACACAACCAACGTTAATTTAAATCTACCTGCCTTGGTAGAAATTAATTTCTAAACCTTTTTTCTCATGTGCATCATTTCGATACGAGGATTAATAAGGGAGATATCATTAACGGACCGTTTTTCTGTACAAGTCCCATCGGACTTAACTCACGACCGGGTGCGTGTAAAGCGTATTCCTTACAACTGGAAAACTACTGAAGACATTCGAACCAAAATTTATATTTAGCATCCACCTGTCCAAAGGTAGGTATTAAATGTAAATAACATTTCATGTTCCGGAATGGACTGGCGGTTTATAGGGAACCGAAATGGTGATTTTACTCTTCCACAATATATACAGAACAAGACCAACCTGACTGGAAATCGACCAAACGTGATGGAATTCCACCTCTAAACCATTTTTTCATGTCCATTTTTTCGTCAGGAGGATTAATAAGGGAGATACCATGAATGGTCAGTTTTGCAGGTTAAGTCCAGCGGACATAGCCACAAAGGTGTTTTACATGGAGCAGATTCCTTATTTATATAAATCAAATCGTAACGACTGTGTGCCACTACACAGACTATTTTGGCGAAATTTTCGTACAGCTTTCCATTAAAGGGGTAATAATGACCATCTGCACAATTTTTTGTTTAGTTTCCTGAAAGTCCTAATTTTTAACCGCCTTGCCCAAAATCCAGATTGCGGCATAATCTGCCAGAAGAAAAAAAGAAGATAATTGAAATTTGACAAAATTATACGTTTTAGCCTGTAACGAACGGAAAACATCCTAGATTATTACATTTTTCACTTTTTATCCCCGAAGAATATCAAAATATGCAGGCAATTTTAATGATGGTGCAGACCTTCGGAAATTCCTATCACATAACAGATTGCACAATCTCCGTTCAATTTGGAATGATCTACAACCTTGGTCTTATGACTTTTTGCCATATCTGTATCCCTTTTATGCTTGATTTTTCTCTATTAATCGATGTTAAGTCAGTTTGGAATTTTCACAAGCATAATTCATACTTTCGATTACTTACATGAAATACAGAATCTTCAAACTCTTCACGAAAATTGGCCCACCCAGTAGCCATATGTGAGCCAAATGCTATGTATGTAGCTGTCACATAATTATCCGAAAAGTAATGTAATGTGAGATAATCTTACAAAAACGTTACCCTGTTCCACGTTTCTAACTCAGTCTGACCCTAGAATAGATGACATATCATAGGACCAGCCATTTAGGGCACTAAATCCGGCGTGTCTTATAGTATAATTCTTTGTCGATATGACGTACGTTTAGTAGCAGTTAATCTGTAAATCAAGGTCTTCAATATTGTAACCACGCATATACTTTCGTATGTCGATCTATATATATTCACTGATGTCGATTTGTAGCGATCGAGAAAGGGTGGGTCTGCTAATGTAATCAGTACCTCCCACACCGACTTTGACTGGCTGTATAAAAGGGCCCTTCTCCAATTCCTGTGTAACTGTCATTAGTAAGGAAGGTCTACAATTGTAATGAATAGTTCGCTTCTCGATTTGACTTGCAGAAGGCAAGTGAACATGCAGTTTTGTGTAAAACTTCCCTACCCGATTGTGTTTGGCAGAAGGCAAGGTTGCCCGCCATTATAAACAAATGTCCTCATCTAAAATGTGACTAGCATTAGGCATAGTGGCCTGCTATTTTGATGGAAACTCACCAACTTGGTGTGACTGGCAGTAAGCTGGCTGGCAGTAGGAAAATCGGCCTGACATTATGATGATAACGGCACAACTCAATTTTGAATGGTGGTAGGGAATTTGCCTGCCATTATAATAAAATCTCCTCGACTGTAATCTGTTTGGGAGTAGGAAATGGGGCCTGCCATTGTAACGAACACTCCCAACTTGATTGTGACCGCGCAGTAGGCAATGGGGCCTCCAATTATAATGTAAACTTCCCAACTCGATTGTGAATGGCAGTAGGCAAGTGAGCCTGCCGTTATATCACAAATCCATAACAAACACTTTACATTGGAAACAACGTATGGGGACATCCCCATGCTCTTTCTCGGATAACGCTAAGAGAGATGCAATTTTAAAACAATCTTATTTACTGCATGTACACTGTTTACTTCGATATTCGAATACAATGTTGAACGCCGTAGCGAAGCACGGGTACATTTGCTAGTATCCTCATAAAAAGAGTCCAACTCACTTTTCAGTCCTTTTTACAACCCTCTTAAGTGAATTTTCCAAAAACAAAAATGCATGTTTCTTTATTCTTAAAGGAGATTCCAAATACCAATTTTCATGTCTATAATATCTTCAGTTTTGGAGATACCAGTATCCTAATAAAAATAATTCAACCCCTTTTTCAGTCATTTTAACCCCCTTAAGTGTTTTTTCTGAAACCAAATGAATATGTGTTTCTTTATTTCTAAAGGAGATTCCAAATGCCAATTTTCATGACTGTAATATCTTCAGTTCTGGAGATACCAGCATCCTAATAAAAATTATTCAATCCTTTTTAAGTCATTTTACCCCTCCCCTTTACGTGTTTTTTTCCGAAAACAAAAAATACTTGTTGCTTTATTTTTAAAAGATTAAAAATACGGTACCAATTTTCACTTCTGTAGTATGTTAAGTTTTTTAGATATGCTACAGGTTGCTAATTTTAAAAATTTTCCCCCTTACCACTTCCCCTTAAGTATGATTTTCAGAAAACAAATAATGCGTGTACCTTTACTTTTACATGAGATTCCAAATACCAATTTTCACGTCTGTAACATGTTACGTTTTTGAGATATATTGTAGATATACTCATTTTACAAATTCACCCAATTTGTGACTCCTGTTTACTCCCTCTTAAGAAGATTTTCCAAAAACAAAAAAACAAAATACGTGTTTCTTTATTTTTAAAGAAGAGTTCAAATAGCAATTTTGAAGACTGTAACATCTTCAGTTTTTGAGATATAAGTATCTATATAAATAAAATTGTAGGGGGTCCGCTGTCTGTAATTTCTTTTGTTTTGCCAATTTTTCAGATATTTATCCGTTTTAGGTCAACTCAAGACCGAATCGGTGGTTTTTACGTTTCGTGTCTGTTTGTTTGTCTGTTTGTCTGTTTGTCTGTTTGTCTGTCTGTTTGTTTGTCTGTTCCACCATCACGTCGAAACGGCTGGATAGATCTCAACCAAACTTCATATTTAGAGTAAACTCATCCCGGGGATGGTTTCGATATGCATATCATTTTAAAATCCTTCAATACTCGGGGGGTTTATAGGAAAACCAGAATGGTTTTTCCACCATCACGTTGAAACGGCTGGATAGATCTCAACTAAACTTCATATCTAGAGTATACTCATCTCGGGGAAGGTTTCGATATGCATATTATTTTAAAATCTTTGAACAGACCGGGGGTTTATAGGAAAACCAGAATGGTTTTTCCACCATCACTTCGAAACGGCTGGATAGATCTCAACCAAGCTTCATATTTAGAGTATACTCATCTCGGGGAAGGTTTCTATATGCATATTATTTTAAAATCTTTGAATAGACGGGTGGTTTATAGGAAAACCAGAATGGTTTTCCTCCATTTTCTCTTATACTATTGATTTTCTGTAAACTTCGTTTACCGTACGTGAAACGTCTCTTCATTATAAACAACTTTCGTTATGTTCATAATTTACCTTACTCTTCACATGACGGAGAAATTTACAATTTTCCGCTGGTATCATGCTCTGCATTGAGTGACCGACAGACCGACAACGAACCTACAGGTTACCATGGCAACGTCTCTGACTGCATGCCAGCAGGGAAGTAACGTATTGCCATTTTCCTCATCATGCTTTTAAATTCGTGGTTGTTCCTTGGGTAGAAGGCAAGAGTGGCGTCAATCGGCCTATCTGCGGGATATTGGCGGAATATCGTTGGATATTATAACCGCCCTCGAATAGATTAAGTAATAACGCCATTAGTCATCTTCTTATTATTTGTTTACCTAAGAATCACTGACCTAAATTTCTCCTCTGTTACCGCTTTATTATATCCATTACTCACACTAGCATAATTTATTGAGGGGCATTTGATTTTCCAATACATTCACTTGGCATTTACATATTTGTCGTTATCCGGCTGTCCTCAGTTATAATCCATTTTCTGTTACTTTCAACTTTCTTAACTGTATTATTTCTTCCTTAATTACGCCGTATGTACGCGAGTGCTACAAACTACTGGATGTATTTCCACCAAGACTCATATTTAGAATACACCTGTCCTTGATAGGTTTTAGGGCAAATATTGTTTCTAAATCCCTGAATTGACTGGGGGTTTATACGAAACCGAAACAGTGATTTTGCACTTTCACAAAATATACACAACCAAACTTAATGTATATCTACCTACCTTGGTAGATAATAATTTCTAAACCTTTTTTCTCATGTGCATCATTTCGATACGAGGATTAATAAGGGAGATATCATTAACAGACCGTTTTTCTGTACAAGTCCCATCGGACTTAACTCCCGAGCGGGTGCGTGTAAAGCGTACTCCTTACAATTTGAAAACTACTGAAGACATTCGAACCAAAATTTATATTTAGCATCCACCTGTCCAAAGGTAGGTTTTAAACGTAAATAACATTTCATGTTCCGGAATGGACTGGCGGTTTATAGGGAACCGAAATGGTGATTTTACTCTTCCACAACATATACAGAACAAGACCAACCTGACTGGAAATCGACCAAACGTGATGGAATTCCACCTCTAAACCTTTTTTTCATGTGCATTCTTTCGTCAGGAGGATTACTAAGGGAGATATCATGAATGGTCACTTTTGCAGGTTAAGTCCAGAGGACATAGCCCAAAAGGTGTTTTACATGGAGCAGATTCCTTATCTATATAAATCAAATCGTAACGACTGTGTGCCTCTACATTGACTATTTTGGCGAAATTTTCGTACAGCTTTCCGTTTAAGGGGTAATAATGACCATCTCCATAATTTTTGGTTTAGTTTCCTGAAAGTACTAATTTTTACCCGCCTCGCACAAAATCGAAATTGCGCCATAATCTGCCAGGAGAAAAAGAAGATAATTGAAATTTGACAAAATTATACGTTTTAGCCTGTAACGAACGGAAAACATCCTAGATCATTAAAATTTTCACTTTTTATCCCCGAAGAATATTGAAATATGCAGGCAATTTTAATGATGGTGCACACCTTCGGAAATTCCTATCACATAACGGATTGCACAATCTCCGTTCAATTTGGAATTATCTACAACCGTGGTCTTATGACTTTTTGCCGTATTTGTATCCCTTTTACGTTTGATTTTTCTCTTTAATCGATGTTAAGTCAATTTGGAATTTTCACATGCATAATTCATACTTTCAATTACTTATATGAAATACAGAATCATTAAACTCTTCACGAAAATTGGCCCACCCAGTAGCCATATGTGAGCCAAAAGCTATGTATGTATCCGAAAAGTAATGTAATGTGAGATAATCTTACAAAACCTTTACCCTGTTCCACGTTTCTAACTCAGTCTGACCCAAGAATAGATGACATATCATAGGACCAGCCATTTAGGCCACTAAATCCGGCGTGTCTTATGGTATAATCCTTTGTCGATATGACGTACGTTTAGTAGCAGTTAATCTGTAAATGAAGGTCTTCAATATTGTAAACACGCATATACTTTCGTATGTCGATCTATATATATTCACTGATGTCGATTTTTAGCGATCGAGAAAGGGTGGGTCTGCTATTGTAATCAGTACTCCCCACACCGACTTTGACTGACAGTAGGAAAGGGTTCCTTCTCCAACTCCTGTGTAACTGTCATTAGTAAGGAAAGCCTACAATTGTAATGAATAGTTCCCTTCTCGATTTGACTTGCAGAAGGCAAGTGAGCATGCAGTTTTGTTTAAAACTCCCCTACCCGATTGTGTTTGGCAGTAGGCAAGGGTGCCTATCATTATAAAGAAATGTCCTCATCTAAAATGTGACTGGCATTAGGCATAGTGGCCTGCTATTTTGATGGAAACTCACCAACTTGGTGTGACTGGCAGTAAGCTGGCTGGCAGTAGGAAAATGGGCCTGGCATTATAATGATAACTGCATAACTCAATTTCGAGTGATAGTAGGGTAATTGCCTGCCATTATAATAGAAACTCCTCAACTGTAATCTGTCTGGAAGTAGGAAAGGGGGCTGCCATATTAACGAAAACTCCCCAAATCGATTCTGTCCGCGTAGTAGGCAATGGGGCCTGCAATTATAACGTAATCATCCCAACTCGATTGTGAATGGCAGTAGGCAAGTGAGCCTGCCGTTATATCACAAATCCGTAACAAACACTTCACATTGGAAACAACGTACGGGGAACTCCCCATGCTCTTTCTCGGATAACGCTAAGAGACATGCAATTTTAAAACAATCTTATTTACTGCATGTACACTATTTACTTCGATAACCGAATACAATGTAGAATACCGTAGCGAAGCACGGGTACATTCGCTAGTCCTCATTAAAGGTACTCAACCCATTTTTCACCTTTTTTTCACACCCCTTCAGAGGATTTTCTGGAAACGAAAAAAAACGCGTTTCCTTATTTTTAAAGAAATTCCAAATACCAATTTTCTCGTATTTAAACTGTTAAGTTTTTGAGTTATATATACACTCATTTTAAAAGTTCACCCCCTTAGCAATGGAATATCCAAAAATCCTCCCTTAGTTTAGTGTGCACCTACATTGTAATATGAATGTATCCTCAAAATTTCATTTCTTTATGTTGAGTAGTTTTGGCTTGGCGACGTTGAATCAGTCGGTCAGTCAGGGCATGTTATTTTATATTATTTAGATTTTGCACCTCTTTGTTCCTATGTATTGCTTAGATAGGAATGTCCAATGAATAAAGAATTTTTTCATATCTTAAATGAGTGATCCCCAAACATTTAAGGGCTCAGTACTTTTAGTGCATCAGGATCTTTCTGTGACTCTGTACCATAACATGTTAGAATGAGATTTAAAAAAAATAGCAGGTATTCAAATTCATAAAGCATGTATTTATAATAAGTCATTTTGAACTGTTAAATCACTCTATAAATTACTTACCGAGCAAGTGGCCGCGTGGTTTGGGTCACGTAACAATCGGTTTGAATTCGGGAAATAGTGGGTTCGAACCCCACTGTCGGCAGCTCTGAAGATGGTTTTCCGTGGTTTCCCATTTCCACCCTAGGCAAATGCTGGGGATGTACCTTAATTAAGGCAACGTTCGCTTCCTTGCCACTCCTAAGCCTTTCCTATCCCATTGTTGCCATAAGACCTATCTGTGTCAGTGCGACGTAAAACAAATTCTAAAAGAATTCTTCTATAAAATACTTCTAAATTGTGGGTTGGGTGAGTGTAGTTCTCTAATATCTCAGAATCAAGGTTGATTCTAAGATTTATATGGTATTAGTATCGTTACAAAATCGCAATGAAATTTTTTTTTTTTCTAGGGGCTTTACGTCGCACCAACACAGATAGGTCTTATGGCAACGATGGGATAGGAGAGGCCTAGGAGTGGAAGGAAGCAGCCGTGGCCTTAATTAAGGTACAGCCCCAGCATTTGCCTGGTGTGAAAATGGGAAACCACGGAAAACCATCTTCAGGGCTGCCAATAGTGGGATTCGAACCTACTATCTCCCGGATGCAAGCTCACAGCCGCGCGCCTCTACGCGCATGGCCAACTCGCCCGGTGCAATGAAAATTCAACCAGTTGCTATACAGTTAAACAATGGCAGTTAGATGTTAATGACTATCATAACTCAGTACATTGATGGTCTGGCTACAAAGCTCTGCAAGTAGAATAATGTGGGAATGTTTAAAATGCATGCATTTTTTCCATTTCCTTTTTATTTTTCATGGACAGACCCATATTTATAACATTTTATCTGATAAGTATTAAAAACTAATACAGTGCATATCTTCCTGGTGTTGTACTTTCAATTTTAAGTAATGTGTATGAAAATATAGATTGTCCTATGTTGATGATACACATAATGACAGTTATATGAAAAATTTCTTGTGTGAAACCATGAATTATCCTTGATTAATCGAAGATTTTATAATACCATGTGTTTAATACCCTCTTGAATGATGATAACAACATTATCAAAGCCCCGTTCATAGCGGTAGAAGTTGTCTTTCTACTTCCAAGGTAGTAGGTTTGATCCTGGCTGAGGTCTGTGGCATGTCAAGCCATTTAAATGTGAGAAATGCAGGTCATTGGATTATGTCACTTTAATCCTCTCATCCATGCATTTTCATTTTGAAATGAAAAGGAAATTTTTCAAAATTTTTTATTCATTATTTTATAAATTACAATATAATTTTCTAAAAATCTTACATGTCCATTTTTATGAGGCCCTTACATTTTTCAAGAAAATAATGGTAATGTATTGTATGGATGATGAAATGTGGTATCAGTGGAAGGAATGTGTATTTCTATTGTAGAGAAAATTTTTACTCATCAATTAAAGTTAATGTATCTGGATGTGTTTACTTCAGTAACTGAGCATGTGTGACATGTAAAATAACAGTAGTTTGAGAGGCCCGAAGTAGTTTGGGGACTGAAGTGCAAGCATTCTTAAAGGAACATACCAAAGGCCACATTGAATAATATAGCTATTAGGGACTTCGTATGAGGTTTTTGCTCATGAGTCATCTCTTAAAATCTAGAGCAATGCATGGGATAGTAAACCAGTAAAATCATTGTTATCATCAGTCTTAAGAGACATTAGAGTATTGGAATTTTTGGTACTGAAAGGAACTAGATCCCAAGATGTGAGAACCTAAACAAATGTGTCCTAATCAAATGTTTATTATATTCCAGGAGGAAACTATGAAAGCAATGTTATCTTCTCACCAAAATCTTATATTCCCAGATCAGCGAATCTGAATGTTACTGTGGATCTATTTGGACATTCAATAAATGTATTTGAGGTATGAATATGGGTACACCTATTTATAATTCACATTTTCACTATTATAAACTATAGAATTAACATAACATTTACCTTCTGGTGAAAAATTTTAATGTTGTAAAGGTTTGACATTATTACTAAAAAATATATGGTTCTTTCCTTTCTTCTAATTTTCTTTTGAAGGTAGCAGGTCGTATGGAAGGATTTGAACATTACATTGAAGCTCTATTTGGGCCTAAAGGGCCCATGAGCAGTAAAAAGATTAATGAGCAGCTACAGAGGTTCCGGTTTATTCGAAGTGCAGAAAATGACTTGAAAGATCAAGTGAAACAAATACCCAATATCATCGACAACAATTTTGATATTCCAAAGGTATGTATATAAGCAGTGTATCTTACAAACATTTTTAGGTTAAGAAAATGAGAATTCAGTTATATTTATTACCAGTATATCTACCTAATGGGCAAGTCTTGAAGATGCATTACATGAATTAATTATAACAGATATAAAAATGTGAGCAATAATGTAAACTTGAATTTTGGGTTGCATGTACCTAATCTCAGTTTACTTCAAGATGTGTTTGTAATTATTTATACCCAGTAAATGTTAGAAATTGATAAGTCACACAGACTATCACAGTAGGTAGTCTATGATGGGCTACTCAGAAGCATGTGGTTTGTTCTGGCATATGTAGTTAATATATCATACTGAATATTTGTTTAATTAAATATTCATTTTAAATTTTAGTACTATTAGAAATGTGGTGGAGTGTAAGGTGAAAGAAGTGGGGAGGGGAGAACAGAGCAACTTCAGATACAAAGGGATTTCCAGTTCGAAATTTATCGCTGGCTGGACACTAATGTGGTTAAGTTTTGCACGTGGGATTTTGAAATGAGAAGTCTCGTCCCTGCAGTTCATATTCCATGTAAAAGCGGAGGTCATCTGGCTCTGATCCACGATATCAACAGTTATGTACCTCAACAATTATGTTATGCAGTTGATCAAATATTGTTAAAGAACTATAGTACTTTGTGAATGTGCATGTAATCATAGTCAAATAGAACTATGATATTTGAAAAGTTTTTTAACTGCCTATAACTTAAAGGTGAACGGGAAAAAGACTAAAATCCTACCATAAAGTCAGCTAGTGAGTGGAGAAAACAACCATTTTTTTTTAAATCTGATTTTGCAGAATTTATTCCACAATATGTTGTTTTGAGCTATCCATCACACTGATAGCAGCAAAATGGCTAATGTGACCAGAAATCAGAGGAATAAGTAATATTATTTTGACAGGAAACAGGATTTTCCTTCCCCTAAAAGTGAGAAAAAATTAGTTTCTTTTTCCACTGATCAATTTAATTACACTCTTGATACAAGCGATTGAGGCGATCTATGGAGGAGAGCAATGTAGTATTAGAGTAGGTAGTATGAGGTCAAATAGAATCTAAATTGGGTTTGAAAAAACGGTGTAAGCTATCTCCTATTTTATTTTTGTTATTTTTCATGGAGGAGAAAAGTGGCCTAATTTTTGCAGATGATGTTAATGATCAGAGGCATGCAAAATAGTATCAATGCTGTGGCAGAGTTTTCAAAAAATGGTCATTAAAAATTAACATCTCCAAGATGAAAGTTCTGATTTGTAAAAAGGGTTGTAAATAAGCAAAGAATGAACAATGGACATAGATGGATGTCAAGTGGAGTTACGAATAGATTAGAGTACTTAGAGTATAAAGCAAATAATGGGAAATGGTTCCACCAGATAAAACTAAAACAGGCAAATTGGAAAGGTCTTGCAGCATTTGAAATCTTGAAAATAAATTCCCAGATATAGATTATAAGATTCAGAAAAATGTCCTGCAAGCTGTAGTGAAAAATTAAATGTTATATGGAGCTGAACTATGGGGAGTAGAGAATGAGAGAGGGCGATCTTCAGGAAGATGGATTCTGACATTCTGCGAGTTGGAGCATGGAATGTTAGAAGTTTGAATTGTTGTGGTAGGTTAGAGAATCTGTAAAGGGAGATGGATAGACTAAAGTTAATTGTAGTTGGTGTAAGTGAAGTACCTTGGCAGGAAGAACAGGATTTCTGGTCAGGTGACTACCGAATTATCAACACAAAATCAAAGGGGGAAATGCAGGAGCTGGTTTAATAATGAATAAAAAAATAGGGCAACGCGTAAGCTACTATGACCAGCATAGTGAAAGAATTATTGTTGTCAAGATAGACACCAAACCAATGCCCACCACAATAGTGCAGGTCTATATGCCTACTAGTTCAGCGGATGATGAGGAGATCTAAAGAATATATGAAGGGATAGAAGATTTAATACAATATGTAAAAGGTGACGAGAATCTAATTGTGATGGGAGACTGGAATGCAGTGGTAGGCCAAGGAAGAGAAGGTAATACAGTAGGAGAATTCGGATCGGGACAAAGGAACGAAAGAGGAAGTTGGCTGGTTGAATTCTGCACTGATCATAATTTAGTCCTTTCCAGTACTTGGTTCAAACACCACAAACAATGGTTGTATACGTGGACAAGACCTGGAGGTACAGGAATGTATCAAATAGACTTCATTATGACTAGGCAGAGATTCAGAAACAAGGTATTGGATTGTAAAACTTTCCCACGAGCAGACATGGACTCTGACCACAACTTGTTGGTCATGAAATGTCATCTGAAGTTGAAGAAATTGAAGAAAGTAAGGAATGCAAGGAGATGGGATCTAGACAAGTTGAAAGAAAAGAGTGTGAGGGATTGTTTCAAGGAACATGTTACGCAAGGACTAAATGAAATGCTGTGGCAGAGTTTTCAAAAAATGGTCATTAAAAATTAACATCTCCAAGACAAAAGTTCTGATTTGTAAAAAGGGTTGTAAATGAGCAAAGAATGAACAATGGACATAGATGGATGTCAAGTGGAGTCACAAATAGATTAGAGTACTTAGAGTATAAAGCAAATAATGGGAAATGGTTCAACCATTGATGACTGATGAACGACAAAAATACAAGAATGCTAGAAATGAAGAGGGAGGAAAAGAAACAGGCAATTAAAGAATGAAGTGGGCAGAAAGTGCAAGGTAGCTAAGGAAAAATGGCTGAAGGAGAAGTGCAAGGATGTCGAAGGCTGTATGGTCCTAGGAAAGGTAGATGCTGTATACAGGAAAATCAAGGAAACCTTTGGAGAAAGGAAATCTAGGTGTATGAATATTAAGAGCTCAGATGGAAAGCCACTTCTAGGGAAAGACGAAAAAGCAGAAAGATGACAAGAACATATCCAACAGTTGTATCAAGGTAAAGATGTAGATAATTTGGTTCTGCGTCGCCATAAGACCTATCTGTGTCGGTGCGACGTAAAGCCCCTAGCAAAAAAAAAATTTGGTTCAGGAACATGAAGAGGCTGTTGATCCTGATGAATTGGGAGACCTAATTTTGAGGTCAAAGGTTGACAGAGCTGTGGGAGACCTAAATAGGAACAAGGCATCTGGAATTGATGACATTCCGTCTGAATTACTGACTGCCTTAGGAGAAACCAGCATGGCAAGGTTATTCCATTTAGTGTGTAAGATGTATGAGACAGGAGAAGTGCCATCCGATTTTTGGCAGAATGTTGTTATACCTATTCCCAAGAAAGCCAGTGCTGACAAGTGTGAAAACTACCGCACCGTTAGTTTAGTATCATGCCTGCAAAATTTTAACATGTATTATTTACAGAACAGTGGAAAGACAAGTTGAAGATGAGTTGGGGGAAGATCAATTTGGCTTCAGAAGAAATGTAGGAACACATAAAGCAATCCTGACTTTACATCGAATTAAGAAGGACAAGCCCACGTAAATGACGTTCGTAGATCTAGAAAAGGCATTCGATAATGTTGATTGGACCGAGCTATTTAAGATTTTGAAGATGATTGGGATCAGATACCGAGAACAAAGAATTATCTACAATCTGTATAAAAATCAGTCTGCAGTGATAAGAACTGAGGGGTTTGGAAAGGAAGCAGCAATCCAGAAAGGAGTCAGGCAAGGCTGCAGTTTGTCCCCCCTCCTTTCCAGTGTTTATATAGAACAGGTAGTAAAGGAAATCAAGGAGGAATTTGGAAAGGGAATCACAATCCAAGGAGAGGAAATCAAAACCTTGAAATTTGCCGATGATATTGTTATTTTATCTGAGACTGCAGAAGATCTCGAGAAGCTGTTGAGTGGTATAGACGAAGTCTTGTTTAGGGAGTACAAGATGAAAATAAATAAGTCCAAAACAAAAGTAATGGAGTGCAGTCGAACGAAGGCAGGAGATGCAGGAAATATTAGATTAGGAAATGAAGTCTTAAAGGAAGTAGATGAATATTATTACTTGGGTAGAAGTAATAAATAAATAAGTTACAAGATTGTGAGCAACTGCAAAATGACCTCGAAAATGTTTTGAGATGGACAGTACGCAATGGTATGATGATAAACGGGGATAAATGTTAGGTTGTGAGTTTCACAAATAGGAAAAGTCCTCTCAGTTTTAATTACTGTGTTGATGGGGTGAAAGTTCCCTTTGGGGATCATTGTAAATACCTAGGTATTAATATAAGGAAAGATCTTCATTGGGGTAATCACATAAATGATATTGTAAATAAAGGGTACAGATCTCTGCACATGGTTATGAGAGTATTTGGGGGTTGTAGTAAGGATGTAAAGGAGAGAGCATATTTGTCTCTGGTGAGACCCCAACTAGAGTATGGTTCCAGTGTATGGGACCCTTACCAGGATTACTTGATTCAGGAACTGGAAAAAATCCAAAGGAAAGCAGCTCGATTTGTTCTGGGTGATTTCCGACAAAAGAGTAGAATTACAAAAATGTTTCAAAGTTTGGGCTGGGAAGACTTGGGAGAAAGGAGGCGAGCTGCTTGACTAAGTGGTATGTTCCGAGCTGTCAGTGGAGAGATGGCATGGGAGGACATCAGTAG
This sequence comes from Anabrus simplex, assembly GCF_040414725.1. Lineage (NCBI taxonomy): Eukaryota > Metazoa > Arthropoda > Insecta > Orthoptera > Tettigoniidae > Anabrus > Anabrus simplex. The sequence continues at coordinate 1,132,928,901 of NC_090266.1, forward strand.
ACGAATACATTTGGATGGTGTCTTCAAAAGTAGGAAAGATCACAATATGAAGATAAAGTTGGGACTCAAGAGGACAAATTGGGGCAAATATTCGTTTATAGGAAGGGGAGTTAGAGATTGGAATAACTTACCAAGGGAGACGTTCAATAAATTTCCAATTTCTTTGCAATCATTTAAGAAAAGGCTAGGAAAACAACAGATAGGGAATCTGCCACCTGGGCGACTGCCCTAAATGCAGATCAGTAGTGATTGATTGATAAGGAGGACATAAAATGCAGACTAGCTCAAGCAAGGAAGAGCGCTCTTAAGAAAATGAATTTGCTCACTTCAAACATTGATATAGGAATTAGATGTTTTTTGTTCGTGGCGTCGGCCTCTGTAGATTTTATGCCATGACTTTCATCATATATGGACCTGCGTGTAAGTTGAATTGCGGTAGTGTAGAGTGTTGAATGTGAAGAAAGAAACATCAAGGACGACACAAACATCCAGTCCCCAGGCCAGGGATATTAATCATTTATAATTAAAAACCACTGACCTGGCCAGGAATCAAACCCAGTGCCATTGGGTGACAGGTGGATGTGTTTCCCCTACACTGCGGGGCTGGACTAGAAAGACGTTTCTGAAGACTTTTGTCTGGAGCGTGGCATTGTATGGAAGTGAAACGTGGCTCAGAAAGAAAGAGAATCTTCTTCTTCTTTTCTTCATGGGGCCTCTAAATATTAGTTCCTAATTAGCGTCGACCTCAAGAAAGAGAATAGTAGCTTTTGAAATGTGGTGTTACGGAAGAATGCTGAAGGTGAGATGGATAGATCGAATCACGAATGAGGAGATACTGAATCGAATTGGTGAGAGGAGATTGATTTGGCTGAATTTGCTGAGAAGAAGAGATAGAATGATAGGACACACTTTACGACACCCAGGAATTGTTCAGTTGGTTTTTGAAGGAAGTGTAGGTGGTAAGAATGGTAGGGGTAGACCAAGGTATGAATATGACAAGCAGATTAGAGCAGATGTAGGATGCAGTAGTTGCATAGAAATGAAAAGGTTATCACATGATAGGGTGGCATGGATAGCTGCATCAAACCAGTCTGTGGACTGATGACTCAAACACAACAAGTTGGGGTATTCGCATTAACATTGTGAATGTAAATAGAAGAGAAACACGAGGTTTGATCTGATGGATGATGGGAATTTATAAGAATTATGGATGGATTAGAGGGAAGGATACAGTAAGGTTCCTTCTTTGTAGTGAACATAAAGAAGAATTTCACATGCTGAAATCCTGTAAAGAAATCCTAGTGGTTAGAAGGAAATGTTTGAATAGCAACGAATAACATATGGTGACGATGAGAATGGCTATAGAATGATAGGATGATAATTAAAGAATGGTATAAGCCTAGTAATATCAGTAAATTATTAATTGTAATTAGAAATGTCTATAGAAGAAAGTTGTATGTTCGTGTAATGTGGGTAGAGCAGACTATGGATAGATGGATGTTTGAGTTATGAATCGGTTAGTTAAGAATCTGTCAGTGGAGGTAATTAGTATAGTTAGTAGTGGTATTAGTATCATTGTATTGTCATTGTCATTAGTACTCCATAATGTAATTAATTGTTAAATTGGGTCAGGGTCCAATAGATGGAATGTTTCTTCTTCAGCTGCTGGTGTTCCATAGCTGTAGGATGAGAACATTCATTCACTCATTCAATCATTCATTACCCCATTCATTCATTCAATACCGGGCGAGTTGGCCGTGCGCGTAGAGGCGCGCGGCTGTGAGCTTGCATCCGGGAGATAGTAGGTTCGAATCCCACTATCGGCAGCCCTGAAGATGGTTTTCCGTGGTTTCCCATTTTCACACCAGGCAAATGCTGGGGCTGTACCTTAATTAAGGCCACGGCCGCTTCCTTCCAACTCCTAGGCCTTTCCTATCCCATCGTCGCCATAAGACCTATCTGTGTCGGTGCGACGTAAAGCCCCTAGCAAAAAAAAAAAAACCATTCATTCAATAATGAGAGCACTCTCTGCATTTACTGGTTATCTGTTACTGGGAGTGAAGAGTTTCTATCCATTTATCCATTCATTCACTCTGTATGGGATAGTTTCTCCGTAGCTGCTGGTGCTTCGTAGCTATAGGCCGAGTTCATTTAATTCATCCATTCATGCATTTGTACATAAATTCATCCATGCATTCATTCATTGACTCATTCAATTAGAAATGCTCCCTCCTCAGTTAGTGGTCATCCATGATTGGGAGAGAGTGTTCATTCATTCATTCATGCATGCTTGAATACAATTCAGTTATGCAGTCATTAATTAATTAATTCATTCATTCATTCATTCATGCAGCCATTCATTTACTCAATTCATACATAGTGTCTGTTGAATATGGAGGAGAACTCTGTCCAGATAAATAAATAAATAAATAAATAAATAAATAAATAAATAATTAAATAAATTGCACTGATGAGAACATTTCAGTCAGTCACCACTGATCTGCAATTCGGGCTGTTGCCCAGAAGACAGTTTACCTATTCTTTTCTTAAATTATTTAAAAGAACTTGGAAATCCATCAGACATCTCTAATTCCTCTTCCTGTAAATGAGTATTTTCCCCAATTTGTTCGTTTGAATTCCAGCTTTAGCATCCTTTTATGGTCCTTCCTACTTTAAAAAATGCCATTCAAGCTTATTTGTTTACTAATGTCATCCCATGTCACCTTTCCATTGGCAACCTGAGTATCTCACCTCCTTACTCTTAGTTCTTACCAACCAAAAGTTTGCAATATTTTTGTAACAGTACTGTTTTGTCAGAAATCACCCAGAACAAATCATGCTGCTTTCCTTTGGATCTTTTCCCATTCTTGAATCAAGTAATCCTAGTAAGAATCCCATACACTGGAACCATACTCTAATTGGAGTCTTACCAACGACTTTTTCTCCCTCTCCTGTATATCCTTACTACAACCTGTAAATACTCTCATAACCATATGAAGAGATCTGTAAGCTTTATTTATAACCTCATTAATGTGATTACTCCATTGAAGATCTTTCCTTATGTTAACACCTAAGTACTTACAGTGATCCGCATGAGGTGCTTTGACCCCATCAATCCTGTAATTAAAACTGAGAGGACTTCTCTTGGTGAAACTTACAACCTGACCTTTCTCCCTGTTTACCATGTCCATCTCACAACTTTGTCAAGGTCTTTTTTTTTTCAGTTGCTCACAGTCCTATAACTTATTTATTACTCTATACAATATAAAATCATCTGCAAAAAGCCTTATCTGTGATTCCAATTCTTTACTCATATCATTTTCAGCAGAATCTTCATTGAATACTCTAAACAGACAGCAAAGTCAAGCTTTGTTGTTGTTTTTGTATGTGCTTATGAAACAATACATATTCTGTACTTTACAATACAATATGCAAAATTTATCGATTACAGGCCCTGCAGACCATGTGTTGCATTCACAAACTGCTTCCATTCCCCTTTGCTCTTTCCATGGTTCCTTTAGGTGTTGTCAAGGCCGATGGCTGTCAGGTCCTTCGCCAGTTCACCCATACAATGTTGTCGTGGCCATCCTATGGGACGCCTGGTATTCCGCTTCCCATCGAGTGCCTACTTCACCAGTCTCTCTTTGGACTTGCAGGCTAGATGGCATGTCCACTGGGTTTTTCTTTTTCTGCAGGATAGTTGGATGCTGTATTTAATATATATACATTTCTTTGCAGGCATCCTTTGGATTCAAGGTGTTTGGTAATGAACTTAAGCACCATTCCTTTATTGGTGATGAAGAAATACAGAAAGCATTAGCATCTATAAATCCAGTGGAAAGATTAAAGCAGCTGCTCTCTGGAAAGGTATGTTATGAAAGAAAATAATGCATGGGTATTTCTTTAAAGAAATTGAGGTTTGGAAGTGGATGGAGAATGTAGTGGTCAAGTGTTCTAAAGACAGGTTAATAATAATAATTGTTTGTTTTCAAAAAGAAATGTGTACAAAAGACTAAAATCCTACCATGTAATCAGCTAGTGAGTGGAGAAAGAAACTTAAACCATTTTTTAAAATCTGATTTTGCAGATGATGATGATGATGATGATGATGATGATATGATGATGATAATAATAATAATAATAATAATAATAATAATAATAATAATAATAATAATAATAATAATAATAATAATGTCTCACCAGTTCCAGTTCATCTATCATGTTACTATCTAGCAGCAAAGCAAACCTTTTCTGTGTTATTCTTAATGATGAGTTAATGTAGTCAGGTAGACCCAAAGTGTGCCACAAGAGGTCTTCAGCATGCCAACATTTGTGATAGAAAGTGGTAAAAGTTTTGTTTGCCCATCAGAAATCAGGACTGAAACCACGAATTTTGTGAGTTAGAAACTCTACTTGTGTTCCATCTAGGCAGCTAGGCAAAATGAAGGCATATTGGGAAAAAGGTATGATTATAGGTAATTTATTTGGACTCTGAAGAGTGTTATATAGCAGAAGAGGATAGTAAGCAGTGCTGTGACATCACCTCACTCTGCTTGATCTCCTCACAGTAGACTTGTTTGGGGAATTCGTGAAATGTAGACAGCAGTTGATAGGGTGTATTTTAGTTTCTGGATATTCTGTCTCTTAACTATTTGAAATAAAAAAAATTGTTTACAAATGATAAATAATTCATATTTTACTCTATATTAAGAGACATTTAATATTTAACAAAACCTTTTGATAAAGAATAAGTCATCTATGCCCATCTAATTATTTAATATGGCAAAAAATAAGTAAGGGAATATAATGTAAATTATTATTATGCACATTCATATGCTGCTGATTACCATTATACTTTCCTGAATTTTCAGATTCTCTTTTCTTTAACAAGCTTATCAAAATTGGGATGTATTGACTAAGAAATATTAAATCTAAGACTGCACACTTGGTTGTAATCTGACAATGACCTTCTTGATTTGGACTTAGCAAGTCTCATGAGTGAAAAAATTATTGCACACTTACGTTGGTCCAAACATACATAACAACTGCCTAATGCATAGAGTCAGGGAAATACCTCAAGCTCTTGTCTGTTGTTGCACAATATGAAAGGCTTGCATTTCCTTCAAAGAGGACACAACTCGCTGAATTCTCTAGTGCTGTTTTATGCCTTAAATAGAGTCACTGAAGCAAGATAATTTGCTGAGGGTAGAAGAATGTTCTAAAACAAGTTAATTAATAATACAGTTCTGTTGATTACATAGTCCTCTCATGTCAGGTTCTACCACTGCATATACATTACAATTCCACTATAGAGAGTACAGCATATAACAAGAACCTCGTTATAATGACAATTTTTCTCTGTCCCTTCAAAATTCCTATATTAAACTGTTTATTATCCTTCGGTTAAAACGAGAGTCCTATCAGTGACATATCCGTTATTACGAGCAATTTTTTTCTGTTACCGATATTTATGCACCCCAGCAATTATGTTGCATGCGATCGATCAGCTTCGGTATCGTTTCAGTAATAGTGGTAAAATGGGTGAATTGTTTTACCCTCAAGATTGACTCTGTGTGTAAAATGTGTACCCTCAAGATTGACTGTATATAATATTTTAAAAAGATGATGTTTGTTTTTTACTTGTGTTTTAAGTGAAAATTGTTATTTTATTTACATGTGTTTTAAGGGGAAAATGTGAAGACTTTTAGGGTTGTTCGATTTTAGCGATTTTATTATGTGTAGATTTTTTTTTTTTACGTAAAGGGTTTTGTCATAAGTTTTGGGGCACAGTAGTCACACATGCCGGGTTTGGTAGGATGCTTCAATTAATTTACGGTTGCATCAGAATGGAAGTTTCTCGAAGCTACGCCCGGTATGTGGTCATTAGTTTCCTCTGGGCCCTTATTAGCGAAAATAAAATATTTTCCTATTGGTGAATGTAAGAAATGCGGGTGCGCTAATTGGTTGCTTAGTGATTTTACCACTTCCGGCAGCTGGCCACTTGGCCAGAGCTAAGCTTGTTCCCTCTGCCTTCTTGTTTTGACTGGCGACGGGAGAAATTGTCTCCTCCTTCTGATGGGTCTCCCAGCCCTCCAAGGTAAGCACTATCTCGTACTCGTTTCGAATCTTTAACTTTCAAATGTAGTTTTTAATTTAATTTTCTTTAACCTCCGGTGTTTACCCGGGATATCTCCCATATGCCAGTTTTAATTTCACATGACTTAGTCTTTGTGGCTAGTCATACTCTTTTTGTTTTAGAGACATTCCTCTTTTCCTTTTAGCTTTATTAATTGTGTTGTAATTGTATAGAATTTCCTTCCCCTTTTCTTGGTTTTATTGTATAAAATATTTAAATCTTTAGTTTCCCTTGGGTTGCCTCTAAGTAGTTCCGTTTCGTCTTAACATACTCTGGTTCGGGATAAGCTATTTACTCGGAAGTGTTTTAGAGAAGGTTGCTTCCTGAGTGTGCTCTGGGTTAAGATTTAATTATTTTCACCTTTTCTTTCCTTTTTTATGTATTAACATGTAGGTGTGATTTGTGAGCATGTGCTCTTTCCTTTAAACGTATTTGGTTAAAATGTTTCTGATTATTTCTGTAAGTTATTTTAAACTCACCGCCATGAAGCTTGTTTGCATCTCTCTAAATTTACAGTATTAAACTTAACTTGTATCATTGATGGCTCCGACTGTAATGTTATTTTTATTTATTATTACTATTATTATTATTATTATTTCAGTAAATTGTAATACGTAAATTGAATCACTGCTAATTTTGTTTCATCAGCAATGCAAGTACCTTCTCACCGCCCGGGTAGGGTCCCAACCGCTTCCCATCTCCGTTCCTTTAGTTGTCATGTTGCCTAACTTGGTAGTTACATTCTAATGTTTCCCTGTATTTGTTGTGCGTGAGTTTTCCATTTTGTTTGATCGCATCTGAAAATTATTATTCTCCCTTAAAACTTTAATTATGTAACCTTTAACAGTGTACACAAACGCAAAAATTAAAACATAATAATAATAATTAAAGTTATAAGGGAGAATAATAATTTTCAGACGTGATCAAACAAAATCGAAAACTCACGCACGACAAATACAGGAAAACATTAGAATGCAACTACTGGGTTAGGCAACATGACAACTAAGGGAACGGAGATGGGAAGCGGTTGGGACCCTACCCGGGTGGTGAGAAGGTATTGGCATTGCTGGTGAAAAAAATTAGCTGTGATTCAATTTACGTATTACAATTTACTGTAATAATAATAATAATAATAATAATAATAATAATAATAATAATAATAATAATAATAATAACAACATTACAATCGGAGCCACCAATGACGCAAGTCGAGTTTAACACAGCAAATTTAGAGAGATGCATACAAGCTTCATGGCGGTGAGTTTAAAATAACTTACAGAAATATTCAGAAACACTTTAACCAAATACATTTAAATGAAAGAGCACACACTCACAAATCACACCTACATGTTAATACGCAAAGAAGGAAAGAAAAGGTGAAGATAATTAAATCTTACCCCAGAGCGTGCTCAGGAAGCAACCTTCTCTAAAACACTTCCGAGTAAGGAGCTTATAATATGGACAACGATTTTTAAGAACATCTAATTACCATAAACTATTTTTAACATTTAAGCCATCCATTCCGTTTTACATTTTAAACAATTTGAATGATTAATTTTTGTTTTAATAGACATAAATAATCTTATTTAAAGTGTTAAATTCATACATTTTACCAATGTATTTTAGACATTCTTTTGTGATATACACCAGGATCAGGGCCCTGACCTACCAATGTTTTAGGTTTTCTATTGCTGATAATGCTCACTAAGATTGAGCGAAACATGTCCAATTTGTGATTTAATGGTTTCATCCTAAACATAAGGATTTTGTGTATTGGAAAGGTGGTTCCTCAAATATATTATAAATATAATAATTTATTACTCTGAACTCCAATACGGTTGAAAAATGAGATTTATAACTTGTAATAAGGAGCTTATCCCAAACGAGAGTATGTTAAGACGAAACGGAACTACTTAGAGGCAACCCAAGGGAAACTAAAGATTTACATATTTTATACAATAAACCAAGAGAAGGTAATGAAATTCTATATAATTACAACACAATTAATAAAGCCAAAAGGAAAAGGGGAATGTCTCTAAAACAAAAAGAGTATGACTAGCCACAAAGACTAAGTCATGTGAAATTAAAACTGGCATATGGGAGAAATCCCGGGTAAACTCTGGAGGTTAAAGAAAATTAAATTAAAAACTACATTTGAAAGTTAAAGATCCAAAACAAGAACGAGATAGTGCTTACCATGGAGGGCCAGGATACCCATCAGAAAGAGGAGGCAACTTCTCCCATCGCCGGTCAAAACAAGAAGTCAGAGGGAACAAGCTTGGCTCTGGCCAAGTGGCCAACCGCCGGAAGGGGTGAAATCGCGAAGCAACCAATTAGCGCACCCGCATTTCTTACATTCACCAATAGGAAAAGATTTTATTTTGGCCAATAAGGGCCCAGAGGAAACCAATGACCACATACCGGGCATAGTTTTGAGAAATTTTCATTCTGATGCAACCGGAAATTACTCAAAGCTTCCTACCAAACCCAGCACGTGTGACTACACCATGCCCTGAAAGTTATGAGGACAAAAAACTTTACGTAAAAAAAATTTATCTACACATAATGAAATCACCGAAAACCAACAACCCTAAAAATCTTCATATTTTCCCCTTAGAATTCACACACAAAAGGAACATAACATTTTCACTTAAAACACATATAAAACACAAACAACTTCTTTTTAAAATATCATACACAGTCAATCTTGAGGGTACACATTTTACACACAGAGTCAATCTTGAGTGTAAAACAATTCACCCATTTTACCACTATTACAGTTTCCTCACTATGTCCACTAGCGAGTTCTCTCGTCGACATTCAAAGGTGATGTCGGAGTCGATTAATAATACCCATCAACTGCTGTTCTGTAAAGAAAATTCAAAATGAAAGAGAACCTTTTGCGTAATAAATGTGTAAATACCGTGTCTGATAACAGTTGTTAACTCATTAAAAATAAACGCTGAGTAAACTATTGCTTAATTTTAATGCTAAATACTGTGATGAAGTAGGGATGGAATACACCTCACGATATGGCAGTGTGCATCATTGATTTCAGAGGTTAGTTTATATTTTCTTGCATCTGTTAAATTTCAGAAAGACTGTTATCATATAAATTTATAGCAAGAAGGGTATTTATCTACTGGCGCTAGAAATATGTATCCACAATAAATATAGTGCGGTTAAGTTAGGTTAGGTGATGCTGTTTGAGTAAGAAAACTCAAATGTTTGCCACAAAATGTGATTGATCATCTTTGGTACGGTATCGTTTTCTCACTATGTGCAATTGCAAGCTCTCTTGTTGACATTCGAAGGTGATGTTGGAGTATATCAGTAATAACCATCGACAGCTGTTCTCTAAAGGAAATTCTAAACAAAACGTTTCGTAATAAATGCGTAAATAACATGGCTGATAGCAGTTGTTAACTCATTAAAAATAAAGGCTGAAGTAAACCACCTCCAAAAGAAAGGAGCGGAATAAGTGGAGAACGCCGGGAGAAATAGTGGTTCTAATAAAGGAAAAGATTAGTGAACTAGTAGAGGAGATCGAAATAGAGATGAAAGAAGTAATCTGGATTAGATTTAATATGGGGAGGGAAGAAGGGAGGGCTGAGAAGGTAAGTTTAGCATTTGCATATTGCTACCCAAAGAGTTCGTTATATACAAATAAAACATTTTTGGAGGAGTTATTGCTGGAAATTAGTATGATAAGAAGGATGTTTGAAGAAAAAGATGATGGTATGTTGCTATTTGGGGATTGGAATGCAAGAATAGTGGAGCAAGGCCCAGGGTACAGTACAGAAGATGGGAGGGTAATGAGGAAAAGTTGAAGAAGTGAAGACACAGTCATAAACAATTATGGAGATAAACTTTTAGAAATATGTGCAGCAGGAAATTTATATATTCTGAGTGGTAGGAAAGAGGGCGACAGGAATGGGAAGCTGACTTATGTTACAGAACAGGGAGGAAGCGTCATTGACATAGTAATAAGCTCAGAAGATATGTTAGAGGAAATCATAAGGATGGAGGTAGGAGACTGGGTTGAATCACATCACTTTCTAGTGTGAGTGTTGATTAAAAAAAAGGGTAGGGGGGATAAGAAATGAAGAGTGAAGAATTTTTTTTTTTTTTTTTTTTTTTTTGCTAGTTGCTTTATGTCACACCAACACAGATAGGTCTTATGGTGACAATGGGACAGGAAAGGGCTAGGAGTGGGAAGGAAGTGGCCGTGGCCTTAATTAAGGTACAGCCCCAGCATTTGCCTGGTGTGAAAATGGGAATCACAGAAAACCATTTTCAGGGCTGCCGACAGTGGGGTTCGAACCTACTATCTCCTGAATACTGGATACTGGCCGCTCTTAAGCGACTGCAGCTATCGAGCTCGGTAAGTGAAGAATTGGGGAGAGGGTATGTAAAATATAAATGGTCAGAGAAAGCAAAATGGGAATTGGTTACAATAATAAAGGAGGAATTACAATTAGTAAGGTATGGGTGGGAGGTTGCATTGGAGCTGATTTTATACCCAATCAAAAGGGTAGCACAGATAGAGGTAGGAGGAGAAAGAAGAGAGAGGGTGCAGGGAGGTTGGTACAGTAACGAGTGTGAGGAATTATGAAAAAGGGTTATGGGTGCGTTAAGAGAGTATAGAAAAAAAAAAGGTGGGAGTGCAGAAAGAGAAGTTTTCTGTAATTTAAGGAAAGGTTACAAAAGGGAAATCAGTGAGAGAAAGAAGTTATGGATGAAAGAACAAACAGAAGTGATAAATAAAGAATGTAGGATTAATAAAATGCAAAAAATTTGGGAGAGAATAAACAGAATTAACAAAGGTGGAATGATATTTGAGAAACTAAGTATTGAGGATGAACAGTGAGTGAGCCATTTTAGTGAACTACTTGGAGGGGTGGGGAGGAGAAATGGCATAGAGAGAAGGGGGAAGAAGTTATTTGGAGAGATAGTGGGGTATCGATATTTGAACGGGAAAAATAAATTTCAAAAGAAGAAGTCATGAAAGTGATAGGTAAAATTAGGGGTAGGTCTGTGGGAGGATGCAGTGGTATTAACAATGGTTTTAGGAAAGAATTAAGCAAAATTGGCGTGTTGATAGAGGGCATAGTGAAGTTATTTAACAAGATTTTTGATGAGGCTAAGTACCCAAAAGAATGGGAAACAGGAATTATATGTCCAATATACAAGAAGAAAGGTAATAAAAACATCATGAGTAATTATAGGGGTATAAGTCTGTTAGATTCTCTTAAGTAAAATTTACACAGGAGTTTTAGCAAACAGATTAAGAGACTGGACTGAAGAGAATTCGGTTTTGTCAGTTTTCTACAGGGGATTTAGGAAGGGAAAAGGAATGGCAGACAATATAATGATAGTGAAGTTTTTTTTGCTTTACATCGCACCAACCCAGGTAGGTCTTATGGTGACGATGGGATAGGGAAGATCTAGGAGTGGGAAGGAAGTGGCCGTGGCCTTAATTAAGGTACGCCCCAGCATTTGCCTAGTGTGAAAATGGGAAACCATGGAAAACCATCTTCAGGACTGCCGACAGTGGGATTCAAACCCACTGTCTCCCGGATGCAAGCTCACAGCCACGCAATTCTAACCGCATGGCCAACTCACCTGGTGAAGATGATTTTAGATAAATACATGAGTATGGAATGAGGAAAAGTGTATGTGGCGGCAATTGATTTTGAAAAAGCTTTTGATACAGAAAACAGAAGTGCGCTAGTAGAAAAATTGGGTAGGTTGGGGGTTTCTGGGAAGATGATATGTGCAGTGGAGGCAATATACAAAGAGGTCAGGTGCTGTGTTAAGCTGGAAGAAAACAGGTTAAGTAGACCATTAGATTGTAAGATGGGTTTAAAACAGGGTTGTAAATTATCCCCGATATTGTTTATTTTATTCATTAAAGACATTTTGGATGGACACGGTGGGCATAACTGGGCAGCCCCAGTTCTTATTGGCATGGAGATTCCAGGACTGATTTTTGCGGACGACGTGGTTTTGCTGACTTTAACTGCAGGTGAGATGCAGCGAAGTATAAATGCAGTGTCAGAATATGCAAAAGAATGGGCCCTGAAAGTTAACAGGAATAAATCTAAAGTGATAGTAATGCAGAATCGTAAAAGGAATAAAAAAAGAAATTAAATGGATGGTCCAGAGAGAGAGGATAGAACAAGTAAATAAGTTTGAATATTTAGGAATGATTTTAAACGGAAGAGGGACATAGGATGACCAAATTAGGAGAGCGAGGGAAAAGGGGATGGCAGCCTTAACCATAGTCAAAATTTTAGTGGCTTAATTTCCAGAAATAAGCTATGAAACCTTGTGGTTAACCTTAAGATCAGTAGTACTAATACTGCTACCCTTCCTAAGAAGGGTAATGTATGGGGCTGGAGGGAAAGAGGGTTAACCTAAGAGAAATCATGAGTAAATTTGGTAAGGCAGTGATGGGCTCCCTCAGTGCACAGTGAATGCTGGGGTGGAATTAATGTGTGGGGAAGAAATAGGGGTTGAGTGTGTGAAAAGGGTATTCAAATATTGGATGGGTTTGAAAAGAGGAGAGGGTGGAAGGGTGCTTCAGGCTGCATACAAACAACAAAAGAAAAGCATGTATAAGGGGTGCTGGCTAGAAAAAATTAAACTATATGTTGTGAGGGTTTGATTGGGGTACATGTGGGAAGAGGTCTGGAAGAAGAAAGAAGTGAGGGGTCAGAGGGTGCTTTTAAAGAGGATTAGAGATATTCAGAGAGAGATGGATAGAAGAGTGCAGGAACAGAGACTCGCTTAGTGATTTTATTAAAGTAATGGAAGTGACAGAGTTAAATATTATGCATATAGATAGATTGAAGAGAGGAGGATTACTATGGTGGCTGATGGGGTTATATAAGAATAAGGGGTTGACAAAGGGTAAAGAAAAGTCACTGTGTATTATGTGGGGCAACAGGCAATGATCTACACTTAATAGATAATTGTAAAGATACAGAACAGGTAAGAAATAAACTTTTGAGTGCCAATAAATGGGAGATATTAGAGAAAGGGGATGAGCATAAAAATCTTAGGGTGGGTTATCAAAGAACGGGGAAAAAGGGGAGAATTAAACAGGTATTTATGCACAGTAAGGAGAGTTTGTGGAATAACGTTAAAAGAAGAAAGTGCATACTGTTATGTGGGTGTGAAATAAGCTAAATGACGGCGGTGAGGTCTTATTGGGGGTAGTCTTGAAGGTATAAGAATTGAAAGTGGATGTGAAATAAAGTTAAAAGAGTTAAGGATGTAAAATGAGAATGAATTAGAGGAGTGTGAAAGAGTGATAAATAAAATTAGAAGTAAAGATTTGTAAATAAATAGGTTTGTTAAAGACGGTTAAGTAAGATAGCTTATGGTTATAAATGTGTGTAAAGTGTGAGTGAAGGACAGCAAGTTTAGAAGGTTTGAGTATATCTAAATGTAAAACGTGGAGATACATTGTAAATGTGGAAAATTTGTGAAGTGGGAAGATATTGTAAATTTGGAAGTTTTTTTTGCTAGGGGCTTTACGTCGCACCGACACAGATAGGTCTTATGGCGACGATGGGATAGGAAAGGCCTAGGAGTTGGAAGGAAGCGGCCGTGGCCTTAATTAAGGTACAGCCCCAGCATTTGCCTGGTGTGAAAATGGGAAACCACGGAAAACCATTTTCAGGGCTGCCGATAGTGGGATTCGAACCTACTATCTCCCGGATGCAAGCTCACAGCCGCGCGCCTCTACACGCACGGCCAACTCGCCCGGTAGTTTGGAAGCTTTAAGTGATAAAGATAGGACATGTTATTATTGATATTTCAAGACATGGATGTGTAATTTAAAAACAGTATTGGTAAGTAAGTTAGAAAATGATGTTTTAGTGATTAACGTGTGGTAACAGGAAAGTAGAACAATTACATAAAGTTGGAATGTGAGAAAATGAGAGATACGACTCAACTGATGACTCATAAGTGAACTGGAATTTAAATGGAAGTTAGGTCAGTGCTTATGTAATATTATGAACTGCAAAGTCAGTAAGTGGTAAAGTAAGAAACCTTTATTTTTCTCCTGATCTTACAGTTTCACAACCTAATCAATCTTAGCGGAGAAAAATAGAAATTCTCAATTGAAAAAAACAAGCAAAGAACAAAAAACAATGAAACCAAGACTACATAGGCAATACATTATAAGGATACCATAATACCCCACGCTGGTGGGCATAACAACACTAAACACAAAAACAAGGAAAAAGTAAACCCACTGGCCTCGCAGTCAACTGTGTTAAATAGAAAACAAAAAAACAAAAAAGGCAAAATACAGCAACCCAAGGTTTAACAACCTCACTTCCTGGGTACGTGATGGCATATGTCACCCGATCTCCCCTGACCTAGCATCTTTCATATGCTAGGGTGCCTCCTTGTGGTGGCACACGCCAGCACCTCACCTCCCCCCTTCACCGCTGCTAGCCAGTGGTGAGGAAGCCGACATTTCCTCTGTGCTAATTTGTGAAATTTAACACTCTGCCTGTGTCATGACAAACCGCTACTAGGATCTTCCTCCTCTTGGCACAACTGAGAATTTGCCTTTAAGGCTGCTGCACAGCTGTTTCTGATTTTTGTCAAAAACCTACAGTAAGTGGTAAAGGCGATATGCAAGAAGAATGAAGGCACATGCTCTGCGGATGACGAAATTTTGAGTCAGCGAGTTTGGAGCATAGTAGGTCAGAGCTTGAGTGAATAAGTGTAAACTAGAGGTATGAAGGCATTGCTCTGCTGATGACAAAATGTTGATTCAAAGAGGCTTGAGTAGAGTAGTGCAGGTCCTGAGTGAATAAGTGTATGTAAGAGTTAGGGTAGATGTATAAGGCAGAGATAATTGGTTAAGAGGTTATAGGGGATAGGGGAGGGGGGAAGGAACAACATAAGAGGGTGGGATAGGGTGGGCCTATCCCAAATGTTGTTGGCAAGTGTTAGTAGACAGAGGTCAAGAAAGGAGAGAGGGAGTCAGGGTGCATGTGATGCTGGACTTCAGCACACAGGTAGCCTGTCACCAAACGGAATGGTGAGGATCTAGCTTTGTCGACTGTAAGGAGGGGCTGAACGTGTCATTCCAGGGAGGGTGGTTCCTTTTCTTCCTCATCGGGAGAGGGGGGGGGACGGCTGGTCAGTAGTTATTAGGGTTGTTTCTCACTTGTGGTCTGGTTTCCGCCTGTGTGAGAGGTCACAAATTGAAGTTAGGGTTGTAGAGTTACGGTAGTTATAGGGGTGGTGCTTACATGCGGCCCGGTTTTCCGCCCATGTGAGTGAACGCATAGTATATAGGGGTGGCGTCTCACATGTGGTCTGGTTTCTCCCTGTGGGAGGGGTCATAACATTCTTTTTTCAATTTGCTTTACGTCGCACCGACACAGAGAGGTCTTATGGCGACGATGGGAGAGGAATGGCCTAGGAATGGGAAGGAAGCAGCCGTGGCCTTAATTAAGGTACAGCCCCAGCATTTGCCTGGTTTGAAAATGGGAAACCATGGAAAACCATCTTTAGGGCTGCCGACAGTGGGATTCGAACTCACTATCTCCTGGGTGCGAGCTCACAGCTGCACCCCCCTAACCACACAGCCAACTCACCCGGTGGTCACAGAATTAAATTAAGATTTTAGAGTTAAGGTAGTTATAGGGGTGGTGCTTACATGTTTATTTTTATTTTTTGTTTCTGTAATGGGAACATGTATTTGGGCAAAAAGCCTGTAATGTTCATCTTCAATAAATACTAGATATACCCTTGGGCTTTATGCCCTTAACGTAATGTGATTCACATCCCTTGAATCTTCTTATAAAATATATAACAGTTTCTTTCAAATCTCTGTAAATATGCTCTTTATGGCACCTTTTATGGCACATGTCTCCAAAGGTATAAGTGAGTTGTCCTTTATGAATCTAAGAAACACCTACCGGGTGAGTTGGCCGTGTGGTTAGGGGCGCGCAGCTGTGAGCTTGCATCTGGGAGAAAGTGAGTTCAAACCTCACTGTCGGCAGCCCTGAAGATGGCTTTCCGTGGTTTCTCATTTTCACGCCAGGCAAATGCAACGGATGTAGCTTAATTAAGGCCACGGCCGCTTCCTTCCAACTCCTAGCCCTTTCATATCCCATCATCGCCATAAGAATTATCTGTTGGTGCGATGTAAAGCCATTAGCAAAAAAAAACACCCTATAATGCTGTGCTTTGTTATCGTAAGAATATTCAAGAATGTTTCTCTGCATATCTGGAGGAGATTTCCAGCTTGATTTTGAACGGTATATTCATATGTTCAGGTCTTTAAATGTGGCAATTTTGCAGGAGTTAGTTTATGTCGTGGTGGCCTTGCTTTGCATATCTTTATTATAAAGGCATCCTGCTTTTATTTCCCAGGAACTGTATAAAATGAATGACGAAAATATTTTACATTCCTCATGGTTAACAGTTTGCATTTGAAAGTAGGCCTGTGATTATATCTTGGATATGAAGGTATCTCCTTTGCTGAGTAGTTAGAACCAAACATAATGGAATTTATAAGTTTCAGACATCTTAACAACATAAGCTAAATAAAGCCTACTTCACTAAGGACAAACATTAAAACCTTCCTTTTAAGGCCTTATTTTAAGCCAGTAATTAAGGTTAAATCAGCATAATTTATATGCAAGTAAATAAAACAGTGGTAAACTTCTATCATTATATTTAGAGATTGACAATATTTAAAACTCTTATACACCATATACATCCAATATTCTGTTTATAAAAATTGAATAACTATATAAATTAAAATCTACTGACATGTTTTACATAACTTACCTTAGCCTTTTTTTTCTACAACCCTTTTCCACATTTCAGGATTAGCGATAAGCTTCTTAGCCTGTCTGGAGAAACCTCTTCTATTTCAGTATCCATATCAAATAATATTGGATGTTTCAGAAAAACACCATAATTTTATACAATGAAAACTCAGAGATGCACTGAAATGAGGTGTTTATGAAGACTTGATCAGTATTATGATAGTCATAACATTTTTTAACAGTCACATGATCCTTTAAGCAGCTGGCATCGGACGATTTTCAATTGGCTGTTTTTGATGTAAACTCACTGTTCAAATGTTTGAGTTTGAAAGTGACCATATATTTAAAACATTAAAATATATTAAATTTGTCCATTTCTGAATGAAACTACATTCACCATTAAATTCAAAACAAGAAGATTAACTAGAACAGTCCCCATTTCGACCAGACAGCATTATGTCCGTCTTTGATACTACAGGCCTCAGTTGTATAATTTTAATGTTATACACCCTGCATGAAGTGGTTAAGTATAAGAGAGGACCTTGGGCTCTAACTTCACCATAAATAGAGGTGTTATCTATCTACCTTCACTTACAGTGTATGCCAAAAATCATGGATTCTCCAACCAAATGGAAAACACTTGAAAAGATGTTAAGCCATGCTGTCTAGACAATAATAGCTTCCCACAGTACCCTGATATTTTTAGATCAAATGTCAACTTATGTCCTTGTCCTGAGGTGGTGCACCTCTTTTCAGGCACACCCCAAACAGAGGTGAACTGCATGTGCATTTTTAACCAAATATCAGCCCTCCTACCATTCTAAAATCTCTGTCAATACCAGGAATCGAATCCAGGCCTCTGAGAAGAGCAACTAATAGTGCTAACTGCTCTGAGGTATCTGTGGAACAGCAGAGGTGAAAGAAGGAGCTGGGTGGAATAGGTCTCAACTTACGAAATTAAAGTTAATTTAAAACTTTAACAAAGGTTATATTTTCTTTTCAAGGTAAATAAATAACAGAATATAACAGGTACCAAGTAGCAGATCAACAAATTAAGAAAGTACAATTTTAGTTCGTTGCGAAATTTGGGCTTCGAGCCCGACACTCACGAACCTTGAGCTATAAGCCCAACTTTACCTATATACCAAGTTCAAACAAAGGGGCAGAAAACCCCAATCGTGCCAAGGAGCACTGGCTCCTGATTACCATATTAAGCCTCCTCGAGGCACACAGAAACCAAATTTAAGAAAGAGCAAACCCGCTCTCAAGGTTCAAGCCCATCAAAGGCCACAACAAACTATACTTTAAACTGCCCTCAAGGCATACCAAGAACAGGGGTAATAAATACCCAACCTACTGGGCCTATTCAGTAAAGAAGCAGGTTAATTACATGGCCCAAAATACCAACTTGACTGGAGGCGTAACTTGCACTCCTAATACAATTTTAAAACCTACTTGGCAGGTAGGCCGTATACACAAGGGCTAATCCCATACTAAAGAGGTGACTTGTATAAGAAGACTTTATTACATTAAGAAAGGAAGAAATGGTTGTGAAAACAAAGTCACCTCAAAACAATAGGAGTGGGAGCTCGAGAGGGTTTAGCACTCTCTATCCCAATTTATAGTTAAAGAGACAAAGTTTTACCAAGTGTCTATTACATTTTAAAGATAGGTTAAATGAGAAAAGTTTTCGAACCTGCCCCGAGGGTTAAACTGCTGAGATAGCGAGAAATGAAGTTATTAAATGGCCATTACCTTATGGATGAACTGCTGCCCGAAGAAAGAGGTTCTTCCCGCCCCCTGCTACATAATCACACTAGGAGAGATGTTACTGAAGTGGCCAGGAGACCAGAAAATCAGCAGTTTATATACCCTCGTGGAAAATTCGAGACGTTTCATGAATGATTACAACCCGCCCACAAAATTTTATTGGATAACAGCAAAAACTAATACACCAGACGAAGAAGAAACACCTTATTGGTGGAAAATTAATTACAGAAATTCCTGATTGGCTACATTCAAAACAGGCGGAAAGAAAGGATTATATTGCCAACCTACAACTGACAGAACAAAATTTAGTTAAGACAAAACTTATGAATACAAAATTTCTTCAGGAAGGTACATTCCTTTACACCAGAGTGCGATATTAGTTTTGGTAGAGACATCTGTTAGAGAATGTTCAAATTTCTTGATATGGAGCAAACAAACACAAATCGAAATAGACACAGTTCAGAACACTTCAAAATTTACGATAGTGACATCTTCCACGAAACCTTTGAATTAGTACAGTTTGTTAAAGTTCAGGCGTTCTCCTGTAGAGGAGTTTCAACTGGCGCAATATTTGAATTAGCAGCGTCGAGGTGTACCGCCTGGTACACTAACCTTTGCACTATGGAGGTGAACAGTAATTTTTAGGTGTGAGAACTTACATGCAAATGATCCTTTCCAATACAAATCCATAAATACTCTGTTGCATTCATATCAGCCACTCCATTTGTTAGAATGCTCCAGAAAACATTCTGAAATAGTCCTGAACAAATACAGTATTATAACATTGCTGTTTGCAAAACATGAAATCCATGATGAGCTGCAAGTGGTCTGCAACTGTCACCATTCATTGACATGTTAGATAGATTATTGGACCCAACTCATGACCTCACCAATATGGCTCCATAGCGCGTAGTTGACAATTGGGATCCCTTGTCTCATTGGGTTTCTGTCAAAGGTGAATATGCTGCCATCAGCCTAAAACAACTTCTATTGTGACTCCACATGTTTCAGTCCTCCAAAGCCTAATTACCAACCTTCCTAGGCTATATAAGATGGTGTGCACTGTATCAAGCTGTTAACAGTGCTATATTGGGGAGTCTTCTCCCATATCCCTATGCACTGACCTGCTGGATATGCATCTGGTATCTTCTGCATTGAACATGTTTGTGATTTGAGCCAGTTTTTTGTGCTCTCATTATGACAGATATTTCTAGTCAGATACTTCTGGTCACATTTGTTCGTGATCATTAAAATACCATGGTCTACCTGGTCATGTTCATTCATGATTAGAATACCATGGTCTACCTATGCTATGTATATCGAACACATATCCTGTGAACCCATTCCACACAAGTACTGAACCACCTCCAGTTTGTTCAGTGCTTGGTTGCAACTGGGATCAGTGGCCTCATTGTCTGGCTCCTTGTCTGAATGCTACCTTCTCAATCCTAGCCCTTTCCCATTCTAGACTCACTGAAAACTTGTATGTGTTAGTGTATCATGAAACAATGAGTAAATATGAAAAACAAGTTATAATCTTGCAAATTGCTCTTCCTATTTTTTTCTCTCTTTCTTTCTTTTTGTCTTCATAATCTTCAGCAGTAATGTTTGTTTGTTTGTTTGTTTGTTTGTTTGTTTGTTTGTTTGTTTGTTTGTTTGTTTGTTTGTTTGTTTGTTTGTTTGTTTGTTGGTTTGTTTCTTTCCTTCTTTCTTTTTCTTTTTAATTAATTAACTAATTAATTATTTTATTTATTTATTTATTTATTTATTTATTTATTTATTTATTTATTTATTTATTTATTTATTTATTTATTTATTTATTTATTTATTTATTTACAGGAAGTACATTATAACAAAGCTACAGTATTCTTGGACACAGATTATATAGTACCTACTAGTACAGGTCTTCCTATTAATTTGAATGCAGTAGGAACAGCAGCAGTAAATTTGAAACTTTCTGGTTCTCTGAAAGGTACTGATTTTATGAAAACTGGTGAGCTAGATGTTAAAGGAAACATCAGACCAAGGTAAGTTGTTTACACTGTATGTTCCTCTTCTAAATGATGATATTGATCTCAAAGTGAATTTTTGTCGGCAGAAACTGGCACATGAAAATATTCCGCTGCACTTTTTAGCTTCCTACTGCCATCAAACATGGGTCCTATGACAGACTGAGGAGATTCTTGTTTGAATTTTACCGATCATGTTCGCCTAATGGTCATGGAAAAAATGTGTATTTCAGTTGATTATAGTACATTATAGGAAGTTATCAGGCCCCAATGACTTTGATGTTTGGCCCCTTAAAACAATGGTAGTCATCATCAGTAAGTGGTTTGTTAATGTGTATGTCATGTCATAACTAAGTTACTCTCAAAACTACGTGTCTTTCATGACTCAGTATACCGAGCAATTTGGACATGCATTTAGGGGCATGCGACTGTGAGCTTTCATTCGGGAGATAGTGGTGGGTGCGAACCCCACTGTTGGCAGCCCTGAAGATGGTTTTCAGTGGTTTCCCATTTTCAAACCAGGGAAATCCTGGGGCTGTATCTTAGTTAAGGCCACAGATGCTTCTTTCCCCACCCCTAGCCCTTTTCTATACCATTGTTGCCATAACATCTGTCTGTGTGACGTAAAACAGATTAAGTAAAAAAAATTTGCTTTCTGAATTTGCACCAGTCGCTCACATTTTCAGAGTAGGCCATGTTCATTGTGAACCTCTCCCTTGCATGATGTACAGTATCCCGGAGGGAATCTGTGTCTGTTAGAAATCTGTGGTAAATAGCCCACAGACATTCTTGTCACCTCAACATTCTTGAGGATTTCAGCCTCTTACTCACTGACTGAGAACCATTATATCAGCCTACTAAGAAAACAATGCAGGTGTTTTTCCATCTCAGTAAACCCAAGATTAAAACTTGCCTTTCCATCGAGCCTTGAGGTATTAAGTTAGAACATTTGTGCCATGTCAATAGACATATACTCCGTGCACATATTAAAATCGTTTCTGCAATTTACCTTGAACTTATTTTACATTTTTGTGTCTTCATTGTGGCATGTGATCATGGCCTTAGATGGAAGAGAAATACCACAGTAGTTGTTCACATCTCTTATATTTCCTTTCTTGTGTAAAGGATGGATCAAAACTAGTTTCCAGTCCTCTGGTAGTTGTTCTTTTTCCCATACATCTACAACAGTTTGGTGTAGGATGTCAATTGCTTCTTCTGGGGCATGTTTCCACAGTTCCGCAATCATGGAGTCTTTACCAGTCTCTCTATGTGGCATTTGATTTCATCGCAATTTGGTGGAGAAGATGGCAGGGTTTGGCTCACTGGTTTGTTTGTTTTGATGGGGTTGGCTGGTTTTTCACAGTTTAGAAGGTCATTAAAATACTTAGCTAAGATTTTGCAGTTGTCTTCATTTGATGTTGCAAGAGTTCCATCTTTCCGTAGAAAGCAACTACCGTGGTATTTCCCTTCTGTCAGTAGCCTACAAGATCCTGTCACTCACTATCCATCCTTGAAAGACTAGAATAGCAAGTTGAACTCAAACTCTGGGAATACCAAGCAGGTTTCCGTCTTTTTAAAATTTCTCTTGTTCAATCTTGTCCATTAGTACATTTTCATACTTGCGTTTTTCACTGCGTATTATTTTTGCTGTTTGTGCTTGATTTGTTTCATACATCTTCCAATTTTCTTCTTTTTCTGAGGTGTGATATTTTTTCCAGGCATATACATGATCTTCCTCTTCTTGATTTCGGCCACTCCTTTTGCAGCTTGTATCATCTGCTTTCTTGTGCTGTTGAAGTCTTTTTCCTCTGGTTGGGCTAGTTCTTTGAATTCATTCTCTCTTTCTCTGAGCATTTTTTTGTGTCAAAGCAAATTATGGTAGGTTTGTTTTCCTTTTTGTTGAGAGGGATTGGCCAAAACTTTATTACTGATATGTAGTGATCTAAGTCTATGTTCATTCCCTTTTTTTAAGGTAACTTTTATGATTTTGAGACTGTATCTTCGTGATAGAGCAACATGGTCTATTTGAAATTCTCGTATTGTTTCGTTTGGGCATCTCCATGTCATCTGTTTTCTAGGTAAGTGACAAAAGTGTGTTGACATCAGTTGGAGGTTATGGTTATCACATGGTTTAATGAGGCGTTCTCCATTCTTGTTGGTTCTTTTCTGTGCTGGGTAGAGCCCAACAACTTTCCTGCGTTTCCGTTCATGTCCTTCCTGTGCATTAAAATCACCCATTAGGATCTTGACGTGGTGTTTTGGGATTTTTGCTAATCTGGCATACAGGAGGTTCCAGAATCTATCTGTGTCTTCCAGGTCTTTTTTTGTTTTGTTCATTAGCTGGAGTATGTGCATTGACTAGCATATATGTTTTGTTTGCACAACACAGGGAAAGTAGGCATAACCTGACATTAACACCTTCAAAATTTGAGACTGACCTAAGGATTCTGGTGTTGACAGCAAAAGCTGTACCGAAGATAGGGGTGGTTTTCATTACTCTATAATGGGGTTTGTTCTTAAAGAACCAATACCCTTCATATTATTATTATTATTATTATTATTATTATTATTATTATTATTATTATTATTATTATTATTATTATTATTGTTGTTGTTGTTGTTGTTGTTGTTGTTGTTGTTGTTGTTGTTGTTGTTGTTGTTGTTGTTGTTGTTGTTGTTGTTCCTGGCTCCATGACTAAATGGTTAGCATGCTGGCCTTTGGTCACAGGGGTCCTGGGTTCGATTCCTGGCAGGGTCGGGAATTTTAACCACCCTTGGTTAATTTCCCTGACACGGGGGCTGGGTGTATGTGTTGCCTTCATCATCATTTCATCCTCATCACGACGCGCAGGTCGCCTACGGGAGTCAAATCAAAAGACCTGAACCTGGCGAGCCGAACCTGTCCTGGAATCTCCCAGCACTAAAAGCCATACGCCATTTCATTATTATTATTATTATTATTATCATTATTATTATTATTATTATTATTATTATTATTATTATTATTATTATTATTCAGTCATCTGACTTGAATGTCTAACACCAGAATATCTCAAAGAGTTCTTGATTTTTTCATGACTTGGAAATGTAACTGCATTGAAGGAGGATCAGGCTGGTGTCTCTTTGACGCTGGTTCAAGAAAGAAAATAAGTTCATGACCTGAGTACAAAAGGATCATCAACTAGGAGTGAGAAAACACCCTGGTGCAAAGTGGTCTGAAGAACGAAGAACTGCATTCTCCATCAAGATGAAGGAGTTTACCGGAAATCCAGAGAGGCTGACAAGTGTTAACCATGGTCTTAAGAGGCCAAAATGATATGATTTTATTTTTTTTTATTTTTTTTTATTGTTAGCCTGTAAACATAGCAGCAGTATTATGTAAAGTGTATTACTTGCTGAACAAAACATTAACCTGAAGTAATATATGTTCGGGAGATAGTGGGTTCGAACCCCACAGTCAGCAGCCCTGAAGATGGTTTCCCATAGTTTCCCAAGGCCGCTTCCTTCTCTCTCTCATAGCTCTTTCGTCTCCCATCTTCACCATAAGACCTATCTGCATCAGTGCGACGCAGAGCAAGTTGTAAAAAAAAAAAGTCCAGCTCCATGCCTGAGTGGTCTCAGGTGTGTTTTCTGTTTGGGCTGCAGTATTTTAACTGCATTTGTTTACTTTGTGTGGTTGAGGGTGACGATTCTTATACGGAAGATATAACTAGACCAACTTCCTCACTGAGAACTGAGTGTTTGTTGCTGCTTCTGCACTGTTCTATAACTCATACACAACATCCAACACTTCCTCCACTATACCTGCATACAGAATCTCTAGTGGAGTCCATGTTAAATGGACTACACCCAGGATATGATTTCCATACAAATTTCCTGGGTCATTCCATAAGTCATGGTAATGGTGTTATATTGTTCAGTCGTTCGGAATCTCAGTAAGGTAGTTACTATATTGGTACACATTACTGAAGGGCACCAACAGATCGAATCTGAGGGCATGGTTGGCTATGTACTATTACCCATCGCATTTGTTAGTGTGCGTCTGGCCATGCTTCGAGATGGATATAAGTAAAGTGGAACAGTGGTCATACGTGAAAATTGTAGTTCTCGCTGGAAGAAATGCCCATCACTGTCATGCAGAGCTATGGGATACTGTAGGTGATACGGCTTGCTACGGTATATCATACTGTTGCACCGTGGATGGTGGCCTTCCAGTATGGATGCGTACCAGTATCGACTGCAGACTGGGTGCACAATGGTCATCCCATGTCTGCCCGTACTGAAATGTCCATGTCTGTTATCAAATGTGCTTATCAAATACTACTCAAAAAAACTATTTAATACATATCAATTAATCTTTCATTCATATTTCGAGAACACCATTATGTTCTCTTCAGCAGCAACAAAATGTTCTCAAAATTTTCAGCAGAGTTGGTCAAATTACATACTACCAATAAAATATCAAATATCTTACAAATAAAAATGTAAAAAATGTTATAATTCATTATCTAAAAACTCATATCATTCCCATTAACAGGATTACAACTTTAAAAACCTCAATTGTGAATAAAATATTTAAAATTATATAAAAAGAACGCTTCTTTGTAAAATATTCCGAAATTCTATTATAATGTCTTTTTAAAGAACATGTGTGTGTCAAAAACTTAAGACTCAAATTTCTGGTACAGCTCCATCTGTATTCCTTGTGTGTTGAAATACATCATAAAATGGTAAACAGTTTGTGAGCCAGGTTGTGATTAAACTTTCCAGTTCATGTGTGGGTGCTTGTTTACAAATCATGAATCAAATACATACAGCCGAATGTATGTCATGAACCAATGTGATATTGTCTCAAAGAACAAGCGAGCCAGTTCGTTGCATTTCACTCCTTCTGTACCTGTGTTGGCTTCTTGTTTACTTATCAAACTAGAACCATTTAAACAACAGCTGACTCTTAATTCAAAAACCTTGCTGTAATGGTGTTCTCGAAATATGTATGATAGATTAATTGGCATGTATGAAATAATTTTTTATCAGTATTGACAAGGCAGACTCATAACATCACCTGGTTTTTCTTTTTCTTTTTGTGATTAGATAAGTCAGTACGAACAAATATGGACCATAATGGTTAAAATAATAAATTCAGAACTTGCAAGTGTGCAAGAGGTTTTCAAAATGGCTGCCTCATCATTTAACAGAGGTGCAGAAGAGGGTGCAATACAAGACCTGCCATATCCAGTTGGAGCAATTTCAGCACAATTGTATTATTGCCATTAACAAATGCTAAACATGAGCACACACATTAAAAGTGAAGTATTAGCCAGCTGAATGGCATCATCTGGTATTACCATGACAACACATGGTGCAACAGAAATCGTTGCCCACAAAGTTCATGCTCATTTGGGCATATGACAACAAAGGTTTATTTTTTTAGTGTCATACTTTTAATAAGGGCCACTTAGTGCTTAGTACTACCGTACATTTCTGCAGGAACATCTGGGTTGTTCACTTCCGCACTGCTGGATGATGCCATACTCCTCCATGATCACGCTACAGCCCTCACAACTGCTCCCATCAGGGATCTTGTACATTAATGGGAAGTCGTACATACTACATCATCCATTCACAGGATCTCAGTCCATGTGACTTTGATCTTATTCTGAAACTTTATTATTTTATTTTCAAGTTACTTTAGGTCGCACCGACACCAATAGGCCTAATGGTGATGATGGGATAGGAAAGTGCTAGGAATGTGAAGGAAGCAGCCGTGACCTTAATTAATTTGCCTGGTGTGAAAATGGGAAACCACGGAAAGCCATCTTTAGGGCTGCTGGGGTTCGAACCCACTATCCCCTGAATGCAGGCTGACAGCTGCGTGCACGCCTAACCACACGGCCAACTTGCTCGGTAATTCTGAAACTGAAGAAGCTATTGTGTGGGATGGATCATACTGGCAATAGGCGATACACATTGATGAAGTCAACACCACTGATGGTATTCAAAGTCTTTCTCATCATTGGTAATGATGTGTTGATGCCCTGGGAGACTATTTTAAGGGATGTGAACTGTTTGTAATGCAAGTTTGTGTTTAGTCTGTACATAAGTAAATACTACAACACTGCCTTCTGTGTGTGCATCTTTCAATTGTCCCCTGCTGTTAGCTCCTGTACTTGACCCTATTTGATCCTAACATTGAGTTACACATCGTTCGTCTTTCCAATGCTCATTGTGAATTTCTCATGCTGCAGCAATATCAGATGATACACTGAAGAAAATGGAAATTGCAACACCCAGAAGGAGTGGCGGTACATTGCTGCAATTGAACATGCAGGACGAGTGTTCAGTTATGATTCGATGATTACACTTTCAGGTCTCTCTGACTGCAAGTTTGGACAACAATCAATACAGGATGTGCCCACCACGAGCTGCAATACATTGATGAATTCCTAGAGGCATGGAGTCAATAAGGCCCTGGATTGCTTCCTGAGGAATTGTGGCCCATGCTTGCTGCACTGCACGGGTCAGTTGTTCCAGAGTTGTGGGTGGCTGAGGATGGTTGGCCAGTTGTCAACCCGTCATGTCCCACACATGCTCAATAGGACTGAGGTCCAGGGATCTGGCGGGCCATTCTAAGGTTGTGATGTCATGGAGAGCTTCTCTGGAGATGCGTGCAGTGTGAACCCGGGCATTGTCCTGCTGAAACATCCCATTAGCAATGTTCGCCATCATAGGGACAACCACTGGATTGAGTACCCTATCAACGTACTGTTGAGCAGTCATAGTGCCCTCAACAAGCACTAATTGTGATTTCACATTAAAGCCAATAGCTCCCCAAACCATAATGCTTAGTGTTGGCCCTGTGTGCCTCTCGACAATAAGATCTGGGTGGCCCCTCTCTCCGGTACGTTGGCGCACACGATTCTGGCGATCACTGCAGGCAAGACAGAAGCACGAAACATCACTAAAGAGGACTGTATGCCATTCGTCGACCCACGTCGATCTTTCTCGACACCAGGCCAGCCTTACATGTCACTGTTGTGGGGTCAATGGAACACCTTCTGCAGGGACATGGGCTCGTAAGCCAGCTGCACACAGGCGATTACCAACTGTTTGTTGTGTAACGTGGGGTGCCACAGCTGCTCGAATTTGCGCTGCTGTTGCATGGGGTTCCGTCCGGGCCATCCGAATGATGCGGCGATCCTCTCTCACAGTTATCCGTCGCGCTGGGCCTGTGCCAGGTCTATGAGTGTGGGTACCTTCATTTGACCACTGCTGCCATACATGTTGTACCGTAGATGCCTGTCGGCCAACACGTGCAGCGACAGTCTTTAGCGATAATCCAGCCTCACACACAGCCCAATTATCCGAGCCCTCTCAAATGGCGACAGCTGTTGATAGCGTGCTCTTCTCTGCTGTCGAGGCATGTTTGACGGGGAACACTTCACTGCACAGACTGCAAGTCAACTACGCTACACCAGAGTCCGTATACTGGAGTTGATTCCTCCGCAACCAATCACGTGGGGAGACCGGTAGCAACAATCCAGTGGGTCTGATACTTTGATAGTTTACATACCTACATGGCATCATTCTTGAAAATCAACACAAACGACCAATGCCTTCATGGTGTTGCAATTTCCATTTTCTTCTTCTTCTTCTTCTTCTTCATCTTCGTCTTCTTCTTCGACCTATTATTATTACACTGTATATTGGATTACTTACCTAACATTGCCTTTTATTGCCTTTCATGTTCTTCACACAAACTAAAAGTTTTATTTCTATTTCAGTGTGTCAATGGACGTGGTTGGATCACTTGGTGTAGATGCTTATTATGCAGGCACTGGCATTAAACTGAAAACAAATTTGTACACATCTTCTGCAATTGATGGGCATCTGAAAGTAAGAGGAAAAAGGCTTGTGAGTTTGTCCTTCAACGTACCCAAGGAAAAGACTGAGATTATTACTGCACAGTATGTATCCCAACTTAAGAGTAATGAAAATGTTTTTCTAACCTGTTGAATTATAAAATCCTAGATTACTGTATCTACACAAATACTTGTGCATATTTTTTCTGAAATTTAGTGAAAAAAAACAGAAGTGGGCACATTATATGAAACCAGGTTGGTACTGCTTTGCCTCAAACAATGGATCCCGTTATACTGTAATGTTGCAGCCTTGGTCTGTGTGGCATCAGTAGCACGGTAAAAGTGATGTGTGAACCAAGTGTTAAGTATGGCTACAAGTTCTTGTTATTGCAGGTTCACGGCTAAAGAAAAGCTAAGTGTTATGAAGATGCAGAGGACATTGGAAATTGCACAGCAGGAAGAAAGTACGATGTTAGAGAAAGAGAAAGATGTTTTCACAAGTGGAAAAAAAAAAGGGAAGAAAGAAAAATGGTATTTCAACAAACAAATAGTAGCCACCAGGCATTTTGTGGCCAAAAAGTGAAGCATCTGAACCTCAAAAATCAAAAAGGCCGTTTCATTAGGTATATGATGAGAGACAATACAGATTCACAGTTACAAGTGAAAAGTACCACTGAAAGTTTTGGCTATAGCCAAGGAACTAGTCATTATGGGCTTCAATGCTAGCTGAACTGGCTAACGTGATTTTTTCAGAGGTATTGGATTAGGCTTCCAGAGAAGGACTAGCATTGCTCAACAGCTTTCAGGTGATTACGAAGAAAGGGAAGTGGATTTTCATCCCCACATAATTAATTTTCACCAAGGACTATGTACTATCACAAACTGGTAATGCAAATGAAACGCTGGTCTGTTTTAAAATAATGCTCAACAACACTGTCAACAGGAAGGCAGAATCCAGTGTAATAGTAAGAACAAGCAGCAGTGATAAACAAAAGTGTACGGTCATGTTGTGTATAACTAGCGATGGACTCAAGTTATCACCTTACATGAATTTAAAAGAAAAACTTTTCAAAAGTATGAGTGATAGGCATATTGGTAAGAGCAAATCAGGAAGGAGTGGGGTGGATAGTGACCTTGTGGTTGACTGGGTGATGCATTTTTTGCAACATTGCCCATAAGTGCTGCTAAATTTATGTAAATTGTTGGTCATTCTATGGACACACAACTCAGAAGTGCAACAGAAGTTGCAACAAGGGAATAAGGTGATTATTCTTGGAGGCCCTCTCAAGTTTATTTTCAAGTGAGAAATCTACTCTGGGATGATAAAATACCCCCAGAATCAAAATTGACCATGTTTTATACCTACTTCATTCCAGTTCTCACATATGGACTCAAAACATGTACCCTGCATAACAAGGCAAATAGTAAAATCCAGTCAACAGAAATGAAATTCATCATAACAATGAACCAAAAGACCAGGAAGGACAAGATTAGAAATGGAACAAACAGGAAGGAAGTTGGCATCAAAATACCTGTTACCAAGTTATTAGGAAGTCAGGCTACAATTGTTGGGACATGTTATGAGGATGGACGGAACAAGAACAGCAAGGAATTACTTTGACAGAGAAGTGAAAGGGGAGGGGCCAGTAAAGGGACCAAGAAATAGATGCATAGACACAGTGAAATCGGAGGTCAGCAAGAGGAATGCCAAGTCGGAGGAAATAGAAGAACAGAAACTTTACTTTGACAGGAAGAAGTGGTGAGCGCTTGTACACCACACCTGGGAAACTGAAGCTGGAAAATGATGATGATGATTATTGATGATGATGATGATGATGTTGATGATTATTCCTACATCCATCCCTCAACCATTAGATGTGTGTATAAAGCGACCATTCAAAGCAGCACTGAAACAGCGGTACATGCAGTACATACTGATGCGAAACACAAATTAATGCAGAATGGAAAAATCAAGCGGCTGGATGTGACTCAGATTTGTGAGTTGGTAAAATGTGCATGGGAATCCATTCCATAACCTCTGGTGGAAAAGTCCTTCAAAAAAGGTGGTAATGAAAATTCACTTGCTGGAACTGAGGATGGGAAGATAGTGATGAAAAATGTGATTCTTCTGCTAGTGATGACAGTGAAAGTGATGATGAATAGAGGTAAGAGAGCATACAATTATTGAATTAAATATTTTACTGCACATTTTAACATTAAAGTAATTTTAAAAATGTTTCCTAGTCTCAGATGTTTCTGCAACATCATGTGAAGATTATGATATGTTTCTTAAAATAAATTTATATTTTATTCAGTTCGGAGTAGATCATTATCGAGGATTAATTTCTGGTAAATAAAATGCAAATTAAAGCCAATTTTCTCGCCTAAAATACTGGCGCACTGATTATTTAATGGTGCGAAGTATTCACGTAAATACGGTAATGTTATGATGCTTTTTGGTGTTAAATTCACATTAGGTTTTCTCTTTCAGATCTGAGCTTGTGGTTATGCATGGAGAAGAAGAAGAATTACAAAGAGGAATAGAGAAAGGACGAGTTGAAAAACACATGTGTAGCTGGCCATCTTTAGATCAAACCCTGGGTTTGAATTTCTGTGGTGTTCTACAGTTTCCAAATGCCACTCATCAAAGCAATGCCTCAAAATTTCTCTTAAATGGCCCAACAAAGTTTGGTCTTTCTTTTCAAAAGGCTGATCCTAGTGCTACAAAATACCTCCTGGAATATAAATGGGAAACTGTTGAGGTAATATTTACCAGACTTACACTGATTTGTTTCAATATTCTTTAAAATTTTGATTTTATCTCTGTATCCACCTGTTTAGATCAAACCTGCCCCTCTCCATTTCTCTCTCCTGTGTTTCTCATTTTCTCTTGCTCTTCATATCAAGTACTAAAATATGCTCTTCCTTTTTTGAATTTGAGGTGTGACTGTGTTCTTTGGTAATTTCTTTCAGCCTTGACACTATCTTTATAAATGTTAACCTTGATCCGTGAATTTGTGAAAGTTGTCATTCCAGAATATACCTTGGTTTTTTAAAATTATTATTACCAGTGTTGCCCAGTATTAATATTGTTGTTTTTTGTTATTATTATTATTATTATTATTATTATTATTATTATTATTATTATTATTATTATTATTATTATTATTGTACCAGGAGGTACATCTCAATGCCGCGCATTCAAAATTAATGCCTAAAAGAACTCCTCTATCAATCAAAAGTGAAACCTATAATACAACAAGTTAGAACTTTAATCAGAAGATGTCACCACCAAAATATTATGTAATTTTGTTATTGTGCAGTTGCCTAACCTGAGTGAATTTCTCCTTCCTTTGTTTGCCATTCATCAAGAAATTTGGACATTTTTCCACAGAGGACACCACTAAAAACTATGATCATGTACCCTGGTGCGAAGTGAAAGAACTTATAATTTAAAGAAGTTTTGTATTTCTAGGTATTTGTAACTGATTGATGTTCATTTATTTTTGGGTTGGCAATTCTTCCTTTTCTTTCCGCCAGTTTTGAATCTAGCCAATCACTAATTTTTGTAATTAATTTCCAACCAATTCCGTATTTCTTCTTCACCTTGTATCTGCCAATAAAATTTAAGAGGGTGTGTCCTGATTAATCTTGAATGATCTTGAATCTTCCCTGAGGGTTTATAAACTGTGGCTTTTCACGTTTCTTGGCCAATTGATCGTCATCTTACTGAGTGTGTGTGTCTAAGCAGGAGGCGGGCGGCCTCTTTCATCAGTCTACAGAACATCTACAAGGTAATGGCCACATAAATTCTTCCTTTCTTGCTACCTTCGCAGTTTAACCCGAGGGAAAGGTCCGATTCTTTTGTTATGTAACAAACTTTTCTAAAATGTAAATCTTCTTCGGCTAAAGTAAAAATTTCATAAAGCTTTGACTTTAAATCGGGAATAGAGAGTTATGTACCATCTCGAGCTCCCCTTCATCTTGGTTTGGGGTGACTACATTTTTCTCTAACTTTTTCCTACTGTAATGTGTTAATGTAATTTCTATACGAGTCACCTCAGTAGTTTGGGAATAGCCCCTGATTCATCGACCTAGAGCCCCTTAGGTTTTTTTTGGTGTTCATTATCTTGGAGCGCAGTATGCCTTAATTTAGTTTGTGTTTGGGGCCATTTACTTAACCTGTTCTGTTCCGCAAAGGCCGTATAGGTTGCGTACGAGATACTCCTGTTTCAAATTGTAAGTCGGGCCATGGGAGGCCAGAGAGTGTAAGATTTTTGATGTTGCCTCGAGGAGGCCGAGAGAAACGGAGAGGCTGTTAGCTCTTTTTCAAGTTTTGTAACTGTAAAGTGTGCCTCTGGGAGGCTAGATATTGTGATTTAGGAAGCAAGTGCACTTGAATTAGGGGATTTCTGCCCCTCATTAAGTAATACCTCTTCTTTTGTAAGATTGTAAAACTAGGGGCTTAAGGCCCAAATTGTTAAAGTTCTGAAGCTTGAATTTTCCTAGTCTTGTACCTGATATTCTGTTATTTGCCGACTTGTTGTTTTTTGAAGAAATATAACCTTCAGTTTAAGTTTTAAATTAATTTTGATATTGTAGTTAGACCCATTTAAGCCCGCACTTTCTTTCATCACCTCTGCGTTCCTCAGATACTCCGGAACTATTATTATTATTATTATTATTATTATTATTATTATTATTATTATTATTATTATTGGCAATGTTTGTCATTACCCTGTGTGTGTGTAACTTTCTTTCCCCATCCCCCTTCTCTGCCTCCTGTGATAGTGATACACAAACAATTTTTCTATTTTCAGTCATATCATGGCATTTTACCACAAAACCCCCCTATTCATTTGTTTCATAGATTGTAAAATTAACATTGTGCTCTCGCTTACTCAGCTGATGCAAGTAAAGGAAAGGCAGGTTATTAAAACGGCTCTTGGGTAGATAAAATAGAAATGTTGTATGGCTACTGAGTGCACCACCTATGATTTTAATATACCAATGATTTTGGCATAGAATGGAAAAATACTGAAAAATCTGCTACTGCAGTCAGGATCGAAACCTTGATCTTGAAATCATGAATTGGTACTCTTGTGCTTGTAGCAGCCAGCAAATGTTGTAAGATGATCTCTAATACATCTCAGCCATTGAAACTATCAAAATCTGGACACAGCTTCTGTTGCTTAATCAGAGGTGAGAGCACCTGGTAGTTTGTCTGGCACATGATGCTAGAACTGACCCTGAGTCTTAGGAAACCATCCAGTCAAGTTAAATCCTGCTCTTTTTATTTTCAGAATGGTTCAACCGTCAGCCTTGTTTTTGATACACCTGGATCGCTACAGAAAAGAGAAATGAGTGCTAAACTAAATTTACACCCGGACAGTCAGAACTTAACAGTGCTCATTCAATCAGCAAAAAATAAATATGAAGCTCTTGGTAAGTATATTATTATTTGCCTCTTCACTTGTAGCCTATTTATTGTTTCAGCCAATATAGATTTAACTTCCTTATTTGATTTGGGAATCTTATGATTGTGCCTTGTCTTCAGGTATGTATCAGCTTGCATATTGTGAAAAATGAAAAATAATAATTCAGTAAAACCTGTCCTCAGCAAAAACCCTAGGGATTTTCTGCTGTATGCAGGATTCTGGTATGTTTAAAAGATAAAATAAAACTCATAAGTACACACCTCCGTTAGAAAATCGAACAGTAGATTTATACGATTTTGATCGAGCTCGATAGCTGCAGTCGCTTAAGTGCGACTATCCAGTATTCAGGAAATAGTGGATTCGAACCCAACTGTCAGTAGCCCTGAAGTTGGTTTTCCATGGTTTCCCATTTTCACACCAGGCTGTATCTTAATTAAGGCCATGGCCGCTTCCTTCCCACTCCTAGCCCTTTCCTGTCCCATCGTCGCCATAAGACCTATCTGTGTCAGTGTGACGTAAAGCAGCTTGTAAAAAAATTTAAAAAATATGTTTTTCTGTGATAGATACAATAATGACACTAATTACATGCTTATATACACTATAGTAGTTCATCAGCACTATCAAAAATCTGTCCTTCCTTAGAACTTCCTTGCAGCACACAGCAGTACAGTACATATACTTATTTAATACACATTACATGTTTTATAGAATTATCAGTGATAGTAATACTGAATAGTACTGTCATTTACTTCTTCCAGTAATCCAGAATTTTATGCTGGACACACCTATCCCTGGTAGCATGGTTCTCGATTAAAATGGCATGGCAAATAATGTTGATCAATTCCATGTCATTTTTCGCTAGTGAAAAAGACTGAATATACTTTATGTGGCTGACAGGGCATGTTGGTAGGACTTCACATTACATAAACCATTTTCTTAGTCGTCTTTGTTCTCATCATCATCACCATCAATTTCTGTTTTCTTTTCTTGGAGGGGATGGGTGACGAACTCTTTGATGTTTTCTGACGCTGCCTTTGTCTCAATTTCTACATCAGTGGCCACATAATCTTCTGCACTGACATTACCATAATTACACTGTTCAAGAGTTTGTTGTAGAACATCAGTATTTTCATTTATGATGATTCCTTGGTCAGGGTGTGAAACAAACATGGCTTCATGAAAGCACTGACATACGTTTTTTGGTGACACCCCTTTCACTGCTTCTGCAATCCAAATTGCAGCATCGAGCACAGTTAGTTAGTTTGTTGACAGATGCAGCTGAATCCATGTTTGCAAGCAATGATGCAGTTAACAGTTTTCTATAATTAATCTTAAAAGCAATTAATGATGCCCTTAGTCCTTTGCCTGAGTTACACTGGAAGTATTTGGAGGGATCTATGCAAACTCAGTCACCAAAAATGACGAGTGTTTTGCTCCAGTGTGACATGGGCTCATCAGTTGGATACCGCACTTTTTCAAGACACTGGCCTGCAAGCACACCGGTGGCAACACCACAGCAAGCTATCCTGTGATAAGAACAAATGCAGTGCCAATGAACTAGGAGGGAATTACATCTCCGCTCCCCCCCCGCGCTTGGTGATCGGCACTATCTACATCGCCTCCAACATGCTGTTAATTCTAAGAAGAGAAAGAGACAGCAGGGAGGATTGGGAATAAGTGATACTGAAGGAAGTATCTGCCTTTTCCCATGCTCAGCAAGCTACCAGACCAGATGAGATGCTGAGTTATCATAGTGGTTTAAATGGGTAGAAACGACAACACTACATAGGCAGAAATAAAAAAGTCTACATGTAAAAGCTGACACTTGACACCACTACAAGCTATCTTGTGAAAAGCACAAATGCAATGTCGACAACTAGAGGAAAATATATCTCTACCTGCTATATATGCCCTTCTGTGCTAGCATGACCAAAAAAATATGGGTGCTGATTGAGGTAGCTAAATAAAATTCAGGAAACTCAGTCGTCAAAAGTAACCAGTGTTTTGCCCCAGTGCGGCATGGACTTATCAGTTGAATAATTCAACTTTCCAGGACACTGGCTGGCTAGCATGTTTGTAGCAACACCACTTGAGGGGGGAGCTTGAGGTTGGGTGAAAGTTTTCATTCTGTAACTGGAAATTGTACGGCGGGCCTCCTAGATGGTTATTCTCTCAGGCCAAGGAGATTTGTGTTAGTGATGTGGTTTATGGAGAAGTCGAAGTGGGTGCGGCCGTGGGCTTTAAAGAAACTGTCTCAGCTTTCGCCTTGGTGCAGTACAATGGAAAACAACGAAAAACCATTTTCAAGACAGCCGATGGTTGGGGCCAGCCCCTCTGCCTTCCGAATGTAGAGCCGCAAGGTTAGCAAAAAATAGCCACTATGCCGAAGCCTACTCTACTTGATGTGACACCACTTTTTTAAATTTTTAAGCTTTCGTTCCCCACCCTGATGGAGTGGGACAGGCCACGTAAAGGGCTACACCCTCTCTCTGACCAAGAGATACAGGTATCTTGAGGAGATGTGATGGAGAATGCCTGCATTACACAGTCAGTGTAACTGCAGCTTAGAGCTGAAAAATACTTAGGGGACGGTGATATGGAAAGATGTTCATCAAAGATAGGGTGAAACATCGGATGATGTCTTCTGGGGTGGGGAATGGATAGATGGAGTCTATTGTAGGTGTAGGGGGTTCTATTGTTCTGATAGGGACTATGAGGTCAGGGTGATCTGGTGGTGGAGCTGGGCAAGCTTTACATTGTCTTATTAAGTTGTATGAATAAATCCCCAAATGTGGCACTGCACAGGCACTTGTTAGCAGTGTCCACAGTTTGGTTTCTCCGCTCGACATTGGGCCGTGCCATGATCATTGTACTGTAACTAGCGCTTACAGCACAGGGACTGAAGGTGAGGAGTGATTTTGAGCTGCTTCGGCAGTAAACTGCAATGGGCTTTGAAAGGCTCGAACATACGAAGCCCACGACGTCATCGCACGGGCCGGTCTGGACAGCGCTCTGTCATTCGTACACGGTGAGCCAAGGTCAGCGCTGTGGTAGTTCTTTGGGCTGACTGCTTCAATATGTACAGTGTATTGCGTGTCAGCATAGTGCGTTGCATTACGGTCGAGTAGAGTCGATCAAATTTACTGTGGTTTTCAGTTTGACTTCTACGTCTATCCTGTTATGGGAAACGAATGTGGACTCTGGTTCCAAAAGAATAGAAACCGTGGCAAAAAATCAGGAAATTAAAAAGAAAAAAAGAAGAAACCGACGAACTATAAACCGCACAGTACAAGACTTCTGAACCGGATCCTAAACTTTAAAGTCGTATTTAGTTGGTATTCAAGCCTGCAGTTGATGGTGATGGGAAAAACATTAATTATGTGTGCTGTACGATCTGCGATGAACTTCATGTACACACTAGCAGTTACCCTCGGCTTCTTGCGTGGATTTCATGATTTGATAAAAGTAATCGTTCCTCGGTACTGTACTAAGACATTATCTGAAAATCCCTGAAGTATAAAACCTCACTGAAAAATTGACTTTCATTTACCCCAGAAACTCTTTGTAAACCACATTTGTGGTATTGCCTTTTGGGGCTAAGATGACCATGCGACATAGAACTGTACACGTGAGAACATCTTCTCTCAAGTAAAAAAAGTTTCTTTACTTTTAAAGGAAATTCCAAATACATATTTCCACATCTGTAACATCTTCAGGTTTTGAGATATAAGTATCTGCATAAAAGAATTCAACCCCTTTATTAGCTCTTCCTCCACCCCCACCTACATAGATTTTCCGAAAACAAAAAAAAGACATGTTTCTTTATTTTTAAAGGACATTCCAAGTACCAAGTTCCATGTCTGTAATATGTAAAGATTTTGACAAACACCGTAGATATACTGGTACTCATTTAAAAAATTCACCTGCTTTTCCAGTTCTTTTCAGTCTCTTAAGTGGTTTTCCCCCCCCAAAAATCTGTTTATTGATAAAGGAGCTGCCAAATACCAATTATCACGACTGTAACATCTTCAGTTTTTTAGATATTTGTATTCTCATGAAAAGAATTCAACACCTATTTCAACCCCCCCCCCCCCTCTGAAGTTAATTTTACCCCCCAAATATGAGTGTTTATTTATTTTTAAAGGTGATTTCAAATACCCATTTTCACGTCTGCATCATCTTTAGGTTTTTAGATATAAATATCCTAATACAAATAATTCAACTAATATTTCAGTCCTTTAATCCCCTTTCATCCCCCCTTAAGTGGATTTTCCAAAACCAAGAGAATACGTATTTCTTTCTTTTTGAAGGAGACTCTAAATATCAATTTATACGTCTATAACAACTTCAGTTTTTGAGATAGTCTATCAGTACCCTAATAAAACTGATTCAGCTCCCTTTTCAGTCCCTTTTACACCCCACCCCCCCGCCCACGTTAAGTGGTTTTTCAAAAAACAAAATAATACCTGATTTTTATTTTTAAAATATTAAATATATCAATTTTCACATCTGTAACATGTTAAGTGTTTGAGATACACTGTAGATATGCTCATCTTAAAAATTCACGCCAACCCACATTTCAGTCCTTTTTAGCCCCCCCTCCCCAAGTGTTTTTTCCGAAAACAAAATAATACATGTCTATTTTTAAAAGAGTCCGGCTCCATGGCTAAATGGTTAGCGTGCTGGCCTTTGGTCACAGGGGTCCCG
The DNA here is from genome assembly GCF_040414725.1 of Anabrus simplex. NCBI lineage: Eukaryota > Metazoa > Arthropoda > Insecta > Orthoptera > Tettigoniidae > Anabrus > Anabrus simplex. The sequence continues at coordinate 1,132,967,637 of NC_090266.1, forward strand.
GGTTCGATTCCCGGCAGGGTCGGGAATTTTAACCATCATTGGTTAATTTCGTTGACACGGGGGCTGGGTGTATGTGTCCGTCTTCATCATAATTTCATCCTTATCACGGCGCGCAGGTCGCCTACGGGTATCGAATCAAAAGACCTGCATCTGGCGAGCCGAACTAGTCCTCGGACACTCCCGGCACTAAAAGCCATACGCCATTTCATTTCATTTTTAAAAGAGATTATAAATACCACTTCATGTCCGTAACATGTTAAGTTTTTGAGATATATTGTAGATATGCTCAGGGATTATGTGTACAAATTTTGGTTGGCACTTATGCCCAAACGTACATGCATAATCTCACTGCTGTAGAATCCTGGAGCTGGTGTTGCTATGGTTACGGCAGTTTATTTCTTTATCCGATTCCGAGAGCAGGGGTAGTGTGGTGCCAATATCTCCATAACGGTCGGTTTTAGGGCCTTAAAACATGGTCCTTCCACGACAAATTTGATATTTCGCCTATATTAGCCTATTATTTTTTATATCTCCCCCATCGCCCCCACCTCGAATTGTTTTGAAAATAAAATATAGCTCATGTCCCTCAGGGATAATGTATATTTACATTAGTAAAAGGATTTTTAGAATCGGTCCAGTAGTTTCTGAGATTATCCTCCAGATATACACACACTAACAAAATTTGCACTCTCTATCATATTAGTAGGTATAGATTAGAGTCTGTCTGATTTTGTCTTTTTATGCATAGATAAAAACTTACGATGAACGAGGTGTGCTTGAATGACGAGCATTCTAATGTTTCCGTGTCATCAGACTCCATGACTATGCCACAACCTGCCAAAGTAATGAAGTTTTCTTCGTGCACTGAAGTTCATGATGCTCCTATTCCAACAGATGAGCTGGAAAGATATTTAAAGCAAAATAGTGGAATGGAAGAAGATAGATATAGCATCCTATTGGAGAACACTTGGACAAAACTATCCAAAATTTCACCAGATCGCTAAGAAAGTAATATGTACGCAAACATCAAGTTCAGCTTCAGAGAGAAATTTCAGTTCAGCGGGCTTCATTCTCAACGCACGACAGTCTCTTCTACAACCAGACAATGCTGATGCTCTTCTTTTCATTCACAGTAATTCCATTCCACCACATTAGCAATGACCAATAAACTACGCACACTAAATAAAAGCTATGTTCAGGTTTGTTTTTGTTGTTGGCATATTGCACGTCATTTCTGTTTGTATTTCATTTTGAGATAAACATGAATGAAGTCCTATGAATATGCTTCCTGTTATTTAGATTCATTTTCAGTTAACTTGATGACAATTGCAGACTAATATTAGTTTATAATAAAGTTTCTGTTTGTTTTCAATTATTATTATTATTATTATTATTATTATTATTACAGTGCAGGAGAAATCTCTACCGTTTAATTTCAAAATGCGATTGGCGTACTTTGAAATATGTTATTAGCGTACGGGAATTCGTAGAGTGAGTGATCCGAATAGTAGTGTGACGTGAACATTTCATTGTGCACGGCGCACATGTTATTGTGGAGAAGTACTCAAGGTTATTCTACTGAGCCCGCCCAGTGCAGTGGACTGCGGTGGGCTGTATGAGACCAGTGCTGTGGGCCAGTACACTGCCGCGTCAGAAGAGAACGGCACTGCACGGGCTGGGCTGCCGGAGCCCGTGGGTTTGAAGTGCTGCACGGTGGGCCTGCCTGCAGGACTCTGCCCCTGGGGATGGGGCTGTAGTGCATGGATTAAGGTAATAGGATATCTGACTAGCGTGAGGGGTGGAAAATTGGCATCGATGCAGGGTGCTGGAGTTTCCAACACCACGGTCTGTCTGTCTGTCTGTCTGTCTGTCTGTCTGTCTGTCTGTCTGTCTGTCTGTCTGCCTGTCTGAGCAAGATTTTATTCCCTACTTTATTTCCAATTTTTCCTTTTTCTTGATTTTAATGTGTTTTTTTAAAAAAATTATCTAATTAGTTTTGTTGTCTTCTACCATTTACATTTGAACAGAAGATTTTGTTTGATTACACATATCATACACAAATATACAATAATACAATAGCACAGGCTTATTTCTTGAACAGCATAGCCAGAGAAATTTTGCTATTTTCTGCCATATTATTAATGAGGTTATCTAAATAAATAGACCTAGTAAGCTTTCTGTTATATAATTATAAACAAATATGAAATTACTGTCATTATTTATGAAAGGAATGAATGATTGCTGCAGGGTGTGATAACCAAATGGAAGTACGTAACCTGCTAAGAAAATATTCAATATGTAAAAGATACTTAAATAAAACATTGATCAATACCAACTACATATAATACAATTTTTAACTATATAATATGTACAGGTTGCCACATTTTAGCAATAGGTTACATCAGTTCTATAGCTGGAATGGATTGTGGGTTCTAATTTGGAGTTCTTGACAACATAACCAATAGTAGCGTAGCTATTTTTTCCACCTTGTTGAAGAGAGGAAATTGTTGAGAAAACCATTAACTGTACATAATACAATTTTAAGACTATATACATATGTACAGAATGTCACATTTTAGCAAGAAGCTGGATTTGTCTCTATGGCTGGAACATATTGTGGGTTCTAATGCTTGCTAAGTGTGGCTTAAGAGGAGTGCTATTTCATGGGGATGGTAGGGTGGTCTATGTGGTGTCATAGGAATGGTAATATCAAAAAGTAAATTTGTCCTATGAGATGGACTAGGCAGCTAATGATGTGTGGAGAGAGTATGTAGTGTACACAAACGTAGTTGTCTCTAAGGGGGTGGCTGGTCTGTGGATTGGATGAGGATGTGGTAACAGTGGAGTGGGGATAAGGTATGTCGAGGGATCTTAAAGGGTAGTGACCAGAGTGGGGATGTAATGGGGTTGTTGGGGGTCATGGCTTTATCTAGGAATCTTTGGAATGGGAGGGAGACGTAGGTGTCCAGTTTGGGGAAGAGGAATAGGTATGTTATAGAGGTCTTTGGTATAATAGAGAGGTGGAAGATGGAGAGCAATCCAAGCCAAGCGACATTCCATGGATAGAAGAGGCTGGTAGAGGGTGGGATTGGAATGGGTGACAGCTGTCCAGGCAGGGTGACCATACATGACGGCGGGTCTGATAAAGGTTTTATAGGGAATGGGGAGGAGTTTGGTGTTGAGATCCCATCTGGTGCCAGCCAGTTGGTAAAGCAGCTGGTATCTACTGGTGGCTTTGGATTTGTCATTAAGGAAATGAGGACAAAAGGACAGATGTTGGTCGATGGTGATACATAGGTATTTCAAAGTAGGTTTAGGATGAAGGAAGGGGTCTTGTGGATTTTGAGGCAGAGGTGTTCGGGATTTTGGGTGACGAAGAGGCGTCCATGATGCGGTCGGAGTATATGGATTGGCTTTTGGAGGGGTTGATATGCAAGTGCCAACGCTTACACCAAGAGGTAACGGATTTTAGGTAGGGTTGAAGGATTCGGTTCATGGCTTGGACTGATTGGTGGGGGGGAGGGGGGGGTTTGAGGAAGCCAAGGACTGCTGTATCATCAGTGAATTGGAGGAGCTTGGGCCAGGAAGGGTGGTTGGGGGATATCAGCTAAAAAGAAAATGAAGAGCAACAGAGAGAGCAGGGATCCTTGAGGAACTCCTAGAGACATTGGTAAGGGTTAAGAGAGCTGGCCATGGATGGATATGCAGGTGGTTCTGGTATGTAGGTAAGAGGCAAAGAATTGGATGAGGTCGTGAGGAAGGTTGAAGTGATGAAGCTTATAAATTAGGGCAGAACGCCAAATGGAATCAGAAGCTTTATTAAAGTGAAAGGTAATGAGAAGGCTGGGGAGGACTAAGTTGAAATTATCAGCAATAAACTGGGTGAGGAGCAGTTGCTGGTGTGAAGTGGAAAGTTTGGGAGGTGTGAAGTGGAAATTTCGGGACAAAAACCACATTGGGAGTGTGGTAGGAGGTGGTGGGACTGAAGATAGGGGTGAATGTGGCGAGTTAGGATCTTATCCAGGATTTTGATGAGGACGGTTATAAGATGAGGAGGTGTCTGAGTTTGACAGGTATTTTCCAGGTTTAGGGAAGTGGAGCATGTTGGATCATTTCCCCAACTGGTGGGGTAAAAACCAGAGGTGAGGATGAATGTATAAAAGGTGGCTAGTAGTGAAAGGAGTTTAGGTGGCGCTTGGCAGATGTGTTGGTAGTAGATGCGATTGGGACCTGGAGCGGTGCCTTGGGTTCAGGATAGGGCATCTATTATGTTGGTGACTGTTATCAGGGTGTTTAGGACGTGGGGTGTGAGGGAGTGGGTTGAGGATAGTTGTAGGTAGGGCGAGGACAGAAGGTTTTGATGAAAGGTGGGGTCGGTTACGGAATGATGGATTGTCAGGGTAAAGCGTTTGTGAAAGTGAGAGAAGAAGATCTCCAGTTTTTTCCTTGGTGTGTCTTGGAGATCCGCCATTATGAAGGATGAGGTAGGATGGGGTGCGATGTTGGCTGAGAAGGGAAGAGAGTTTACTCCTGAATTTGGAAGGGGAGGCATATTGAACGTTTAGAGAAATGCAGGTATCGGACCAAGAGTGGCGATGGTGGGCATGGTGATAGTTGGTAATTGAATGGCTGGTTTGGCGTTGGATCAGGAGAATGTAAGGGTCACAGGTTCTGGAGAATTCAGAGAGGTATTATAGGGATAGTTTCTGGAGATGGAGGAACTTAGGCAGGAGTCACATTTTATGGGGTATGTAAAGGTAGGTAGGAATATGGGCGTTGGAGGTTATTGTAGTATGGATGGAATATGCTATGTTCTCTATGGATTGGGTGTCAGTGGGAGGAGGAGGTGCTTGGGTGAGGGATCAGCTAATGTGGACACAGTATCCTGGCCAGTTGGCTTTGGAAAAAATAGTGATGATGCATGGGGAGAGGGGAGGATTGGTGTAGGGGCCATGGGTTAGGATTTGGAGTAAGATAGGGAGGTCGTCACTCCCTATACTGGGGAGGAAAGAGACTTGTAAGAGGTTTATAAAAGAATTATGAGCAATAACGGCATCAGGGTTGGATTGTGAAGAAGGGCGTGATGGTCCTGGTAGGGGAATGAATGATGAATCTATGCTGTGAAGGAAGGTGTCAATGTTATTAAGTTCGGTGGCTGTTCGGCCATGTAGATTGAGATTTATGAGGAGGATGAAATATCTGAATGAGTTGTGGAGGTAGGTGAGGAAGTCTGTCGGAAGAGCGTTGTGGAAACGGTTGTATATTGTGGCTAGATGAAGGAATCTGGATCTGAAATAAATGGTTGCGATAAGGGATTTAGGAAAAGAATGAGGGTGAGTGGAGAGGTGGATACGTGTTGGGCGGGAGGGGCAGACGGTGATAGCTGCACCCCCATGAGCGACCCCATCTGGGTGGTCTGCTCTGTGGAGGGTGAAGCCAGGTAAGTGAGCAGATTGGGAGTGATGGAAAATGGTTTCATTAAGTAATAAGGTATGTGAGCGGGATTATGGTGTAGGAGGGCTTGGAGCTGAAAGCATTTTTTCCTGAAGGATTGAATGTTGAGGAAAACTATGGATATGGGAGGTTAGGGTCTTGTACTTTGGGTTAGATTATCCATCAGACAAGGGTTTCGAGCAAGAGAAAACAAAATGACAGTTTAAACCAGAATGGGTTGTTTGAAAATGGAGGTTTAAGGTTTGGTTGGCGGCAGCTTGAAGACGAGGGGGCGGTGATGGGAAAGATGTTGGGGAGAGATGGAGTAAAGAATTGGACAGTATCTTCTTTGGACGGGGGGGAAAAAACTGGGAGTTGGGTGGAGGAGTGAGGGGTCCATGGTTCTGATGGGAGCAACAAATTTGAGACTGTTTTCAGGAAGGGAGGGGGAGTTTTACATAGGCATGAGTAGGTGGGATGAGGTTGACCACAAGTTTTACAAACAGGTGGAGCTTGCGTGTTTGGCCATTAGTTGATGGGGGTGAGGTTGAGTGCAGTGCCCACAGGCTGGTTGTTGGACTCAGCATTGAGCAGTACTGTGTTGATTGTAAGACACCATTCACATCGTAAGGGCTGTGGTGGGGGGCTTGGATGGTTTCACTCAATAAAGTTGTTTAAAAATTGAGACTCTTGTATTTAACAATATATCCATGTCAGCCATGGTAGGGAGGAGGACAAGAACCAGGAAGGTTGGCCAAAACTTATTCCTAATTTGGAAGACTTTCTGTGCTGGGATGTGAGTGATATTTCTATATCCTAATGGATGGGTAAGAGATAGGGATCTGCACTCAGATGGCCTTCACTTAACCTTTCAAGTGGTACATTTCTTTTGAGTAGCTACTAACACAGTGGCACATTTTCCACAAGGTACTGGGAAGTAACATATAGTGAGATACTCTTGTGCAGTATAGTATTTTTATCAGGTTCAACAAGTACAGAATATGTATTAAACTGTCAAAAATGATCATAGTACGAAGGGCAAGGCGCTTGGCTTGCTGAAGAAAGCAACGGGAAACAACTTTCAATTCAAATGGTTCATTCTTCAGAGAGTCATCAAACTGGGTGTCTTTTCATATGTACACCAAGAAATTCCACACTTAACCAGATGTAGATTCACACAGTTGAAATGATTTGATACCGAATCTTGAGCGCTTAGACTGTATGAAAACTTCCCATGACAAACATCCCTTCCACAACATAAGAGAGACATCTACAGACACATCACTTTCAGGTGTGTACACACTTCGGAATATGCTATTCAAGTGGTCCAGAACAGGTGTCAATTTGTAAAGTTTCTTCGGAGCACATGTGGCTTCATCGTATGCTTCGTTATCGACAAAGTGTAAGAGTTCGCAAAGGAGATGAAATCTTCTTTCAGATAACAGCTCCAAAAATATTGGGATCTGTAATATCTGTCAATGAGAAAAGTAGCTCTTGTTGTCAGGTAACTGATGAATGCCTTGCAAGAGAAAGAATGCAAGTAAACTCATAATTTCATCTTTATTTGTGTCAGTCCACTGATTCACTCTCCAATATAGTTTGAAGGTCGGTGTGCTTTCTAAAAACTGTTCAGCATATTAGTTCCGGTAAGTCAGGAGTGATAAACAATTGAAAATATTCTAGCGGAGTATTTACGTCTTCAGTTTGTGCATTTAGTCCCGGATGCGCTGTAAATGTAAATCTCGGCCGTTCAGATCCTACCATGGTCCATACACGGAGCTGAATATCACTGCTAGTGCTACCGTCACGTTCACTTGAGCCGTTTGTACTATTGTGCTCGCTATCTCCTGACATTTCAACATTAGTCACACAATCAGATGATACATCACTCTCCGAATTGTCACACTGTAACAAATCAAACAGTTCTTTTTCTTGCAGACGTTTCCGAGTTCCACTTGCACCTGCCATAATGCACTATCTACCACTCTCAGCAACCTGGCGGCTGGTACCAGCCGGTACTGGCTGGCTGCCAGTTGGGTGCAGAATGAAAGCATTTCATCTGGTCACGTGATTTTAGGAGAGTGATGCTGTAGGCAAAGATCGAAACTAACATACACACACAAAGGAAAGTGATCTTGGATCTTATGACGGAATAAGTCGTCATACCCATCGCGGAAAGAATATTCCGTCATGGCCACTTAGGAAGCCATGTGGCTAGGACGATTTATTCCGTCACTACCTCTTGAAAGGTTAAACCTCAGTGGTACGTATAAGTTAGGAAATTTGTTTAGAAGGGTTATAGGGTGGTACATTCAGGGAAACAGGGCGGTCTAGGGAGTGGTGATAAGGGTACAGGGATCTGGAAGTCAAGTAGGGATGACATAAAAATGTTAGTGTTGAACTGTAGAAGTATTATAAAGAAAGTAATTTTATAGACATATACTTACCAGATATTGTAATAGGAGTTGAATCATGGCTGAGAAATGATATAATGGATGTAGAAATATTCTTATGGAACTGGAGTGTGTATCACGATCACCACCACTAATGCTGCCTGTTCCAACATCAACAGTGCTACAAACACCACAACCACCACTGCTCATCACTCCATCATGTGCTCCTATGAAGACCAACCACCTCCTCGTCACCTACTAGTTCAGCCAGCACCAACACAACGGGACTCTACTTGAGTATAATACAAATGTACTCATCCACATCATGCTCTGGAATCTGAACCTCCACTCAGAAAACTGGCGGTCACCAGTACTCCTACTCCAGGCTCGAATCAAGGCTTGCAACAGTTCATAGACAATCTTCTGCCAGAAAAACTCTACCAAGGACTACCTTCTGGTACCGATAATTCCACTGTGGTAGCCGACCTCATCCAGGAGCAGCGCTCAATGGAGACAGCACCGATTCTCCCAACACCTCTTCAACCACTGATATTCTCCACCTCTCCCAAGCAGCCCTCGAGATCTCAAATGCTAGATTCCTTTAACATTACCCTCAGGGCACTCAGTTTTCTCCTTAAAAACCCAGTTCCCCAGTTTTGCTCTTCCCAAGCCATATTCCACACCCTACATAGAAAACAGATAAAGAGAGAAGAGATAACAACCTCCAACGGATGTTAATGGAAACAAGAGAGGTCCACCTATTCAATACCATACAATGTTATAAGATTAATTATAACATTTTATTATTCTTAGTACCGGTTTCGATGCTGGTGTGCATCATCATCAGCCAAAAATAAGAAAAACATACAATGACAAGGCTATAAAAAACAATGCATAAAGTATGCACAAATTTTACAAAACTGGTAAGACTTAATTAAAAAACAAGATCCGTAAACATTAACTTATGACTTAAACCTAAAAATAGCACTGACTGTCTTAAAACTTTGAATGTATGTCCTCTTGACAAAAGTACTCTAAATCTAAAAACGTTAAACCATGTGCGAGCAAATTAAATTGAGCCGAGCACAAATAAACCAATGCTTCACTATCATAAAAGTCCAAGAGCATATTTTCTTATTGCGTAAGAACATATAAAAGGTTTTCTTGCTGAACATCCATTGAGTATTGGAGTAACAGGTGCAAAAATTAAGAAACCATTTTGCTATTGGTTAAAAATGTCTGTCATTAAAATAACGTAACCAGTCAAAAGACATAACCACTTCTATTACTAAAAGAGAACATGAGGGAACTTCAGACAGTGTTTTGCATAATAAAACCTAGGTCTTCTCTAACTTAAAGAACATGGCTGGATTCAGTCTGCTAAGTAATAAATAATAAGATATTTTTTAATATTTTAAATGTAAAACGGCGGACACCGTGTTTCCAGAGTACTGAACGATGTTCTCGGTTCAAATTGGGACCAGAAGCAAATATAGAGAAAGAACAGAATGTCAGGAAAGGCTTTTTAAAAGGTCTTGTGGTAAGAATTAACGTGAATAAGAGACTTACCTCTGGCAGCGTATATTATGTGTGTTTTTAGACGTTAGAGAAGACACTGAGAGCTGCAAGCCACCGTGACCAACGAACCTGCATTGGGGGGAAAGGGAGGGGGAAGCAGATCAAGGGAGGTACTGAGAAGGATTAGGAGGGGCTTAGAGCTAATGGCAAAGAAGGAAGGAGGGAAGAGGAGGGGAATTATGCAGGGTGATGTGGCAAGAGGGCATGGCGTGAGAATGTTTTCTGTATGCTTTGAAAAACTGATTTGCTATTGGAAGCTTTTCTGATTCTGAAAAAGGCTATCAAAAAATTGAACAATACTCTTGGTTTCTCAGAAATATCATTGAGATTTAAACCAGCATTAAAGTATTGATCCAGGTGAATGAAACAGCTCTCAGTGATGTCAAGCAAAGTACCTTTATTAATAACCTGTAAAACTGTGAGATCCTGATCAATGCTAGTAAAATTATGTTGAAAATCTTTCATATGCTGCACATTGCTGAAAACCTATTGTACTAACGGCATTAATGTGTTATACATATCTAATTTTAAAGCTTCATCCTGTTTGTCCAAGATAAGAACTGCCGCAGTCATGGCAGCATAATCTGTACACTCTAGAACTATGAAAAACATTATTTCTATTTAATGAAGTGGAGTTATGCAGGATGTCAATACTTCTATTATTAGTTCTGTAAGAAATCTTAGTGTTATGTTTTTTGAAGATATTGGTGATGCTGTGTATTTTATTTGTAAAGGTGAAAGTCGAAAAAGTATTAACTTTGGATTTTTCTCTCAAAAGAGTGGCATTAGGATGGTACTTAAACTTGTTAATGATTCTCTCAATGAAAGAATTCTTAAAATCATTGTTTCTAGCTATCGCCCAAATTAAATTTAATTCTTTATTCAGATTCTTTTTCGACAGAGGACCTCTAAAGGCTCTGTCAACCCGACTATTATAGGTAGCATTTTTATGGGCCTGAGGATGGAAAGAATTGTTCCTGATGGTGACAGCAGTCTGAGCAGGCTTTCTATAGATATTATACGAAAAGGAAGAAAGTGATCGAGTAACCGTTAGGTCCACCGAGCTCGATAGTTGCAGTCGCTTAAGTGCGGCCAGTATCCAGTATTCGGGATATAGTAGGTTCGAACCCCACTGTCGGCAGCCCTGAAGATGGTTCTCCGTGGTTTCCCATTTTCACACCAGGCAAATGCTGGGGCTCTACCGTAATTAAGGCCACGGCCGCTTCCTTCCCACTCCTAGCCCTTTCCTGTCCCATATTCGCCATAAGACCTATCTGTGTCGGTGTGACGAAAAGCAACTAGCAAAAAAAAAAAAAAAAAATAACCGTTAGGTCAAAAAAATTCAAACGATTATTATTCTCAGATTCTAAGGTAAACTTTATATTCTGATCTAAAATGTTAAGATTGTCAAGAGTAACTTTTTCATCTGTGGACCGTTCATCAAGAATTACGAAGGTATCGTCCACATATCTGGCCCAGAAATGAATATTACTGAAGGTTAAATTTTTTATTATAGCATTATTTTCTAGAAAGTCTAAGTAAATCTCTGCCAAAATCCTGGAGGCCAGTGACCCCATTGCCAGACCATTCTGCTTATAAATGGTATTATCCAATGTAAAGTAAATATTATTAATTAGCAAGTTAAGAAGACTCATTAAATTTAAAACTTCCAGTTTACTTAGTTGACTATTGGCAAGAAGATTTTTCTTGATGATAGGAAGAAGCTCCTTAGTATTTATACTGGGAAACATATTAACTATATCGAAAGAGTGCATAGTGTGATAAGGACGAAGAACAAAAATATCCAATTTATTAATTAATTCCGTGGTGTTCTTAATAGAGTTGTTCGAAGAAAGTTTGTAATTTTTAGCAAGAAATGTTTGAATAAACTGTGCTAGCTTGTAAAGAGGACTGGGCCTGTAATTTATAATAGGTCGAATGGGGACACCGGCCTTGTGAAACTTGGAAAGTGATCTCGCTGTCGGCAAACTCGGGTTCATGGTTATTAACTTTTGTTTTTCTTGTTCCGTAAAAAGAAAGGAAGAATCATTCAGGATTTGTTTTAACTGTCTTTGAATGAGTTGTATAGGGTCCTTCTTTATGTATAATATATGCTGCCAGCGGTGAGTCTCTTATTCACATTATTCTTACAACAGGACCTTTTAAAAAGCCTTTCCTGACATTCTGTTCTTTGACATTATTTGCTTCAGGTCCCGATTTGAACTGAGAACATCGTTCAGTACCCTGGAAACATGGTGTCCACCATTTTACATTTAAAATATAAAAAAATATCTTATGGAATTCGATGGGGAGCTATCAATATTAATGGGGCTTATGGAAGAAAGAAGGTAGAACTGGCTGAGTCAGCAAAGAGGATGCATCTGGATGTGCTAGGAGTAAGTGATATTCGGGTAAGGGGAGATAATGAGGAAGAGATAGGAGATTATAAAGTGTACTTGACGGGTGTTACAAAGGGAAGGGCAGAGTCTGGGGTAGGGCTCTTTATCAGGAATACCATTGCACGCAACATAGTTTCTGTTAGGCACGTAAATGAGCGAATGATGTGGGTAGATTTGTCAGTGGGAGGAATTAGGACAAGAATTGTGTCCGTGTATTCACCATGTGAGGGTGCAGATGAGGATGAAGTTGACAAGTTTTATGAAGCATTGAGTGACATCGTGGTCAGGGTCAACAGCAAGGATAGAATAGTGCTAATGGGCGATTTCAATGCGAGAGTTGGGAATAGAACTGAAGGATACGAAAGGGTGATTGGTAAATGTGGGGAGGATTTTGGAAGCTAATGGGAATGGGAAGTGTTTGCTGGATTTCTGTGCTAGTATGGGTTTAGCTGTTACGAATACATTCTTCAAGCATAAGGCTATTCACCGCTACACATGGGAGGCTAGGGGTACCAGATCCATAATAGACTATATCTTAACAGACTTTGAATTCAGGAAATCTGTTAGGAATGTACGAGTTTTTCGCGGATTTTTCGATGATACAGACCACTATCCGATCTGTAGTGAACTAAGTATCTCTAGGCCTATGGTAGAGAAAGTGAAATCTATCTGCAAACGAATAAGGGTAGAAAGTCTCCAGGACGAGGAAATTAGACAGAAGTACATCGATATGATTAGTGAGAAGTTTCAAACAGTAGACAGTAAGCAGGTTCAGGACATAGAAAGTGAATGGGTGGCATACAGGGATGCTGTAGTAGAAACAGCAAGGGAATGCCTAGGAACAACTGTGTGTAAAGATGGGAAAAAGCGAACATCTTGGTGGAATGATGAAGTGAGAGCAGCCTGTAAACGTAAAAAGAAGGCTTATCAGAAATGGCTCCAAACAAGGGCCAAGGCAGACAGGGATTGGTACGTAGATGAAAGAAACAGAGCGAAACAAATAGTTGTTGAATCCAAAAAGAAGTCATGGGAAGATTTTGGTAATAACCTGGAAAGGCTAGGTCAAGCAGCACGGAAACCTTTCTGGACAGTAATAAAGAATCTTAGGAAGGGAGGGAAAAAGGAAATGAACAGTGTTTTGAGTAATTCAGGTGAACTCATAATGGATCCCAGGGAATCACTGGAGAGGTGGAGGGAATATTTTGAACATCTTCTCAATGTAAAAGGAAATCATCATGGTGGTGTGGCGAGCAGCCAAGCTCATGGGGAGGAGGAAAATGATGTTGGTGAAATTATGCTTGAGGAAGTGGAAAGGATAGTAAATAAACTCCATTTTCATAAGGCAGCAGGAATAGATGAAATTAGACCTGAAATGGTGAAGTATAGTGGGAAGGCAGGGATGAAATGGCTTCAGAGAGTAGTAAAATTAGCGTGGAGTGTTGGTAAGGTACCTTCAGATTGGACAAAAGCAGTAATTGCACCTATCTATAAGCAAGGGAACAGGAAGGATTGCAACAACTATCGAGGTATCTCCTTGATTAGTATACCAGGCAAAGTATTCACTGGCATCCTGGAAGGGAGGGTGTGATCAGTCGTTGAGAGAAAGTTGGATGAAAACCAGTGTGGTTTCAGACCACAGAGAGGCTGTCAGGATCAGATTTTCAGTATGCGCCAGGTAATTGAAAAATGCTACGAGAAGAATAGGCAGTTGTGTTTATGTTTCGTAGATCGAGAGAAAGCATATGACAGGGTACCGAGGGAAAAGATGTTCGCCATACTGGGGGACTATGGAATTAAAGGTAGATTATTAGAATCAATCAAAGGCATTTATGTTGACAATTGGGCTTCAGTGAGAATTGATGGTAGAATGAGTTCTTGGTTCAGGGTACTTACAGGGGTTAGACAAGGCTGTAATCTTTCACCTTTGCTGTTCGTAGTTTACATGGATCATCTGCTGAAAGGTATAAAATGGCAGGGAGGGATTCAGTTAGGTGGAAATGTAGTAAGCAGTTTGGCCTATGCTGACGACTTGGTCTTAATGGCAGACTGTGCCGAAAGTCTGCAGTCTAATATCTTGGAACTTGAAAATAGGTGCAATGAGTATGGTATGAAAATTAGCCTCTCGAAGACTAAATTGATGTCAGTAGGTAAGAAATTCAACAGAATTGAATGTCAGATTGGTGATACAAAGCTAGAACAGGTCGATAATTTCAAGTATTTAGGTTGTGTGCTCTCCCAGGATGGTAATATAGTAAGTGAGATTGAATCAAGGTGTAGTAAAGCTAATGCAGTGAGCTCGCAGTTGCGATCAGCAGTATTCTGTAAGAAGGAAGTCAGCTCCCAGACGAAACTATCTTTACATCGGTCTGTTTTCATACCAACTTTGCTTTACGGGAGCGAAAGCTGGGTGGACTTAGGATATCTTATTCATAAGTTAGAAGTAACAGACATGAAAGTAGCAAGAATGATTGCAGGTACAAACATGTGGGAACAATGGCAGGAGGGTACTTGGAATGAGGAGATAAAGGCTAATTTAGGAATGAACTTGATGGATGAAGCTGTATGCATAAACCGGCTTCGGTGGTGGGGTCATGTGAGGCGAATGGAGGAGGATAGGTTACCTAGGAGAATAATGGACTCTGTTATGGAGGGTAAGAGAAGTAGAGGGAGACCAAGACGACGATGGTTAGACTCGGTTTCTAACGATTTAAAGATAAGAGGTATAGAACTAAATGAGGCCACAACACTAGTTGCAAATCGAGGATTGTGGCGACGTTTAGTAAATTCTCAGAGGCTTGCAGACTGAACGCTGAAAGGCATAACAGTCTATAATGATAATGTATGTATGTATGTTGTTATTTATTACTTAGCAGACCGAATCCAGCCACGTTCCTTAAGTTAGAGAAGACCTAGGTTTTATTATGCAAAACACTGTCTGAAGTTCCCTCATGTTCTTTTTTAGTAATAGAAGTGGTTATGTCTTTTGACTGGTTACGTAATTTTAATGACAGCCATTTTTAACCAACAGCAAAATGGTTTCTTAATTTTTGCACCTTTTACTCCAATACTCAATGGATGTTCAGCAAGAAAACCTTTTATACATATGTTCTTACAAGATAAGAAAATATGCTCTTGGACTTTTATGATAGTGAAGCATTGGTTTATTTGTGCTCAGCTCAATTTAATTTGCTCGCACATGGTTTAACGATTTTAGGTTTAGAGGACTTTTGTCAAGAGGATGTATATTCAAAGTTTTAAGACAGTTGGTGCTATTTTTAGGTTTAAGTCATAAGTTAATGTTTACGGATCTTGTTTTTTATTAAGTCTTACCAGTTTTGTAAAATTTGTGCATACTTTATGCACTGTCTTTTGTAGCCTTGTCATTGTATGTTTTTCTTATTTTTGGCTGATGATGATGCACACCAGCATCGAAACCAGTACTAAGTGTAATAAAATGTTATAATTTATCTTATAACATTGTATGGTATTGAATAGGTGGACTTCTCTTGTTTCGATTAGATTCTCGGAATTAACATGAAGTTTTTACAGGGTGTCCACCCGTATGGGAAACAGGGAAATGTCAGGGAATTCGATAATTAACGGGAAAACGTGGAAATGTCAGGGAATTCAGGAAAAAATCTGGAAATTCATTCTTTTGCCAGATAAAATTGACATACCATATTTATCCGTGTAATGCAAACACATTTTTCAGTTTTTATAACATTAATCTAGGGCATGTCTTTTATGCCAGGAATAAATTTTAATGAAAAGTTAAAGTGTGACCTTGAATGTGAAGTAATCAATAATATCGATAGCTATATGATTGATCGATCGAATTTTCAATGTTTTGATCTGCTTACTATTGAATATTCTGTGTGGTTGGGGAATGGTGAGCTCGATGTATTAGACCTATATTGCGTTCTCAGTTTTTTCCAGTAATGTTTCCAGACTCTGAAACAGCTTCGAAAGTTCAACTGCTCAGAACAAAAGTTGCATATACAATCACTCATGGTTTGGCTCTCTATTTCCAAAAACAAGTTCTTGAGATGGGTAGTAAGTGCACACATTTCACCGTTGGGTTTGACGAGTCACTGAATAAAGTTTCTCAGATAGGCCAAATGGTTCTTGTAGTTCATTGTTTAAATCCTGATACTAATGAAGTATGCACTTCTTATTTTGATTCCATGTTTCTTGGTCACTCTACCTCCTCAGATTTGTTAAATGGTTTTTTGCAAGCACAGCAAGGACTCTATCTAAAAAAATTACAAATTTCAGTGGATGGTCCAAATGTTAATAAAAAGTTCCTTCAGGATTTTGGTAATTTATTAGATGATCTAGATGTTCCTATTTTGTTGAACATTGGATCTTGTGGCTTGCATAGTGTGCACAATTCATATAAAATGGCAGTAAAAGAAACCCAGTGGAATATTGCAGAATTTCTTCGTGCTCTTCACTTCTTGTTTTGCTACGCTCCTGCAAGTCGTGCTGCTTAACTGATTTCAAAGAAATTGGATATTTACTGAATATCTCCCTTTGTAAGTTACTCCAATCCCTAACTCCCCTTCCTACAAAAAATTTGTCCTCTTGAATTCCAACTTATCTTCATATTGTTATCTTTCCTACTTTTAAAGACACCACTCAAACTTATTCATCTACTAATGTCATTTCACACCACCTCTCCACTGACAGCTCGGAACATACCACTTATTACAAGTTATACATCTCAGTGTTATCCACCTCCTGTTTTGAAGTACGTGCTCTGCTTATCTGTAGTCATTTTATGGGTTCATTCAAGGTACCCATAATGAATTAATAGTGGCACTCACAATTCCTACTGTCTTCTAGCCTGTAAACACACATCTCATTATATTACCCCAGTTTAGAGAGAGGGACCGATGTCGTTCAGAATTGTTGTAAATGTAAAGGGATACATAAAACTGGATCACAAGGGGCTGATTGACCACCGGTATAGGAACATGAATAGGAACACACAATGGGTTAGATCGTGGCTCAGTCCAGCGGTATTTGAAGGTGCTCAAATATGCCAGTCTCTTTTTGGTAGACTTACTGGCACATAAAAGAACTGCTGTAAGACAAGATTTCATTTCTTTATTTGATTTTGGAATCGTATGATCTGTATTGTTGGAATGTTCTCAAACTTGGGTGTCACCTTGGGACTTAACATTTTTTGGCGTATTTGTGAGATAAGATCTTTGTCTTCTGGTATGTATCAGCTTGCATTCAGGTAATAGTAGGTTCAAACCCCACTGTTGGCAGTCCTGAAGATAGTTTTCCGTGGTTTCCCATTTTCACACCAGGCAAATGCTTGGGCTGTACATTAAATAAGGCCACCGTTGCTTCCTTCCCACTCCTAAACCTGTCCTATCCCATCATCACCATAAGACATATCTGTGTCAGTGCGACATAAAGCAAATTCTAAAGGAGAATAATAATAATTATAATTATACCAAATTGAACCCCATTTCACAAGAGCCTCGAAGGGCCATGGTCTACCAAGCAACCGCTGCTCAGCCCAAAGGCCTGCAGATTATGAGGTGTCTAATTGTCAGCAAGACAAATCCTCTAGACCGGGACCACCATTTTCACCATTAGATGGCTCCTTAATTGTAATCACGTAGGCTGAGTGGACCTTGAACCAACCCTCAGATCCAGGTAAAATTCCCTGACCTGGTCGGGAATCAAACCCATGGCCTCCGGGTAAGAGGCTAGCACACTACCCCTACACCGCGGGGCCACCTACTACTATTAATAATAATAGTTGTCTGCAGGGACTTGTTGAGATTGGATGATCACAATAGTGGAGTTTAGCAGTAGGTTTTAGTAAGAGAAAGTATGAATTGCTCAACAGAAAGGGTGACTGATCATGTGCGTTCCAAGTTGGTGGTGGACATTAGACTGTACATGATTTGCAGTTTAGAGCTGGTGAGTTTATTCTGGTACCTCCTCGCAGCAGAGATCTTGGCAAAGGTTTAACAGGTAACAGGTATGGTTTAATAGATGGAGCATGGCTAAGATATGCGGCAGGAAGCATTTGGCATGGTGACTGTGTAAGCTGTTGTTCCAAAAGACGTTGTTGATAAGAATGTATTTACAATCACAAAGAACGGGTACCTTCCAAGTATTGATTAGGTGAACGGTACCCGTTCTTTGGGATTGTGAATACCAAGTATCAATACAGACATGAAACTGGTAGATTACAAGAATGTATTTATTATTCTTATTCGTGTTATACTTTGTTATACCTTGATGTCCCATCTGGTTGAAAATTAATCTTCTTTTTTTTGAACTAGAGTATAGGAGAGTAGATTGTGAACCTTATCCTCTTCTGCTATTTTCAACCATTTTCCCCGGTCTTGTGGCAGTACTCTCCATTTCTCGTACCTAATTTTTGCATTGTTCTCACTCAACTGTCCATCTAGCCACCTGGTTCTGAGTCAGACTAATCTTCTTTGTCCACTAGGATTTGTTTTAAATCACTTATCTGTACCATATGCGCAGCCCACCACAGCCCTGCTGATCCTACTATCTGCTGATAGGTGTATCTTTATAAATAGATAACAATTCGGTATTTTATTTCCTTCTCCATCTTCTTCTTCGACAAAATGTGCCTATTGTTCTACAGAGTACCTTTTTTCACAAAAGCATCCAACATTTCAGTATCTCTTGCTGTTAGTGGCCACATCTCATTTCACCAGTCTTTACATATACTGAATATTATGTAGCAGGAAGTCTATTCATTTAGTTCCTCTCTTCAACAAGCCGGCAAAAATAGCTAAGCTACGTGGTTATGTTGTCAAGAACTCAAATTAGAACCCACACTCTGTTTCATAAATAGAACTGATGTAGCCTATTGCCAAAATGCAGCAACGTCTACATATGGATGTATATAATTCCAAATTTTATTATATATACTGTAGCTGGTATAGATCAGTGGGTTTTTTTTCCCTCTCACATTCAGTATTTTTTTTTAGCAGGTTGCACACATCATTCATTCCTTTCATAACTAATAAAAGTAATTTCATATTTGTATATAATTATGTGGCAGTAAGCTTCCTAGATCTATTTATTTAAAACCTTTCATTTATAATACTGCAGAAAATTGCAAAGTGTCATTGGTCATGCTGTTAAAGAAATAAGCCTGTATTATTGCATTATATTTTCGTGTATATGTGTAATCAAACAAAATCTTCTAAATGTAAATGGTGGAAGAAAGAAAGACTATTGTACAGAAGAACGTATATACCAAGACTCTCCAGCCAAGACGCCCACAATCATATCTCCCATTCCTATCAGCTCTATTTATCCTCTCCCACATCTAGCACATCACCTTTAAATCTCCACAACTCTCTTGGCCAGAGAGTAGGTGTTCCTTACTAGGTGGTCCACCTCCCCCTTCACGTGGGGGGAATGAAAGCTTGAATAAATAAATAGATAGATAGATAGGCCACATCTCTGAGGTTTACATGAACACCACGTACAGTATAAGTGTTTTGTAGATAGTAAACTTGATGATACGAGTTAGGATACTGCAGTAGAATTGGTAAGTCAGGGCAAAATAGGCTCTGTTAGCAGCCATTACTCCCTGTTTTATTTCATAAGTGGTACCATTGCAATTGGTCACTACCGATCTCAGGTATCGAAACTGTTCAACCCTTTCACAAATATATTTACACAATCAAAATTCTCAAGTTGCAGTCTCTTTTTCCTTTAATGAGAGTTAAGGTTGTCATTTAAGAAAAATTATGTCTGTTCTTCTCTCTTTGGTTATATGTTGAAGAGTTAACATTTTTACTGAAAGTAATATTGAAGATAATGTTGTTATCAAATACAAGAAGAACTTTTTCTCATGTCTGCATGCATTTGAAGAAACTAATAATTTTTTGTTTTTGTTTTTTCTCCATTAGGCAAATATAAAAACACACCAGAGGAGAAATATATAAACTTTAGTCTAGATATAAATGGTAAAAAGCATGTTGATGCTGAGTTAAGCCTGAAGACTGTTACAGAGAAGTATGGTCTTAAATATTACCCTAGACTTTATCTGGCAATAAATGGAACAAGAATTGCTGAATTATCAGGTGATGTGGTTACTGTTTTTCTTATTATTGTTTTAGATACCATTGTACCTGAAGCCTTCTTGGTGAATTGTTTTATGAATGAATGTCTTTCTGTCGTAGGTACCTTACGATGGATTGAGAAAAAAGGCATTTCACAGTGTGAAGTAAATCTGGAATTTCAAACTAGGAAATTGGAAACAAAGCTCACTGGTTATGTTAAAAGAAGTGATGCCTCAATTTATACCACTTTGAAATTAGATTACAAATTCAAGGATGCAAAACCAGAAACTGTAACAGTACATGCCACATTAACTAACAGAGTTTCAAAAACTTTAAGTCGGGTTGAAGGATCGTTGCAGTTGGAATCATCAGCCTACCCACAGTATAACTTTATATCTTCTATGATGTACCTAGTGAGTATTTCTAAACATATAATTTAAGAAAATATATAATATCTGTCTCTAATGCTGTTCCTCTGGGTTCAAATGGAAATTTTGAAATGCTGTCCATAACCGTTGGAAATACTTTGAAACCAAATGTGGAAATGTCATATATGGTCTTACGTTTCAATCACACACACAGAATTAGGCTACTGAACACAAAATTTGAGAAGATGATTGCCAAGTTGAACAAGCTAACTTCAAAAAATGAGGTAACAAGAGCTCAGGCAGATGTAAGGATACACAGTAGTAGGGCACTGATACACATTACTGTTCAGCATAGTTGATATTCTTGCCCAATCATTTGTTCCAATCATACACCAAGGCATCGATGCCGACATGAAAGGAATTAGTATCCAGTCCCTGAAGCCACGTCGTGACAACATGCTGAACAGCCGTATCGTCGTTCAATCACTTATTACCCAGGAGCTTCTTCAACAGTCTTAAGAGATGGAAATGGATCAGCACTGTAGGGAGGATGGTCCATTATCTCTCATCAGAAGTGCCATAACAATTCATGTATACTGTTGGCTGCATGTGGTCTGCCATTGTAGAGCAACACGACACCTTTTGAGGAAAGTCCCGGTCGTTTTCTGCAAATGCTACCCGAAAATCCTCTAGTATATCACAACAGCTGGCAGCATTCACTGTTGCTCCTCTGGTGAGAAAATCTACCAGAAGCATACCCTTGTATTCCCAAAAGATTATTGCCATAACTTTCTTCACAAATGGAGTTGGACTTTCATGCAAGGTAAGTATGAGGTGTGTTTCCATGATTTGGATGCTCACATCACCTCTGGTGTTACATATTGCACCCATGTTTCATTTCCTGTAACATTTCGGTGCAGAAACAGCACTACTTTCTCATTAAACCGCATCAAGGGTGTGAGAGACAATCCCATCCAAATGGCTTTCTGATTTTCTGTGAGATGCCTTGTCATCCACTGTGAACACATCTTTCGGTAGCCCAGCTGCTCGTGAATGATTGTGTGGACACTGCGCACTGAGATACTGAGTTCATTAGTAATATCTCTAAATCACATACAATGATACTCCTGGAACACACCTTCAATGCAGCATATACTGCCATCTGTGATGGACGTGTTTGGCTTGTCAGATCATTGCTTATCTTGAACATCCGTCGTGCTATTTTCAGATTTAGTGCGCCATGATGTGACATTCACATCTTACACCTCAACAGGTTGTTGAATTCCTCTGATGAGGTGCTCTTCACAAACAAAAACCAGATCACTCTGCATACTTCCACATTTGACCATTTTTCCAGGCACGCAGCCATATTTCAACTGACATTGCAAGGGTCTGATGCAACATATGTTCCATGTAATGGCTGCAAGATAAAGCTGTGGTCTCCTGCTATGGCCCTTGTAGAATCTGGACATGAGGGTGAATATATCACCTGTGAGAGCTCTTGTTACCTTATTTTTTTAAGTGCCTTTTCTTCCTTTTAAAAAAATAAACATCACCACTGCCTGATGCAAAATTCAGAAAGGTTTGCTTGTAATATTTTACAAATACATACTGTTGTTAACCACATTAGTGCCTAGGGTCAACTAGGCTCTTCCTGTGCAAAAAGTCCCATTGCCGACTGAATGAACCCTGTCTTCATGGTAGTTCGAGGCTTTAGGTCACACACATCACTTAAAATTTCTTAATTTTAGAAAAAATTGAGGTTTCAAATGTATCTAAGAAGGATATTGCTTTCTCTTTAGAATTCTTTGACACGAAGGGATGTGTTAGGTGTTCTGTGTTATTTACAACCTCAGAGTTGTCATCATGACAAGCTGTAGTAGAGACGATAGGAAGTTGACAGTAGAGGCAAACGATACTTTAGCAGATGCACGAGGCTCTGAAAGTATGATAGAAGACGTGGTATCAGAAACACAACCATTATCACCAGTATTAAAGAGGAAGGATTATTCAGATACCAGAACATCAGGTATTCCAATTACATAAATTAACTAAGATAAGATGCTAGGAAGGAAGAGAGGAGCACTCAAAGCAAGAACATAGTGACAGGCTACTGTGGGTAGAGGGAGCAAAGAAAGGGGAGACAAGGCCCCACATGAAAGCACAAAAGGAAAAGGACAAACTTCACATCTCCACACATTGTCATCTTCATAGGTGAGTATTTTCCTCACTAATCTCAGTTCAAGCAGATCTGTTTCTTTACAGTCCTTGATGAGCTTGTTTCAACTTCTCAACTTCATCAGGCAGATGGGCATGAAATAGAATTCAATTGCTATAAAGATTTTTTTTATTTTCATTTAACAGACAATACCGGTAATAAACTTCTGCCCCAGGTGTTGAAAATTGAGATCCGTGCACAAGGTTGGAACCAGCCCTATTGTAGTACGCCAGTTGGTTGATCGGACATCACTGCACCCTCATAAAGTGCTATCCATCAATAAAGCTTAGCGGGTACACAGTTCCACACACAATTACTCAAAATAAAAAGAGAATAATGACAAACACCCTGAATTGATAAGCGCTGCTCAGCGACAGATTATTCTACATTCACATATTAATGCTCTTTGAACTGGAAAAGCAGGTCCTGTTAACATAGTCACATAATGATGTGATAAGTGATATTAAAGGATAGTGCACTGAGAACTTCAAAGATTACGAATGCTCCATTAGCCGTCCGCATCAGTAGGTGTCAAGTGTTTCAGTGTGTAAATGATGTGCAGGCTGTACAATGCCCTACCAACTTCATTACAAGAATCTATTGTATGGAGAATTACAGGCAGGATGAAAGCCAGGCAGACTCAGAAGAAGGTGGCTACAGCCAAAAACTTTTCACTAGCTTTCAAACTACTGGAAATGTTTGAAAAATGTATGGCCAAGGTTGTTCATGAACACTCAAGTAATTGACAACTATTATTTCTGGTTAACAACCTATTAGAATAGGCAGCATCATGCAACACAATTACAATGCATGCTTCAGACTTCAACAAAACACAGGTGTCTTCTCAAACTGTCCAAAGTTGCCATTGTACAGGTGGCCTCCATACATATAGCCCCATGATGGGTATCCCCATTAACAGTGCAACAGTGTAGGAAATTAGATCCTTACCTGCAACCCGTCAAAGACACGATAGAATTTCAGGTTTATGGAGTCTACCACATTGAATGTAGCTGCAGTATCTGTGCGTAGGCAAAATTAAACAACTAATATCTTTATTATTATTTACAATTTACTTTACATCGCACCGACACAGAGAGGTCTTTGGTGGAGATGGGATAGGAAAGGCCTAGGAGCAGGAAGGAAGGGGCTGTTGCCTTAATTAAGGTACAGCCCCAGCATTTACCTGGTATAAAAATGGGAAATACGGTAAATCGTCTTCAGGGCTGCCGACAGTGGGGTTCAAACCCCAACTAATTTCTACCAGACCCTAAAAAATATCCATCTTACCAAGAATCAAGACTGGGAAATTGAATCTGTAGCTAAGCATTTCTGTGAAACAAACAATTTCATTTGATAAAACCAAGATTTTAGCAGCTGTGCCCTGGAATTTCAAAAGAAAAATCCGAAAGGCTATACAAATTAAGAAGCACCCAAACAACAAGAATTTACAGGAGGACTACAAAATCAGCGATCAGATGCCTATTACTGTATATACAAATTACTAATAAAGTTTAAAACTTCATTGTTGTTCTGTATTGAACTGAGAATCATACAAGTAATTTTAAGGTAAGGAAATCCACCTTTTCATGAATGTACCGGTTTCGACATGTTTTCAATGTCGTCATCAGCCTTTCGTAAAACCAAGCAAGAGAATAAATTTGCATACAGCAACAATATACACACACTAGGTAAAATTTGTATAGCGACACACATTTAAAATAGTTTATATAAAATATATGAGGATTGCTACATGTTGGCAGTGTAATAGTCTTATATTGACTTGATACATAAATTGAGGCACTTTCTGTAAAGTTGGGCTCTGGTATGATAAAGCTTAATGAACACGTTAAAATCATGATAAGTATCTTATTGATAGTGAAATATGGCACTGAGGAATAATCTGAGCGCTCTTGGTGGCATAGTCTTCTTATCTTAAAATTGTACTATGCATGTCGAAAGGTGGTTTTCAGTGTACATGTAGGTCATAGGATGATATGTAGGACCGAGGTTCCTCAGTTCAAGAGGAACGTGAAACCTAGAGAAAAAAGGGGAGCTGATTTTAATATGGTGTTCTATAAAAGACAGGTCATATGAAGCAAAGGTATAGAGAGTTATAGTGTGAGACTCACCTTGCCGCAGCATGCCAAGAAGCTTACTCTATGGAGAGGAGTTGACAACTTGAGTTGGTTTGTGGCGGGGGGAGGGGTAGAGTAGAGGTAGATGGGAGAGGGGAGAAAGGGAAGGGAGGGGCTTTGAGAGGAACCGCCTATGGGGGAGGTTTGGGGGCGGGTCTGGAGGGCAATGTGGTGGGGACGTATGGCAAGGGAGAGTGTTATGTAATGCGTGGAAGATCGAACACTTTCTCGAAAACTTAATACCTTTAAGAACCATAATAAGAAAGTCGTAAAGAACCTTGTATTTCTCAAAAATTTCATTTAGGTTCAAATTGGGATTGAAAAACTGATCGAGGTGTATGAAGCAATTTTCATTGATATCTAGGAGATCTTCCACGCATTACATAACACCCTCCCTTGCCATACGTCCCCACCGCATTGCCCTCCAGACCTGCCCCCAAAACCTCCCCCATAGGCGGTTCCTCTCCAAGCCCCTCCCTTCCCTTTCTTCCCTCTCCCATCTACCTCTACACTACCCCCCTCCCCACAAACCAGCTCCAGTTGTCAACTCCTCTCCATAGAGTAAGCTTCTTGGCATGCTGCGGCAAGGTGAATCTCACATTATAACTCTCTATACCTCTGCTTCATATGACCTGCCCTTTACAGAACACCATATTAAAATTAGCTCCCCTTTTTTCTCTAGGTTTCACGTTCCACTTAAACTGAGGAACCTCGGTCCTACACATCATCCTAGGACCTACATGTACACTGAAAACCACCTTTCGACATGCATAGTACAATTTTAAGATAAGAAGACTATGCCACCAACAGTGCTCAGATTATTCCTCAGTGCCATATTTCACTACGACTAAGATACTTATCAAGATTTTAACGTGTTCATTAAGCTTTATCATACCAAAGCCCAACTTTACAGAAAGTGCCTCAACTTATGTACCAAGACAATATAAGAGTATTATGCCGCCAACGTGTAGCAATCCTCATATATTTTATATAAACTATTTTGAATGTGTGTCGCTATACAAATTTTACCTAGTGTGTGTATATTGTTGCTACATGTGAATTTATTCTCTTGCTTGGTTTTATGAAAGGCTGATGATGACATTGAAAACATGTCGAAACCGGTACCTTCATAATAATAAAAATGTTGTAGTATAATATTATGTGCAACAGTTTTGTAAGTATTGAAAAGGTGGATTTCCTTATATTCAAATTACTTATGTAAAATTACTAACATGCAGGTCGGACCATAAAATCACATGATGAATTCCCAAGTTACACAACAGTACTGGAAATTACCAGCTGACCATCAAGTGAGAGGTATGTTCCAGATGTTTAAAAGATGCCCTCAGGTTTATAGTAGCCAGGGGCAGAAGGGACATACAAGGCGAGAATAGTAATTTAGTCATATGTAGAGAGAGGTGGTGGAGGGGGGGGGGGGACAAGAAAATGAAAGCATAAGAGGACAAACACAATGGCAGGACTGTGTGGGAAGAGGGAGCACAGAGAGAAGTGACAAGGACAAACATAAAAACACATCTTCACGACAGTGGCAGTTTGTAAAGTTTCATATAGGAGGGTCACGTTATGGTTTTAATACAGGCTCGGATAATATAAATCTAAAATACACACATATATTTACACATACAAATATAAACATTAAAATACAGTATGTCATAACACACCTAGACCTATCTTATCATTAATTCTTATGTCAGATCCACTCTCATTTCTTTAGCTGCAGCAAATCTCTCGATCATAGCAAGTGTATTTTTACCTCTCAGTTGCCATTGCACTTCTCAGGAATGTCTATTCTATTTTATCTAGTTAAGCGTTTTTCTGTCCATAGTAGGCATTGGTATATTTACACCATCACTTTGAACAACAGCACATCCAGAAATAGCAGTCAGTGAACTGTGTAGCTTTCTTTTTTTTCCAGGGAACTATTTGCCACCCTTCTTGATCACAGTTTGCTTGTGACTGAGCCCCTCTCCTTACAACAGAACTTTTCTCCAAGAAACATACAGTAGTCAACGGCATTGTTTGAAGACCATGTATAAGGGCCATTCAAAGATCTGGAGGCTATAAAATGAAAACCTGTATCATTATTTCAAAAGTATTGCCCAGCATGCTTGAGGCACTTGTCCCACTGTGACACAAGGTGGTGGCCGTCTCATAAAATTCCTGGGGCTTTGTTGTGAACCAGTTCCAAACGTACTGCTTGACGTCGTCGTCCAAGGTAAATCGTTTGCCTCTCAGAGCCTTCTTTAGCTCACCTTGAATTTTTTGGGTCATGGCAACCCTGCATACTTCCACTGGAGGCTGTCGTTTTGACTTGGGTTCAAAGTGATGACACCATGTCTCATCTCCAGCGACCACTCGTGTCAGGAACTCATCACGTTCCTTGGCATAGCAGGCATAGCGCAGCAGATGTTCAAGAGAGAGGCATTGGGCATGCTTCCTGTGCTGATTGAATACTGTGAGGCACCCATTGGGCCACTTTTAGCAAAATTTCAATCCGTTCTTAATGATGGCAAGAACGCTTCCGATGCTCACTCCAACCTCTGCGGCAATGGCTGCTACCATAACTCACCGGTCTTGCATAATGGACATATCCACCTGCTGGACAATGGCATCGGTAATGCGGTGTGGGATTCCAGACCATGCATCATCAGCCACAACATCCGTCCTTCCCTGAATAGCTTGTGCCACGCCTTGACACTTGGCAACGGACATGCAGTGTTCTCTGTACACTTGTGCCATTCTTCGATGAATTTTCATTACCCTCACTCCTTCTGCTGTCAAGAAATGTTCTATAGCCCTTTGCTCTTCTTTTGAAGCCTCCATTTCACTGTTGTCAGCAGGACTGGGTGCTGTGGACGATCATTGGGTGCGCGTTTGCTCTTTCATCACGTAGTGTGCACCCATGTCTCTCCAGCAGCGAGTTTAGGACCTTAGCACTCTTATAGGGACTGCACCTTCTTCTGCAGGCAGTTGTATTACAATCCTTTCTGCGTTTTTCATTTTATAGCCTCTGACTCGTTTCTTTTTGAATTGCCCTCGTACTTTCAATATATCTGCTCCACGGACACATGAGGGTTGTGGCCAGGTGCAGATATATATTTTACACTCTATCCTAAAGCCAGATTTTTCAGTTTAAACATACTAGTTATTGTCATTATGATCTTAAAACCTGTGTCCTGTGTATGACGCATCGAGAAATAAAAATTAAAATATTACTGTTTGTTGGGAGGGCACGTGACCCTATGACCTTATGGGCTGGACACCACTACTTCACAAACTGCCATTTTCAAATAGATAGGCTTTATTCCTCCTCATTCCCAGTTCTTCCACATACACTTCCTTGCTTCTCACGAGCTTGTTTCTCGTTTATAGTAATTTAATGGACCATACGTGCTTCACATCTGTAGGAACATAAAACCCATAGAAGCTAGCATTGCATCATAATAAATGGAGATATACCAAATGGAATCAGGTTCTGTTTTCAGAGTGGTTGTGGATCGGTGTTAAGTCTGACAGTCAATGAGTTTGCATCTGGAGGGAACATAGAACACAAAATAACTCCACGCTCATTAAGAAACAGTCAAATGTGATAGTAATGAACTGACAGTTCAGATAGTGGCAGACATACGGATCTCCAAGTAATCCAAAATGGCGTCCGGCCCAGCAGTGTCGGGGGCAATGCGTCCGCCTGTCACCCGGCCAGGTCAGGGGTTTTTAATTGTAAATGATTAATATCCCTGGTCTGGGGATTGGGTGTTTGTGTCATCCTTAACGTTCATTTCCTCACATTCAACACTTTACACTTCCGCAATTACACACAGGTTCAGAACATATAGTGCAAGTAAAAGATCTTTCGAGGTCGACGCCCCGAACAAATAGCAGTTTTTAAAAAATCCGAAATGGCAGTATGACCACTCTAATGTACAGACGAGGTCCTCCAGCCAAGTCGTGTCATTTTCTGAAGCTATTGGCGAGTGTTCCTTGTCAGACATTACAGCTCAATCTCACTAAGCTTGGTTGGTGGACAGCATGTTCGAAACAGAGTGTATTGGCTGAATAAGGTGACCAGCCTGCTCACCAGACTTAAATCCAATTGAACATACCTGGGATGCCCTTGACAGGTACATTACAAGTAGGACAGGAACTCTCTTAACTTGTCCAGAGCTGAAGATAGGTCTTATGGAAGATTGACAACACATCCCCCAAGCACTGCATATGGAATCCATGCAATACAGGTGGACAGCTCTGATGGTTATTGAAGGAGCCCATATGCTATATTAGAGGGCAGCTACTATTGTTAATATGTGTTTTTCTAAGATTTTTACTGATATACAATTGCCCTAAAGTGTTTCATGTCATTTGAACTCTGAGGGCTCATACAACTGCATACCTACTACAACTGATATATGAATGAAATATGGGATTTAATTTACTGCATTTGTGTCATTCTGTCTGTTCTTAAATGAAAGTTAACATTTAATCACCCTGTCAGTACTATCGATTACATAATTAATTACCAGTATGCATACATGTTTTAATAATGTTTATGGGCTGATTAAATATTGACTTTTATTTTATTAATTAGTCATTACATTTTAATATGACTGCCTTTCTCTTTTATTCTGTCTGTTCCTTTGATTGTTCTTATTTGATCCCCTAAATGTTATGAAGAGTTCTGTAGATCCAAACAATATTATAGTTAACACTTTTTATCAGGTGCCCATAATAATAAACCCTTTTTACTCACTGTTGTGAAAAAGGTTGATGACAAAAGATTTGTTAAGCATTTCCGACATTTCATAATATCTCTGCTGAAAATGTGAGCAGAAAATGCTTCTAGAAAGTTTAGTTCTTTTACTCACAATTGTTTCTTGGTACTTTCCATATCTCCTTTTCTTCTGTTAGGTTACTCTTTGGAACTTGATTTTATGTATGTACTTTTCAGCATTACAATCCATCTGTAGTTCTGAATCTGTGATGACCTACTAGTTAGACAAAGAACATTAGACTGCAGATGAGTATATTACAGACTACTGTAGTAGCAACAACTTACTTATCTAGATCTACCTCTATGCCAGATTTGCAACTATTCCCAATTTTCTTTTTTGGAGAAAGAAAGCATATCCTTTGGTTGCTGCCCTTCCCAAACTTCCTCTAAACCTGCAGCTAACATCCACTGCAGTGAAATCTCCTGCTGCACATAATAAACATTTGGTCTCTGCAACTGGTTGTCATTTAAAAGGAGTAGTTACCTCTGTGTGCTCACTGTGTTCTAGCATTCCTATTGTGGTTTCCTAAATTATTAAAAATATGAAGGTTATTTTTTCAACCTCCAATGGATTATAAAAAAGGACAAATTGACATAACAAAATCATTTTATCACTAAAAGTTTTGTAATTTCATACTTTTTCCCACATAAGTGCCAAAGCGATTTAGGCATTTGTTGTGTCGTGTTACCAGCCTTCCAATGCCCTCTGCAACAAAGTCTGCCGCCAGTGAGTTAACGTTCGTCTGGACAGCCTCCTGCTCCATAAAGTCCACCAACAAGACACATTTATGGTCCCAAAAATGGCAGCCATTATTCTGCTGTTCCTCAGTGTCAGTTTAAACTCTTTTGGCTTGTGTGGAGAAGAAGGATGCATCCACTGCTTAGACTGTTCTTTGGTTTCTGGAGTGTCTCACAGGACCCAAGTTTTATCACCAGTAATGATAGCCTTTAAAAACTCTTCCCTCTCACTATGGTAATGCATGAGAAACATTACGGCTGACATCATTCGCTGAGTTTTGTGTCATCAGTCAACATTGTTGGGACCAAACGAGAACAGAGTTTCCAATATCCCAGGTGTTGAACCACAGTTGTGTACAGAGAAGGCCTTGATATGTCTGTGATTGCTACAAAAAGTTCACTGATGTTAAACCTTCATTTGTGGCGTACAAACTAAGAACTTCAGGGGGATGTCAAGACGTACGTTACCTCACTGGTGGCAGACTTCTTTGCAGAGGGTATCAGAAAGCTGGTGTCACAATATGACAAATGCCTAAACCATTTTGGTGATCATATGGAAAAATAAGTATGGAACTGCTAAAATTTAGTAATAAAATCATTTTGTTATGTCAAGGTGTCTTTTTTAAATTTTTTTTTTTTTATAGCCCATCGGAGGTTGAAAGAAACAGCCCTCATATCATTCATAGACTTACAGGTCACAGTTCAGCTGAAGCTTAATGTTCATTATAAATTGTCTCCAGGAAATGAATGACTGTTTTATATATGAAATTGTATGGAAAACCAGTTTGTAAAATTGTTATAATTTTAGTATGCATAGGAAACTGATGGGGAGCAGTGACTTACAGATGATTATAGTGTACTCTATCCATGCATGTGTGCATGGTAGGTCACTCCTCTCCATCTGTTTCCTATATATGTATTTCGCTACTCTTGGCTTTCTTACCTGAGTGTTTGTTATCATTTCAGATCTGCATTCCTGTTCTTAAATGATGAGAATGAAGAAAAATAACTGTGTATATTTCCTTTATTTCAGAGTACTCATGGGCATTTCCAGCTCCGGCTTGATATAAATTATGGTCTGAACATAAAAGATGAAAGGAACAAACTTACCTTAAACTTGAGCTTTACATTTGCAAGAACATATGAAAGTAACAAAGTTAATTTCCTCATTGAAGTCACAAAACCTATTAGTGACATTCATCTAAAATTTTCTCTTAATTATCATGCTGCAGGTGCGGATATCACTGTACGAGCAATAATCAGATATACAACAGGTATGGAAATATATATTTTTCTCTATTTGCTGTTAATATTGGTGAAACTGAATTATAGATTTCTTGTTGGGACAACTTGGTTTGTTTGAATGGCTATACACTTTTGTGCTTTTGATTTAGTGTAATATCTTGGGATTTTCTGTCAGTTAATACGTGATACATTTTCAAGTGAATTGGGCAGTTGGCAAAGTTTAAAAGATACATTGGTGAAAAATGAAACCCAAACATGAAAAAGACATTAGTTTGGAAGAAAGCAGTTTAGGCTTAGCAGTTGCCTAGGTAACATATTTATTTGGTTGAAGTTTCCAGGTCGCAGGTTCAAGTCTGCATGAGAAAACATGTGACATGGTGGTACATTAATAACCGCTGTACTCACCATGATTTCGAATGCAAGC
This sequence comes from Anabrus simplex, assembly GCF_040414725.1. Classification (NCBI taxonomy): domain Eukaryota; kingdom Metazoa; phylum Arthropoda; class Insecta; order Orthoptera; family Tettigoniidae; genus Anabrus; species Anabrus simplex. The sequence continues at coordinate 1,132,999,435 of NC_090266.1, forward strand.
AAATGTGCATTGTGTCATACAGGTGCTGTTTGTCATTTTGTGGGATGGAGTTCCATGCCTGTTGCACTTGGTCAGTCAAATCAGAAATGGTTAGTGCTGGTATTGGATGATGCTGGAATTGTTGTCCCATAATGTCCCACACGTGCTCAATGGGTGAAAGGTCTGGTGATCTCATAGGCCAAGACAATTGGTCAACACTGTGGGTGACAGCAACGTTATGAGGATGAGCATTTTCCTGTTACAAAACACCCCGTTGAATACTGTGAATGAATGTCAGCACCACCAGTTCAATCACCAGTCTGACATACAAAAAGGTTTTTGGCATAATGACGAGAGTACTTTTGCTATCAAAGGAGTTCACTCCTCAGACCATATCTCATCATGTAGGCCCAGTGTGTTGACGCCGCAGACAGCTTTGTTCAAAGCGCTCACCTGGCCCCTTACCAACCTATGGCTATCACTGGCACCAAAACATAAAACAACTCAAGTCATCACAGATGGCAGTGATACGGAGTTAGTGGCATGATTGCAACAGGACATCTGGCTCAAAGCTGTCCCTCAAGAAATCAATTTTTTACAGTTCGCTGTGTCACCCTCCTGCCAACTGAAGCTCTAATGGCTGCTGCAGATTCAGTAAGATCTACCACAGCCATGCAGCGAATACGGCAGCTTTCCCATCTCAGTGGTAGCCCATGTGCGGCCAGACCCCAGTCTTCTTAAGACGGTGCCTTCCCGTGACCATTGTTGCCAACGCCTATGCGTTGTGGATACATCCCTGCCAAGTCCTTCTGCAGTATCCTGAAAAGAACATCCACCTTCTCCTAGCCCTCTTACACGACCTCTTCAAACTCAGAAAGCTGCTGATACTGTGTCTCCTTAAGGGCATGTTTGACTTGCACTTACCTCACAACGTCAACACCATACGATGATTAACGCTCACAAAGTGTACAGTATGTATTTAAACCAAACTTGCTTTGAAAGGTCATAGTGGCACTATTAGCACCAGTCTTCATCAACTAGCATGCAAATCTGAATAGGCATCATCTTTCAGATGTGCAGCCGGGCTGAGTGGCTCAGACGGTTGAGGCACTGGTCTTCTGACTCCAACTTGGTAGGTTCGATCCTGGCTCAGTTCGGTGGTATTTGAAGGTGCTCAAATAAGACAGCCTCGTGTCGGTAGATTTACTGGCACGTAAAAGAACTCCTGCGGGACTAAATTCCAGCACCTTGGCATCTCCAAAAACTGTAAAAGTAGTTAGTGGGACGTAAAGTAAATAACATTACTAGTATTATTATTATTATTATTATTATTATTATTATTATTATTATTATTATTATTATTATTATTATTATTATTATTATTATTATTATTATTATTATTATTATTAGATGTGCAAACATGCCTCCCAAATTTTGTTTATCTGAAACTTCTTCTAGGTGTTGGGATTTCATTTTCTGTCAGTGTATAAAAGCACTTGTTAGGTAAAAGTAAAACATAAAAGGAATTACACTAATTGTTTAAAGCTCTGTTATGAGCCTGAAATAAAAGATATAAAGGTGCGTTGGTGATAAACTGTATAACACAAAATGATAAGTAGATGTAATTTATTGCTGGGATGAGTAGCTCAAACGGTTAGGGCGCTGGCCTTCTGACCCCAACTTGGCAGGTTCGATCCTGGCTCAGTCCAGTGGTATTTGAAGGTGCTCAAATAAGACAGCCTCGTGTTGGTAGATTTACTGGCACGTAAAAGAACTCCTGCGGGACTAAATTCTGGCACCTCGGCATCTCCGAAAACCGTAAAAGAGTAGTTAGTGGGACGTAAAACAAATAACATTAAAAATTTTAAAAAAATATTTTATTGTAATTTATTATGAGTATCATCATCAGTTTTTATGCTTCTTTTAATCCTGCAACCGGTAACTATGTCACCCCCAACTGCTAAGCATTTCTGGGAGTTTTGCAAGCAACTTTTCATAAAATCACACAAAAGAAAATTGTTGACTATTAAGTAAGTATTACCTGTCATGTTATTCAGAAAAATGTAGTAAGAAATTGTTCTCACCAATTTAGTGTCTTAAGGGTGTATTGATGAAATATTCCACACAAAAGAAAAATGTTTAAATAGTCCTTGAAGTTCTAGGCAACAGAGGGGTAACAAAAAATAGCTCTATCACTGTTATATTATATACAAAATGTACACCATTTTATGCTGATCAAGAAGATATACACTTTTCACTGTCTTCAACTGGTGTAAAGGTAAGAAAAATAGAAGAACACTGAATAATATAATACATGCACATCACTCCAAAACACAGACTGCTTAGTTGGACTCATCCTTGGCATCTTCAAGGTGGCTTCTCTTTCTTCCTGCCCTCATGGGTCTCCAGTTATGTTCTGATTTATGGTAGCAGTATTGATGTGCACCACAGTTACATCCTGGGCACCAGAAGTGGCTGCGTGATATTTTTCTATAATTGAACAGACAGGGAACAAGCGCAGTTTCTTTCCTGGAAAGTATACCAGCTGTCAGAATCATCATTTCCTTCTTCCAGAACAACACCACTACCTTCTTCGCCTTGTAATTCTAACAGACACTCACGAATTTCACTGCTTCATAATAATTCACTCATTTTAGTTGCAAATACCACGGGAAAATGTGCTTGACAATGAAAGCAAACAAAATGACTGCCTGCAATATGTTCTTTTTCTGCGTGTATGCTAACCTTCTCCATGACTCTAAATTACCTTAAAAACAAATACAATGAGAAGAAGGCTTCCACCTAATCAATACTTCTCATTGTATATATACTTTTTTTTTTTTTTTTTTTTTCAGTTATAAAACTTAACTTATAACTGTTTGGTTCTACAGTCTGTCAAAACGAATTAATGAATAAATAAATTTATAAAATACCTGAAAAATAAAACATAATAACAGATTATACCTGAAAAAGAGACAAATTATTTAAAATAGAATGACATGTTTTGTTCTTGAAAGATCATAATTAAATTCTATCAAATTACACACTTTGTGTAAATATCTTATGAACTGATTAGCATTATTGAGACATGTAAATTCCTAACAGTTACAAATTACCTGAGTTGAAACTGAAAAGAAATGGCTTCCACTGTAACAAATTATAAAAATGAACTAATCAGAGTTCCGAGTAAACATCACAGGAGACAAATCTCCTAAAATGTTTGCATTTAGGTGCAGAAATATTACCCCAGTCATTCAGTTTGTCATTTCTTCAACTAAAGTAAAGTAAATTTGTGTCCTCATCCCGAGGGGGTGCAGCTCTTTTCAGGCACACCCCCACTGGAGGTGAGCTGCATGTACCATTTCAACCACATATCAGCCCTCCTGCTATTCTTAAATTTCTGGCAGTACCGGGAATCGAATCCGGGCCTCCGAGGACGGCAGCTAATAACACTAACCATTACGCTACGGAGGCGGACATTTCTTCAACTTGTAATAGCTAAATAAAATGGTTCGTGCATAAAAATGTTGTAATATCGTATTTGTTTCCAATAGTCCATTCCAGCATTGTTTTCACATTCCATAACGGAAGCCTATAGGAAAAAATGTAAACACAATAGAGAATGAACTCGCTGGCACATTGGGGCAGTGGTCTACACAAGCAGGAAAAAGATAGATAGCTACTTCTCCACTACTGCAGGGTAGAAGGGAAAGGTGGCCATAGTGGGGAAGTGTGCAAACCAACAACAGCTGATTTGCATGCATGCAAGATTCTTGCCCACTTATTATCTAGGATAATGTATTGGATGCTGTGGACCAGTTGCGTGGCTAATGTAATCTCTCATTCTCATGCCTTGCAACTTCTGGTTGTGGAATCACATTAAGGAAATTCTGAACTCTCAACAGCACACCATCTGTGGAAAGCCATTGTGGCTACTGCAAGTACAATATGAGAAAATTTTGTACACCTACCAGAAAACACACTATTTATGATGCAGGTACTCTAAAGTGTTGTGAATGCAATGAGGGAACACTTGTAATACCTGCTATGAATGTACAAGATTTCACTACCTAGGTCAATAAGGAAACTACAACATAATGTTAGTCCCTGTCAATCTTAAGATAATTTAAAAGGAACTGTCCTTGTTAAATGTTTTGTGATGACTTGGATGTTCAACTCTGTTGTATGCAGTTATGAATTATCTTGGATATTCTCTTCCTTATTAAATATTATAAGTTAATTCTTTCCTTTTCTTCCTTTTAGGCAAAGATATATTTATTACTCTTAATCTGAAACTACCTCGGAGTAGTCTTATGTATGTTGAAGCAAAATTGAATGTGACATTGCCGTCTTTTCATCCAATGGTAATAGAACTCCAACTACATGAGAAAACACCAAATGAATACAACGTGAGTATCTGTTTATTAATTCTCAAAATATGATACATCTTTAATGTTGCTTCCAGATAATTAGACAAATCGTGGTATTCAGAAGCCTTATTAGGAATTTGAATCATTCTAAGATGTGTTATGTAGAGTTTCCCTGATTTTTTTAACAAAGCTCTAACTCAGATTTTCAGTGACAAGGGGTTAGGAAATGGCTAGTACAGGGAAGGAAGTGACCTTGGCCTTTAAGGTACAGTATCAACATTTGCCAGGCTTGACAGTGGCAAGCCATAGAAAAGTATCTTCAGGGCTGTTGATGGTGGGGTTCAAACCCACCATCTCCTGAATGCACGCTTACAGCTATGCAGCACGTACCATGTTGCCAACATGCTCAGTGTTTTATGTTGTCATGTACTATCCATTTATGTAGATCATGAATGGGACTGGTGGGCCTGCATTTTACCTTTTAACAAAGGTTATAAGACTCCCACTGATGATGGTAATAATAATAATAATAATAATAATAATAATAATAATAATAATAATAATAATAATAATAATAATAATAATAATAATAAAATTATTTTGTTTGGCTATTACAGCCAGATGTAGCCCTTGTAAGGCAGACCCTCCTATAGAGTGAGCGGTGTCTGCTGCATATGGGAAACTGCATGTTATTGTGATGTACGATACTTTATGTGTTGTATATGAGTTGTAAGAATATTGAAAACAACATAAACGCCCAGTCCCTGCGCCAAGGGACTTAACCACTACTCAGCCAGAAATTGAACCTATGGTTGAAGGCCAGGATACTTGCCAATCAGCCATGGAGTTGGACACTCATACAATGAACAATGTCCAGACTCTGTTGATCATAGTAATTTGGGAGAATGAAAATTCACAAGTTCCCTGTATTTACTTTGTACAGAGGATATGCTTTACATAATTATACTGATGTGCAAGTGTTACTTGAACTATAGTTTTTCTTTATGTATACTTCAGAGGTAGCTCAAGCCTTCTTAACATCAATAAAATACAATATTATGTACCTGTGTACTGGTAATCACGATGTCTGTGTCGTTTGTCTCCAACTCATGAAGTAATTGCTTGAAATATTCAGAATTCTTGATGGAAACATCTGTATGCCCATGGTGATAGTGTAGTAGCTTGGCTAGGCTGTAAGTTGTAGAGTCAATTGCACTGATGGTGGGAAGTAGTGAAATGCTGGGTTTGCAGATCTTGGGAAGAAAATAAAGATGTGACAGTTAAGCTTTGGTGTGAGTCAATCATTCAGCTGTATCTCCTCTGTGTGACCTCCATCTGCTTTTTAGTCTGCCAAAGTACACAAGAAGATAGCTCATGCTTCAGCTGTTTGTAATTGCTAAGGTATAGCTGTTTATGTATTTTATTCTTGTAAACCATAGTGTTCAAAAATACAGCAATGTTGCATTTTATGTAGCAACAGAGGAACTGAATCCTCAAAAGGTTGTTCTTTCTCTCTGTGGGATGTTGCTGTTGGAGGGTCAATGTTTGTAATTTTCTGCACACTTGTAGAATGTTTACTGCAATTAGCCAGAGCTTTTAAGAGTGTATTTTTCAATACTCCTTTTTTGCATATTTATGGTCTGGATAAATATATTCAGTATTATGAAATGTATATGTTACACATTGGAGTTTGAACCTGAATATATGTAATGTCAGTTATTTTCCTATAATTATAAAACTACAGTGACCACTGTTAAAATGTCCTATGTGGAAAGGTACCATACATGGCTACAAATAAGCAAAGGTAGAAAAGTTATGGAATGCCAAACAAGGATAGATATTTCTAATATAACAGTTTCCAGTCTGAATTTGACTTTGACCTCGTTTCAGATTAATGTCATTTAAAAATTTATAAATTTGAGAATCCTCTGTCAATAGACACAATAACACATCAGTGCGTATGATGCAGTACCTTAAGTCAGATAATGTCAGTTTTTGTTTGCTTTATATTTTGTTAGTATGTAGTATATTTTCTTTAAAACCAGAAGAAGAATTGAACATTTGCAGTAAGTTTATAGTTATTAGACAGAATTTACTGAATTTCTAGAAAATTAATTTCAAACTTTGGTATTCTGATGCAACACTATAGTTAATACTAGCAGATGTACCCATGCTTCGCTACAGAATTCTGCATTAGAATTCTAGGTTAGGTAGTGTACACATTGTGAGCAAGATTGTATGAAATTGTATAGCTCTTAACGTTACCCTAGAAACGCGACGGGGAAGTCACCAAACATCTTTTCTCATATGAAGACTGTTAGGGTTAATTTTATGTTTTTAGCGTTTATGTTTACGAAAATTGATAATATCTGTAGACAGATGAGATAATGCAGAAAATCCAAGTTATAAGTCTGTGTATGTCTAGAAGCCAAAGCACTGAACCCAAGGTCACGCGCAACTGAAAACACCAGCCAAGTTTTTCGTAGAACATATACAGTACTCGCAAGTTCAACCACCAGATGACATAGGGGGAAAAAAAGGAGGCATAGCAATCAGAATAAATTCCAAGGGTCAGCAGAATAGTGCAGAGATTATTTTCTGGACCTTTACCCAGGAGGTATACCATGGTAAGTGCATAAAAGAAAAAGGGGAGGGGAAGCAGGGATAGCAAAAACAGCCCAAACAACGAGGTTTAAATCACAAAATGTATTACAAGGCCACCAGAAAGAAACATTTTTACAATCAAGAACACCTTTGATAAATATGAAACAAAAATAACAGTAATTACAAAGTTTAGGTGCGTAAGCAAGTATTCGAAAGTTTACATGGAACTCCACAAGGGAAAGTAGATTTTGCGATTGTAACAAGAATCCTCTAAATTATGTTGGCAATAGAGAAAGAATTTAAAAGGACGATGATCAGACTATGAGTAGACCTAATTATAACCCTATTAACAAGTCATAATATGTACATCTGGGGAAACGCATTATGGAATGACTGGAAATAGCATATCTTATGGACAATACCAAAGGGATCTAACAACAATATTTTTACATTAAAAGAGAAAAAGCACCATAATTATACACCATGTGAGAAAAAGTTAACAAAGATTATAGGCCACTATTACAATTAAGAACGACGTAAAATTTGTGAAAATAGAAAGGAATTCAACGGAACAGAAAAAAATATGCAAGGAGAGGGAAAAGAATGCAGGATTAAAGGGAATGGTGAGGGTGAGAGAGGGTAAAAAACTAGGCTGCTGTGTCTATTTCCGTATTAATAAAATCCCACACACACAGGGCGTACACAAAGTTCCGTGTCAATGGTAGAGTTCGCCGAAGCACAAGTCCTTTTGCACAAGATCCAGACCAAGTCTGAAGAATTTGTTTAACAAGCGACATGAAGTGCCCAGAATGGGCAAAGTTCAAAAAAAAGAAAAATATGTATGCTAAGGCCTGAAGGGCTAAGGAGTGAAGAAAATCGAAAGTATTAAGATATCATAAATTACAAATCTGCTCACCCTGCACAAAGATGATATGATGTGACGTAAAATAGAATGTTTAAAATCGCCACGGGCCAGCCGTGCGTAATAGTTCCTGCTCCCACGCTTTTCATGCACAATGAATACCTGACCGCCGAAGGAAAGGCAGCGGCGAGTTATATAGCGGAGCAAAGCGTAGTCTGGAATATACGAGAAACAGGTGATGTAATCAAGAGCCGGCGAGGAAGACAAGACAGCATGCAGTCGCTGGTGAGGCGGGTGAGCAGACGGAGCAGTAGTAAGTTCAGTAGGAATGTTTGCGGCAGCACGACGGCGAAGTATGCAGAAGGTAAGAAGAACATAGTAGCCATGATTTAGGGAGCACGTTACAAGACTGAGTTAAAGAATTTTCACTGTAATGGTAGACCCGCTTGCATACCATCAGTAACAATCAGGTTGGGGAGCTTTCATTTAATGGTAGACACTCTCCACCTGCCTTTTTACATCCTCAGAAAGACTGTCTTAGTGGTTTTCCCAACTGAAATGGACATACATAACAATGATGTCAGTAGGAATAGCACAATTAAAAGCAATGCTTTCATAAGAAACACTCGATCAAATGAAAAACCACTCATTTTCTTACTTTTTTAGAACAGTACTACGCTGCCGATATAACAGTCCAAAGTTTCAGAGCTGGAATGACCAAGCCGTGTGCCATGAACGCTCTTCGTCCATTTTCGGCGGGGAGGAGTTCTAATAGTTATGACTCCCAGGGCAAAAGCTATGCCCCTTTACTAATCTGTTTCTTAGGAGTACCCCGATGAGTCAGAAAGTATCAATTCACAACACTGGCAACGGAAAAATCTATCTGACTTGGAGGCAAATTTTTCCTCCAAACCAGAGGAGAAACACCCTCTTCACTGCAAATTTGGGATAAATTGAATGTGGAATTTAATACAATTGAAGAGGAAGAAGCTTTCCTTAAGAAACAGCTCATTTCGGGGTTGGATTTTGAGTTATTTAGTGAATTGTGGTGCTATAATTTGAAATAGCCCTAATTGTTATTCTAGACCAGGCCATACTACTACTACTACTACTTCTACTACTACTGCTGCTGCTGCTGCTGCTGCTGCTGCCGGGCTGAGTGGCTCAGACGGTTAAGGCGCTGGCCTTCTGACCCCAACTTGCCAGGTTCGATCCTGGCTCAGTCCGGTGGTATTTGAAGGTGCTCAAATACGTCAGCCTCATGTCGGTAGATTTACTGGCACGTAAAAGAACTCCTGCGGGACTAAATTCTGGCACCTCGGCATCTCCGAAAACCGTAAAAGATTAGTTAGTGGGACGTAAAACAAATAACATTATTACTACTACTACTACTACTACTACTACTACAACTACTACTACTACTACTACTGAGTGAGCCTCTGCCTTAAGTATGCCCACTGCTCATTTGAAACAGCGCATCAGAGTAGGGATCGGATAGCTAGAATACTATGATGAACCAGTGTGTTACATACCAGCAATATCACAAAATGTATGAACCAGAGGAATGGCATGCTAAAGAAGAAAGTTTTCTAACTCCCCAGCTATTTCCCACCTATATACAGTCAGGCTGTTATACTCGGTACGTAGCAGTAATCCCATCTATCGGAGTTGAGAGGCAGCTTAAGAGACAAACAACATCACAACAAATAATGGTCAATGTAATGTTATTTTTGATCAATGTTATGCGCTTCCGATATTGTAGGCCTTCACATTTAGTTTTCTTCCAACTCTGAAATACCTCTCTTATCATAGTCGGTACGGTAAAACTGAATAAAACCCAAATGACTGGAAATTGTATTCTCTATAACTTTTGTTATGAATTTTACTTCCATAGGAGCAATAATACAGGTATTTAAAAATTATATTTTAAGCGCCTTCCCCTAAACTACAGTTTCATCCAGGATGAATAAAATTGTTTATAGCTTAGACTGTAGTTTCTTATTCCCTGACTCTATATACCGATTTTCAATAAATTCTGTTAACACATTTTCTCGTGGCTCGGCGTTGATATGGACTTAGCAACAAAAATACAAATTCATGAATATCTGTGTTGTCATAGCCGGTACGGTAAAAATGTATAAGACATTAATGCTCGGAAATTTAATTCTATATAACTTTGGTTATGTAGAATTTATTGATACGACCATTAATAATATAAATATTTGAAAATTAAATTTTAGGCCTTCCACTAAACTACCATTTCACTCAGTGTGAATTAAATTATTTATAGCCTAGATTATAGTGGCTCATTCTGCGACTTTGCATACCAATTTTTAATGAGATAGGACCACTAATAATGTAAATATATAAGAATTAAATTTTAGGCCTTCCCCTAAATTACCATTTCACTCAGCGTGAATAAAAATATTTATAGCCTAGATTGTAGCGACTTATTCCTCGACTTTGTATACCAATTTTTATTAAGATAGGACCACTAATAACATAAATATTTGAAAATTAAATTTTAGGCCTTCCCCTAAACTACCATTTCAATCAGCGTGAATAAAATTATTTATGGCCTAGATTGTAGCGACTTATTTCCCGACTTTTCATATCAATTTTCATTAAATTCTCTCTAGCCGTTTTCTAGTGATTCGGGTACATACAGATAGACAGACAGACAGAAATTACAGAAAAGTAAAAAGTGCATTTCCTTGTTACTGTGGTCATGACCGATACAGAAATACAATTCTTTTGAAATTCTGAGCAATGTACAGATGAAACTCTTATTATATATATATATAGATAGATAGACAGATTGATCTAAGGCTATTTGACCATTTTGTTGGGTAGAAGGATACCAGTATGAGCTATTAAAATAATTAAATTATTCATAATATTTCAAGCATTTGGTTTTATTAAGCAGAAAATCAAAAGGTATAGCACCTTTGCTGAATGGTCATCATCCTGACCTCTGATTCAGAAGGCCCTGGATTTGATTCCCTGCCAGGTCGAGGATTTTAACTGTGTGTTGTTAATTTTAGCTTGATACTTGTGATTTTCTTAATATACACCTTTGTCTACATACAACACATCACACTACAAAAAACCACAGACACGCAGTAATGAATACATCCCTCCGCACATCCGTAAAACTGGGGCCCAATAAATGGTTGGAGGGGGAGGGAAGACAAGAAGATGATTCACAGGGAAATAGATACATATAAAAATTAAGAAAAATGGAACAAAAATGTTTGACTACATTAAAAATCTGATTCACTTCAGTCTTTACATATAAGAGAAATTATGTTTTGTAATGTATTAAGAAAATAATAATAATAATAATAATAATAATAATAATAATAATAATAATAATAATAATAATAATAATAATATATGATTGCCAGGCTGAGTGGCTCAGATGTTTATGATGCTGGTTTTCTGAGCCCAAGGGTTTGATTATAGCTCAGTCCAACGGTATTTGAAAGGGCTCAAATACGTTAGGCCTGTGTTGCTAGATTTACTGGCATGCTAAAGAACTTGTGCAGGACAAAATTCTGGCATCTTGGCTTCTCCAGAAACCACAAAATTAATTAGTAGGACGTAAAACCAATACTATTATTGTTCTTGTTGCTGCTGCTGTTATTGTTGTTATTATAATTATTAATGTAGGATATTGAATAAAAACAGCTTGAGAATTGTTTCATATCAATAAATTAAAATTCACATACGTTACTGAGCCTAAATTGTACACTGTAGCAAAAAAAATACATAATATTTTATCATTGCTGTCTGCGTCGAGTGTATGTAACGTTATGTTCTTGTCCCCAGAATCAGATCACTATCATAATAAAAACATGATGAAATGTAATCAATAATCATTATAATCATGCTGATTGTTGTAAGGAATATTATAATCACAAATGTCTATGAAACACCATTCTCTCTCTCTCCTTATATCTGCCAACTGTAGCTTTAACCCTTAGTCAGGCATGAACTGAAACAGGGGATGCCCCTGCCTAAAGTGGTGTGACAAGTCTCCCTCACAGTTGGTGAAGGAGCTTTAGTTAAAATAAACAGTCAGTAAAATACACACTCTAGATAACAAAATCTTATATTTCAGCATAACATAGGATATTTAATGTTTTAATACAAGATGATTTGGCAGAGACTTCATAAAAGCAACCCTACTGTAAGTCACTAATATTAAATTTCCATTGCAGCTTAAGTTATACGTTTGTTAATGTGCATGATTTGCATCAAGGGGCTTTTTGGAGATTTTCTAGTACACTGACAGGGCTGTTTATGGTACCATCATGTAGTTTAAAGATCAGACTAGCAGTTGGTGCTGAAATCTAAATATCAAAATCAATACTCATCCTCATTGTGTCATCCTATTAAAAATTTTGCCACGTGACTTATAGTGGGGTTTTGTGGTGAACGTCACAAATATTTTCTCAAATCAAAATTGTGGTGTGTTAATAATTCTGAAGACCATTTCTGAGTCCATGGAGTATCGGAAATCTGTTATTACATTTTCTCATTGCTGCAGAAGTAATGAACTGTTCTGTATTTACATTGCTCTTCAATAATCACCCAATGATCAATATCATCTTTACTAATGCTTACAGTTTCTAAAGGTAAGATCACAAAGAGAGAGAGAGAGAGAGAGAGGGGGGGGGGGGGGAGAGAGAGAGAGAGAGAGATGTAAAATATTGCTAATCCTAATTATGTATCTGTTTCACAGATAGATATCTCAGCAGTCTGGTTTAGTGGACACAATTTGACAGCTAGAGGCCTCTATCAAGACAGAAGTACTTCAAAGCAAACAAGTCACAGCCTGAAGCTACTTATTAAATCGCCTTCATTCCAAGAAATTGCATTCTTGGGCAAATATATTCAAGATGAAGAAGAACTAAAATTGGACCTCCAGGTATGTTGTTGTTGTTATTATCATCATCATCATCATCATCATCATCATCATCATCATCATCATCATCATCATCATCATCATCATTATTATTATATTATTATTATTATTATTATTATTATTATTATTATTATTATTATTATTATTATTATTATTATTATTACAGTCGAACCTCCCTTCTGCGGACACCATCGGTTCCGAGGAAAAATGTTTGTTACGAGAGGTGTCCGCTAAAACAAGTTGTAAAATTAATTGAACATTTTAACGGCAAAGGACATCCTCCTTAAATATAAGCATAGGCCTACATATCTTTATATTTATTATTCTAAGTCATTTCTGTGTTAGTATTTCATAGAGAGTTATTATAAGTGATTTTACATCATTTACAAACATTACAGCTTCGTGAAGTAATCGTGAAGCTTCGTCTGTGTAAATTTAGCACATGTTTTCTTAACTGCGGTATTCTCCAAAACGGAATAAAGTCTGTTAAATGGTTCCATAGTGTTCTATTTTCCTCCCACTCCTTTAAAATTTCAGTTCTATTCTTCACAATAGTGTTTATTTGAGTTTTCCCGCAGTTGAATTTTTCAGCAAGCTTTCTCACTGAAAGTCCCTCGTCACTTTCTATAATCACATTTCTTCTTGCCTCGAGATCTAAACACGATCGTCCCTTGTTACTCATGTTTAACAGACAACTCAAATGCTACGGTATTTCTGTCTCACTAATTAGCGCCTGTACTCTCTTTTCCTTCTCAAGTTGACTACCTGAGCTCGACCTTATCAGCGACAATCCGAGTTATGAATAGAATGATGCAAGAAGGGACGAAAATCCCCAGGTAACTTGTGAGTGAACAGTCTCTGGCAGCATTTCTGGGCAATTAGAATTCTCAGAATAGGCCTATACACCACTATAGGTAGAACTGCATTCCAATGTACACTCTCTCCCCTCGCACTCGAAATAGTACAAACATTCAAAAGGGATTTCCTTATGTCTGAATAATGGTTTTAAAAGAAAGGTTGACATGTGGTCCGGTGTAATAAATTGTCCTGCAATGCATAAAGTGTCCGCTTAAGTCAAGTGGACGGGACAAATGGCGAAGTCCGCTGTCCGGAGTTCGAGGTGTCCGCTTAAATGAGGCCAATTTAACACTTGTCTTATGTAAAATAAAATCGGTTCCGAGGAAAATTGTTCATATAGGGAGGTGTCTGCTGAATAAGGGTGTCCGTTAGGGCAGGTTCGACTGTATGATTATTATTATTATTATTATTATTATTATTATTATTATTATTATTATTATTATTATTATTATTATTATTATTCACTCACAGTCAAGTAATAACCATTCTGTTCTTTGCAATATAGCAACCACCTTCAGTACATTACAGGTGATATATGACATCCTGTTACTTATTGAAAAAAGTTTATTTTGATCACTTGGTTTTTGGCTGAAAATTTTTATACAGGATGTATTCATACATATGATTACTTTCAATTCAGTAATGAATTACATTAATACGATTTTCAGACTTGTAATCATCTCTTGTTGTAATGATTGCTGGAGGGTGTATCCGACATACCTGGTTATGTTGCTGCTTTTTATCTGAGTCTGATTATGAGTGAGAATATTTAGTTAGGAGTTGCAGCCTGTTTCATGAAATACTCTCATTGATGAAAAGAATGTTTTCAGAAAGAATGGTGGAAATGAAATTTAAACTGCATTTGTTGAAAAGTCATATGATATTATTGCAATAATTACAGTATCAGATCAAATGAACTACGAAGTTGGCAGTTCAGGCATACTGCTGGTCTCATGTCAGTAGGATGTAGCACTATGTATGGCCTGGATACATGTACCAGTTTGGTTCGGAAGGGAGTCTTACTACCACTGTATCCTCTCCGAAGGCAAGTCTCGCTTGATCTACCTGGCCCTCAATATCCTGAAGATCAGCTGAGTCGGAGTTGATGTCCAAGGTGATCCCACACATGTTCTATTGGGGATGAATCAGGAGACCTTGCTGACTTTGGGAATGCCTCCACATGATGCAGGCTGTCCATATGCAGTTGTAACATGTGAATGAGTATTGTCTTATTTAAAGACAGTAGCAAGGTGTTTTCTCATGAGAGAAAAGACTTGAGAATGCAGGATGTCGCTCACATATTGCTGTGCTTTTGGAAAAATGCCACAGGCAGTTTAGATGAGCTTAATCAATACGGACCAATCGAGGACCAGAAATGGTCAGTTTTTGTTGATTTATTTCTGTGCTGTCGGTATCCCATGAATCACTACCAGAAGAAGTACCGTATGACTCCCCACAGTGTGATACCTGGAGTAATGCCTGTGTGTCTCTCCATAACATTGACTGGACGTGTTTTCTCTTCTCATTGCTATCATACTCGCACAAAATAGTCATCGATGGTAGTGTAGAACCAAGGCTAATTGCTGAACATGATATGGTGCCACTCCTTATCAGTTCATGTCTATCACTTACAGCACCATTTCAGATGCAGCCCTCTCTGCTCTGGTGTTAGCAGCAGCTTACACATGGGAAGGTTGACCTGCAGTTTGGCTGATCTCAGTCATCGAGACATGCTGCAAGATGACACAAGATGTTGTTGGGAGTTCAGTAATAACTGTGGCTGGTGAAAATATGGAACAGTGTAATACTTGATGTGGAATACAGAGATCCTCCCTTGACATAGTCTATCTGAACCTTCACTATGTGTGGGTGCACTCGTACACCCATTGGTTCTAACATGAAGTAACTGTGACATCTGAACATCCCTCGGGCCTTGATATTGCAAAATGTGACCACTCAGGCTCATGAAGACCCTCAGTGCTGGTAACGCTGTCTAATGATCTGTGTTCAATGACCTTCCGTCACTGTTTTGAATGATTGACACTTCATGCATGCCTGATGGCACTGTAGCTATACTGGAAACAATTTTCTTTAAAATTTCAATTTGGTTAATATGACATTTTTCAGTCTGTTGAAACTAAAAAGTAATCCCAGGTTATTAAAACCAGAAAATACCTTAAAAAGAAGAAATTTTTTATAACAAAATATACCTGAAAAAGATAACATTTAATTAACAACAAAATGACTTGTTTCATTCTTGAAAGCAGATCTTCAGAAATCATTTATTTTTTAATAAGAATTTATGAATATGAACAGTTATATTCTGTTATTAAAATTCCATTTACAACATCTTAATAAATGTGGAAATGTTTGAACTTACCTCAGTGATGCACACTACTCCTTGTTGTACTTCTTCTTTCCTAAGTTGTCCAGGGTAGATCCCCTCACGTGGTCTCTGGCATCATGCCAGCTCACCAATCTACTAGTAACTTTCTGTTACATGATACTCCAGTGAGGTTGTCAGTTTTCACGGAGATGTACTTATAGTATATTTGTTTTTGTTCACATTTTTCAGGTATAAATTCTGTTATTGTAGATAGCAGGTAGGGGCCCACTTCGGAGGCAACCCTGCCCAGAGAGTGGCTCCCCTACCTATGTCACTCCCAGAGCACACTGACCCTGTGTGTAGCATCTGGTAAGGGTCCCAGCTCAGGGTTGCGAGCGAAGACCTCAACGGAATCTACAGCGAAGAAGATGGGCTTCGGAACAGTGGAGATTGCGGAAGGGACAGCCCAGTACTCGGGGATTAGTATTAGTATACTATTCATCAGCAGCGTCTTGTTTCCCTTGTTAGGGGCAGCTGCAAGTGCATCTGTTCCCCGTGTAAGGGGCGGCCTGAATAATTGCTGGCAGTAGCTCTTAAACGCCTTTGGGAAGGGTGACCCCATCATAACAATAGCCTAAAATGATTGGTGGTAATTATCAGCCTAGGAAAGGGTTAGGGCGTACCTTGCTAAAAGCGACACACAGTTCTTGTGCTGGGGGAGCTGTGATAAGTGGGCCACCAGTGGTTAATATTGTGAAGGTAGGAATAATAAATATTATGACCCTGATGGGAAAATTACAGGCATTGATTGATTTTATGGTGAAAGATAATGTTACATTGATGGGACTGAGTGACATCAAGTGGAGGGGAAAGGGAGTAAAGAGGATGAGTAAAGGGTACACCCTATACTGGGATAAAGGAGGTGAGGCAAGAATGGAGTAGGAGTGATTGTTAACAAAATCCTCGATGAAAACGTAGATGAAAATGTTAGTGATAGAATAGTCAGAATACAACTGAGGACGGAAGAAGTAGTAAAAGATTTCATCCAATTTTACACACACCCAAACTGAAAACAGTGAGGAAAATATAGAGGAATTCTAAGAGACACTCGAGAAAGTAATCACCAACGTGGAAGTGATAGTCATGGGAGACCCCAATGCACAGGTTGGAAATGACAGAATGACATTTGGATATGGAGAAAGAAATAGTGAGGGAGATAAGTTGATTGATTTTTGTGAGAGAAATGGAATGATTATGTGTAGCACTTGGATTAGAAAGAAGAATAGTAGAAAGATCACTAGGTATGGCTGGGATGAAAGGACAAAAACAATTATTGATTATTTTTTGGTTGAGAAAATAAATCGTAAACTGTTAATGGATGTAACATTGATTGATTTGATGGAGACCACAGAGTAGTGGTAGCAAAATTGAAAATAGGTAAAATTGTGAGAGTAAAAGAAATAAGAAAATAAAAGTATGGAAATTAAAAGATAAAAGAACTCAGGAGAAATTTCAGGAGGAATTAAAACAGCACATCCCTATATCAGAAATAGGTCTTAGGATGTGTCCTATCATTTTTTTTAAATTTAGCCAAATCGATCTCCTCTCACGTATTTGATTCACAATATTAGTGAGAATACTGTTGTATGGGTTGATAAAAAATAAGAGGAAAGAAAAAATCTACACAAAACAAGTGAAGGAAGAAAGTGGAAATGCAATAACAGACCCAGGGGAGATAAGGAATAGGTGGAAAGACTATTTTGATAAACTCCTCAATGTGAGAAATGATGCAGAAGAGAGTGTAGAGTTGAAGTATGATCCAAAAATGGAGAGTTATATTGCAATGGCAGAGGTGAAAATAGCTGTTAAACAAATGAAAACAGGAAAAGCAGCAGGGATGGATGAAATATGTGTGGAAATGATAAAGTCAGCAGGCCCTACTGGTCTACATTGGTTATATAGGCTGCTAAGTTGTATATGGAGGAAAAAGCAAGTACGGTACCTGATGTTTGGTGTAAAAGTTTAATAATACCAGTATTTAAGAAAGGTCACAGGAAAGTATGTGACAGTTATTGAGGAATTACACTGTTGTCACAAGTAGCCAAAATATTTGATGAGAGGAAGGGTGGAAAGAAATATGGAAGAGCAGTATGGGTTTGGACAGGGCAGGTCAATGATAGGTCCTATATTTACCATTAGATTACTGATGGAAAAACAGAGGGAATGTGGAAAAGATCTGGTGATGGTATTTCTTAATCTAGAGAAGCCATATGGTAGTGTTAATAGAGAAAAGGTGTGGGAAATCCTGCAAAGAAAAGGATGTGGAATGCAATGAAGGGAACTAGTGAAAGCAATGTGAAAGGTCCATGAAGAGCAACATCGGAGAGAGATGACCTCTACAAATTCAAGTTCAAATTGAGAACTAGTGTTAGATTTAATGGCCCATCCAGAAATGAAAGTGGACTAAGGCAGGGAAGTGTATTGTCTCCACGTATGTTTATAATGGTTATGGATGTAAGTTTAAAGGAAACAAAGGCAAAATATGGAGGGGATATGAAAATATTATTTGCAGATGACATAGTGACCTGGGGAGTCCACAATACAGAAGTGCAAATCCAACTAGAGGCTTTAAGTGCAATATTGAGAAATGTATTGATTGCATGGACCATTAAACCTAACACTAGTTCTTAATTTAAACTGTATCAATATGGATATGATGAAGTTCGTAAATCGTAACAACTTCAAGTTCTCCGCAACCTTCACACCACCGCCATTGAAGCACAAAATCGTCTCCACAAAGTTCGAGGGGTCAATGTTAGTGAGAGGACTATTCGAAGAAGACTGGAAGAAGCCAATATTAAGTCCAAAAGACCTGCTACAGTCCGGAACTCACCAGAGAGCATCGTACAGCTCGACTACGTTTCACAAAGGAACATCTTGGCTGGACAGTACAACAATGGGATCAAGTGTAGTTCACCAATGAGTCGTGATTTGGCCTCCGATCACTTGACGGAAGAGAGAGAGCCTAGAGAAGGCCAGGGGAAAGGTATTCCCCTTGCACATTCTCATTCAGGGTGCCTTTTAAGAGTGGTTCCATGATGGTGTGGGCAGGAATTAATACAGCTGCAAGGAGGGATTTGGTCTTCGTGGAGAATGGGAGCCTTACCACACATCAGTATATGCAGGAAATCCTTCTGGAGCATGTTGTGCCTTTCACTCAATTTATTGGTGATGATTTTACATTAATGCACGACATTGCACACCCACATGTTGCGAGAATTTTGCAAAAGTTCTTGGATGAAACAGGGAATTGTGCTATGGCTTGGCCTGCTCGAAGCCTTGATTTTAATCGTATTGAGCACATTTGGGACCAGCTGGGGAGAAGAGCCCGTCCGCACTATTCAGAGACCCTACAGGACCTACAGAATGCCCTCCTGGAAGAATGGGAGCAGATTCCTCAACAGGACATTACTGGATTAATCAGGAGGATGCCTGAAAGGTTGAGTGCCATCATTGGTGCAAGAGGTGGCAATACACGCTTTTGAAGATGCGAACAGGGGTCCCTGAGATCATCTCCAAGGTCTGTGAAGTGTACATAACATCAAAACAGAGGTACATTACTTTTATGTGCTTACTCAATATTTCCTTGAAATGTGCATCTCTGGCTTAATTTGTTCAATTTGTTTATAATCGTCTTTCCATTGTTAGACACTTAGATAGGACCATACCCCAATATTCTATCATCAGATAGTGGATTAGTTTCATAAAAGTGTCATAAATTTAAAATAAATTTCAGTTTTGAAAGAAATTTAAATGTTGCGTTTTTCGAGCCACTTATTGTATAAGAATTGTTCCAGTTTTGTCCAGACTCCAGTGGGGAGAACAGATTAGTTTAGAAATGACAGTGGACTCAAACAGGGAAGTGTATTGTCTCCACTTATGTTTACTATGCTTATGGATGAAATTCTAAAGGAAACAAAGGCGAAATATGGAAGGGATATGAAAATATTGTTTGCAGATGACATAGTGATCGGGGGAGTCAACAATACGGAAGTGCAAATCCAACTAGAGGCTTTAAGTGGCAGTGTTGAGAAGTATGGTATGAAAATCAGTGTGGAGAAGAGAAAATCATTGGTGATGACAAGAGGAGGAAGAGAAGAAAAAGGAATCATTAGTATCAGGGGACAAAACCTTGAAGTTGTTGAATACTTCAAATATTTGAGAAGTGAAATAATGCAAGATGCAAGGTTGGATAAGGAGATCATCAGAAGGGTATCAGAAGAAGTACGTTCTACCAGACTGTAAGGAACCTGGTGTGGACAGAGAAGTTCCTATGAAATGTAAAGAGATAATGTATAAGATATACTATAGCCCCGTATTAATGTACTGGTATGCATCAGAGACTTGGATTTTGACAGCAAGAAATGAGAGTAAAATTCAGGCCACTGAATAGTATGACAGGGAAGACAGGGAGAGACAGAGTAAGAAATGCTGAGGTCAGAAAAGAGATAGGGGTAGAAAAACTGAGTGATAGGATGGAGAAGAATAAATTGAGATGGTTTGAACATGTTATGAGGGTGAAGGAGGGAAGGATACCTAAACAAGTGCTGGAGGCTAACATAGAAGGAAAGAGGGCAAGAGGGAGGCCCAGACCAAGATGGATGGACTCTGTCAAGAACAGTGTAAGAAAATGAAGACTGGACTGGAATGCAATTACTGAAGAGGAGTGGTGGAAGGAGAGGCAACGGTGGAAAGTGCCATGATCACCCTGACCTGGCAGGAGCTGGACAATATTCTGTTATTGATTGTTTCTTTTCTTCAGGTATTTTCTAGATGAATTAATATTACATTAGGTTTGAGGGACTGAAAAACCTAAGTTGCCTATATTCTATCGCTATAGTCATACTGGCACCACTAATGCACTCTGGTGCACCGATCAAGCTGGCTGTGCGGTCAGGGTCATGCAGCTTTGAGCTTTCATTTGGGAAATAGTGGGTTCAAATCCCACTGTCAGCAGCCCTAAAGATGGTTTTCTGTGGCTTCCCATTTTCACACCAGAAAAATTCTAGGGCTGTACCTTAATAAAGGCCAGGGCCACTTCCTTCCCACTCCTAGCCCTTTTCTCTTCCTTTGTCACCTTAAGATGGTGCAACGTAAAGCAAATTGAAGAGAAAAAAATGCATCTGGTGCCCATTCTAGGTGTTGCAGATTGTTGTAACTAAAGATTTATACACCCATTAATATGTACACATTTACCAGAATACATTAGTGGTGCTATTATGTCTGTAGCAGTAATATCATCAGGCATATGTGAAGCATCAGACAGTCATTCAAAACCATGAGAGTGCTGGGCCGAGTGGCCCAGACAGTTGAGGCTCTGGCCTTCTGACTCCAACTTGGTAAGTTCGATCCTGGCTCAGTCCATTGGTATTTGAAGATGCTCAAATATGTCAACCTAGTGTCAGTAGATTTACTGGCATGTAGAAGAACTGTTGCAGGACTAAATTACAGTACCTCAACATCTCCGAAGGCCGTAAAAGTAGTTAGTGGGACATAAAACAAATGACATCATTATTATTATTATTATTATTATTATTATTATTATTATTATTATTATTATTATTATTATTATTATTAAAAGAGTGAGAGAAGTTCATTAAGCACAGGGACTAAAATGCAAAATTATTGGGTTAGTGTAAGATGGTATGGTATTTCAGAAGAAGATCTGAAAATGATTTCTCGAATATATCTGTTAATGTTAATTAATCCTATAAAATAATGTTACAAAAGTAGTGGAGGGAGTAATTTACAATTCTTTTTGTCTTTTACTACATTTTGTACAACAAATGACAATGCTGATATCAGCAATTTTAGATTTACGTAACTTTTCTCAAATTGTTATTTTTATATAACTGAACCATTCTTTTTTGGATACTTAATATTTTGTGTGATATAGTATACGTCTTCCTGTTTTATGAATACAAACCAGTCTTTCCATTGAGATATTAACTATTGGGAGTGTATTTTCATGTACAAATGTATGTACCCAAGTTCCTTCTTATTTTTAATGACGTAGATTTACCATATTTTTTGTTTGATATTTAGATGAAGTTTGTCATCTTCGGTATATTTCTTTGTAGGCAGAGCACAACAAAGAAAAATACAGTATTGTTCTGAAACATGCATCTCCTTCATCAGTTGAGTTTGAAACCTACGTGGAAGTACGTGTGAAATCTGCTGTATATTCCGTGACTACTATGGTGAACTTACTGCAGCACAGGCAAATTTTGATCGAGCTTCATTTGGATCAGTAAGTAGTCATTTTTGAGTCCCATGAACTAGGTAAGGCACATGGCTTTGATAGATATGACGACGACAGTAGTTGTTTTCGAGGTTGAAACTATGTGTTTATCTATCCTGAAATATAATTACCTGAAGTATTTTCTCACAATCTTTAATAATAGAATTAATATATCGTATGAATCATTAAATTCTAATGAACATATGTGTGAACTGTAAATCGTTCTTACACAAGCAAAGCACAATTTATGTTCACTTTCAGAATCTGATTTTGGTAAAGTATTCTGAAGTTTTTAATTTTTTTTGTAAAATAAAGTAAATAAAATAGTACATCATATTTTCAGTTATAATAAAAACCTTCCATAAGAAATACTTTATGACTGTACTGATGGGCTGTTTGTGATCTTCATTTACTTGTGTACCCCATTTTTGGCCTAGTAGTTAATTACTCTTTGCCTCAGTGCAAAGATAATTACATGAGTGTGTGTGTGTTTCTGTGCTCTGTGTGATAACTGCAAAAACTATGCAGGACAAAAGAAATTGGAAATTACCTTGTTTTCTTTTGTACAATTAATACTTTGTTAGGACTAATATTAACGGAGATATTTGAGAATTAATATTTGATCTTACTCTAAACTAACCAATTACTCTTTAAGCTATCTTCCTATTTTTATTTAAATACTAAGTTTTGTGAAATACCAATTGCTGCCTATTTACAAGTCTCTGTTCTCTTCACAGTAGGTGGTCCAGCTCGTTGGCATTAACTAGGATATTGTTATCCTGATGACAGATCTTTCACTTTTGGTCCTGTAAGCATAGTCACATTACTCACAACAGCCGTTCACAGATATGCTTGAATACAAGGCTTCTGGCTGCCACAACACACAATAACAATTCCTTGCTTCAACTCCAGAGAAAGTCCAGTAACTCGCACATTCAAACATAGTGAACTACTTATCACTGACAACTAGACAACAACAGCTCAACAGTGCTAACCAGCAGGACAATATTCCTCACCACAACGACAGTTAATGCTGCTCCATTTCTACTCATAACAGCTCCTCCACACGCTGAATCCAGGGCGGTCTAAAATCCATGGTAGTACACACACACAGTACTCCGCTCCATATGCAGAGCACATACAATAACCAGCAATACTGCTGTCAAGCTTGAATCACTCACTCCATGTCAGTACACGTACACTACTCCAGTCAGTACTCCAAGGCAGTACACGCACTGCACTCTGCTCAGATACTCTCTGACACCAGTGGGACACAGGCGGCAGTCATCACTGCTGTTGTCCCAGTCCAGCGACTGAACTTCAACACTGACTGGTGGAACACCCACCACACACTTGACCCTCGAACACTACAGCCACTCCTCGTTTGTGGCAGCCTTGTATTTATATCTTGATGATGGGTTACTAGTATATTCAGGGTTCAGCTAGAAATGGAACATTCCTGTTTCCTGTTCCAGATAGTGCAGGGTAAAACCAGACAAAGGGAACAATACAGGGAGAGGCCGGCCATACCCTCAGACTGGGAGCTCCCAGTTGACTCACTAGCCCCTTTCAGGAAGGAACGAAGAGGGCTACAGCAGGGTTGGCTAATGACAGTATTAATCCTCTTATTGCCAGGGCTTAGATCCTCAGATTATGTGTAGAATACCAAACCAGTTTTCAGCATTTTGCACGTGCACATTTAAAATATTGTATAATTAGGCCTACTAAGATTTTTACCTGAATCTATCTCCATATTTTAATAAAAGTATGAATTTACTGCTGATATAGATTTATGCATAGTGACATGCATAAATAGTAAAGAAAGAAATTTTAAAAATGGTTAAAAACTTTGTTGACATGGGGAAATAACATTTTAAAAGGTTAAAGGATTACATTATCAGAATTCTTGTCTTCTGCAGTATTGCGGAAAGAACATCCACCTTCTCGTAACCCTAATACATGGCCTTGTTCAAACTCAGAAAGCTGCTGATACTGCCTTCTTCATCTCTTTAAAGGTATGTTTGACTCACACCTACCTCAGAACATCAACACCAGAGAATGACTAATGCTCACGAAGTGTACAGCGCGTATTTAAAACAATCTTGCCTTGTATAGCAATTGAGGCTTTCACGGCCGGCATTACAGATCATGTGAGTATTTTCCAGGCTTGTGGGCCGTAATCCAGGAACATGTGATGATCCCGACGTTTCACCGAAGACTGCGTTCGGCATTATCACGGTTTCCAACCGACTTCGATAGCAGCAAAGCTCACAGTGAAATGGAGTGTTGTTGCAGTTCCATCTCATCATATAGTGCAGGCTACAGTGCACTGCTCGCCTAGTGGTCTGCCATGCTGGAGGGGTGGTTGCTGATTGGCTGTTCTTCGGCCAATGATTGAAGCATTAAGGAGCCTGATGTACATCGATCTGCCTTGGCGGAGACAGGCAGCTGATCACCCGTTGCTTTTTCTGGTCTGCTGTGGCTATCATGTCCTCCAGGATTGAAGGTTTCCAGGACTGGAAACCAGGCTTTGCTTACCCCCGTTCAGAGCCCTCCTTACGATTGAAGCTGTTGGTGTGCTTTAGAATTTCAATGGCTTCCCTTTGTAGCCGGGTGTGATACGATACAGTAGGTGACAGTACTTTGGTGTCGCTGTACTGTATGTCATGGCCTGCTAGCAGCGACTGATGATCTTTCTGCTTGTCCTAGCCAGCTGTGTCTGTTATGCTCCTTCAGTCCTGTGGCGATGCTGCATCTGATAGTGCCTATGTGTACCTGGCCACAGCTGCATGGCATCTTGTAGACACCTGCTGTGGAGAGAGGATGGTGCTTGTCATTTAGCAGACCTTGTTCCTGGATTCTCTTCATTGGCCTATATATGGCTTTTACTCCATGGGACTTCAGTAGCCTCCCTGTTCTGTCAGTTGTCTTTTCAATATACGACAGAAAGGCTTTAGCTGCCAGCCACTCCTCCTCTTTCTCCCTGGTTTTGGGATGTCTGGGATGGAGTGCTTGCTGGATATCATTATCGCTGTATGCATTAGAGAATAGGGCCATTTTGAGGTGGCTGAGCTCCTTGTTTAAGTGCTGGGGTTGACAAATTCTCCTTGCACAATCGGCTAGCATCTTAATCACTCCATTTTTTTTTTTTTTTTTGTGGTTGGTGGTTGGACGTCTTCTGAAGATATCAGTCTGTGTGGGTTGGCTTGCAGTACTTTGTGCGTCTCAAGTTTAAATCGGCCATCTTCATTAACAGAACATCGAGGAAAGAGAATTATCCTTCATTTTCTGTCTCCATAGTGAACTGAATATCGGTGTAAATACTCTTCATATGCTATAGAAATGGCTGTAGTTGTTCTTGTCCATGGCTCCAGATCACAAGATGTCATCTACGAAGCAAAGCCCCATGTTAGGTTTCAGTGGTGCGGTCTCGAGTGCTATTTGTTCGAACTTTGCCGTTAAAAAATTTGTGATCATTGGATTCAGAAGACACCATCGATTTGTATGTCAGAGATTCAGGCCACTTCATACAAAAGCTGAAGAACATCTAGTTAGAAGCCGAAGACCTGCTTGTCTGCTTCGACGTGGTCTCACTCTTCACTAAAGTACCTGTAAAGGAGGCTCAGATTTTTTCCGGGGACATTACCAACTTGTTTAACCATTGCCTCACCACAAGCTATGTACTGTGGCATGAAATTTTCTACAAACAAATCGACGGTGTCTCTATGGGCAGTCCTCCCAAACCAGTGATCGCAAATTTCTTTATGGAAAAGTTCAAATAAACAGCGCTCGAAACTGCACCTGTGAAACCTAAGGTGGGGCTTCTCAATTTCTTGCTGTTGTTGAGACGAAGACGAAGCTCCCTTCCCAAAAATTGACCAGCAATCAGCTTCAAAGTTCTGCATTAGTCTCAATTTAGGGCACTTTAAGCAAGCTCATAATAAATAACAGCTTACCTGGAAGGAGTGAAAGAAAAAACATTCAACAACAATTTGAACAGTGTCATGAATCCAATCATTTTTAAAACCTTTTAACCGGAAGACAAACAGACATTTTTAATGTAACAAAGTAAAACTTTTAACAACTATTCCAATGAATAGATAGGGGCCGATGACCTTCGATGTTAGGCCCCTTGAAACAACAAGCATCATCATCATCAATGAATAGATATAGTTTTTAAGCTGGCCAACTATGTAATCATCCAGTCTCATTTCATTAACCCATTAACCCCCACATTGTTTTAAAATTATTTTAATTTAATTTGTATTCTAGTAGTCTTTAAGAGAATCAATGTACTTGCAAATAACATGTTCAAAAACTTAGCGATTCACCTAAGCTTAACAACAGCTGAAGATGTTCCCAAGTGAGAACGAAACATGTACTGTTTACAAATAAAAATTTGCTAAAAAGCAAATAAAAAGTATCAAAAAGGTGGAAGATTTTCAATTATTGTAACTCTCTGTGACCCTTGATAATGCCGAACACAGACTTTCGTGAAACGTCAGGACCATCACATGTTCCTGGACCATGGCCTGCAAGCACAGAAAATACTGGCAAAACTCGCTTTGCAGGGTCATAGTGCAAACACTCCTCCCGAATTTCATTTATCTAGCATAACTCCTTCTAGATACAGTATTGGCATTTTATCTTGCACCAGTGTATGAGAATAGGATCAAAATAGGTCTTAAATGGAACTACCACAATAACTCTGAACATCAAAATTGTCACGGTAACCATGAAAATATGTATTTAGAAATAACACTAAAGAATTACAGTTTACAAAACCTACAGCCTTAGAGTTTTAACAGGTCTAGATTTTTTATTTATTTTCTTTCAACAACTAAGGCCAATGTGTACACCCCGTTTCTGTGCATAAGCAAATTCGACCAGAAACAAAGTATACTTAAAAATCTCAAGCTTTGTTTGTGTTGTGGCATGATGGTGATCTGCTTAACTAAGTCCAAACGTTTGTTTGAGATTCTCAGATATTTGTTCACCCCCTAGTTCCGCTTCTTGATAGAGGATCAGGCATGAGGTGAGATGAATTTATATGGAATGTTTTTATAGCCAGATGCCCTTCATGCTGCCAACCTGAGTTGAGGAGCTAATGAAGATGAAATTAATTATAGTAAATGAAATTGGATAAGGACATGGAAGGCCGTGGCCTTTGAATTCAAACTGTCTCGGCATTTGCCTGGAAGTGGAGAGGAAGAACCCCAGAAAACCATTCTCAGGGCAGCCGATGGTTGATTTTGAAACTACACATATCCCGAATGCAGAGCTTTGTTCCATAGCTTTTACGTGTTAATATACGCGGCCATTCTCCTCAGTCGATAATCTCAGTATGATGGCATTTTAAATCACTGTACACTTTAAGAGTTTAGAAACAGGGAAATTAGCTGAAACTCTGATGAGAAGTTGTCAGTAATACTAGAATTATGTAAATAAGAACAAAATTAATATTATTCATAATACAGAGTCCACCAGGCCAGCCAGTTTGACATGCATTGCATGTAAGCTGTGGGAAAGCATTCTTTCTAATTATATTAGACATGTTTGCAAAATTAATAACTGGTTTGAAAGAAGGCAGTTTGGGTTTAGGAAAGGTTATTCCACTGAAGCTCAACTTGTAGAATTCCAGCAAGATATAGCAGATATCCTGGATTCATGAGGTCAAATGGACTGTATTGTGATTGACCTATTTAAGGCATTTAATAGGGTAGATCATGGGAGACTACTGGCAAAAATTAGTACAGTTGGACTAGAAAAAAAAATGACTGAATGGGTGGCTATATTTTTAGAAAATAGGACTCAGAGAATTAGAACAGACGAAGCTTTATCTGACCCTGTAATAATTAAGAGGGGAATTCCTCAAGATGGTATTATGGGACCTTTATGTTTTCTTATATATATATCTATATATATAAAGTAGCTTGTCCTGACTGACTGACTGACTGACTGACTGACTGACTGATTCATCATCGCCGAGCCAAAACTACTGGACATAAAGAAATGAAATTTTGGGGATATATTCATATTAAGATGTAGGTACTCGCTAAGAGAGGATTTTTGGATATTCCGTCGCTAACGGGGTGAAAAAGGGGGTGAAATTTTAAAATGAGTGTGTCTATATCTCAAAACTTTTCAAGTTTACAGATGTGAAAATTGGTATTTACAATCTTCTTTAAAAATAAGGAAACACGTATTTTTTTGTTTTCAGACAATCCCAATAGGAGGGATGAAAAAGGGTGAAATAGGGGTTGAATGCCTTTAATCCGGATACGCTACTTATATCTCAGAAACTGAAGATATTACAGTCCTCAAAACTGGTACTTTTGATCACTGTGAAAAATAAAGAAACACGTATTTTTTTGTTTTTGGAAAATCCAATTAATGCGAGGGTGAAAGGGGGGGGTGAATTTTTAAAATGAGTGCATCTATATCTCAAAAGTTTTAAAGTTTAGAGATGTAAAAATTAGTATTTAGAATCTTCATTAAAAATAAAGGAACACGTATTTTTTTGTTTTCGGAAAATCCCAATAGGAGGGGTGAAAAGGGGTGAAAATGTGTTGAATGCCTTTAAAGAGAATACATATATCTCAGAAACTGAAGATATTACAGACCTCAAAATGGGTACTTTTGATCGCTTTCAAAAATAAAGAAACACATATTTTTTTGTTTTTGGAAAATCCAATTAATGCGAGGGTGAAAAGGGGGGTGAATTTTTTAAAATGAGTGCATCTATATCTCAAAAGTTTTAAAGTTTAGAGATGTAAAAATTGGTATTTAGAATCTTCATTAAAAATAAAGGAACACGTATTTTTTGTTTTCGGAAAATCCCAATAGGAGGGGTGAAAAGGGGTGAAAAATGGGTTGAATGCCTTTAAAGAGAATACTTATATCTTAGAAACTGAATATATTACAGACCTGAAAATTGGTATTTGGGATCTACTTTAAAAATAAAGAAACAGGTATTTTTTCGTTTTGGGAAAATCCAAATAATGGGGGGTGAAAAGGGGGATGAAATTTTTAAAATGAGTGTATCTATATCTCAAAACTTTTAAAGTTTATAGATGTAAAATTTGGTATTTAGAAATCTCCTTTAAAAATAAAGAAACACGTACTTTTTTGTTTTCGGAAAAATCCTAATAGGAAGGGTGAAAAAGGGTGAAAAATAGGTTGAATATCTTTAATGAGGCTACTTATATTTCAGAACCTGAAGATATTACAGACCTGAAAATTGGTATTTGGGATCTACTTTAAAAATAAAGAAACAGGTATTTTTTCGTTTTTGGAAAATCCAATTAATGGGGGGTGAAAAGGGGGGTGAATTTTTAAAATGAGTGTGTCTACATCTTAAAACTTTAAACGTTTACAGATGTAAACATTGGTGTTTAGAATCTCCCTTAAAAATAAAGGAACACGTATTTCTTTGTTTTCTCTAAATCCCAATAGGAGGGGTGTAAAAGGGTGAATAATGGGTTGAATGCCTTTAATGAGGATACATATATCCCAGAAACTGAAGATATTACAGAACTGAAAATTTGTAAATGGGATCTCCTTTAAAAATATAAAAACACGTATATTTTTGCTTTTGGAAAATTCAATTAATGGCGGTTAAACAGGAGTGGCAAATTGGGGTGAATTTTTTGAAAGACTATATCTACAGAACATCTGAGAAGCGTAAAATGTTACAGACGTAAATAGTGGGTGTTTGGAATCTCCTGTAAGTGTAAAGAAACATAGGTGATTTGTCTTTGGAAACTCCACTTAAGGGGAACTAAAATGGGGTGAAATTTTAAAATGAGAATTTCTACAGTATATCTCAAAAAACTTAACATGTACAGAAGTGAAAAATGGTCATTTTTTATCCTATTAAAAATAAAGAAAAGTGTATTTTTAGTTTTCGGAAATACAACTTGGGTAGTGGGGGTGGGGGTTTAAAGTGACTGAAAATGGTGTTGAATTCTTTTAATTAGGCTACTGATATCTCAAAAATGAAGATGTTACACACGTGAAATTTTATTTTTGGAATCTGCTTTAAAAGTAAACAAACACGTATTCTCGGAAAATCCAATGAAGGGGATTTGGAGTGTTATAGGATAGAAAACATTAATTAACTTAATTGTATGAGAATACATACATCTAATAAAAACTAAAGTTGTTACAGACGTGAAAATTGGTATTTTGATCTCCTTTAAAAACAAAGAAAAGCGCGTTTTGGGGGGGGAAACAATCTTTGGGGGGGGGGGGGAGTGAAAAGGAGTTGAATTCCTTTCATGAGGACACATAAATCAAAAACTGAAGAGGTTAGAGTGGTGATAATTGGTATTTAGAAGATCCTTTACTATTAAAGGAACAAGTATTTTTTGCTTCAATATCACTTTGTGAGGGAGGGGGGGGGGGGAGTGTGGAAGGAAGTTAGAAACGTGAATTATTTTTAAGGGGATACTTATATCTCAAAACTGAAGGTAATAAACGTGAACATTGGTATTTGGAATCTCCTTTAAACATAAAGAAACACGCCTTCTTTTAATTTTTTGGAGGGTGGGGGTAAATAAACTTAACGGCGGTGGGGTATAAAAAGAGTTGAGACCAATTGATTTTACTGTTCATAATGTACTCCGTTGCTCAGTCGGCAGCGCGCCGGCCTCTCACAGCTGGGTTCCGTGTTTCAAATCCCGGTCACTCCATGTGACATTCGTGCTGGACAAAATGGAGGCGGGACAGGTTTTTCTCCGGATACTCCGGCTTTCCCTGTCATCATTCATTCCAGCAACACTGTCCAATATTTCATTTCATTTGTCACTCATCGATCATTGCCCCAGAGGGGAGCATCGGCAGCCGGCACAATTCCTATTAGGCATAGATATCAAGGATAATTTAATAAAAAATCACCTATTTCAATATTCAATATTCAATATTGAAGCCCGGGAAGTACGAAATCGATTGCTGGAAGGAATGATTGAAAAGTGGGAGGAAACTTCCAGTAATCTATTAGAAAACGAGTCAGATCGAGAATTTTGGCTGATTCTCTCAGAAAAAGAGTTAGATCGCGAATTTCGGTGGATAATATATAAAACAATAAGCATTAAAATATAAATTTCAGTATAATACCGTAGCGAAGCACGGGTATCATGCTAATCACCTATTTCAATATTCAATATTTCAATATTCAATATTGAATAGGTGATTTTTTATTAAATTATCCTTGATATCTATGCCTAACGTCTTCTTCAATACGGAACAATAATGAGAGTTGTTACTTGTAACAATTCCTATTGTCGCCGCTAGATGGGGTTTTATTCATTCCATCCCTGATCCTGTCGAATGATAGGAAACAGTCTGTAGACTTGCGATGTACTTATTCTGATCATAATCCGATCATTTTTAATCTTTCCTGGGTTCTTTTTCAACAGCCATATTTTCCTTCGGAGAACGTTCTTAGATTAGAGTAGATTCTCCTGGCATATAAATAAAAATTTAAACACATTTGAAATAAACGATAGGAATGAGATTGGCCGTCAAATTGTTCACCTCTATAATAAGGTCAATAATACACGGAGGTATGTCATTCGTATCGCCAGAAATTCCACACACTTGCCTACGCGCAACAATGGTGCTGGTCACATTGTTAGCAATGACAATGGTAGCAGATGTATTTTACCGCCAAGTAGCGGTCTTGCATCTTGCTGTGGGGTCCAGAACATATATAATAATAATAATAATAATAATAATAATAATAATAATAATAATAATAATAATAATAATAATAATAATAATAATAATAATAATGTTCTGGACCGTCGTCAAATGTGCGGACCGTGCT
The DNA here is from genome assembly GCF_040414725.1 of Anabrus simplex. Lineage (NCBI taxonomy): Eukaryota > Metazoa > Arthropoda > Insecta > Orthoptera > Tettigoniidae > Anabrus > Anabrus simplex. The sequence continues at coordinate 1,133,031,494 of NC_090266.1, forward strand.
GGAAACGGGTCCTGGACGGGCAGGCCCTAATGACTAAGAATGCAGTCCGGTCGCGGGTTCAGTACCGCCAAGACACCCAAGACGACACCATGCCTGATCTGAAGGATTTGTTCCATATTAAAAATGCTTTTAGGAAAAGATGGCAAAGATTTAGGGACCCAAGTGACAGGGTGGTATACCTGGAACTAGCCCGGGAAGTACGAAATCGATTGCTGGAAGGAATGATTGAAAAGTGGGAGGAAACTTCCAGTAATCTATTAGAAAACGAGTCAGATCGAGAATTTTGGCTGATTCTCTCAGAAAAAGAGTTAGATCGCGAATTTCGGTGGATAATATATAAAACAATAAGCATTAAAAAATAAATTTCAGTATAATACCGTAGCGAAGCACGGGTATCATGCTAATATATATATATATATATATATATATATATATCAATGATATGTGTAAAGAAGAGGAATCAGAGATAAGGCTGTTTTCAGATGATGTTATTCTGTACAGATTAATAAATAAGTTGCAAGATTGTGAGCAACTGCAAAATGACCTCAATAATGTTGTGAGATGGACAGTGTGCAATGGTTTGATGATAAACGGGATTAAAAGTCAGGTTGTGAGTTTCACAAATAGGAAAAGTCCTCTCAGTTTTAATTACTGCGTTGATGGGGTGAAAGTTTTTCTTGGGGATCATTGTAAGCACTGAGGTCTTAATATAAGGAGAAATCTTCATTTAGGTGATCACATAAATATGATTGTTAATAAAGAGTACAGATCTCTGCACATGTTTATGAGGGTATTTAGGGGTTGTAGTAAGGATGTAAAGGAGATGGCATATAAGTCTCTGGTAAGACCACAACTAGAGTATGGTTCCAGTGTATGGGACCCTCACCAGGATTACTTGATTCAAGAACTGGAAAAAATCCAAAGAAAAGCAGCTCGATTTTTTCTGGGTGATTTCCGACAAAAGATCAGCATTACAAAAATGTTGCAAAGTTTGGGCTGGGAAGACTTGGGAGAAAGGAGCTGGGCTGCTCGACTAAGTGGTATGTAATACCAATATAAATGGTCTGGCCGAGCTGTCAGTGGAAAGATGGCATGGAATGACATCAGTATACAAATATGTTTGAGTGATGTCTGTAAAAGTAGGAAAGATCACAATATGAAGCTGGAATTCAAGAGTACAAATTGGGGCAAATATTAACTTATAGGTAGGGGAGTTAGGGATTGTAATAACTTACCAAGGGAGAGGTTCGATAAATTTCCAATTTCTTTGCGATCATTTAAGAAAAGGCTAGGAAAACAACAGATAGGGAATCTGCCACTCGGGTGACTGCCCTAAATGCAGATCAGTAGTGAATGATTAATTGATGATTGAGAAAAACATGTACACTCCTTGTCAGACTGTATCAGGATACTGACATTGTCAATTGTTTTGAAGAACCAATATGTTGTAATGTGGTCTTTTGCCCCACAGATGTCGGCACTTGCATCACAGTAGTAGGAAAGCAATATGGCTAGGGCACGCTTGACGTTCGAGCAGCAAAAATGCATTCTGAAGTGGTTTATCCAGTTTGATGAAATGAAATGGCGTATGGCTTTTAGTGCCGGGAGTGTCCGAGGACATGTTCGGCTCGCCAGATGCAGGTCTTTTGATTTGACACCCGTAGGTGACCTGCACGTTGTGATGAGGATGAAATGATGTTGAAGACGATACATACACCCAGCCCCCGTACCAGCGAAATTAACCAATTAAGGTTAAAATTCCCGTCCCTGCCGGGAATCGAACCCAGGACCCCTGTGACCAAAGGCCAGCACGCTAACCATTTAGCCATGGAGCCGGACTCCAGTTTGATAATGCTGTTGAAATGCAACGTCAGTGGAGATGGGAGTTTGAAACAGAACCCCCAACATGCCTAACAATTAAGCACATTATTGTTAAGTTTGAGGTGTATGGAATGATTTGTGTTATTCACAAAGGAAGATTGGGAAGAATGCATACATGATGATGATGATGCTTGTTGTTTTAAGGGGCCTAACATCAAAGGTCATTGGCCCCAGAATGCATACAGCTACCAGTCCTGCTTCATTGGCTCTCGTGTTGGAAATGTTTGCTACTTCTGCTACGCAATGTGCACGGAAAGTGGGGATTGGCAGTACAAGTGTACAATTAATTTTGAAAGCTGCCAAATAGGTTTGTGATTAGTAGCAAACGTGGGTATGACGGCTTTTACAGTACCTGTGATTAGTAGCGTTATATGAGCGACACCATGGGATGAAGGAACTCATAGTTCTACGATTACTGCATGTGCTTAATGATGACGATCCTGATCATTGACTGCAATTTTGCAAATGGTATCAACAAATGGTAAGTCAAGGTGAACACTTTCTTATGAAGGTAGTGTGGTCTAATGAGGGTTAGTTTAAACTTAATGCAACAGTGAATTGACATAAGTGTGTCTACTGGGCATGTTCATGTAGACAAGTTAGAGAGTCTACCAGGAGTTATCTTCTGCTGTGAACTGTCATGTGGGGGCTTAGTAGGACCCTTTTTCTTTGATGGTACTGTCACTGGAGAAGTGTATTTGGAATTGTTACGCATATTAATTTCACCAGCTCTACGTGCACTTTATGGAGCTGATGATGAAGTCTTCTACCAACAGGACAGGGTGTCACCACACTACCATGTAGCAGTACAAACTTTCCTGCATGACAATCTGCAGGGACATTGAATTGGATGAAGGGGGTCCATTGAGTTCTCCCCATAGTCACATGATCTTACCCCTATGGACTTGTGGGGAAATGTGAAAGATCAAGTCTATCGACGTTAAGCCAAGCACGCTGGAGGCCCTTTGCCAGGAGATTACAGTGGCATGTGCAGCAATCTCCATTGCAACATTTACCGATGTAGTTGCGGCAACCGCTGTCATTCTGCTATGTATCTGGCAGCCAACAGCAAACATTTTGAACATCTAATGTAACCATATGCTTTACTACTTAACTAAATAGTGTTTGCTCACTAAGGAGTGTATATGCTGTATTTTTCTGGCTGACTCTGCACATCATTATTTGTGTTTTGATAATGGATGTAATTATTAATCTTTTAACTTAACAGGATTAGAGATATTCACTTGGCTCTAAGAAGTTTGAATGAACCTGATGAGAAGGAAGTAGGTGTGGAACTCAAATGGGATGCTAACCGAGATCCAGGACAAAAGATTGCAGCTTCAATATATTATTATCATCCTGAAGCTTGGAACTACAGTGGAAATTTCATGGTTTCGTATCCAGGAAGAACAATAAAGGGAAGCTATTTACTTGCATTTAAAGGTAAGACATTGTTTATCAATATGCTATTAAATGAGGTTGCCTGAAATAGCTGATCAAAGCTGAACAAGATGTACACAGTCAAATTACATTATTATGACCACCTGCTAGAAGTGCATCTGCAGTGTGTAGCCCATGACATATGCCCCGTGACATGGACTATATATGGATATATAATGAGTCTGACAGGCTGACTGTATACATTGTACTTCCTGCTATCATGGTTAAGGGAACAATTTAACCAATTTGCAAAACAGGATTATCATTGGCATTTGACCTAAGAGGAGCAGCATTTCAAAAACAGCATAATTTGTAAACCAGGCACGTACCTCTGTTGTAAAGGTGAATCGTGTGTGGTCGAATGGTACCATTGGGAATAACTATCATGGAAACTGTGGATTTCCACACAGCATTGATAGCGGAGGTGAACGTCGACTGCGATGGTATGTGAAAGCCAACCAACAGACTACAATGGTTTATTAAGAAGGAAGCCATATCTTCCAGTGTCAAATTAGTTAAGTAACTTTAAAGCTTTCAGTCTCTCGAAAACACTAATCATAACACATATAACACCCCCTGTGGGTGAGGGATGCAGACGAAGAATACATCCACACTACCCTCTGCCTGTCGTAAAAGGCAACTAAAAGGGGCGACCAAGGGATGATCAACTTAGAACCATGAAAGTATTTGTAATTAGTACCACCACGCGGGGAACACCATGGATCGCCTTTACTTGTGCGTAGTACCACTATGTTGGGTACCAAATAGGTTTGTGATTAGTAGCAAACGTGGGCACGACGGCTTTTACAGTACCTGTGATTAGTAGCATTATATGAGCGACACCATGGGATGAAGGAACTCATAGTTCTGGCTTGCCCACTCTATGAGGAACACCACAGGATGGTACGAGTCCCTGTGGTTATTACACTTAGGTGATGAACACTATAGATTTGCATTGCCTGTCAAGGGCGCCGCAATGTGTGAAAAACATAAGGTCTGTAATACATGTGCGAATTTCATTACCTGTGAGTCGTACCGTAATGTATGGAATACCACGAGTCTACGCTACTCTTGATTAGTACCGCAACGTGGGAAGTACCATGGTTCTACTTTTCTAGCGATAAATACTATTATGAGGGCCGATGACCTGGATTTTGGACCCGTTTCAAGAACGAGCATATTCTATTCAATTCAGCATCGTGCTATAGAAGCTGTCCCTTGGTCCGTACTGCTATTGTTTTGTGCCAGCTTCTGTGCATGTGAGGCACTGTGGATCGGGTCCACTGATCGTTTTAACTTCATATCAATCCATCCATTCATTCTTCATCCTCACGCTTTGAATTCTAGTCAGTGGAGGATTTTGGACTTTTAATTTGTCATCTCATTTCGTGTCATTTCGTACCATTAGGGGCCAATGACCTTGATGTTAGGCCCCTTTAAACAACAAACATCAATCAATCAATCATCAACACATATAACACTATAACATACCTGTAAAAAAATAAAAAATACATCCTCAGATTCTATCAAATCACTATAAATCATGCATATATATGTGCAACTCGCTGTTACCCACAGCTTTACTTGGGTGAATTTTGTAATTTGGTAAAAGTAATCGTTCCTCGTTACTGCACTAAGACATTATCTGAAAATCCTTAGAGTATAAAAACTCACTGAAAAACTGAGTTTCATTTACTCCAGAACCTTGTTGTAAATCATGTTGTTTGTGGTAGTGCCTTTTAGGGCTAAGATGACCAGGCTATTGGCAGAGCTAACTCTGGAACATGTGACATAGAACTGTACATGTGTGAAACAGTCCTCTCTCAAGTGAAAAACAGAACAATACCTGTTTCTTTATTTTTAAAGCAGATCCAAATAATTTCCACACTGTTTTTTTGAGATATAAGTATCACCATAAAAAGAATTCAACCCCTTTATCAGTCCTTCCGCTGCCTCCCACCTAAGAGGATTTTCCAAAACCAAAAAAGTACAAATACCAATTTTCACACGTGTAACATCTTCAGTTCTTGATATATATATTTACCCCCAAAAGAGAATTACGTTCCTTCTTTACAATTCCCCCACCCCAAAGTGGACTTCCCAGTAACAAAACATACGTGTGTCTTTATTTGAAATGATTTTTCAAATACCATTTCTCACGTCTATAATATCTTCAGTTTTTGAGGTATGAGTATCCTCATGGAAAGAATTCAACTCTTTCTCCACTTATTTTCAATCCCTCCCTGCCTAAGTCAATTTTCCAAAAACAAAATATACAGTAGAAGTCCGCTATAGCGAGTACGGCATATAACAAGAACCTCATTATTGCGGCAATTTTTGCTGTTCGTTCATAATTTCTATATTCAGCTGTGTATCATCCTTCGGTTACAGCGAGAGCCCTATCACTGACGCATCCGTTATTACGAATGGTTAAGCGCGCACGTTTCTTTCCATTACGGGTATTCATGACCCCCAGCGATTATGTTGCATGCGATCGATTACCTTCTGTATCATTTCCTCGCTATTTCCACTAGCAAATTCTCTCGTCGATATTCGAAGGCGATTACATGTAATTAATCTCATAATAGAACCGTATTGAAGATGATATAATAAAATTATAAAATTCTTTTATTTACAACCACCTATTCAATACAATACAACACAACACACTCATTGAATTATGGAATAACCATGAAGTGTCTTAAATAATGGGACATGTTTCGTTTGACATAGCAAACATCATCAGCCGTTAATGTACAAAAACTAGGTCAGGTCTATGAGTGTAAAAATGATCAAAATAGTGTCCTCATATTAAAAGAATAACAATGTTTTAATAAAAAAGTGATAACATTAGACTTAGATTGTAACAAAATATGTACAGATTAACAGCGAGAATTTGTCCTGGAATGCATCTGCTCACTGCTTGCTTCCTGTAATATATTTACAAGTGGCACTATAGGTTTATAGGATGTATCTAAACAGTATGGCTCTAGCTGTGGTCATGAGTGGACGAGTTAGTGCCTGTCCCTTCTGTAGTATAGTGCACAATAATGGCTTGGTGGCAAAAACTTACTCCTGTTCTATTATTAGCAGAACTTGAAAAGCTAGGAGAAGACGAATCAGGTGACGAAGATACATTGTCAGATATAGATAGACGCAATGAGTGACGATGAGGATTTTATACCTCAACAATGTGGTAATATGTTGGATAGTGATAGTGATTCGGCTAATGAATATATGCACACAGTGGACTTCGCACCTACGATAGACGCAGTTACTCCTTCAACCAGCCATGATCAATCTTGCAGCACAGGATGTCTCTTAGCAGCGGGCAACCTGTGTGAAGAGGAAGGGGGCGAGGTGTGAGAGGTCTTGAACTGGTAAAGTCTCCTTCATTTGCACCAGAGGATCAGTTATGTGGTAAGGATGGAACAACTATTTGGACTGTTATCGACAGTAGTGGGACCCTCCCTGGAAGGTTGGCTGCTCAGAATGTACTGAAAGAGGTAGCAGGGCCTACTTCTCATGCTAAGCGTTATGTAATAGCAAGTTTAGTGCCTAGCGTTTATTCATTGACACACCCATGTCGAAGCATATAAAGATGTGCATAGAGACCGAAGCTCATAGACAGACAATGGATAATAATTGGTCTATTTCTTTGGAAGAACTAGATGCTTTCATTGCTTTGTTATATGCCCTTGGAGGTTATAAACTTACTAGTCTAGCCGTAGATCATATGTGGTCTTCTTTATGGGGTCCCCCTGTTTTCACTAACACTATGGTAAGAAACAGGTTCAAAGAAATTCTAAGGTATTTACACTTTGATCTCCGTAAAACTAGATTCACTCATTTGCAGACAGATAAATTTGCTTTGGCATCTGATATATATTTGGAATAGATTTATTGAGAATTGTTATGCGTGCTATAAACCAGGAGCGAATGTCACAGCTGATGAACAACTCTTCCTCATTAAAGCTCTGTGCAGGTTCACACAGTATATGGCCAACAAGCCAGATAAATTTGCCATAAAATTCTGGCTACTGGTAGATGTTGATTCTAAGTATGTGCGCAGTGGGTTTCCTTATCTTGGGAAAGATGAAATGCGACCTGTCAGTGAGTCACTGCCTGAAAATGTTGTCATGAAACTTATGGACCCATACCTCATGAAAGGACGTAACATGACTACTGATAACTTCTTTTCATTGGTAAAGTTGGCTGAGAGACTGAAAGAGAAGGAAACTAGTATTGCTGGAACACTCAACTGAGTGAACAAAGAAATCCCAGAGTCAACCAAAGCACTACGCATGAATCTGTACGAGACTGTCATACTTTTGCTATTTGTTTTATGTCACACCAACACAGATACGTCTTATGGCGACGATGGGATAGGAAAGGCCTAGGAAGTGGAAGGAAGCGGCCGTGGCCTTAATTAAGGTACAGCCCCGGCATTTGCCTGGTGTGAAAATGGGAAACCACGGAAAACCATATTCAGGGCTGCCGACGGTGGGGCTCGAACCCACGATCTCCCGATTACTGGATACTGGCCGCACTTAAGCGACTGCAGCTATCGAGCTCGGTACTGTCATACTTCAGAAGGAAGCTCACACTACTCTCACAGTATATCAAGGGAAAGTGAACAAGAATGTGCTTCTGCTAAGCACTCTACACCCGTGCGTTCAAGTCAGTCAAGCTCCCTAGTACTACTGAATTTTATAACGGAACTAAGTATGGTGTGGATGTAGCTGATCAAATGATGCATAAATACACTACTAGGGCAGGTTGCTGAATGTATTTTACAACGTACTTGACCTAGCAGCAATATATTCATGAATAGCCTACAAGGAATTTACGGGACAGAGAATCTCTTGACATGATTATATTCTTGAAGTAATACAAGAACTAAGATCTGATTTTGTGAAGACAAGATCCCGGTTGACTGAACTCCCTACAGTTCAGCCTGAGCCTCAGACTCAGAAAATACCTGCAGCCTTTGTGGGTATGAGGAAAGTTCAGCCGTTCTAGTGTTAATGGAATTTTCATGTCCAATTGTTAGGACTTCATTGGAGGCTACATTTTTTTATTGTTTCTCTTTGAGGTACGGGTATGTTTTCGCCAGCAATTTCTACGTTTGTTATTTTTGGTATGAAATTTATGGCAGAAATGACTGCCTGCAGCCTTTGCAGGTATGAGGAAAGTTCGGCCGTTCGTGTTAATGGAATTTTCATGTCCAATTGTTAGGACTTCATTGTGCCAGTCGTAAGCGATGACAATGTCAAGTGAACTCCAATTGTAAACAGAACAAAACCTCTGACTCGTGTTGTTCTTGCAACAAAGTAGTTTGTGGAAAATGTTTGTGTAAGATAATCACTTGCATAAATTGCTTGTCAAGTGCCTGAATAGGCTTGTAAACAAATAGAGACTGTTATTTTTATCATGAGTTTTCACAAAGGCATTCAATAGCAAGTCCGCCAAAATGTTTCATTGTTACCTATTAGAAGTGAGAGAATATGAACAATTATTAATATTTAACAATGGATTGATCTGTATAAAATTCATCCCAATGGTTAACTATGTTGATTTAAAATAAATTATTGAACATTCACATGTTTCCCAGATCATGGATGCTAGGTGTATATCAGTAAGCAGCAGCGGTGGAAATGACTGCCTGCAGCCTTTGCAGGTATGAGGAAAGTTCGGCCGTTCTAGTGTTAATGGAATTTTCATGTCCAATTGTTAGGACTTCTTTGGAGGCTACGTTTTTTTATTGTTTCTCTTTGAGGTACGGGTATGTTTTCGCCAGCAATTTCTACGTTTGTTATTTTTGGTATAAAATTTATGGCAGTTGAACTTGAAGCCTTTTTCTAGCAGATTGATTTCATTATCTGAAAGGGTAGTGTTAGATCTTTTAATTAACCTAGGATGAAAATTAGTGAGTTTGTCATGGTTTTTTGCTTTAGTCTGTCTACTTCTTAGGTTGCTGATTTTGTTGCCAATGATCTTTCGTTTTTTGATTGCTTCATGTTTAATGTAATAGTGTAAAAAAATTAGTGTAGGATGTCCATCGAGCGGGGTGCCTGAATTTGCTTAGGTTTAAGTGAATGCATAGAATTTGTTCGTTGATTTCCTGCTTCTTTATATATGCAAATTTAATTTTGTATCTTATCCACAATAACTCTAATTGAGATGTTGATATTTTAGCCAATGTTGATGTGGATTTAGATTTTGCCTGTATGTATTTGGAAATGAGCTTCAGTTGTAGACATTTTTTTATTAAAGACAATTTATTTGTCAATGTTCATGATTTTGATTTTTAGTGATGTGAGCTTTCAGGCATCGTAGTTTGTCTGACTGGCTGAATAATTTATTAAGAAGGAAGCCACACTTCTCAGTGTTTCAAGTTATCAGATTAATAACTTAAAATTCAAATAAATAATTGCATTCCCTGGCACCTTTTCAGTAAAAATAATTGTACACTGATGAGCAATTGCATTATAGATAGCTGCAGTTTTGGTGAAATGTAATGTAATAGTACAGCATGGCACATGAATGTAATGCCATCAGACTTAATACTGGGCATGTGAGTAAAAGTTAAGTAGCATACAGGTAAGATACGAGATCTCAGTGCATTTGTTGGCAACCAGATTGTTGGCTCCGGACATACAGGTCATTCCATTTCCAAAGTTGTACAGGCAGTGGACTGTCCACTGGCCATTGTGTAAAGAAGGCATCGTGAGTATGTTGATTCAGGAAAAACTTCTGCCACCAGAGTCAACTGCCGTGTTGTACAAGGTGTTGATGACAAGGTTCACCGTCGGCTAGTTCGGATAATAAGAGCACATAGATGTGTCACAGTCCGGCAGATCACCTACAAATTCAATGCTAGAAAACAGTGAGGTGTGGGCAGTCATACCATCCAGAAGTATCTCCTCGCAGTTTTGCACAGAATCTGCCTTCCCACTAGGGAACATGTCCTCAGTGCATGTCATTAGGCACAAAGACTGACATGGACAAAGGAATATTGCCATATAACTCGCAAAGCCTGATAAATAATCACCTGGTCAGATGAATCGAGGTACCAGTTGGTATATGTCAATGGCAGAGTACAGGTGCATCACCAAACACATGAGGCAATTGATTCCTCTTGCCAGTACCATTCAGAGTGGTGATACTGGTATCCTCATGTGGAGAATGTTCACATGAGATGAAATGAGTTCCCTGGTACATCTGCCAATGTCCCTTACTGTATCCACCCGTTTGTTTACGCATTCATTTATTCAAACACCGTTAAAAAGTGTGGTTCCACCTTGTCAATACTATTAAGAATCTTTACTATTGTTACTAACGACCATACATGTTTCAAGAACTTAGAATGTTCTCTTCTTCATCAGCATACTAATTACCAATGTTCTCTTGGACATGTTATATCATAAAATCACAGTTCTTAATTTATGTTTAACACATTAAAATAAAAATAGTAAATATTTATAATAATTTGTTAACTGTTCTTGGCTAAATGATAAAAGAGAAAAAAATATATCACCCTTTAAAATATACACATCTAATTCTAATCTCAGAATATCGTTACACTACATAAACACTTAATAACATTTTTTTTGTTAAAGGAGTCTGCATCTGTATTGAAATTCTAAATTAATGCATCGAGAGATAAGTGTTAGCAGCCAAACTATCTTGTTCAGCATAGGTGAGTTTGTTGGCTAATGTAATTTCTGCATATGGGCTATTGGGATATTACATAGATTGTTGATGCCTCTGCATGCCCAGCTCCTTGAGTGAATATTCAGTATTGCGACATATTAAGTGTCCAGCCCCACTGTTGGGTGACAAAAATGGGACTGTTGTCTATAAGTAAATTAAGTGTAGTGAAAATATATGGGGCCAAGCTGTTACATTATTTATAATATGCGCTGTCGAAATAGTTCATCTTACGGCTTCATCATAGATCCATTATAAGCAACAACAGATATGTACATCATGAGTCATAATTACATCAAAATCATCGTCAGGTAGGATGTTGTAATAGATATCTCATATTCATCATATCGCATATCATCATATTATAGTATTATCATATTATATTATTTATGTTTATATTTGTATTTTGCTTAGCTCCAGCAGAACATAAGGTTCCTAACTCAAGAGTAGGTTCTCATGACAGTTTCACCACAATGTTAAATTAATCGTAAAAGAATAAAATATACCTGAGACAGACAGGTGTCTCATGTAATGGTAATAATTAATTATTATGAAGTAATGTGGAGGATTTCTAACTAACAAATAATAAACTTAACTATAGGATGGCTGGTTTATTTACATAAGATGTGCTTTTGTTGGAGGACACAATGTACATTATTGAAGATAACATGAGAATAATGGCAGTCTTTAGTAACAACAATGGTGTATCTAAACATATTGTATTGTTGATACAATTATTTTTATTCACATCTATTTACAAATTAAACACACACATAACCTTAATCACTGCTATCATGAACAAACCACTCACATCAAAAAGCCGCCATTTTAAAAACAACTGCCTGACACTTCTATATGGAGATTACAACCTGGAAACACAGTTGAAACAGTTGCCTACCGACTGCCTACTTCGACATGTCAGTTAACCACAACATATGTTCACCAGTGAAACTCCTACTTAACAACAACTCCCTGACCAATAACTCTCCAACCAATAACTCGTCATTACCATCAAAACCACCTTCTTGTGTCTGGCCAGGCTTCTGGAAAGCTACATTACAAAATACACCTTCTCAAAAATTCGAGAGTGCCTAATACATAGATTATAATGTACAGAATATTCTTTGTCATTCTCGTCTACCTTACCATTCTGAAAGTTACAGTGTGTTTCACAATTATTTATTACAAATTATATATACAGGTAAGAATGAATGATATACAGGTTCTTACAGTAAGTGAACTGAAATAAATATCTATATACAGTGCATGTTTCATGACATAACCTCACAAACAACGCTATCGTATCATAATATGAAATGTCGTATGGCTTTTAGTGCCCGGATATCCCAGGACGGGTTTGGCTCGCCAGGTGCAGGTCTTTCTATTTGACTCCCGTAGGCGACCTGCGCATCGTGATGAGGTTGAAATGATGATGACAACACATACACCCAGCCCCCGTGCCATTGGACTTAACCAATTAAGATTAAAATCCCTGACCCGGCCGGGAATCGAACCCGGGACCCTCTGAACTGAAGGCCAGTACGCTGACCGTTCAGCCAACGAGTCGGACGTATCATAATGATAATTGTTGTATACAAGGAACTTGGTATACAGTGACACAACGTAAAGTTTATTGTTTCAGTGATTTGATACAATATATATAACAAATAAAACTGAATTATTCTTGAAACTTGTTTGAATGCATGCAGTTAATGTTGAAATTTAATCTTAAATTGAATGTCTGTTGCATATGTACAATTATACAATATGAGGGTTCTATATACACTTAGTTCTACCTTGAGGAGATAGTCTGTTTCACTAATAAATTGTCCTGATAGCCGAAAACTATCTTCTGTGAAATTACAAGTGTAACTTGTAGAGAGAGGCAGAATGCTGGTACTAGGTTTATACTTGCAAGGAACTTGCATTAATTTATTCAAATAGCAGAATGCTAAGGTGGACGTCGGAGCACTGGTGAGGAATAAAAGGGAGTAGCAGAATGCTATACTCGGGGCTCGACGTGGCTACGGGGATCAGGATAATGAGGCAATGTTCAGAGGTGAAACCTCATGGCCAGCAATTTGTCCACCTGTTCAAAACACGTTTTTAAGAGGAATGCCTCCGTGTCTGACTTGCGGTGTGGTCTGGTCGTCGAACATTGGGGTAGTCCTGGAGAGGCTCGGAACGAAGCTCCTTATATATCCCTGGCTGACGTCATCGATGAGCGTGCCAGGCGCAGTAAAGACACCTTGTAGCTGCTAGAAACTTCGGTGCTGCGGCGGGTTGCGGAGCTTGTAGGCGCAGAGCTTGCAATGCGGAGGACACAGACAGCAATAATAATAATAATAATAATAATAATAATAATAATAATAATAATAATAATAATAATAATAATAATAATAATAATAATAATAATAATAATAATTCGAGCTCAATCTTGCATTATTTACCCATGGGTGAGTGAATATTATTTACAAGTTATATCCATTTAACAAACTTGCATCAATATCCCCCCTGTAACTTGAAACAGTTTCCACACTTTGTCACACTCTCTTGGTCCTCACCATTTAACTACACACAGACTAACTCAGTCACACAGCCCTCCTGTTGGCGCTGTCGATGTCCACTGTTCGTAGCCCAGTGGTTCCATCAGGGACCACCACCTTCCCATGGTGGGTCCGCTGTGTCCGGTCGACGGTGTCTTAGTTCCTGGTGATGGTGATCCACAGGTACTCGCATGGCATTCGAAGCTCCGCTGGCTTTCCCTTCGTTCATACCTACAGTGGGTCCCACTGGCTGTGTCATTGCCATCACTGCCTCCACCTCCTGGGACATCGTCTGAGTCTCCCCATAGTTCTGCTTCCACGCTGAATATCCTCCCTGGAGAGTTCCCGGTGCCGTTGAGCTTACTGCAGCTGTCGAGCGCCTTACTCTTGGTGTCATATTGGTACGACCTATTCACAGTCATTGGTTGTTGGTTCGTTGTTCGGTCTCAGTGTCGAATATCTGCAGCGTTCCGTTGGTGCGCTGAGTCCTTTCCTGCAGCTGGACTCGGTAGTCGGCTCTCGGTTTGTGGGCACTGCCGCGCCACCACAACTTCCTCGCAAGTCGAACATGACTGCGGGCTGTGTTGTACTTCCATCTCCTGCCCACAAAGTCCAGCGATCGGTTATTCGGCTCCCTCTTCTGATGTCAATCCAGTCTTGAACTGGGCCCCAATTTTCTCCTTGAGTTTTCCAAACTGGCCCTGATGTTCTCCTCGAGTTTTCCAAACTGGGCCTCGACTTTTCCAAATTTGGCCTCAATGTTCTTCTCTAGTTTTCCAAACTGGGTCTCGATGTTCTCCTTGAGTTTTCCAAACTGGGCCTCGATGTTTTTAGCCAAGGAAATTATCTGTTTAAACATCACAACGGTCCTCTGGTCGTTCTTCATTTTTGATTCCAGTGGATTCTAATAATTCTGTCGTGGTAGCCAGTTAATGTATCCACACAGACGCACACGAGATGCTGTCAGTTGGTACAATTATTTTTATTCACATCTATTTGCAAATTAAACACACACATAACCTTAATCACTGCTGTCACGAGCGAAACACTCACATCACAAATTCTCCATTTTAAAAACAACTGCCTGACACTTCAATATGGAGATTACAACCTTGAAACACAGTTAAAACAGTTGCCTACCGACTGCCTACTTTAGCATGTCAGTTAACCACAACACGTGTTCACCAGTGAAACTCCTACTTAACAACTCCCTGACCAATAACTCTCCAACCATTAACTTGTCATTACCATCAAGACCACCTCCTTGTGTCTGGCCAGGCTTCTAGAAAGCTACATTACAAAATATACCTTCTCAAAAATTCGAGAGTGCCTAATACATAGATTATAATGTACAGAATATTCTCCATCGTTCTCGTCTACCTATACCATTCTGGAAATTACAGTGTGTTTCACAATTATGGATTGCAAATTATATATACAGGTAAGAATGAATGATATACAGGTTCTTACATTAATTGAACTGATATTAATTTCTATATACAGTGCATGTTTCATGACATAACCTCACAAACAATGCTATTGTATAATAATAATAATAATAATAATAATAATAATAATAATAATAATAATAATAATAATAATAATAATAATACAAATACTAACTGGATGTAACACTTCATAGCCATACATACAAGTAGTAGTAGTAGTAGTAGTAGTAGTAATAATAATAATAATAATAATAATAATAATAATAATAATAATAATTTGAGCTTGTTCTTGCATTATTTACCCATGGGTGAGTGAATATTGTTTTCAAGTTATATCTGTTTATCGCACTTGCATCAAAAAATGGCCTTTGACAACATGTCCATAATTACAATTGCATTTACAAATGTTTAATCGTTAGTCCATTTGAAATTTTGTATAGTCGAACATTGATTCAGTCATAAATAATAAATCTTCAAATGAATAATTAAGTATCTTGAAAATGATTTAAAACATTGCCATGAATGGTGGTTTAAATATTACCTTAATCATTGATTTAATACATGTCACCATGATATATGTTAATCTCGATTGTAATTGACAATAACGTGATTGAATTTGGATATAAATTGGTCTGAATGAGTTTGACTTGGTTGATTCTCATCTCCTATACCCGCAGTTCTCAGAGAAATCCTTACATTGGCCAGTATTCGCCTTCAGGTCATATCATTTGAGCAATTATAAAATAACATTAATTCAATGGCAGCAATATAAAGATACTCATAAAATATGAAAGAGATTTTCCCTTTCTCAAAGAACATTCTCAATTCAATGCAGAAATAAATAATCTGAGATTAAAGATCAATTTGAAGAACGTAAACGAATGTGGTACCATCAAGTAAATAAATCATTTCAGTATACTGATAAAATGGGAAGAACGTGGCATTATCCTAGAATGGATAAAGTACATCCCACAATACTACAATATAGCCACACTGGATCATTTCTGGATTAATCTTAGATGAAAAGCTGAAATAAAATCTCATGTACAAACATAATATTACAGTACTACTGCTGGTGGTTGCAGGATCAATTCTGGTCAGATTCTCATGGAAATACATCTGTAATAAATAATAAGAGCAGAACTTGGCATATGGCTTCTGATATTCATTGATTAATATCGATGATTGCTACATTCTATTACCTTTCTTATTTCATTGCTACAAGCGATCTATTCATTTCTTTACTCGAAGACTCTATTCAACAAATACCTCTCATAAAATCAATGCAACATGACACCTAAGGTACAAAGATTCAATAATATGTCGCTAATACTGTCCTCGATTCTCCTGTAAAATAAAAGTTACTGTACAAATCTGCTAAATCTGCTGAATACTCTGAAATAGAATTCCTACTCTCTACTCGGCAATAATAGTACAAATATTATTACACTCGATGCATAATCGTTGTTTCGAAGATCCTAATTTACCTGACCCATTTAACAGTGAAATTAATATTACCGAAGATTAACATCCAGAAATTCAAAATAAGTGAGATCTAGATACATGATCAACATTAAACGTGACTTGAAATTGTTAATTGAAGATACACTATGTCCTATGGTACCTTGATTTATTTGAAGATATAATATGAATCTCATATTCCGAATATTCTTTCTGCTCTGCCGATTGTAAATGATATGTACACAAGAATCAAAATAAAGGAAATAACCTGAAAGAGAATTCCGTGTTAGTGAACATAAAAGTAAGGACTTATCTTATGTAGAGCTGCCTCCACCAGGATCAGGTGAAAAGTATTACAGTCTATCTTGGTGTTGTCCTGATGCCTCACATGTTAATTCATTTTGATGTAACAAACACTAAAGAAAATACACATCTTGAATGTCGCGCACTAGCATAATAATATACATTATTCTTGGCCAAGCATGCATAAATTACAGTTAATGAAATCAATATTTATACGATTGAGACATTGTAAGTCCAATCTTGAAATTATCACAGCAAGCAGTTCAGATTAATATTAAATTCCGTAACTCTGACCGTACGACAGATTACCGGTCGTGTCTGTCGTGAATATTGGTGATGATCCTTAGCATGAAATGTGGCGATAATAATAATAAATGCTCAGCTTATACGATTGCTTCGTTCTACGTTCAAGGCAAGATGGTGAGAGAAAGTTGTTAACAATGGGCAATGTAAGCTTGCCGTGTCTATACAATTCAGTTGTATCCCACTTTTTAGATATTGAGTTTCCATACTTAGTTTTGTTAATTATCCATCTCACTATTGCCTTATAAATCATGCTGTGAATTTAGAAATATTGCTCATTTAAATAAATTACTATATTGAAATGTCGTTGTTCCGTCGTATTCCATAGATAATTATAGATGCAGATTCCGTTCTCTGTGAAGCAAAGATAGTTATTATCAACGTCGATGTGAGGAAGATGTCACAGTACCAATTCTTTCGGTTCAGATGTTTGATTCCTGGCCAGGTTGGGGATTTTAACAGCATCTGGTCAATTCCTCTGACTCAGGGACTGGGTGTTCATGTTTTTCCTAATACACTCCTTTTTATATATAGACAACACAATACTCTACCAGCCACCACAGAAAAATGCAATAGTGAATACATCCTTCCACATAGGGTTGGTGTCAGGAAAAGCATCTAGCCATAAAACAGGGCCAAATTCACATGTACAACACAGTTCACACCCACAATCCCACCAGGTTATGGTGAAAACAGAAGAAGAACAAGAACAAGAAGTTGTTGCCTCTGTATGTATTAACTTATCACATTATATTTGTAGACAGATAATGTATACTAGGGTTTCTTTAAAAATGGCATATGACTTGAAATGTTATAACCTGAGGGGCCTGACTGAGGTAACTTACAATATAATCCACCACACACTTTATTTACAGAGGTCTAGCTCCAGGGTAACCATCTGTGGAATGGATTGGTAATAGCAGATTGGATTGATAATACCTTGTATAAAAAGTATATGCCCATTGTTCTTTCCAAGACCAGATCAAACTTTAAAAAAGTCATTACCTTTTAATATAAATGTGGGAAAAGGGGAGACTTGTTTAGATATGTATGTTCATTAATGTTACCTGGGTTGTTTTCCCATGCTAAATTAATTTCCGTGGTCTTCTGTTGTCTAGCAGTTTGCTTCTATTATCATAATGTAGTATTTTTAAATATCTTTCAGTGCTGATGAATTTGTGCTAATTACTGTGTATAATACCTATAGAAAACCAAATGCAGACTGAATTATTTTACATTCTTGTGTCCTTTGTCCATAGCGTGAAAATTACACTTTGTTTGACCTTCAGTGTAATGATACATTCCTGGCATTTTTATTTCGATTACTTCTAAGTTCAAATAAGGATCTTGTTTGTTTGAGACATGTATTTAGGTGGTTTTTTAACATTTCACTGATTATGAAACCTATTTTTATTTCTTATTTTTGGACATGATTACTATATTGCACTTATTTTTTTTACTGAGTCCTAATCCTAGATATCTTTAGCCACCCTTTCTTGGCATTATTTTCTCCAAGATAGGGGAGTTGTGTTTAGAAAAGTACAAGAATGGTGTAAAATTGACTGACTGTAAAAGAGTTTCACTTTGTTCTACAGGCTCGGTATACAATTCCTATGCTCGCCTGGAATGGAATCCCACAGATGCCATCCATATGACAGTTGCTGCTTTGTATGAATATGAGCAAAGTATGATAGTGAGTGTGAAATCAGAATTAATGACACCATTTGAAGACTGGAAGAAGACATCATTAGCTGCTGGGTAAATAAAAGGATTAAATAAATAAATAAATAAATAAATAAATAAATAAATAAATAAATAAATAAATAAATAAATAAATAAATAAATAAATACTGAGGTCTCCATATTTAAAATATTGTAGTTAATGAAATACAGTAAAATCCTCTTTCACACTTTTCAAAGGAATAGAGAAAAATGGTATAGATTTAGGGGGAAAATGTAAATAAAAGGAAATGGGTTTTTCTTATCCACGAGTACCTGAAATGACCTGGAATCAATAACTTAGTGCTATTGGAGGCAAACTGTTAAGCAGAGGGCTAGTACTTTTAGAAAAAGACACTATTAAGTATAATTTCTGTTTTATCAAGCACCATACAAATAAGACTGAGTCCTGAAACCTTCAAATTTATTTTCTCAAAAAAATCAAATTTTTATACTGAACCAATTTAGCACTATATAAATGTAGAACAAGGAAATAAAACCCAAAAATGAACACAGTGTATTGAAAATAATATTGATAAGAAAAATTATAGCAACAAACACTTGAATACCTAGGCAAAGATGCTGTCTTAAATAAGTTTAACTTATATGCACAATACCATATTTTCTTGCTTAATTAATGCACTTTTTGTCAAAAAAATACAAGCAAAATACAAGCAAAACTGTGGATGTGTAAATTATTCAAGGAACTGAGATATTAAAAAAAAAAATTTCAATTTATTTACATTTAAAAGATACATCACATGTAATACACACACAAAGCCAATTTGCAGTTATCGTCATTTGGCATAAAATTACGGTATGCATTTCTTTCTGAAAAGTCAAATTGGGTGCATTAGGTAAGTTGGACACATGGGTTTGAAATACTGACACCGTAAAATATTCTTCCCATTACGAGCTGACAATAGGACCTGAAGTTAAATAAATAGGAACTAATAAAAGTACAATTCATGTAAGTACCTGATAATGACATACCAGCAAAAGATAAAAGTCTTACCTACCAGCACTGGAGGAAGAAATGCTGCTGCTGCTGCTGCTATCACTGCTCACATTACCCCATAAATAAATGGCGTATGGCTTTTAGTGCCGGGAGTGTCCGAGGTCAAGTTTGGCTCACCAGATGCAGGTCTTTTGATTTGACGTCCATAGGCGACTTGTGTGTCATGATGAGGATGAAATGATGATGAAGATTACACATACTCCCAGCCCCGGAGCCAGCGGAATTAACCAGTTACGGTGAAAATTCCCGACCCTGCCGGGAATTGAACCCAGGACCCCTGTGGCCAAAGACCAGCACGCTAGCCATTTAGCCATAGAGCCGGACATCTCGCCATAAGAAGTCATCTTCAGTTCCATCTAACAAATTCGAGAGTCCTGTTTTCTTGAAGCTCTTTTCAATCATCTTCGAAGAGATAATGTCCCAAACGCGCAATATCCACTTGCAAATGAGTTCCACAGGTGGTTTCTGAATCTTCCTGTTGGAGTAAGTCTGTGCACACTTTCTGCCATCCAGCACTGATAGAGTTTTCACACATTGTCCTTGAATGGTTTATTTATCGAAACATCCAAGGGTTGAAGTACTGATGTCTGTCCACCAGAAATAGCTGCCAAATTGGTTTTCATGTTTTCCAATAATTTCTTAGTGTCTTCCGTCAGGTGGCCATGAAAACTGTCCAGCACGAGAAGGGCCATGCATTGTAGGAGGGATCCTGCTCAATTTTCCTAAACTGTTCGTATCCAATCTTGTACGAGTGATGTGTCCAACCACCCTTTTTTAAAAATATACAAATGTGAATCCCTCACAGAAATTTTACTTTAGGCATTGTTTTTCGTTGTAGAGCAACGTGAGGTACAAGCTTTCTGCCTTCAGCTGTTACAGCAGCATTAGAGTACATCGTTGTTTTTCACTTGTGGTAGTGCGTACAATAAGACTCGATGTTCCTTTTGTATAGATTGTTCAACTTTGTGGCAGGTCGAAACTTATTGGCATCTGGTCTGTGTTTCCTATTTGGGAGAGCAAATATTCCTTCACTTTATGCTTCTCAGTCACAAAGCAGTGAAAGTCAATTACTTTTTGGTTGAAATCATTCGGCATTCTTTGCCACAGTGTTATTCTTTGTCGAAGAGGAAGTCCATTTCCCTTCATGAAATTAATCATCCAGCCTTGGCCAACCTTAAAATCAGAGACATTAATTCCATGTGCAGCAGCTACTTATCGTCCTTTAAAATACAGCATTTTAAGAGAAACAGCATATCCATCGTTGCGTAACGAAATCACATATTTAAGCAGATCCTCCTGTACTTGCGGAAACTTGCCACTTTTTAGTCCGTGAAATGCATTGCGAGACTTGGTTGGTCACTTGAAGTGCACCTTTCTGTTTCCACCAGTAGCACACGCTGTGTTCAGACACTGAATACTTGCAGCCCGCTGCCTAATTCCCGTATGTTTCTGCGTAACTGATCACTCCAAGTTTATACAATGTAGTATTACAGTGGAACCTTGGATTGCGAGCATAATTCATTCCGGCAACATGCTTGTAATCCAAAGCGCTCGTATATCAAGGCAAGTTTATCCATAAGAAACAATTGAAACGCGGATGATTCGTCCACAACTCAAATATTTATTCGCATACCATTTCTAAAACAAAATTTACCGTAAAACAAATTAAAGTGCAATTTTCATTACAACAGAAGTATTGTTGGTGTGAGGGAGACCATTGTTGGTGTGAGGGAGACGAGAGATCACATGAGAAGAGTTACTGTGTAGCACGAATTTCACTAATGGAATCATTGCTATCTATTGGCTCACTGGAATGGTTTTCTTTTGGTGCAACTTTCACGAGGAACCTGTCCAATGACTGTTGCTTTTGCCTCTTATTGAGGATTTCACGAAAATGTGACATTGCATTGTCATTGAACTGATTCATCGCCCGCACTGCTTCTGCCTTATTCGGGTGGTGTTCTTCTACAAAATTTTGCACCGTTTCCCACATTTTGCACTTCTCCCGAATCTCAGTTGAAGTGAGAGATTCCATTGACTTTTCCTCCTCCTTTACCCCTGGACAAGATCTCCATAACCTCCTCCTGTTATTCGCGATGCAGGTCCATCAGTTCGTTGATGGTCAGTTCCTGGCTATGATCTTCCACCAGCTCTTGAATGTCCACGTCATCCACCTCCAGCCCCATAGTCTTCCCAAAGGACACAATTTCATCGACAATTGGCAGCTCATTGTCACCAACAATCCCCTCAAAGTCACGTCCAAGAACACAGTCAGGCTACAGCTTTCCCCAAGCGGACGTGAGAGTTCTCTTGGTGACTCCATCCCAGGATTTATCGATGATCTTCAGGCAGTTCACGTTGGGAAAATGATTTTTCCCAAACTCTCACAGGGTAAGGTTTGTTCCTTCGGTCTCTTCGAAGCATCACTGAAATAGTGCTTTGGTTGTATAGCTTCTTGAACTTCGAAATGACTTGCTGATCCATAGACTTGAGTAGTGGAGTAGTGTTGGGAGGAAGGAACTTAACCTTAATGAACTTGAATTCCTCCAATAGTCGGCCTCAAGGCCTGGAGGGTGAGCAGGAGCATCGTCCATAACCAGCAAGACTTTGAGCGGCAGATAATGTTCTGAAAGGTATTTCTTCACTACAGGACCAAAGACCTCGTTCATCCATTCAGCAAACGAAAAGGAGAGGGGAAAACGTAGGTACACGTGACGCTCGTATTGCAGAACCTCACTCGCTTATCAAGTTACAATTTATTTAAAATGTTTGCTCATCTTGCAAAACACTCATAGACCAAGTTACTCGCATTCCGAGGTTTCACTGTACTTGAATACTTGCTCATTGTGGATTAAAAAACAATTTTGAGATCACAGAAAATGCATGTACTGCACCCGAAACACTCGTAAAATATGTTTGTCCCAGACTGGAATAGAGCGTCACTAGCCACTTCAGCTCTGATTCACTCACTGAACTAGTGCAGTGGTACTTCCTACTGGCTGATAACAGCACGTTGCGCAGTACTTGGAATGCCCAGTTTTGCGGTAGGAAGGTTGCTACTTGATTAGTTGACATCATTATTTCCAAGGACATCCGGAACTGCGTGATGGTTGATCGAAGAAGTGGTTGCGTCAAATATGGGAGCATTTCCTTTTCTCCACTTTGGACCCAGAAATATTGGGATGCATAAATTATGCAAGGGCAATAATTGTGTGAGAAAATATGGTAATGTAGAACATGCACAACAATCCTCAAATAAATTTAACCTTCATGATAAAAATCAACATAATGTCTACAAAGAAATACAAATCATGCACAACTGTGATAAATTATAGTCAAAGCTTCACAATAAAATCACCTGGTAGTTTAAGTTACATACAAGGAAATATGAAAGAATAGTCCATTAAAATTTCACAGTCAAAATCAGCACATATCAAACAAACAATCTGGAGGAGTTGTTGAGAAGAACCAGACATATTCACCCTCTGTCAGCAATGATAGATATCCAGCACACACATTTCCGCCTTTGAGAACAAGTCAATTAGTTTACATTGTACTTCTTTTGTCATTTTATCAGCTTGTTTTCGAAGTTCATAAAGGTGATTAAATGTTGCATCATCATCATCTGAAATTGAGAGGAACTTCCTTAGTGTTTCCAGAGCTGAAGAAGCATCTCCCATCGAAGGAGCACTATCATTTACTTCACCATCTTTGGAATTGGTATTGTGATTTTCCTGTCTACAGCTCTCGACAATGTCCTTAATAGAATGCTGTTTTGCAGTGATGATGGCGATGTTTTCATCAACCTTGATGAGGTCTAAAAATGAAATCTCTGGTTGGAGGCATTTCCACTCAGTATACTTCATGATTGCTTCATAGCCTTCTTCTTCTTCTTCTTCTTCTTGGCAAAAGAGTATTTTTTGGCAACAAGGTGCAGACCATGTCTAAAACTAAAACCTTCATATCTCTTGGTTCCTTTCCTCTCTCCAGTATACTCAGAGCTTTCCTAACTACATTTTTCCTGTAGAAGCTCTTAAAGACACAGATGATCTCAAAATGCACGGGTCGCAGTTGGCTGGAAAGAATACAAATTTCACATTTTGCTGCATCAGGTTATGAGGATGAGCCAAGCATTGGTCAATCACAAGGCGATCTTCCTGTTTTCTGTCCCCGTTTTGGCATCAAAAACAGTGAGGATGTCATCCATGCCTTTTGATTGGCATCAGAAGTAGTTTGCAAAGTTAGACGAGCATTGAAGATTCATTTATTTTCGAATCACAAAGGCATGCAGCTTCTCAGAAACATCTGCATTCATTCCCAGCATGATAGTGAGCCACATTTTATTATACTTGCCACCAATGATAAGCTTCCACTTTGTAAGTGAGAGTCAACTTTGGCATGAGACTGTAGAACAGACCCATTTCATCCACACTGAAAATGATCAGGAACTCGTGAAGCCTCAACTCTTCTCAGGTCATAACAGTCTCTTCACTTACACTGTTGGATTCTAGAGATATAACCTTTTACACAGTATTGTACTGTTTCTTAAAATTGGTCTGTGCTTTGATTTAAGCAGTGAAGACTTCAGTTCACAGCATGTTTGCCATTTTGAGAGCCTCCTCTTTCAGCATTACGTCATCGATGGGAGCATTTGACGCTTGTGCTGAAAAATCCATTCACACGCATTTTCTTCTAATTTGATGTATTTCCTCTTCCTCAAGTGTGGACCACCCTCAGAAGCACCTTGCTGGATTGTGTACCTGTTAATCACGATGGTTTTCAGTGTTGACAGGGAGATGCCAAGTCCCTTTTCTAGTGCAATGCATGTTTCTTTAAATGAATCCACTTTTCCAAAATACAATCTTTTGGTCAAGTGAAAAAGACTTTCTTTCTCATTTTTCCATACTTGAAATAGCTTTGTATGACAGATCACTTTCTCCATCCAAAACGCATAATATTTCAGAGTACGAATGATATGAATAACTTTTTATGAAACAATCACAGGTGATCTCACAGGACGTGTGTGGAAGTTGACATGGCAGTGAGACAGCAAGTGACTAGTGTGAAATGTGATCATGACACTGCTCAGCTTCATTTGTTACTACAGTAAAGTAGCATGCGTGCAGTGTTCTTAAATTTCCAAAACCAATCCAATAGTAGCCAACTGTAACACCTACCCTCCACCCATTGAGTAAACAAGACATCTTGCTCCTTAACACCTGAAGCAGTGTCAACCTCCAGAAATTTATATTTTTACAGTCCAGAAGCCATTTCACACACGAACACACATTCTTAAAATTGTCGTAATGCATGGGAAGTTTGAAATGATGCCGGTAAAAATTATATTATGAGCATGGGAAAATTGAAGGGATTCAAAACAAAATTGTGTAAATGGTGGGAAGATGTGAATACTGGAAATATAAAAGAAGGGTTTTACTGAACAAACCACTTAAAAATATGTATTAATTTAGCAATGTACATTTGACTTTATGAGCTTAGTTATTGAAATGCGTTAAAAAATTCATATTTTATTTTGTAACCACAAAAGCTTCATATTTATTGAAATCATGTTCTTATGCATATACTGTACCCCTAAAATAGCAATATGAATGTTACGTATCACATCTACAAATTTATTTTGGCATCCTACTCTAAGAAATCTCCTACTAATATTTTATTAATTTTAGTATTTGTACTGGGAAAGCACATTACTATATACAATATTATGTCTAAAAGATGTAGATACTACATAGCATTGCTTCGATAGATGGAGATGAATACTTTCTACTGACATTACTACATACAGTATTAACCTGTGGTAAAATCAGAATTTTGCAGTCATTTTGTGTGTTCTTAATACAGTACTTGCTGATTGTTTTTGGTAATTGGAATCCAAAGAGTACTGACTTGTTTTTGTGTATATTTGATGCTTAAAACATTTCATTAATTTTTTTTTTCAGAATTCGCCATGAAGGCAACTTATTTCAAGCTAATGGCAGTGTACACTGGCAAGATAACCAGAATATTGCACTAAACCTCTTCGGAGATTATTTCATCTCAGATGATGACTTTAGTTGTGAATTTAATGCATCCATTATTAGCACAATTCCTCAAGTTTCATCACTTTCTGGTAGTCTCTTCCACAGGGAAAGCAACAACAAATATGATACAAATATACATATACAGGTAATTACATCCATGCATGGTTCATTTTAGGTGTAGTTCATTATATAGCAAATGTATTATTACATTAAGCCATTTATATCTTGTGAATAATACTACATATTTTAAATTGGGAAGTGCTGAATCATAGAATCCTTCATCCTCACCATACTCCTGTAACTCTTTGAACTGAGTGTCAAGGGTGGTCACATTTTCAGCTCTTTCATCTTGGTATAATATTCTAGCTTGATCCATTACAGCTCTGATCTGATTGATGATCAATGTCGTTTCCATGTGAAATGCACTGTATGTAAAACTTGAAAATATTGTTTTTTTATATGCTTTGGTTGTCAGGCAGCCTTTACATTATGCAAACAATTCAAATTTTAAAAAATGGATCGTGCTGTATAAACTTCTAGAAGTGATTTGTAGTGTCTTATTCCATGTGGATAATATTTAAACCAAATAAAATGAATGAATGCCTGTACTATTATAGCAGTGAAGAGGCTAGGTTGTGGTACTGGTATTGGATTCCTTCTCTCTCAGATTTGTCTTATCAAGTCTTGGGCACTATGACCTTGTGGGATCACTCTTACAATGTCTCACAGTGAGCTCAGGGAGCCAAGTTTTGCTAAACTGTTGAGATTTCCATTCTTGTTGTAATTGTTGGTATGTTTCATTATTCCAATAAATGCCTGATTGAGAAATGTATGTTACTGGCTGATGGTAACTGTGGTACCTCAAAATTTATTTCATGGACAAGGTAAGAAAGCATCACCTTCCACTGCATATTTTTCTGTTGAACCTGATGACAGTGATGGTTATGTTCCTTTGTGCCTGGTGTTAATATAGCATTTATGAGGGTCATTAGCCAAACATAACAGATGAGATATTTTTCTTGTGGTTCTAAATGTAGTCTTATTGAGTGAGTTGGCTATGCAAAATAGATTGTGTAGATGTAAACTTGGATTGTGTAGATCAGGGCCTCTCAAACGCTCAAAATCTCACGCGTGCATTCCGAGGCGCAGAGACTCCGTGCACTGTGCATCATTCCGACTCGACTCAACTCGGCTTGACTTGGATGATGTAGTGCGCTGAAAGCGACGAAGCGTTCGTTGATAGACGGCTTGTTTATCAGTGAAATAGATAAGCACAAGACAACAACATAATAATGGACCAACCTGTTTCAAAGAAAGCAAAGACTTCCAAAAGTCCATTTCAATCAAACTGGGAACTTTCGTATTTCTTTGTCAGTCGTGACGATAAAGCCAAATGCTTAATCCGTGGGACAATAATTATGTGGTAAGTTAATCAAAAAGATCTATTTTCCAATACAAAGGCTTTGCTCAAATTCTACGAGAATTTTTCGAAGGAAGATTTTCCTAAGCTGCATCGAGAAGCAGCTAAGATTATTTCTATTTTTAGTTCAACATGCATATGTGAAAGATATTTTTTCCTGCTTTGACTTGTACGAAAACTAGATTGCGTGCAAGTAGGCCTATTTCTGATTGTAATTTAAAGAAAGCTCTCAAATTGCTGTCGGCCAGCCCCTTGTTGCAGGCATAACTGGTATCATTGCAAAGATATAGGAAAAGAAGAGCTGGAGAAGATAAATTGTCTGCTCAAACCAAATTGAAAGAAGAGTGTTTTAACACCGGTAACGTTGTCCCATACAACAGTATCACCGCTCACCGCATATAAAAATTTTGCAGTGAGGGGAGGATCAGCGGGGAAGGTGGAGAAGGCGAAGACAGGCCGTACGGGTGAGGCAGGTGTAGGGGAAGTGGGGTGGGGGTTTGCACTCTGGTCAATCTAGTGAAGTCGTCTCCTGCACCTTGAGCCCGTGGATTGCACGGCGCATGCACCCTGAGAAGCCCTGGTGTAGATGGTGGACTCAAACTGCCTGGTCAGCACTGCTGAAGATGGCTTTCTTGGTTTACCATTTTCACACTGGGCAAATATTGTGATTTACTTTAAGGCAGAGGGTGCTGTCTTCCAAGTCCTAGCCTTCTTGTAATCCAAAAATCTGTATTTGGTACATTAATGTGGCAAAAAGAAAATTAAAAGGCATTCTTGAAGTTGTGATACATTAAAATTTGCTGATCCTATAATTTGATGTTAGAATACTTGGAAGGAATGCATACATCTCTTCCACTTTCTTCTCAGAGTGTGCAAGAGACTTAACAGCTCTCTTGATCTTTGAATTCAGTAACTTGCAAAGTCAAAAATAGTTGTTGTTGAAGTATTTGATACAGATATATATATAATCATTTAGGTCCCTTGAACAGTATCCTCATCATTGCCTGTTTCGGCACTTATTAAGGTAGTGGTCAGTATGTGTTGGCTTCCTGTACACTTTTTGAGCTAGGAAATGGCCTCCATCTTTGCAAGCATAGTCAGGAATGGGAGTTCCAACAATCTGTAAACCTGAAATCTTCAATTTCATTCGAGGGCACTGGGGAATATTAATGAATGATGGTAACTTCATGTACTCTGTGATCTGAACATATCGACTTTTGACTTCTTTTGTCTGAAACACATTCTTTTGTTCAAATATTTTGACAAATATGCACACATCGTCCTCTATGTAAGTTTCTCATAAACATAATTTTACTTCTTTCAGAATAATAGAAGGTTAAAACACACTTCAGAAATGAATATTCAAATGAAACCTAGCCCAGTTATTGATATGACAGTAAGGACCCACGTTCAGTTCATAGACCATAATTATATTCTGCATTATGTTTTCAATTTCTATTAGGAGCTTAATTTATATGGGATTATACCAAATTCATTTCAGCCTTTAACATCCCTGTACCTACCAAAAACTGTGTAAACTATACCTCTTGTGTATTCTGTATAATCTAAAGTTGAATCTTAAATTATAAAACTTCTCTCTCCATCAGTATTACCCCGAGAAGGTTGTCTCTGTGAAGAGTACATGGCAACTAGAAGAAAATTCTAAATCAACCAATCTAACAGGGAAAGTATCGCTGATATCTCCGTACACTGGATATCGTGATGGTGTGTTAATATGCAGAATGCATGTCAGCTCAGATTGGGATATTAAAGGAGCTGCAGACTTAACGCTAGATAGAAGGAAATACACTTTTGCTGTAGATGGTAAGCATTTTTTAAAATTTTTCATTAATTTACTTCAGTTATATGCTAATGTGAATAATTGAATGTACTGTAATTAATTTGGCATCATTTCTTTTCAAAGATCTTTTCAGACTAAACATCTAACAGATGTTCTTGAAGGTATGTTTCCTTATATATTTTACCTTTTCTCTGTCGAGATTTCACACTTTGAACTATGGTTTAGAATGTCATCCAACTTGCAAGAAATTCTTCGAATAGACTTTCAGCTCATTAGATCATGTTGAGCAGATACAGCACATGCCAAGGAGATGTTAAATACAGACTAAAAGTGACTAACGGAATAACAGAGGGTATTGAACCCACAACCTTTGCATGCAGGTCTTGCATAAAATGCTTTGGAATTAAGATTTGACACCTAGGGATCACTACCATGGATACTGCTATTATTCTGTAATTCAGGAAAATGATTATTCATTACATAAAGAGAATTACAATCTTCATAACCGCATGGTGCAACAGCCCCAGAGGACCATGACCTACCAGACGACCACTGCTCAGCCCGAAGGCCTGCAGATTATGATGTGTCATGTGGTCGGCATGACATCCTCTAGATCATAAATTTTGGCTTTCTAGACTGGGAGCCGCTACCTCACCGTCAGGTAGCTCCTCAGTTATTATCCTTTAGGCTAGTGGACCTCAAACCAGCCCTCAGATCCAGGTAAAAATCCCTGATCTGGCTGGGAATCAAACCCAAAGCTGCCCAGTAAGAGACAGGCACGGTACTCCTACAACACTTGACCGGCAGTAACACTGATTATTTTTTGTTTACGTAATTGGTCAAGCTTTTAATTTGTACCAGAATAGCTCTAAGAAACATACTCAACAAGTATAGTTTAAGGTAAGTGCTGCTTTAAGGGACCAAACTTCGAGGTCCTTGGCCCAAAGTGTAATAATAATAATGTTACTTGCTTTACGTCCCAGTAACTACTTTTTAAGGTCTTTGGACACGCTGAGGTGCCGGAATTTAGTCCCACAGGAGTTCTTTTACGTGCCAGTAAATCTACCGACTCGGGGCTGTCGTATTTGAGCACCTTCAAATACCACCGGACTAAGCCAGGATCAAACCTGCCAAGTTGGGGTTAGAAGGCCAGCACCTTAACCATCTGAGCCACTCAGCCTGGCAGCCCAAAGTGTAGTTCTACTTTTTTTTTACTAGTTGCTTCACATCACACAGATAGGTCTTATGGCAACAATAGGATAGGAAAGGGCTAGGAGTGGGAAGGAGCAGCCATGGCCTTAATTAAGGCACAGCCCCAGCATTTGCCTGGTGCAAAAATGGGGAACCACGGAAAACCATCTTCAGGGCTGCTGACACTGGGGTTCGAACCCACTATCTCCCAAATGCAAGCTCACAGCTGCATGTCCCTAACAGCATGTCACTATCTCAGTCGGTCTCTACATGAATTGGAATACTATACTATGTTATTTAGATTTATGCTTTCACGACCAGTGTTAATAAACATGATAATCTTTTGGGATTTTACCATGTCAAAGAAAAAAAAAAAAAGAGAAATTCTGTATGTTTTGTTGGGACTTTGCTCTGCATGTTTAGAAGACAGATGTGCCTCTCTTCTGAAGATGGAGAGCAAAGCCTCCATGAAACATAAGACTTCCAAAATTGACATTGACAATGTCCCCACAAAAAGCAATGCATTTTGAGGTTATTTCATACTTATGCAAGGTACTACAAAAGTACTCTTATACTACCTCACCACTCTCCTTAGAATAGTTGTTCATTTCCTGTAGCTTCATTCTAATCAAAATACTGAGCAATTACTGGAAACAGTTATAGTGTACCATGGTTGCTAGCATCCTATCCCAGTTTCAAGATATGGAAATTTATTCTGTAAGGTACTGGTAACTAGATCAGATGACTACTTGGCATGCATGAACCTAATTGACCCTGTCCTCCTGCACTTGATATTCCTTGCAATTTGTGAATCACAGTAAATTACTTTGCCTAACTTTGATGTACAGTCCACTGAATCATATGAATGATGAAGAGCAAGTGTTGTTTCACCTGCCTTAACATTCTTATTCAGAGATGTAACTTTTGAACTAAAAAATATGTATATATTTTTGATGATGACACTATCCTTATTCCATTTTTGTGTTTTTCCATGTCAACACATCTCTGCAAATCTCTTAATTCTCTATGTCTTAAATTTAGGAAACCATCAGAGATATTAGTCTACACTTTGTTTCATTTTCATTTCATCCCTCAGATAATCAATATTTGCTTCTTACATTTTCAGAAAACTTGCACTATCTTGTGCTATTTTCCCTTCCTATAGCCATCATGTAATAGCACAAAGACACAGTATAAGATACTGATGAAAATAATCACCACACATGAAACAGAACCGGATTTTCAATTGATAATAAATTCAGAGGTACTACGTTTGAGCAGGGAGTTTGGTTTGCTACTTATTATAATAAAATAGAACAAGGTCAGAGTATAACCAAAGACTTTGGTCCAAATTGCATTATTTTTCTCAGCTCACAGGGATTAACTTTAAACTTATTTGCAAACACTTAAATAGAGGAACTCACTAACATGTCTTAGTTTTAATATGAAGTTCTGTAACTTTTAAGGGGCATGGAGTAGCGAGAGCAGAAAGGTTGTCTGATTTTTACAATGCCTGGCTGAGTGAAGCACAAAGACCAAAAAGGCAGGACATAACCCCATGGCACAACAGCCCCGAAAGTCCATGGCCTACCAAGCGACTACTGCTCAGCTCGAAGGCCTGCAGATTACAATATGTCATGTGGTCAGCATGACTAATCCTCTTGATCATTATTTTTGGCTTTCTAAACCGGGTCCGCTACCTCACCGTCCAATAGCTCCTCAGTTATAATCTTGTAGGCTAATGAACTTCAAACCATCCCTCAACCAGGTAAAAATCCCTGATCTGGCTGGGAATCAAACCCAGGGCTGCCGGCTAAGAGATAGGTACGCTATTCCTGCAGTGCTTGGCCGACTATAATACTGATTTTATTTTTGTTTACATAATTGATCAAACTTGTAATTTATACTGGAATTGTTTTAAGAAACATACTCCATATAACATATTTCTTCCTCTCTGTGAGGAATGTGTCCTGAAAGTTTGGCTGTACCTTATTGTTACACACTGTGCAGTGATTAGAAATTTATGAGCTAGAATTGAATTGTGAAGGGTTTATTGTACTACAAATACTGACAGATCAGCATCAGAAGAGGGAACAGTGGAAAGATGGAACAAGAACAAACATGAATACACAAAAGGATAAGAGAAACCTTCACATCTGTATACACCACCATCTTCAAATAGATAGATTTTCTCCTCATCAATCTCAGATCTTCTATATCTATCTCTTCTCAGTACCTAATAAGCTCATTTCTTCTTCCCAACTTTAGCAGAAGGGCAGGCTTCAATCCTCATGGAGGACCTTCAGCCTTGATGTCAAAAGTGTAGGATGATTAGAAACGTGGATAAACATGGGAAAAGTGAAGAGACAAAAAGGTTAATATAGGTTGTAAAAGGCTACGAACATAGGAGACACACACAAAAGGAGGAAAAGAAACCCAACAGTTCAGTATAAGTAATGGAAGGGAACAAACATGAGAGAAATCAATCTTGTGAAGAAAGACAGGAACATAAGTAGGATAACACAATTAAACATCAGCATCAGAAGAAGCAATGATAGAAAGAGGAAAGAAGTTTACAAAAGAACAAGAACAATCTCCACATCTTCATGCACTGCTGTCTTCAAATAGATTTGTTATATTCTCATCAATCCTGTCCCATTATTATACATGTTCCTGTTCATCATTCTATATATGACTGATTTGTCACTCATTTGTTCTTTTCCATTCCTTATTAGTCATTTAAAATATAGGGTGTCACGAAAAGTTATGGGCAAACTTTCAGGATACATGCAAGAAAAGTGTTTCATGTGATATGCTGAAACGTTCTGTTCCTGTGTGTTTCTCTTGATTAATGTACTACATAGAATTGTAGAAAATGAGTTCTAACATGGAAATAAAGTGTGTCCAGACTCATGCCCATGTAACATATTTTCTTCCTGTGTATGAGGAATGTGTCCAGAAAGTTATTGTTACATTCTGTATACAAAATATCTCCATTGTTTACAGTATGTCAAAAGCACTGTAATGAAAATTCCTAGCACAGTAATTAGAAATTTACGAGCTAGAATTGAATTATGAAGCGTTTATTGTACTACAATTATGGTGTAATCTTTCCTCTCATTGACAGGGTATGTAAAGCGGATTACAAACAACATGCTGGTGTTCAACATTACTACACCTCTTGAGAACTACAGCATAATTACTGGTCGCTTTGGATTTTCACAAGAGAAGAAACATCTTGTTGCAGAAATAAAAGCACCTGCAGGGGCAATTGGGATTGAAATTCTGTTCAGTTTTTATCATTTAAGAAAATTTAACATTAAATTTTTCTTAGCAACTCCCATTGAATTTCTTCAGACAGCAGTGTTGATCGCCAAACTCAATGATGATATGGT
Source organism: Anabrus simplex (assembly GCF_040414725.1). Classification (NCBI taxonomy): domain Eukaryota; kingdom Metazoa; phylum Arthropoda; class Insecta; order Orthoptera; family Tettigoniidae; genus Anabrus; species Anabrus simplex. Next base: position 1,133,065,174 of record NC_090266.1, read on the forward strand.
AAGGAGTTCACACTAATACACTCTTGCTTACTTAACCCTTTTAGGACCAGATATGTTTAAGAGTAGTGAGCCTAGAAAGACCAAATTGACTGTTCCTATGTATATTATCAAAATTGAAAATGTGAGAAATTATTTTTATAGTGTGAGTAATTTCTGTTTGTGTATATTATAACTGTATGTGGAAAAGAAAAATAATATAAAAAGCATTAATTAGCATAAAGTAATGCAAAGTATCAATATTATGCAGCAGCATGTGCTCAGGAGAAGCTTTATGATGCCCTCCTGAAAAGTATTAAGTTTACAGTTCAAATAGTGTGCGTAGGGACAGTCAAACTGTTTACCAGATGGTGAAGTGAAAAAGAACTAGGCATATCTTGCAGTTGTCCTTTCATAGATCTATAACATAGATAGTAATTAAGATATATGCATGATTCTTTACCAGAATGTTGAGATAATTATTTTTTTATTAATGGGAAATACAAAGAAAGGAAATTTTGAATAGAGGATTTTATATATATATATATATATATATATATAGTTTTAGTTACAATGGCTAATTTTTAATTAAGGAGCAGTTGTGCATATCTTTTGAAATCCCACATGTTTCTTTTCTGCATTTGCTCTGACACACAGCATCCCTCATGCACAAACACCCACTTGTTACCACAATGGTACTATGCTGTTGCTCTGTAGTGTGCAATGGAACTCATAACACAATCAAGTGGCCCTTTGCATGTGAGATATGGTCAATTATCCACTTCTTGACAGCAAGGAATGTGCCTTTGGCAGAGATTCATCATTAGATCTGTGAAGTGTATAGCCCCAACACTATGAGTGAGTGAAAAGACCGTTAATGGGTAGGTTATTCGAGGAAGTTTGGGACAAGGTTCATGACAGCTCATGCTATGGTTGGCATCCCTGATCAGCGACAATTTTGCGTGCAGTTGACACCCCCATTTGGTCAGACAGACAGTTCACAATATCCTGTCAGTCACTTCAATTTCCAAATGTTTGAAGGTTGGTTTTATATAAAATTGTGTTAGAAAATTTAGACTGCAGAAAAATGTGCAATAGTTCGGTTCCAAAAATGCTGACTGAGGAACACAGAATGAAGAGCTGTGTCAGTGCCTTGAAATTTTTGACCCAGTACCATGAGGAAGGTGATGCATTACTGGACCACATCATCATGGGGGACAAGATATGGGTGTCAAAAATGACCACTGAATCAAAGCAGCAATCAGTGAAATGGTGACATACATCATCTCCGACAAAAGTGAAATTCAAGCAGACTTTCTCAACATGCAATTTTATGGCAATGGGGTATTGGGTCAGACATGGTGTTATACTGCCTGGGATGGCAATCAGTGCAGCCTTGACCAAACTTTGCCATACAGTCCAGATTAAATGTCACAGTCTTCTATCTGTCAGTGTTGTTACTGCATGACAATGGAAGACCTCACTCTGCAGCTTGAATGGAAGCTCACATTGAATCGTTTTGGCTGGCAGAAATTGACTACCATCTCTTCCTTCATCCGAAAAGATGCCTCTCACTGAGTCCGACATTTCGTAGTTTTGGAAGAACTTCAAACCTTCAGAAAACCTCCCCAGCTGTAAATGAACATACAGAACATAAATTGACAAAATCATTGAGAAAGTTGATGATATGTGTACCTGGGGTGCAACTTCAAACTATGGCAGGATAACCAAATGGCTGACTGAGATGGTGGCCTTTGGCAGACTGAGCTACTTTCTCCAAGACTCAAAAATACCACTGATCCTCAAGAGGAAAGTGCATCCTACCTGTTGCAAACAATGGACTTGACACTGTTACTATCATAAAGAAAAATGCTAGTAGACTCAGAGTCTGCCAGTGAGCAATGGAGCAGGCGCTACTAGAGACCAGCTTACAAGACCGAATCTGGAATGAGGTGATTGGGAGGACAGGAATCACAGATGTGGTGTAGCAAGTGGCAATGGGTGGATCATGTTGAGAAGTAACCTCAAGTGGTCCAAAGTTCTGGTACAGTGGATGGAGTCAAGGAGAAGTGTTGGCCATCAGATGATATGGCCAAGCAGGCATCAATTTTTGGTAAAGAGAGAAAGTCTCTCATAGTGTATTGGCACTGCCGGTGGCTCCAAGTAGCCTACGCAGTGGCCTCCACGGTATGCACTAGTCAGCGTCTTGGTAGGTGTGCTAGGTACCAATTGATGAGCCAAACTTAGCACACGTGGGTGAAATGCTGGCAACCAGGAATGAGTTAGTTGGAAAATTTATAATGTCCAATAACAGACCATTTATGTTGGTATTATAAATTTACTCATTCGGGACAAAAATTTCAGATTCCCTATGGGAATCAAAATCTATATCATAAAGCCAATTGTAAAAAAAATACTTTAATAGTTTAGGGGCCTTTATTGTATTGAGTAGTCATTGCTGCCTGTGCACATGCTGGAGCAAGACTCAAAATAAATCTACTCTTATTACCGAGCGAGTCGCTGCGTGATTTGTGTCTTGTAGCTGTGAGCTCGCATTCAGGAGATAAGTGGGTTTGAACCCCACTGTCGGCAGCCCTGAAGATGGTTGACCATGGTTTCCCATTTCCACACCAGGCAAATGCAGAGGCTGTATTTTAATCAAGGACATGGTCGATTCGTTCCCACTCCTAGCTCTTTCCTGTCCCATTGTCGCCCTAAGACCTATCTGAGATGGTATGACATAAAGCAGATTTTAGAAAATTAAAAAATCTACTCTTATTCCATAGCCAGTGGTATTATGACCAGGACCGGTTACCAGACAATTCAGATGTTGCCCATTTGACAAATTGGAAAGTGTCTGCAAGAATACTCATCATGAACTGCATGAACCTGAATTTTACAGTATTAATCATTGTCTACTATGATCTGCATGACACATTTCTCATTCATAAAACAATCCATTTTCAATTCTTACTTTGCAGCTTTTGTAAGTTATCTTTATGTAGAGAATCTGAAAATGGTGTTGATAAAATTAGGATTTCTATTTTCAATTCCAGTATTTAAACATAAATATTACTATTGCAGGTCGATTTTCGATGTGGATGGAACAACTTGGTGATTGGGTTCTCTGGATTGTGGCATTACATACACTCTACAGATTTTGAGTACCGCTATAGGATATACACACCAATTGAGGGATTCCATGAGAATGGTCTCATAGCTAAATTAATTAAAATTGAAGAAGGTGTTGATCTTGAAGTTGGATTGAATGTTGGAGATTCAAAGGTAAGTAGAGCTCTCTAGATTAGATTAGCTTGGACTATATTAGTTCTAAAGATATTTAAATTCAACTGGAATTACTATAAAAGTTACGAAGTTGGTTATAGTCTTTGTCAAATGGGAAGCTGTTTCCATTGCAGTCATTTTTTATGAAGTAAAAATATTTTGACCTAGTGCAAGGGATATTCAGCAATGTTAAATTTTCTATGGACCACAGTGCATTGAGAGGTTGGAATAACATGATTACAGCATCCATTTGATTGGACAGTTCTGAGTAGCCTCTCGAGGCAAAAACACTTCCCATTCACACATACTATAGTTTACAACTTCTGTGTCCTCCCTCCTGTCTTTTTCTTCACACTCCTCTCATATGCCTTTAATTAACTTGAGACATTGTTTTTAGTGATACATTGTTTCCATCATTCATAAATTGCTAAGATTATGAATACTAATGCATTAACTTATTTCTAGCTTGGGATCAAGGTCCAGGGAGCAAATAAGCCTCGAATTCCAGAAGATTTAAAACTTGTCAGCAAGAAACTAGAAAATGAAGAAGACTATAATGATGAAGAGGACGATATATATGCCATCAACTGGAAAGGATTAGTTGAAATTGATACTCTTCTGTATCCAACATTTAAAGGAACATTAGACATTGATACTAAGGATAGTCTTTACACCATTGAGGGTACATTAACATTACCTGATGGTACTGCAGTACTGTATGATGAACTGAACTATGAAGTAAGTATTTTGCAAGAAATAATATGTTTTAGAGTAAACTCTATTTATTCAGTGCTCTCATTCTAAGAGGAAACTTCACATCATTCTACCGCTGGCAAACTTCCCATTCCCCTGACCACATCGTGGGAAGCCAGATGTACAAAACATCCCAGCAGTTAATTGCTTCAGAGAGTTATATCAGAATGTGTGTGCAACTGTTGCTTGTATATTATTGTACACAGTGCTTGTGTATTAAGTAATAGATTGAAAAATGAAACATTTGGTTCAACAGCAAATTTATTTGGTTTAATGTTACTTGGAAAATGGTAACTTTAGAAGATGCATTTCATGATTTGCTTTTAAAAATCCTGACTACTGTTCTTACAAAGTCCGGCATTTTGAAGATTTTGAAAAAGTAGCATATAGTAAGTTTAGTTTGTGACGTACAGAGGAAGCGGAAAAGACATGTTTTAACTGAAGATAAACTTGGGGTAGTACATCCCAGAAAATCACATAATTGTCTAGCACAGGGGTCAGCCTACAAAGTGATCAGACTGCTGAAATATTGACCATATAATGTGCAGGAACTTCACCAAACAAATTTCAGCACAAGAATAAGGTTCTATAATTGATTTCCTAGAAATGCTTACAATAGAAATTTAGATCCACAGCTATGGTTCCATTTTTATGGACATTTAAATTCTCAAAATGTGCAATTGTGGAATGCTGAGAACCTATACATTGTACAGGAAGTATCAGTGCAACTCTTTAAAATAAGGGTATGGTGTGAGGTAAGTGCATGTTGGGTAACTGGGCCCATAATTATTGATGATTGCGTGAATTCACATCTGTATGTGAGAACAGTTTTTCATCCAATTTTTAATGAAGAGACAAAGGAAGAAAAGGTTTATGGATATTTTCAGCAGGTTGGTACCAAAGGCTATCATCATCATCATCATCATCATCATCCTAAACCATCTCCAGTTTCCCAGGTGTGGTATATGAGCCTCCTCCATCTCATCCTGTCCTTGTACCATTCTTCCTCCACCAACTTGTCCCAATCATGACCTCTCAGCAGTACATCGCTCTTAACTAAATCTATCCATTTCCTTCGTGGCCTTCCCATGGGTCGTCTTCCTTCTACCTTTCTGTCAAATTCCTTCCTTGCAGTTCTGTTTACTGGCATCCTCTTCATGTGACCAAACCACTTCAGTCTTGATATCTGAATCTTATTGAGGAGAGAATCATCTATTCCTACTTCTTCTCTAATTTTCTCATTCCTAATCTTGTCTTTCCTGGTTTTCTGGATCATAGTGCGTAGGAATTTCATTTCAGCTGCCTGAAGTTTGGAATTATCTCTATTGGTCAGTGTTGTGGTTTCGAGACTGTATGTAAGAATTGGTGTATAATAGGACTTGTACAATGTCATTTTTGTTTTCATGGGTATTTGCTCATCCCACAGCAGGTGTCTTACCTGGTGATAAAATTGTGTTGCCTTATTGATTCGATTGTTCACCTCATGTTTTGCTAGGTTGTCATTTGATATAATGCTACCCAAGTATTTGAAAACTGGAATGCTGTCCAGTTGAGCTTCATTTAACATGACTATTGGTTCTGCTCCTTCCCCCTACACTTTCATCACCACCGTCTTGGTCTTGCTGATGTTTAAACCATATTTCTTAAACTCCTCATTCCAGCTTTGTATTCTTTCTCCCAATTCCTCTTCTGAGTCACTCCAGATCACAACATCATCTGCAAATGTGAAGGCTTTGATATCTACATGTTCTTTCCTTTTAATAGATTTCATTACTACATCCATTACAATAATAAATAGAAGTGGTGACAATGAGCTGCCCTGCTGCACTCCTCTCTTTGTTTCAAACCAGTCCGACAAACCACATCCTACTTGAATACAACTTCTGTTCCCACTATACAACATTTTCACTTTGTCTATGAGGCTGTCTCGCACTTGAAGTTCTTTCATGCATTGCCAAATTCTTTCCCTTGGTACACTATTGTATGCTTTCTCAATGTCCAAAAATATTAGAAATAAAGGCTTGTTCTTCTCTCAGTATTTTTCCATTAGCATCCTAATTGCAAATATAAGGTCTGTAGTTGACCTTTCTGGTCTGAAACCATACTGCTCTTCTTCCAAAATTGGTTCAACAATATCTCTGATTCTGGTCTCTATTATTTTTTCCTTTATTTTCAGGACATGAGACAGTAGTGTGATACCACGGTAATTAGTACATTTTCGTCGGCTTCCTTTCTTGAACAGAGGTACAATGATGCCCATCTTCCAGTCCTCAGGAATAGTATTTTCCTCCCAAATCTTGTTGAGCAGTCTGTAGAGCCATTGGATTCCTGGAATTCCCGCTGCTTTCAGCATATCTGCACTTAGTTCATCTATGCCCACTGCCTTTCCTTTCTTCATGCTCTTGAGCTCATTTTCAACCTCAAGCCATATAATTGGTGGTTCAGTTGTGGTTCCTCGACTTCGCTCTCCTCTATCCGTTGTTATGTTTTCTGTATCTCCATTCAGCAGCTTTTCGAAATAGATCTTGAGTTCTTGTTTAATTTCTCCCTCTTCTTGTGCCAGAGTTCCATCATCACGTTCTATTGCCTTTGTGGTCTCTTGATCCCTTCGCTTGTTTTTCACTACTCTGTATAGCAATTTCATATTTCCTCTACTGTCCTCTTCCAGTTTGTCTGCAAACTCATTCCATTTCTTCTCTTTTTCTTCCCTTACAATGTTCTTTACAGCAAGTTTCGTGTCCCTGTATACTCCTTGAAGTCTTTGTATTTCTTGTTCATTTCGTTCTTGTCCCTGTTTTTGTTTTTCCTTCTCCAGTGCCTTCTTTATTTGGTTTCTTTCTTTCACCGCTGTTTTCACTCTATCATTCCACCATGGTGTCTCCTTTTTTCTTTTGATAGAACTTGTAACTCCACATAGGTTTTTGGCTTCTCCCTCAAAGGTGTCTTTGAAGGCCTTCCATTCTTCATTAACGCTGGTTACTTCACACTTCGGCAAACTCTGTTGAATCTTTAGTTTGTATTCTTCCTTTATTTGGACTTCTTGCAACTTCCAAGTTTTAACCCATGGTTTTTTCATAATAAGTTTCTGCGTTTCATTTGTCTTATGTTTGATGTCTACTACCAACAGTCTGTGGTCACTGTCCATGCTTTCACTAGGGATGACCTTTACATCTGTGATGTACCTGCCACCATCTTTATTTGTGATTACGTAGTCAATCAATGTTCTATACTGGCCATCCCAACTGTACCTTGTTATTCTGTGACTGTCTCTTTTTTTGAAGAATGTATTTTGATTATAAGATCATTTCTTCTGCACAGATCTAATAGTTGTTCTCCTTCTGGGTTCCTTTGTCCAGATCCATGTGGACCAATGATGCTCTCGTACCCAAGTCTGTCTACCCCAACTTGCGCATTTAGATCTCCAATAATAATAACAACATTTTCTGAATTAATCAATCATCAATCAATCAATCAATCATACTGATCTGCATTTAGGGCAGTCGCCCAGGTGGCAGATTCCCTATCTGTTGCACCCTAGCTTTTTCCTAAATGATTTCAAAGAAATTGGAAATTTATTGAACATCTCCCTTGGTAAGTTATTCCAATCCCTAACTCCCCTTCCTATAAATGAATATTTGCCCCAGTTTGTCCTCTTGAATTCCAACTTTATCTTCATATTGTGATCTTTCCTACTTTTATAGACACCATTCAAACCTATTCGTCTACTAATGTCATTCCACGCCATCTCTCCGCTGACAGCTCGGAACATACCACTTAGTCGAGCAGCTCTTCTTCTTTCTCTTTACAATGGCAAAAAATGAAAGTATCCTCCTATTCATCATATATTCCGTCATTAGACGGAGTAAACAAGTTCAGACATGTTTCGGCTCGTTTGAGCCATCTTCAGTGAAAAAATTAGGGGGGTTGGAATAATTATTTACATAATATGAGTTGAAAAAATGCTAAAAAACATAATGAAAGCGCAAATGAAAAACAAACAAAAGAGAGCCCTTTTTTTTTTCATTTGCGCTTTCATTATGTTTTTTAGCATTTTTTCAAATCATATTATGTAAATTATTCCAACCCCCCTAATTTTTTTCACTGAAGATGGCTCAAACGAGCCGAAACATGTCTGATCTTGTTTACTCCGTCTAATGACGGAATATATAATGTATTGATTTGGAGGATACTTTCATTTTTCGCCATTGTAAAGATGTTACACGCGTGAAAATTGGTATTTGGAATCTCTTTTAAAAATACAGAAACACATCTTCTTTTGTTTTCGAAAATCCAATTAAGGCGCTGAGAGAATTGAAAAATTAGTTGAATTATTTGTATTAGGATACTTATATCTATAAAAGCTAAATATCTTCTTTTGTTTTTGAAAATTCAATTGTAAATTGGTATATGGAATCTTCTTTAAAAATAGACACTTATTTTGTTTTTAGAAAATCGACTTTGGTTGTGGGGGGGGGGGAGGGGTGGTTGAAAATAAGTAAAGAAGGAGTTGAATTCTGTTTGAGAGGATACTTATATCACAAAAACTGAACATTGTTACAGACGTGAAAGTTGGTATATTGAATCTCATTTTAAAATAAAGAAACCTGTATTTTTTCTTTTTCGGAAAAGCCACTTATGGGGCTGAAAAGAATTGAAAAAGCTGGTGAACTGTTGAAATGAATACCGGCATATCTACTGTATATTTCAAAAACTTGACAATTTACAGACATGAAACTTGGTATTTGCAAAGACCTTTAAAAATATGGGAACACATATTTTTTTGTTTTTGGAAAAGGCACTTAATGGGGGTGAAAAGAAGTAAAAAAAGAGTTGAATGATATTTTATGAGTATGCTTATATCTCAAAAACTGAAGATGTGAAAATTGGTATTTGGAATCTCCTTTAAAAATAAAAAAACATCTTGCTTCTTTTTTTTTCTCGAATTGAGAGAAGACTGTTCCTCACTTGTATAGTTCTTTGTTGCTTGGTCATCTTAGCCCCAAAAGGCAATACCACAAATGATGTTTACAAAGAGTTTCTGGGGTAAATGAAACTCAATTTTTTGGTGAGTTTTTATACTTTAGGGATTTTGAGATAATGTCTTAATACAGTACCGAGGAACAATTACCTTTATCAAATTACCAAATCTATGCGAGTGAAGCCACAGGTAACTGTTAGTCTTTAATATTTCTGATCACAGACTATCCGTCAGTTGTGTACTGTGCTACATTTTATCTGAAACACTGAATATTATTGCAACCCTCACTATTATACAGTAAATATGACACTACAACTTTTCATCTCACACAGTGCTCTCATTTTAGGAGGAAACTTTGCATCATTTAGCTGCTGGTCAACTTCCTGCTCTCCCAACTGCAGCATGGAAGGCCAGGTGTACAAAACGAGGAAACTAGATTAAACAGAACCCCAACTCAACTTTCCCACATGTTGGGCTTGCACCAGCAGGGAACATGTTGTTACTACCAGCAAATCGAGACATTTAGCAACTACAGAAAAAAATAAGTCCATTAATTTAAATATTATTATTAAAAATACTGTACATCTATACAGATTTATACTCACCGTTTATTTCAGACACTATTGAATATGACATCCTTCTGCAATAGGATATGCCTGACATCGTTTAATAAATTATTTGCCACTTTCTGTAATTCCACTTTGGTAATAGACTGTGTTGCATGTGTTATTTTGTCCTTCAGCTCTTCTATAGTATAGGGATTATTTCAGTAAACTTTGCCCTTTAAGGTTCCCCAGAGAAAACAATCACAGTATGTATTGATCTAGGAGGCCACAAACTTGTACTAATAATCCGGTTATCAAAAATTGGATGTAACGTGTTTATAGAATTGAGCTGCTGAGAGCCACAGTGGTATAAGTCAGGAAATAATAGTTTTTGAGTTATATCACTCTGTGCACTCACAATTCATGAAAATTTGTTATGTGGAAGAGGCAAAATGATAAGTTCCATAGGAGCCACTTCAGACCACTCAACGGCTTTCTCATGCCAGAGTGAAGTGCACTCATGGGAATAATGATATAAGTTACGGGGCAATGCCACGGGGTCATATTGTTCTGTGTTGTTTTACGTGTTTATTTATGCACAAAAGTAAAATAAAAAAGTCTGTGCAACTGAGCTGGTAAGAATTAGCATAGTTTCCTTTCTTTAGATTGTAATATCCAGATGATATTAAAGCAGAAATTTTCTTTATAAGGGAAGTTTGCACTCTATAGCCTACAAGTATCATGCAGTGATGTTTCACATCATGCACGTAAAGGATGTTACTAATCATACTTCTATTCCCAAAAAGCGTAGAACAGAATACTTTTTCATGTCAGTTGAGCATTTCTAATGAATCAAGGTTAAGTTAACGAGGTCGGATGATGCTTTTTTTTCTTTCACGTATTCTGTGCCTACTGATACTATCCAAATGCTATTCTTGCGCCCCCTTTAAATTTATGTCCCTGGTTGAGTTTCATTGAAAATAAAAGTAAATAACTGTGACACCAATGAATACAGTCCAAAGTATGTTAAGCAGAGTGAAATCAGAGCAGCTGTAAATGTTTTAGGCCAAAACATGTATAATCTAGAAGTAAACACCTAGCCTTTATTTCCAGGAATAAACATGAATGATCCAGACTAAGAGTTTTCCTGTGGTTGTGGAGGTTCCGAAAAGGGTGATTCTGATAACGACACAAAGATAAATATTTAGAGAAGTGTTTGTTGTCAAATCTAACTTCTACACCAGAGTGAGTAGGTGGCATTCTAGCATTTTACAACAACAACAACAGCAACAACAACAACGACGACGACAACAACAACACCACAATTAAAGTGGAAGTCTGTTATGGTGAGAATTCATAACAGCGACAAATTTACTCGCTATAACGGTTTATGGTTATACCCGATTTTTTGTATAAGTTGGGAAAAAAACCACAGACATTAAAATCGGTATGAAACGGCAATCAGTTTGTTCAAAACATGCGTTTTTGTGGACGATATCCACACTACGACTTGCTCGTTTTTTTATTTTTTGAAATCCGATACTATGTGAAAGTGTATGTTTAATTTCATTCTGAAAAAATTATAGTATCACTCCAGAGGACTCTGAGGCGAACGTTCCAGTTTTGTTCTTCAAACAGTGTCACCTAACGTAACTGTATATGTATAAAGAAAACATACTTCAAATGCACGTAGAGAAACAATAACCTCCTTGCTACAAATTTATATGGAAACACCCTTTCCAAAATTTAACTAGATGCGAGAAAATATAAATTATCCTCTGAATCAGTGATGTACTGTAGTACTCTGCCATATCTTGAGATGTATCTCTTTCTTAATTAATTTCGGTATATAACATTAAAAATTAAGCTATGGCTTACTTCAGCCTTTATTTCTAACGAGTTAACAACTGCTATCAGCCACGTTATTTACACCTTTATTATGAAAACGTGTTATCCTCTTTCATTTTTAATTTTGTTTTAGAGAATAGCAGTCGACGGACATTACCAATCGACTGTGACATCACCTTCAAATGTCGAGGAGAGAGCTTGCAAGTGTACACAGCGAGAAAATGATACGGTACCGAAGATGACCGATTGCATTTTGTGGCAAATGTTTCAGTTTTCTTATTCAAACAGCGTCACCTACCCTAACTTAACCATACTATATGTATCATGAAAACATATTCCAGCACCAGTAAGAAATGATAAAATTATCGCTATTAAATTTACATGGGAATAGCTTCTCTGAAATTTAACCACATACCAGAAAATATAAACTAACCTCTGAAATCAGTGATGGGCTCTGCCATATCTCTTACTTAATTTCAGTATAGAGGATTAAAATGAAGTGATCATTTACTTAGCCTTTATTTCTAATGAGTTAAAGACTGTTATCGACAACTTTATTTAAGTACGTTATGAAAACATGTTCTCTTCTTTCATTTCAAATTTTCTTTATGGAACAGCAGGTTATGGGTATTACTAATCGACTCCAACATCGCCTTTGAATATCGACGAGAGAGCTCACAAGTGCACATAGCGAGAAAACGATACCAAAGATTGCATTTTGTGGCAAATGTTTCCGTTTTCTTATTCAAACAGCGTCACATAAGCTAACTTAACATACTATATGTATCATGAAAAGACATTCCAAGCACCAGAAGAGAAATTATAACATTCTTGCTATAAATTTATATGGCAATAGCCTCTCCGAAATTTAACCAGTTGCGAGAAAATATAAACTAACCTCTGAAATCAGTGATGTGATCTGTCATTTCTTTTTTTTGCTAGTTGCTTTACGTCGCACCGTCACAGATAGGTCTTATGGTGACGATGGGACAGGGAAGGGCTGGGAATGGGAAAGAAGCGGCCATGGCCTTAATTAAGGTACAGCCCCAGCATTTGCCTGGTGTGAAAATGGGAAACCACGGAAAACCATCTTCAGGGCTGTCATTTCTTGAGGTGTACCACATTGTTACTTAATTTCAGTGTAGAGTATTAAAATTAAGCAATCCTTTACTTAGCCTTTATTTGTAACGAGTTAACAACTGCTATCAACCATGTTATAGCAAGGACATAGCAAGGAAACAATACCAAAGGTGATAGACAGCATGCAATATAATTGCTGGGGGCATAAATGTCGGTAACGGAAAAATCTTGCATGCTTAGTTGCTCGTAATAACGGATGCATCAGTGATAGGACTCACGCTGTAAAAAAAGGACATTACACAATTTAACACAGAAATTTTGAAGGGACAAGCAAAAACTGTCATTATGATGGGGTTCTCGTAACATGCTGTACTCGTTATAGCGGACTTCTATAGTATTTTAACTTGATCTGTCAGAGAAAAAAAAAGTATTAGGAGCCATAAGTGCAATTTCACCTTTACTGCAACATATTATGTTTTGTTAAGAATTATTTTACAAATAAGTTGTAATATTGTAGGTTAAAACACAGCTTATTCCCTTGTACTGGAAATCACCAAAACATTTATAAGAAGAATGGTAGAACTCTTGATTTATACCACTTTATCTTTCACCAGGAATAAACTGCTAAGAGGAAAATGGGTACACTTACTTTTATTGGCTACAGAAAGCAATTTAAGAAACAAATAACTAAAATGTCTTTAGTAAGCATAATTTTAACATTTGACCAAATGAATCATGAAATATTGTAAAGCATGAATTTACATTTAACAAAATGCAAACCTTTCAGTTCTCACAATTTGACTCTCCCCCCCACGGCACTTATGCCCTTGAAAGGGTTTGGCCTACCCAGTGACCGCTGCTCAGAGCGAAGGCCTGCAGAATACGAGGGGCCTTGTGGTCAGCATGACACATCCTCTCGGTCGTTATTCTGGGCTTTCGAGACCAGGGCCGCGATCTCACCGTCAGATAGCTCCTCAATTCTAATCACGTAGGCTGAGTGAACCTCGAATCAGCCCTTAGGTCGAGAGAAAGATCCCTGACCTGGCCGGGAATCAAACCTGGGGACTCCGGGTGAGAGGCAGGCACGCTACCCCTACACCATGGGGCCGGCACAAATTTGGCTCCCAGCAGGTCAATTAAGAATGGTATAGCCTGTGGTCTCTGCAAATAACCTTAATCCTTGTGGGTGGGGTTAACTTCCAATAAGTAACAACGGGAACCTGACCCCTACAGAGCGCGTCCCCAGGTGGCAGATAGTGGGCCCCTACAGTATGTAGGGCTGGTTGAAATAACCAATACAACCCGCGGACCAACAGGTAGCCCAATTCCTGGGGGTTTTAAAATACTGGGACACCCTCCCTCCAGGGGTCATAAATATGGAGGGCCCTTGCCCTGGGTTAAGGGTGAAGACCTCAACGGCATCTACAGTGGAGAAGATGGACTTTGGTATGGTAGAGATGGCGGAAGAGGCAACCCATCCTTCTGGGGTGTACAGATGGAACCTACTGCCTTGTAGGACGAGGAAGGCATCCTCAAAGGCTAAGGGAGTAAAACCTGAAAGAAAATCCTCTTATGCATTAGGCCTAGCAAGTCAGCAGGAGAGTATTGAGTACAGTCGCTTTCAATAAGAAAAAGAGCCTCGGAAAGAATATTATAGACCGGACTGACACGTCCTCTCAGACAATTGTAAAGTATGATGACCGTAAGGCTGATGATATACAATGTTCTGAAAGGAAACCCAAATAAAAAAGAGACTCAAATACCGAATTGGAACTATGAACATTCTATCATTAACTGGAAAGTTAGAAGAACTCCTAGACATGACGTATAGAAGAAATATATCAATATTGGGATTAAGTGAGACCAAATGGAAAGGGACTGGAAGTAAGACACTTTGTGGAGGTTATAAATTATACTGGAGTGGGCAGGAGAAGGTAGCGAAAAATGGTGTTGGATTCTTAATTAAAGAAGGGACTGATGCTACAGCTGAAGTTATCTGCAAAAGTGATAGAATCATTAAAATGTTCATGAAACTGGAGAACACTAAATACACCATCATACAAGTGTATGCCCCACAGACAGGCTGAAGTGAGGAAGACAAAGAGAAATTTCGGCAAGACCTGGAAGATACAAAGGGTACAGATCTCTGCACATGGTTATGAGGGTGTTTAGGGGTTGTAGTAAGGATGTAAAGGAGAGTGCATATAAGTCTCTGGTAAGACCCCAACTAGAGTATGGTTCCAGTGTATGGGACCCTCACCAGGATTACCTGATTCAAGAACTGGAAAAAATCCAAAGAAAAGCAGCTCGATTTGTTCTGGGTGATTTCCGACAAAAGAGTAGCGTTACAAAAATGTTGCAATGTTTGGGTTGGGAAGAATTGAGAGAAAGAAGAAGATTACAAGATATTAGAATCATTCCGTATTGACGGTTTTCACTTTACAATGGCGAAAAATGAAAGTATCCTCCTATTCAATACATCATATATTCCGTCATTAGACGGAGTAAACAAGTTCAGACATGTTTCGGCTCGTTTGAGCCATCTTCAGTGAAAAAATTAGGGGGGTTGGAATAATTATTTACATAATATGAGTTGAAAAAATGCTTTTTTTTTTTTCTCTCCTTATCACAGGCTTTTCGCCTGCAGGTTAATTCAGGCTTGGTTTCTCTCAAAATGTTTGCTCCCGCTCTCCTCCTGACCAATTTGAGGTGATGGGTTTCCACTAAGATGATTTTGACAGCGATTTCAAACTGTTTTGTGATTTTTATAAACCAATAGTTTGTAAACTATGAGGTCCACAACCTCACCATGTGCTACTATTATTCATTTCCATCTACATCATTTGTTTTCTCATTCCCTTGTTTCTTAGGTTAACGCAGTTTTTAGTATCTATTATTATTTCAAATTAACACCTGTTTTACTGAATTTTGTCACAATAAGTTGTTTTTTGCTCTGCATATTGATGTAAATATTGTATATTTGTGCTAATTTTGTTTCCGTATAGGCTCTCTTTTGTTTGTTTTTTCATTTGCGCTTTCATTATGTTTTTTAGCATTTTTTCAAATCATATTATGTAAATTATTCCAACCCCCCTAATTTTTTTCACTGAAGATGGCTCAAACGAGCCGAAACATGTCTGATCTTGTTTACTCCGTCTAATGACGGAATATATGATGTATTGATTTGGAGGATACTTTCATTTTTCGCCATTGTAAAGTGAAAACCGTCAATACGGAATGATTCTAATATCTTGTAATGTAACATCTTTGATGATGATGATGATGATGCTTGTTGTTTAAAGGGCCCTAACATTGAGGTCATCGGCCCCTGTAACATCTTTAGTTTTAGAGATATAAGCATCCTCATACAAAGAATGCAACTATTTGAAAAAACATCTCCCCCCCTGGTTTAGTGGATTTTTCGAGAACAAAAGAATACGTATTTCTTTACTTTGTAAGAAGATTCCAAATACAAATTTTCATGTCTGTAACATCTTCAGTTTTTGAGATATAAGTATCCTCATGAAATCAATCAATCAATACTGATCTGCATTTAAGGCAGTCGCCCAGGTGGCAGATTCCCTATCTGTTGTTTTCCTAGCCTTTTCTTAAATGATTTCAAAGAAATTGGAAATTTATTGAACATCTCCCTTGGTAAGTTATTCCAATCCCTAACTCCCCTTCCTATAAATGAATATTTACCCCAGTTTGTCCTCTTGAATTCCAACTTTATATTCATATTGTGATCTTTCCTACTTTCAAATACGCCACTCAAACTTATTGTCTACTAATGTCATTCCACGCCATCTCTCCGCTGACAGCTTGGAACATACCACTTAATACCAATATAAATGGTGCGTTATTGGACATACCACTTAGTTGAGCAGCTCGTCTTCTTTCTCCCAAGTCTTCCCAGCCCAAACTTTGCAACATTTTTGTAATGCTACTCTTTTGTTGGAAATCGCCCAGAACAAATCGAGCTGCTTTTCTTTGGACTTTTTTCAGTTCTTGAATCAGGTAATCCTGGTGAGGGTCCCATACACTGGAACCATACTCTAGTTGGGGTCTTACCAGAGATTTATAAGCCCTCTCCTTTACATCTTTACTACAACCCCTGAACACCCTCATAACCATGTGCAGAGATCTGTACCCTTTATTTACAATCCCCTTTATGTGATGACCTCAATGAAGATCTTTCCTTATATTAACACCTATATACTTACAATGATCCCCAAAAGGAACTTTCACCCCATCAACGTAGTAATTAAAATTGAGAGGACTTTTCCTATTTGTGAAACTCACAACCTGACTTTTAACCCCGTTTATCAGCATACCATTGCCTGCTGTCCATCTCACAACATTATCGAGGTCACTTTGCAGTTGTTCACAATCTTGTAACTTATTCATTACTCTATACAGAATAACATCATCCACAAAAAACTTCACCTCTAATTCCACTTGTTTACTCATATCATTTATATATATATATATATATATATATATATAAGAAAACATAAAGGTCCAATAATACTGCCTTGAGGAATTCCGCTCTTAATTATTATAGGGTCATATAAAGCTTTGCCTACTCTAAGTCTCTGAGATCTATTTTCCAGAAATATAGCAAACCATTCAGTCACTCTTTTGTCTATTCAAAATGCACTCATTTTCGCCAGTAGTCTCCCAATAATTCAACTTCTTCTTAACTTTTTATCACCCACTTCTCCCTTATGTGGACTTTCCATAAACAAAAAATACACTGACTGACAGAGCAAATGCAACACCAAGAAGGAGTGGTTCGAAAGGGATGAAAGTTGGGAAAAAAACAGAAACGGCACGGACGAATAATTGATGTTTATTTCAAACCGATATGCAGGTTACACAATGCGCACAGCATCCAGTAGGATGTAGGACCACCGCGAGCGGCGATACACGCAGAAACACGTCGAGGTACAGAGTTGATAAGAGTGCTGATGGTGTCCTGAGGGATGGTTCTCCATTCTCTGTCAACCATTTGCCACAGTTGGTCGTCCGTACGAGGCTGGGGCAGAGTTTGCAAACGGCGTCCAATAAGATCCCACACGTGTTCGATTGGTGAGAGATCCGGAGAGTACGCTGGCCACGGAAGCATCTGTACACCTCGTAGAGCCTGTTGGGAGATGCGAGCAGTGTGTGGGCGGGCATTATCCTGCTGAAACAGAGCATTGGGCAGCCCCTGAAGGTACAGGAGTGCCACCGGCCGCAGCACATGCTGCACGTAGCGGTGGGCATTTAACGTGCCTTGAATACGCACTAGAGGTGACGTGCAATCATACGCAATAGCGCCCCAAACCATGATGCCGCGTTGTCTAGCGGTAGGGCGCTCCACAGTTACTGCCGGATTTGACCTTTCTCCACGCCGACGCCACACTCGTCTGTGGTGACTATCACTGACAGAACAGAAGCGTGACGCATCGGAGAACACGACGTTCCGCCATTCCCTCATCCAAGTTGCTCTAGCCCGGCACCATGCCAGGCGTGCACGTCTATGCTGTGGAGTCAATGGTAGTCTTCTGAGCGGACGCCGGGAGTGCAGGCCTCCTTCAACCAATCGACGGGAAATTGTTCTGGTTGATATTGGAACAGCCAGGGTGTCTTGCACACGCTGAAGAATGGTGGTTGACGTGGCGTGCGGGGCTGCCACCGCTTGGCGGCGGATGCGCCGATCCTCGCGTGCTGACGTCACTCGGGCTGCGCCTGGACCCCTCGCACGTGCCACATGTCCCTGCGCCAACCATCTTCGCCACAGGCGCTGCACCGTGGACACATCCCTATGGGTATCGGCTGCGATTTGACGAAGCGACCAACCTGCCCTTCTCAGCCCGATCACCATACCCCTCGTAAAGTCGTCTGTCTGCTGGAAATGCCTCCGTTGACGGCGGCCTGGCATTCTTAGCTATACATGTGTCCTGTGGCACACGACAACACGTTCCACAATGACTGTCGGCTGAGAAATCACGGTACGAAGTGGGCCATTCGCCAACGCCGTGTCCCATTTATCGTTCGCTACGTGCGCAGCACAGCGGCGCATTTCACATCATGAGCATACCTCAGTGACGTCAGTCTACCCTGCAATTGGCATAAAGTTCTGACCACTCCTTCTTGGTGTTGCATTTGCTCTGTCAGTCAGTGTACATGTTTCTTTATCTTTAAAGGAGATAAAAAATACCAACGTTTGCATCTGTAACACCTTCAGTTCTAGATAGATGTATCCTCTCAAACATAATTAAATTATTTCCCCCCCCCCCCCCCACCAAAGTGTCAATTTTCCGAAAAAGGAAAAGCCTGTTTCTTTATTTTTAAAGGAAATTCCAAATACCAATTTTCACATCTGTAACATCTTTAGCTTTTATAGATATAAGTATCCTATTACAAATAATTCACCGGGCGAGTTGTCCGTGCAGTTAGGGCCACGCAACTGTGAGCTTGCATCCGGGGAATAGTGGGTTCAAACCCCACTATCAGCAGCCTTGAAGATGGTTTTGCGTGGTTTCCCATTTACACATCAGGCAAATGCTGGGGCTGTACCTTAATTATGGCCACGGCCGCTTCCTTCCCACTTCTAGACATTTCCTATCCCATCGTCAGACCTATCTGTGTTGGTGTGACGTAAAGCCAATTGTAAAATAAAAACCAAATAATTAAACTAATTTTTCAATTCTGTCACCCCCTTAGTTGGATTTTTGAAAACAAAAGTTGATGTGTTTCTTTATTCTTAAAGGAGATATCAAATACCAATTTTCACGTCATTTTATGAGAGATAAATATCCTTATAAAAAGAATTCACCTCCTTTTTCACCTCACCCCCATTGATCTGCCCCCCCCTCCCAAATGCGTGGGTTTTTTTATTTTTGAAGGAGATTCCAACCAATTTTCACGTCTGTAACAACTTCAGTTTTTATTAGATACAAGTATCCTCATACAAATAATTCAATTAATTTTTCAATTCTTTCACCTCCCTTAATTGGATTTTCCAAAATTAAAGGAATACATGTTTCTTTTATTCAAGCACTTTTTCACCTTTCTTCACCCCTCTTAATGGGATTTTCTGGAAACAAAAAATATGTTTCTATATTTTTAAAGGAGATTCTAAATACCAATTTTTACGTCTGCAAAGTTTTAAGTTTTGGAGATATAGATATATTCATGTAAACAATTCACCCCCCTTTTTTTTATCAATATACTTATGTAAACAATTCACCCCACTTTGTGACAGAATATCCAAAAATCCTCTCTTAGTGAGCACCTACACTCTAATATAAATGTATCCCCAAAATGTAATTTCTTTATGTTCAGTAGTTTTGGCTCGGTGATGATGAATCAGTCAGTCAGGCAGTCAGTGAGTCAATCAGTCAGTCGGTTGGTCAGTCAGTCAGTCAGTCAGTCAGTCAGTCAGTCAGTCAGTCAGTCAGTCAGTCAGTCAGTCAGTCAGTCAGTCAGTCACTCAGTCAGTCAAGACCTGTTATTTTATAAATCAACAAAGTGAAGCATTTTACCTTATGTCCATCAGAGATTAAGAATATACTGAGCTAGTTGTCCGTGTGGTTAGAGGCATGCAGCTGTGGTCTTGGGTTCGGGAGAGAGTGGGTTCAAACCCCCACTGTCGGCAGCCCTGAAGATGGTTTTCCGTGGTTTCCCATTTTAAAATCAGGCAAATGCTGGGGCTGTACATGAATTAAAGCCATGGCTACTTTCTTCCCATACCTAGCCCTTTCCTATCCCACCATCACCATAAGACTTACCTGTGCTGGTGCAATGTAAAGCAAGCTGTAAAAAAGAAATTGAGAACAGCTTAAAGTAGCATGAAAATTTTGAAGTTATATCGTCTTGTAGAGTTAAAATTGGTAATTCTAGTTCATAAGCAGTGTAATCTTCAAAGTTGCCACTTGTTAAACTGCAGTGTCAATACCTAACTGCAGTGAATTTGTTTTTAATAAAAATTAGAGCTGGTTTAAGGACCAAAAACTAACTGTAGCAAGCTTGGTCACCAAAATCTCCAGGAGATGAATGGTATAAACTAAGTGTGCTACAAATGACAGTTTTCACTGTAGCTATCAGATATAGAAAGTCATAAAGGGAGTTCATTCTGATGTGAGAGATCATTAATGCAAGGTTTGCTTCACCATTTATGTCTGTTATGTCACAATCCTTTCCGTGTAATTATGGCGGGATCTGTAGCTGGCAAATAAGCCCATTAATCTGTGGGCCCTTTTGCAAGGGAAATGTTTCATTTTATTCTGCACATCTACCCATAGAAGTATTGTTTTAAGATATTTTAAATAAAGGTGGAGGCAGGTAGTTGGACACACACACACTCCCAGTATGTGGTGGTACAATGTAAATCTCGGCATGCCAACAGTTGACGGAAGGTAGTGCAAGCATTCAAACTTTACTGTTTGTCACTATGTTATCATGAATGGTGTTAACATGGGAATGACACTGTGTAAATATAGGAGAAGGGAAGACAGAAAAATTTACTTCAAAATGGAAGACAGGAAAGTTAATAGTTAATGTGATCTCATCTGTGACTTCCAAAAGTATCTCTGTTGAAGATAAATCTTCCACAATCATTGTCTACTCCATTCTTCTCTATTTTCACACCTGGAGGACAGAATATATTTGAAAAAACTTATAATTGACTAAGTCACTGCGAGTTGTTATATTAGCTGGGTGGTAATTAAAAAAGGTACATGTGCACACCAGGGTGTAAAAATAATTGTGATTTTGATCAAGAAAATATAAATCTGTGATTTTGTATTAAAATCAGATTTACTTGATTTAAATAAGTCCTTTCCTTCAATTTTATTTTTTCACTAATCATCTGATATTATTTTCAGATTAGTGTGTGCTTCATTGTGTATTAAGTACCCAAGATAATGAAGGATCAATCTAAATTCTTTGATTTTAAAATATTTTGAATTGGGGTATGATATATTAAAACACTAGCAAGATACCCATGCTTCGCTATGATTTTAAACTGAAAGTTATTATTCAAAGTTTTACATTTCGGAGAGTCCACTGTCAGCCAAGTCTGTAAAATACGCCCTCAGTTCGTACGTCAAAAGGTTTTAGGGGAAATTATTATTTATTTTCTGAATCTGACACTCATTTGAACCCTATATGGAAGAATTTGAATGTTTCAGGAATGAATACTTTTTTAAGTGGTGAATGTTTTTAAATATTCATTAACATGTAGGATACAAAAGACCATCCTTCAAAAAAACAATGAAGTCCATGCCCAATACAGTTTCGAATGAATGGATATTGCATTTTTGAGTGTCAACCACCATCAAAACCCCTTAGGGGAGAAATGTTTTGAAGTATATAATATTTTACACCTAGGACATAAAAGAACACCCTTCTCATAAAATTACAACTTTATACGTCTAAACAGTTTTGGAGGGATGAATAATTTTGTTTACGGAACTAACCTCAATTAAAACGTAACAAAAAAATGTTCCTATTTCACACCTAGGATTTAAAATATTACCGTTATTTGGAATTTTGTCTTGGTATGTTAAACCATTTTGGAGGAAGGCATGAATACATTTGTTTTCAAATCTTAACCCCCATTTAACTCTCTGTATGGTTAAGTTTGTTTCAACCCTTCTTTTATTTAACACCTAGTATATCATTCAAAATTTTAATTTCATAATTCAAACGGTTTCATATAAATGCTTATTTTTGTCATCATTCCTCACCCCCCAGTCAACCCCCCAGTGTTTTAAATCCACTTTTTATATTTATCCTCATAAAAAGAAATAAACTCCTTTAACATCCACCCCACTTAAGTTGATTTCATCCCCCCCCCCACCACAAAATACGCGTCTGTATTTTTAAAGGAGATTCTAAATGCCAATTTTCTCGTACGTAACATCCCTTGCTTTCAAGATATAAGTGTCCTCAAAGAAAGAATTCAACTAATTTTTCAATTCATTTATCCCCCTTAATTGGATTTTCCAAAAACAAAAAGAATACGTGTTTCTTTATTTTTGAAAGGAGATCCAAATACAAATTTTCATGTCTGTAACATCTTCAGTTTTTGAGATATAAGTATCCTCATAAAAATAATTCACTCCCTTTTTCCCCCCCACCACTTAAGTGTTTTTTCCAGGAAAAAAAATATGTGTTACTTTATTTTTAAAAGAGATTTAAAATACCAATTTTCAAATTTTTTGAGATATACTGTAGATATGCTCATTTTAAAAACTCACCCCCTTAAACACTTCCCCTTAAGTGGTTTTTCAGAAAACAAATTATGTGTGTTCCTTTACTTTTACAGGAGATACCAAATACCAATTTTCTCGTCTGTAACTTCTTCAGTATTTGATGTAACTTATAAGTATCCTCATAAAAGTAATTCATCACTTTCTTCACTTCTTTTCGCCCACCCAACCCCCTTAAGTGGATTTTCCGAAAACAAAAGAATATGTGTTTCTTTGTTTTGAAAGAAGATCCCAAATACAAATTTTCATGCCTGTAACATTTTCAGTATTTGAGATATACGTATCCTCATCAAAAGAATTCAACCCCATTTTCATTCCTTTTTACAACCCCCCTTAAGTGAATTTTCCTAAAATAAAAAATAAAAGTTTCTTGATTTTTAAAGGAGATTCCAAATACAATATTCATGTCTGTAAGATCTTCAGTTTTGGAGATACCAGTGTTCAAATAAAGATAATTCAACCCCATTTTTCAGTCATTTTTACATCCCCTTAAATGTTTTTCCAAAGAAAAGTATGTGTTACTTTACTATTAAAAAAGATTAAAAATACCAATTTTTACATCTGTAATATGTTAAATTTTGTAGATATACTGTAGATATGCTGTTTAAAAATTCACCCCCTTTAACACTTTCCTTTAAGTGGATTTTAAGAAAGCAAATTATGTGTGTTCCTTTACTTTTACAGGAGATTCCAAATACCAATATTCACATCCGTAACATGTTACATTTTTGAGATATATCTATATATATATAAAGTAACTTGTCCTGACTGACTGACTGACTGATTCATCATCGCCGAGCCAAAACTACTTGACATAAAGAAATGAAATTTTGAGGATACATTCATAATAAGATGTAGGTGCTCGCTAAGAGAGGATTTTTGGATATTCTGTCTCTAAGGGGGTGAAAAAGGGGGTGAAATTTTAAAATGAGTGTATCTATATCTCAACACTTTAAAGGTTTACAGATGTAAGAATTGGTATTTAGAATCTCCTTTAAAAATAAGGAAACACGTATTTTTTTGTTTTCGGAAAATTCCAATGGGAGGGGTGAAAAAGGGTGAAATATTGGTTGAATGCCTTTAATGAGGATACCGGTACTTATATCTCAGAAACTGAACATATTACAGACCTGAAAATTGGTACTTTTGATCTCTTTTAAAAATAAAGAAACGCGTATTTTTTTATTTTTGGAAAATCCAATTAATGGGAGGGTGAAATGGGGGGTGAATTTTAAAATTAGTGTATCTATATCTCAAAACTTTGAAAGTTTACAGATGTAAAAATTGGTATTTAGAATCTTCATTGAAAATAAAGAAACACGTATTTTTTTTGTTTTCCGAAAATCGCAATAGGCAGGGTGAAAAGGGGTGCAAAATTGTTTGAGTGAATTTAATGAGGATACTTATATCTCAGAAAATGAAGATATTACAGACCTAAAAATTGGTGTCTGGGAGCTCCTTTAAAAATAAAGAAACGTGTATATTTTTGTTTTCGGAAAATCCAATTAATGGGGGTGAAAAGGGGGGTGAATTTTTAAAATGAGTGTATCTATATCTCAAAACTTTTAAAGTTTATAGATGTAAAAATTGGTCTTTAGCATATCCTTTAAAAATAAGAAAACACGTATTATTTTGTTTTCGGAAAATCCCAATAGGAAGGGTGGAAAAGGGTGAAAAAGGGGTTGAATGCCTTAAATGAGGCTACTTATATTTCAGAACATGAAGATATTACAGACCTGAAAATTGGCGTTTGAGATCTCCTTTAAAAATAAAGAAACACGTATTTTTTGGTTTTTGGAATATCCAATTAATAGGGGGTGAAAAGGGGGTGAATTTTTAAAATGAGTATATCTATATATCAAAACTTCTAAAGTTTATAGATGTAATAATTTGTACTTAGAATCTCCTTTAAAAATAAAGAAACATGTATTTTTTGTTTTCGGAAATGCCACTTGGGTGGAGGGGGTAGTTAATAATGACTGAAAATGGTGTTGAATTCTTTTAATTAGGCTACTGATATCTCAAAAATGAAGATGTTACAGACGTGAAATGTGATATTTGGAATCTGCTTTAAAAGTAAAGAAACACGTATTCTCGGAAAATCAAATGAGGGGGGGGGGTTAAAGAATAGAAAAATTAATTGACTTATTTTTATGAGAATACATAAGCTAATAAAAACTAAAATTGTTACAGACGTGAAAATTGGTATTTGGATCTCCTTTTAAAACAAAGGAAAACGCGTTTTTGGGGGGAAACCATCTTGGGGTGTGTGGGGGGGGGGGGGAGTGAAGAGGAATTGAATTCCTTTCGTGAGGACATATAAATCTAAAACTGAAGAAGTTAGAGTGGTAATATTTGGTATTTAGAAAACCCTTTACTATTAAAGAAACAAGTATTTTTTGCCGGAAAATTCACTTAGTGGGGAGGGGGAGGAGTTTGAAAGGAAGTGAAAAAAGTGAATTATTTTTATGGGTATACTTATATCTCAAAACTGAAGGTAATAGACGTGACCACATTGGTGTTTGGAATCTCCTTTAAACATAAAGAAGCACGCCATCTTTTCATTCTTTTTTTGGGGGGGGGTAAATAAACTTAACGGCGGTGGGGTGTAAAAGGAGGGGAGACCAATTGATTTTACTGTTCGCAATGTACTTACAAGGAGCCTCCGTTGCTCAGGCAGCAGCGCGCCGGCCTCTCACAGCTGGGTTCCGTGGTTTAAATCCCGGTCACTCCATGTGACATTCGTGCTGGACAAAAAGGAGGCGGGACAGGTTTTTCTCCGAATACTCCGGTTTTCCCTGTCATCATTCACTCCAGCAACACTGTCCAATATCAGTTCATTTCATTTGTCATTTATTAATCATTGCCCCAGAGAAGTGCGACAGGCTTCGGCAGCCGGAACAATTCCTATTGTCGCCGCTAGACGGGGGCTTTATTCATTCCATTCCTGACCCTGTCGAATGACTGGAAACAGGCTATAGATTTTCGATGAACTTATTCTGATCATAAACCGATCATTTCTAACCTTTCCTGGGTTCATTTTCAAGAACCATCTTTTCCTTCGGAGAACGTTCTTAGATTACAGTAGATTCTGCTGGCATATAAATAAAAATTTAAACTAATTTGAAATAAACGATAGGAAAGAGATTGACCGTCCGTTCACCTCTATAATAAGGTCAATAATGCACGGAAGTATGTCATTCGTATCGCCAGAAATCCCGCACATTTGCCTACGCGCGACGATGGTGCTGGTCACATTGTCAACAATGACAATGGCAGCGGATGTAAGTTACCGCCAAGTAGCGGTCTTGCATCTTGCTGTGGGGTCCAGAACATCTATAATAATAATAATAATAATAATAATAATAATAATAATAATAATAATAATGTTGTGGACCGTCGTCAAATGTGCGGACCGCGCTGGAAACGGGTCCTGGACTGCTAATGACTAAGAATGCAGTCCGGCCGCGGGTTCAGTACCGCCAAGGCATCCAGGACGACACCACGCCGGATCTCCTGAACGATTTGATCCATATTTAAAATGCTTATAGGAAAAGATGGCAAAGATTTAGGGACCCAACTGACCGGGTAGAATATCTGGACCCAGCCCGGGAAGTACGAAACCGATTGCTGGAAAGAAAGATTGAAAAATGGGAGGAAACTTGCCGTAATCTATTAGAAAACGAGTCAGATCTCGAATTTTGGTGGATTCTCGCAGAAAACGAGTCAGATCGCGAATTTCGGCATTCAACAATAAGCATTCAATTACAAATTTCGGTATAACACCGTAGCGAAGCACGGGTATATTGCTAGTTGTAGATATACTTATTTTATAAATTCACCCCTTTTGTCACTCCTGTCTAGCCCCTCCTAAGTAGATTTTCCAAAAACAAAAACAAAAAGTGTTTCTTTTTTTTTTAAAGGAGATACCAAATACCAATTTTCATGACTGTAACATCTTTAATTTTTGAGATATAAGTATCCTCATAAAAGGTATAGATCCCCTTTTCCACCTTTATCCACCCCATTAAGAGCATTTTCCTAAAACAAAAAAAATGTGTTTTTCCTTATTTTTAAAGGAACTTCCAAACACCAATGTTCACGTCTTTAAACTGTTAAGTTTTTGAGATAGATACACTCATTTTAAAAATTCACCCCACCCCCCGTCTTACCTCCCTTAGTGATGGAATATCCGAAAATCCTCCCTTAGTGATCACCTACATTGTAGTATAAACATACCGTCAAAATTTAATTTCTTTATGTCCAGTAGTTTTGGCTTGGCAATGATGAATCAGTCAATCAGTCAGGACATGTTATTTTATATATATATATATAGACTAGCAAGATACCCGTGCTTCGTTACGGTATTATACTGAAATTAATAATTGAATGCTTAACGTTTTCTATATAATCCACCAAAATTCATGATCTGCCTCGTTTTCTGAGAGAATCTGCCAAAATTCGCATTCTGACTCATTTTCTGAGAGATTCCGGCAAAGTTCTTCCCATTTTCAAACATTATTTCCAGCAATCGATTTCGTACTTCCCAGGGTAGGTCCACATATTAAATAATAATAATAATAATAATGTTATTGGCTTTACGTCCCACTAACTACATTTCAGTTTTCGGAGGCGGCAAGTTACCAGAATTTTATCCTGCAGGAGTTCTTTTACGTGCCAGTAAATCTACTGATATGGGGCTGACATATTTGAGCACCTCTAAATACCACCGGATTGAGCTGGGATTGAACCTGCCAAGTTGGGGACAGTAGGCCAGCGCCTCAACCGTCTGAGCCACTCAGCCCGGCAAGTTCCACGTATTCCACCCAGTCAGTTGGGTCCCTAAATCTTTGCCATCTTTTCCTATAAAGATTTTTAATATGGATCAAATCCTTGAGGAGATCTGTTGTGGTGTCGTCTCAGGTGCCTTGGCAGTACTGAACCCACGGCCGGACTGCATTCCTAGTCATTACCCAGCCAGGACCCGTTTCCAGCCCGGTCCGCACATTTTGACGACAGTCCAGGACATTATTATTATTATTATTATTATTATTATTATTATTATTAATATTATTATTATTATTATTATTATTATTATTATTATTATTATTATTATTATTATTATTATTATTATTATTATTATTATTGATGTTCTGGGCCCACAGCAAGATGCAAGATCGCTACTTGGCGGTTAATTACATCTGCTGCCATTGTAATTGCTGACAATTTGACCAGCACCATTCTCGTGCATAGGCAAGTGCGCGGGATTTCGGCGATACGAATGATATACAGTACTTTCGTGCATTATTGACCTTATTATAGAGGTGAAGACTTGCACAGTCAATTTCATTCCTATCGTTTATTTCAAATGTGTTTAAATTTTTATTTATATGCCAGGAGAATCTACTGTAATCTAACTTTAGGTTCTCCAAAGGAAAAGATGGCTCTTGAAAACAAATCAAGGAAAGATTAAAAATGATCGGTTTATGATCAGAATAAGTACATTATGAACAGTAAAATCAATTGGCCTCAACTCCTTTTTCACACCCCCACCGAAAATTTGATTTTACCCCCCCCCCCCCAATAAAAAGGCGTGTTTCTTTATGTTTAAAGGAGATACCAAATACTAATGTTCATGTCTGTTACCTTCAGTTTTGAGATATACTGTAAGTATCCCCATGAAAAGAATTAACTTTTTTCACTTCCATTCACACTCACCCCCCCTCCCACGTCTTAAGTGAACTTTCCGACAAAAAATACTTGTTCATTTAATAGTAAAGGATCTTGTAAATATATCACGACTCTAACATCTTCAGTTTTTGGAATGTGTGTACTCATAAAAGGAATTCAACTCCTTTTCACCCCCACCCCCAAGGTGTTTCCCCCCAAAATGCACTTTTCTTTGTTTTTAAAGGGGATTCAAATACCAATTTTCACGTGTGCAAAATTTTTGTTTTTGAGATAATAGTGTCTTCATACGAATATTTCAACTAATTTTTCAATTCCCCCACCCCCCCACCCCTTAAGTGGACTTCCGAAAACAAAAAAATACATATTTCTTTATTTTTAAAAGAGATTCCAAATACCAAATTTCACGTCTGGAACATCTTCAGTTTTGAGATATCAGTATGTTAATTAAAAGATTTCAACCCCATTTACGGTCAATTTCCCCACCCCCACCCCCCACCTAAGTGGCTTTTATGGAAAATAGACATTTTTATTTTTAATAGAGATATAAATACCATTTTTCACTTATGTAACATGTTAAGTTTTTGAGATATACTGTAGAAGTGCTCATTTTAAAATTTCACCCCCTTTTTAGTTCCCCTTAAGTGGAGTTTCCAAAAACTAATCACCTATGTTTCTTTTCTTTTACAGGAGATTCCAAATACCAATTTTTATGTCTGTAACATGTTAAGTTTCTGAGATATACTGTAGGTATAGTCTTTCTAAAAATTCACCCCAAATTGTCACTGCTGTTTAACCCCCATTATTGGATTTTCCAAAAACAAAAAAAAACAAAAAAAAAAAGTATTTCTTTATTTTTAAAGAAGATCCCAAATACCAATTTTCAGGTCTGTAATATCTTCTGTTTCTGAGATATAAGTATCCTCATTAACGGCATTCAACCCATTTTTCACCCCTTTTCACCCCTCCTATTGGGATTATTCCAAAAACAAAAAAATATGTATTTCTTCATTTTTAAGGGAGATTCTAAATACTAATCTTTACATCTGTAAACTTTAAAAGTTTTGAGATATAGATACACTCATTTTAAAAATTCACCCCCCTTTTCACCCTCCGTTAATTGTGTTTTCCAAAACAAAAAATATGTGTTTCTTTATTTTTGAAGGAGTTCCTGAATACCAATTTTTAAGGTCTGTAATATCTTCAGTTTCTTAGTTATAAGTATCCTAATTAAAGGCATTCAACCATTTTTTCACCCTTTTTCACCCTTCCTAGTGGGATTTTCCGAAAACAGAAAAATATGTGTTTCTTTATTTTTTAAAGGATATTCTAAATGCCAATTTTTACATCTGTAAACTTTTAAAGTTTTGAGATATAGATACTCATTTTAAAATTTCACCCCCCTTTTCACCCCCTTAGCGACGGAATATCCAAAAATCCTCTCTTGGCGAGCACCTACATTGTAATATAAATGTATCCTCAAAATTTTATTTCGTTATGTCCAGTAGTTTTGGCTCGGCGATGATAAATCAGTCAGTTGGGACATGTTCTTTTATATATATAGATATACAGAAATCAGTGGGAGACAACTTGGAAGATTATTATATTACAGAGTACAGAACCTACATTGGAACAAAGATGAGGACTAAAGAAATAATATACAAGACATGTTACATATCTCTGTTGTAAATATGTAGCTGAGAAGTGACCGGCAAGTACAAAGGATGGCTGAGTGAGTTGGCTATGCGGTTCGAGGGAGTGTAGCTGTTAGCCTGCACTGGGAAACAGTGGGTTCAAGCCCTATTGTCGCCAGACCTGAAGTGTGTTCCCTGTGGTTTCTAATTTTCACACAAGGCTGTACCTTAATAAGGCTACAGTCACATCCTTCCCAGTCATAGCCCTGTCCTATCCCATTGTCACCATAAGACCTCTCTGTGTCGGTGTGGCATAAAATAAATAACGAAGGAAAAGGGGGGATGGACGGATGGCCGGATGGATGGATTTCACTTAAACACTAAATACATGGTGAAGATGATATTTCAGCACTCCATAGACTGGTTTGGTGCAGCCTCCATGCCATCATATACTGTGCTGACCTTTTCATTTCTACATCCTACTTCTACTCTAATCTGTTTGCCATATTCATGCCTTGGAGTACCCCTACCATTCTTACCTCCTGCACTTCCCTCAAAAACTAACTGAACAAGTCCTGGGTGTCTTAAGATGGGCCCTATTATTCTATCTCTTCTTCTGTTCAAATTTAGCCAAATTGTTCTCCTCTCACTAATTTGATTCAGTATCTCTTCTTTTGGCCACAAACTGCAATCTTCTTTTTCTATCTATTTTTTTCTGAAGTTTCTATTCTCTTTCTTTCTGAGCTAGTTATTGTTCATGTTTTACTTTCATCCAGTGCCATGCTCCAGAAGAAAGTCTTCATAAACTTCTAATTCCTTTATCAATGTTCAAAATGAGCTTATTTATTTTCTTAACAAAGGCCTTCCTTGCTTGTGCTAGTATGTATTTTATGTCGTTTACTTCTGCCGTCATTACTTATTTTACTACCCAAGTAACAGTATTCATCTACTTCTTTTAAGATTTCATTTCATAACCTAATATTTCCTGCATCACCTGGCTGTTTTTTATTTTTATTATTAAGATAATTTAGAGTCACTTTAACCCTAAGGTCTTGTCGTGACTTCTAACTGTAGAATTTACATTAAATTACAGTAGGGTGAAGAATGAAAAAAATATAAAAGATTTTGGTATTTTAAACTGAACAGTTAAATTTTTGAATACAGACCAGTGTCTTTGAAAAACTTGATAATTTGTTTGCACAGTGAAGGAGATGAGTGTGTCCCCTTAATATCCTTAGGTATACCGTGGTACTGGCGCCATTTCTCATACAGTGAACAGTCTGTTATGATGTGTTTCACAGTCGACACACTATTGCATGCTGTACAGATGGGAGGCAGTTTCTTCTCAAGGAGGTAGCTATGACTTATCTTGGAGTGGCCAATCCGTATTCTAGTTATTAGGACTTGATCTTGCCTGTGAAGGTTGTGAAGATAGTGTTGTACTGTAGATTCCGTTGTTACTTCGTGGAGTTTGCTGTTCGAAGTTTGAAGCCATTTCATCTTCCACTGTTGGTATAATTTTGTTTTAGCATAGGCAATAATGTCAGTGTGAGGGGTAGCTATTGGTAGATCGCCTAGTGGGAGGTAAGTAGCGTCTTTAGCTGCTTGATCAGCAGATTCATTGCCTTGAATACCTCTATGAGAGGGTATCCACACAAGGATAACTTGTTTTGACTGCAATCCATTATATCTGTTTTGGGTTTATTTTTGTCTTGTACTTCTTCTCCAAGAATGTGTCAATAGCATTCAGAAATTTCTCCAGATCTGCAGGGTCAGTTAAAGTAACAATATCATCAGCAAATCTCAGAGCATTGATTTCCTGTGTGTTTCCCTTTCCAAATTCCTCTTTGATTTGATTTCCTTTACCACCTGTTCTATATAAACATTGAAAAGGAGAGGCCACTCCTGCAGACTAATATTTGAACAGATTACAGATAATCATCTATCTTGGCATCTAATCTGTTCAGCTTCAGAATCTCAAATAGCTTGGTCCAATCAACATTATTGAATGCCTTTTCTAGATCTATGAACGCCATATGGGTTTGTCCTTAATTCAGTCCTCTAAGATCAGATGTAAACTCAGGATTGCTTCACATATTCCTACATTTCTTCTGAAGCCAAATTGATCGTCTCCAAGTACAGTTTCAACTTGTCTTTCCATTCTTCTGTAAATTATGTGTTTTAAAATTTTCTGGCATGAGATACTAAACTATAGGTGTGATAGTTTTCAGACTTGTCATCACCTGATTTACTGGGAATAGGTACAACATCATTCTGCCTAAAAATTGGATGGCACGTCTCCTGTATCCATCTTACACACTGAATAGAATTAATACCTTGCCATACTGGTTTCTCCTAAGAAAGTCAGTAATTCTGAGGGTATATCATCAATTCCAGGGGCCTTGTTGATCTATAGGTCTCTCGAATATCTATAACTGTTAGGTTCTTCAGTCTGCCAAAGCTAATTTTGAATAAAGTAATTTATAAACTATCTGAAAAAGAAAACATATGGTAACAGAATTAACCTGAAGAAGAAAAACTTAATTAAAATAGAATGACATGTTTTGTTCTAGAAAGAACATCATCAGATTCTATCAAATCATTCTCAAATATACAGTATTTAGAAATGTATAAACATTTATGTTTATTTCTATTTAAATCCTTAAAATCTTGAATTTTATAACTTATTTTAAATGAAGGCCTCACTGCTCTCCACTCTAGCATACAATGCAAACTGTCACATTCCTTTACTCTGTCAGTGATGTGATTGCAGCTGGCTAGTCAACATCCACATAGGATATCAGGTTGAGTTCTATCCAAGAATTGTTAACATATCCAAGAGAACCATTTCAAATAAAGAAACAAACTTGTTAGGAAAAGGTCTGAAGTTTGATTGCCAAGAAAGTCGCATATATAACAACATAAAACACCTAGTTACGGATGTTGAAATTGCATGTGAAAGCATAACCACACAACATAAAGAAATAATAAAACATGGCAACCAATGAAACACAAAAAGTAATCAAACTAGAAAACTCAGCAAACTAACCAAATTTTAAAACTCAAAGCTTGTTACTAAAAACCATTAAAAGCAAAATAAAGAGCCATAATATATTGTGTTTCTTTCATCTTGTTCATTTAGTCCTTGTACAACACGTTCCCTTGAAACAATCACTCGTTCCCTTTTTCTTCAACTTCTCTAGATTCCATCTCCTTGCATTTCTTCTCTTCTTCAATTTCTTCAACTTCAGATGTCATTTCATGACCACCAAGTTGTGGTCAGAGTCCACTTCTGCTCCTGGGAAGGTCTTGCAATCCAACTCCAGGTTTTCTGAATCTCTGCCTGATCATAATGAAGTCTATTTGGTACCTTGCAGTATCGCCAGGTCTTATTCACATATACAGCTGTTGTTTGTGGTGTTTAAACCAAGTAGTAGCAAAAACTAAATTATAATTGGTGCATAATTTTACCAGATGACTTCCTCCTTCATTCCGTTGTCCCACTCCTAATTCTCCTACAGTACCTTCTCTTCCTTAGCCTATCACTGCATTCCAGTCTCCCATCATAATCAGATTCTCATCTTTTACGTTCCTGAAATATTGGGCATATAGACCTACACTATCATAGTGGGCATTCGCTTGGTGTCTGTTTTGACAACAATAATCCATTTACTATGCTGGTTGTAGTAGCTTATCCAATACCCTATTATCTTATTCATTATTAATCAACTTCTGCATTTCTCGTTTCATTTTGTGTTTTCTGTAGTCGCCTGGCCATAAACGTTTTTCTGCCTGCCAGTGTACTTATCCAAGACATCTACCTTAAGTCTATCCCTTCCCTTTTTCAGATTCTCTAATGCCACAAAGATTCAAACTTTTAACAACCCACGCTTCGACTCGCAGAATGTCAGTATTCATCTTCTTGATGATTGCCCCTTCTCATATAGTCCCCAAAATCCAAATGTGGGATTATTTCACCTCTGGAATATTTTACCTGGGAATAAGCCATCATTGGTACAGAGAGCTGTATGTCTTCAGAAATTAGTTTTGACTGTAGTTTCCCGTTGCCTTCAGCCGTGTAGCAGTTTCAATATTGCTAGCCCATATTAAATATTATTGCAAGGCCTTATGAATCAGTCATACTACCCGAAAGGCTACTACCCTCCTTCGATGAACCATTCGTTAATCTGGTCATTCAACAGATACCCACCTGGTATGCTTCACCTATGGCTTAGCTACCTTCTTCATTGGGACGCACAAGCCTTCCCACCATGGCAAGATTACATGGTTCACAGAGGAGTAAATAAATAAGTGATGTAAAATCTGAATGAAACTCCTGTCCTTATCTACTATCGTATCCTATTTACAAACATATCTGATATACTACATAATATACAAAATAAATGGGCAATTTGCTTCCTAAGTAAAAAAAAAGTAGTATCACTGTAGAAACGAATACAAATACTGGTAATAACAGTATTAATAAAATAACAATATACATAACCTCACTATAATTTATCATTTAATGTTAGTACAGTACTGATATTTGAAATGTTTGCATTAAATTGCTTTTTGTACCCATGTTACAACTGTGGACAAAAAATGTTACTTTGGTACTATCTAAGACTTGGGAGAAGTATTAGTTATTCAGAGAACCACTGATGAATTCTATTACGCTGGGCTGAGTGGTTCAGACAGTTAAAGCGCTGGCCTTCTAACCCCAACTTGGCAGGTTCAATCCTGTCGGTAGATTTACTGGAACGTAAAAGAACTCCTGCAGGACTAAATTCCGGCACCTCGGCGTCTCCGAAGACCGTAAAGTAGTTAGTGGGACGTAAAGCAAATAACATTATTTATTATTGAATTCTATTACTCTACCACTTTTAATAATAATTACAAGAAGAAGAAGAAGAAGAAGAAGAAGAAGAAGAAGATGGCCTACCGCCATTCTATGGGTTGAGTGATAAAATGGAGAAAAGTAGTTTGAATAGTTGTGCAGATTAAATGAATGAAGAATGCCAAAACAAATCATGGAATTACAAATTAAAGAAATGTCGTAATCATTATAATCCTATAACTTGGGATTTATGAAAGGGAGTTTTTGTTTGTTCAAAATAATGTAAATGTAATTTAAACCATTCGAACCAGACAAGGAAAAACTTGAGTAGAAGGGTCATTTACCATGCAAGGACACGAAAGGGACATTGTAGATTTGAACAGAAAAAAAGTATTTCAGTGTTTCATCTTCAAAAGCCTGGAAGAAAGAAGAGGCTTGTGTGAGACGAGATGGTTGCAGACACTCCGGAGAGGTTTGGTAGGCTATCAGAGAAAAAGGGTAAAAGGTTTCTGTAATTCGTCTTGAGGTGAATGCCAGAATGATACTTAACATATTTGCTACATTCCATGTAAATTCAATGCTTAATTAATTGTATTATTTAAAAATAATATCATCAGATCATCTTCACAACCATGCCTGAAACTGAAATGTGATTTTGTAAATGGAAATTGTTTATCTTATTTATTTATTTATTTATTTATTTATTTATTTATTTATTTATTTATTTATTTATTTATTTATTTGTTTGTCTGTTTGTTTGTTTGTTTGTTTGTTTGTTTGTTTGTTTGTTTGTTTGTTTGTTTGTTTGTTTGTTTGTTTGTTTGTTTGTTTGTTTGTTTTTAATAAAATCACTGATATGTTTATTTATATTTCAGGATTATTTTACAATATCTAACAAACTGCAAATCACAACACCATGTGAAAAGTTTAAAGAAGTGAGATCTAATTTTGACTACAGAATTGATTTTGGGGTTGAATATGGAACATCGTTGGATCTTATGATTCTCAGTGACAAAGAATGGATAAAGGTATTTATATAATTTATTTTATTTCAGTTTAATTTAGAAATTAGGAGAAGACCGGGTGAGTTGGCCGTGCGATTAGGGGGGGGCGCAGCTATAAGCTTGCATCCGGGACATAGTGGGTTCGAACCCCACTGTCGGCAGTCCTGAAGATGGTTTTCCATGTTTTCCCCATTTTCACACCAGGCAAATGCTGGGGCTGCACATTAATTAAGGCCATGGCCGCTTCCTTCCCACTCCTAAGCCTTTCCTATCCCATCGTCGCCATAACACCTATCTGTGTCGATGCGACATAAAGAAAAGAAATTAGAAGCATGTTCCATCAAACGATCTGTGCCCTTTGCCATTTAGTAAATGATTCATTGTCACAGTAATGTATTTTCCTTCAGCATTTGAGATACTAACAAGAAAATTTCAAGAATTACGAGGAAAAATTCTAAACTAGAATTCACACTTCTTTGTACCGTATTCTGTACCCGGAAGGGTGTATTTACATGTGATATTGCCATACATCCGGGTGTCTCCTGGGCAACGGACTAGGACTATTCCTAGATGGCTGATTCTCTCACTCCAGTAGCACTATTATTAATCAGTATGGTTACAATCTGTAATCTATATTGTGCTACTGACACGAATAAATAAATATTTGTCACTGCTTCTAATCTTTCTGGTCATCCATCCGTCCGTCCATCCATCCCTAACAGCCAGGTTATCTGTTCAAGGAGTATGACAGAGACTGAGATTTGTGAAATTTTGAGAGGTACAGTGTGTGATAAATATATTTGGAGGATAGAGACGACCTATTTAATATAGTGTAACTTCGTATGACTAAGCTTAGGTTGGCTGGTTCGATATGGCTCAGTCCCAGTGGTATTCAGAAGTGTTTAAATATGCCAACCTTGTGTTCGTAGTTTTACTGGCACATTATGGAACTCTTGCAAGGACGATCAACCTAGTGTTTTTTAAACCATAAAAGTAGACTTCGATGTTAAACCAATAACATTGTAATTTATGTGGATACCCAAAGACACTAGAGATCTCACACTGTGCAGTTGATATGCAGCTCTATTTTGTTTACTAGTTCTGGCCTCTTCTCTCGAATGTTTTTGATGTAATTTCCTCAACTGACTGCAAACACATACAAATTCGCCCTCTTTCTGTGCGGAGTAGCTCATTGTAAGGATTGCCTTTGAAACCCCATCAAACTCAGGGCATTACCTTCTCTTCATCAGTATTCTTCATACATACATACATACATACATACATACATACATACATACATACATACATACATACATACATACATACATACATACATTATCATTATAGACTGTTATGCCTTTCAGCATTCAGTCTGCAAGCATCTGTGAATTTACTAAACGTTGCCACAATCCTTGATTTGCAACTAGTGTTGTGGCCTCATTTAGTTTTATACCTCTTATCTTTAAATCATTAGAAACCAAGTCTAACCATCATCGTCTTGGTCTACCTCTACTTCTCTTACCCTCCATAACAAAGTCCATTATTCTCCTAGGTAACCTATCCTCCTCCATTCGCCTCACATGACCCCACCACCGAAGCCAGCTTACGGCAATCATTCTGGCTACTTTCATGTCTGTTACTTCTAACTTATGAATAAGATATCCTGAGTTCACCCAGCTTTCACTCCCGTAAAGCAAAGTTGGTCTGAAAACAGGCCAATGTAAAGATAGTTTCATCTGGGAGCTGACTTCCTCCTTACAGAATACTGTTGATCACAACTGTGAGCTCACTACATTAGCTTTATGAAATCTTTATTCAATCTCACTTACTATATTACCATCCTGGGAGAACACACAACCTAAATACTTGAAATTATCGACCTGTTCTAGCTTTGTATCACCAATCTGACATTCAATTCTGTTGAATTTCATACCTATTGCAATCAATTAGTCTTCGAGAGGCTAATTTTAATACCACACTCATTGCACCTATTTTCAAGTTCCAAGATATTAGACTGCAAGCTTTTGGCACAATCTGCCATTAAGACCAAGTCGTCAGCATAGGCCAGACTGCTTACTACATTTCCACCTAACTGAATCCCTCCCTGCCATTTTATCCCCTTCAGCAGATGATCCATGTAAACTACGAACAACAAAGGCGAAAGATTACAGCCTTGTCTAACCCCTGTAAGTATCCTGAACCAAGAACTCATTCTACCATCAATTCTCACTGAAGCCCAATTGTCAACGTAAATGCCTTTGATTGATTTAATAATCTACCTTTAATTCCATATTCCCCCAGTATAGCGAACATCTTTTCCCTCGGTACCTTGTCATATGCTTTCTCTAGATCTACGAAACATAAACACAACTGCTTATTCCTCTCGTAGCATTTTTCAGATACCTGGCGCATACTGAAAATCTGATCCTGACAGCCCCTCTGTGGTCTAAAACCACACGTGTTTTCATCCAACTTCCTCTCAATGACTGATCGCAATCTCCCTTCCAAGATGCCAGTGAATACTTTGCCTGCTATACTAATTAATGAGATAATGTACCTTGATAATGGTTGCAATCCTTCCTGTTCCCTTGCTTATAGATAGGTGCAATTACTGCTTTTGTCCAATCTGAAGGTACCTTACCAACACTCCATGCTAATTTTACTACTCTTTGAAGCCATTTCATCCCTGCCTTCCCACTGTACTTCACCATTTCAGGTCTAATTTCATCTATTCCTGCTGCTTTATGACAATGGAGTTTATTTACCATCCTTTCCACTTCCTCAAGCATAATTTCACCAACATCATTTCCCTCCTCCCCATAAGCTTGGCTGTTTGCAACACCACCAGGATGATTTCCTTTTACATTGAGAAGATGTTCAAAATATTCCCTACACCTCTCTAGTGATTCCCTGGGATCTATTATGAGTTCACCTGAATTACTCAAAACACTGTTCATTTCCTTTTACCCTCCCTTCCTAAGATTCCTTATTATTGTCCAGAAAGGTTTCTCTGCTGCTTGACCTAGCCTTTCCAGGTTACTACCAAAATCTTCCCACAGCTTCTTTTTGGATTCAACAACTATTTGTTTTACTCTGTTTCTTTCATCTATGTACAAATCCCTGTCTGCCTCAGTCCTTGTTTGGAGCTATTTTTGATAAGCCTTCTTTTTACGTTTAGAAGCTGCTCTCACTTCATCAGTCCACCAAGATGTTCGCCTTTTCTCATCTTTACACACAGTTGTTCCTTGGCATTCCCTTGCTATTTCTACTACATCATCCCTGTATGCCACCCATTCATTTTCTATATCCTGAACTTGCTTACTGTCTACTGTTCGAAACTTCTCACTAATCATATCCATGTACTTCTGTCTAATTTCCTCGTCCTGGAGATTTTCTACCCTTATTCATTTGCAGACAGATTTAACTTTCTCTACCCTAGGCCTAGAGATACTTAGTTCACTACGGATCAGATAGTGGTCTGTATCATCGAAAAATCCCTGGAAAACCGTACATTCCTAACAGAATTCCTGAATTTGAAGTCGGTTAAGTTATAGTCTATTATGGATCTGGTACCCCTAGCCTCCCATGTATAGCGGTGAATAGCCTTATGCTCGAAGAATATATTCGTAACTGCTAAACCCATACTAGCACAGAAATCCAGCAAATGCTTCCCATTCCCATTAGCTTCCATATTTTCCCCACATTTACCAATCACCCTTTCGTATCCTTCAGTTCTATTCCCAACTCTCGCATTGAAATCACCCATTAGCACTATTCTATCCTTGGTGTTGACCCTGACCACGATGTCACTCAATGGTTCATAAAACTTGTCAACTTCATCCTTATCTGCACCCTCACATGGTGAATACATGGAGACTATTCTAGTCCTAATTCCTCCAACTGACAAATCTACCCACATCATTCGCTCATTTACGTGCCTAACAGTAACTGTGTTGCGCGCAATGGTATTTCTGATAAAGAGCCCTACCCCAGACTCTGCCCTTCCCTTTCTAATACCCGTCAAGTAACCCGTCAAGTACACTTTATAATCTCCTATCTCTTCCTCGTTATCTCCCCTTACCTGAATATCACTTACTCCTAGCACATCCAGATGCATCCTCTTTGCTGACTCAGCCAGTTCTACTTTCTTTCTTCCATAAGCCCCATCAAATTCAATTTCATTCGCCAATTTGTTTTCAAAGAGTCCCTTGCCTCTCAAATGGAAGTGGGACTCCATTACTCCCATAGGTCCGAGGCCTGCTTAAAATGTTCTGAGCTCAGTAAATTCATGAAGCAGGATGCTACCCAACTTGCACATAGTCCAAGTGAGGATCTCTCCTCTAACGGGTTATGGACCACCGGTGAATTGTATAGTCCTAGCCGCCTGAGTACAAGGAGGGCCATGACTCGGAATATGTCCGAAATGCCCACTCCCATTCCATAGCAACTGGTATCCCGACTCTCAGGACCACTTACTAGGCCACTCGGCTGTTGCCCATGGTTCATGAACTAGGACCTGACTACAAAAACCCACACCATGAACCACTTCCAAATTACACTTACATATATTTCACAAAGGCTTTTAGGTGTATGTGTTGTGTTTTCTCCTGTTTGGTGGACGAAGAGCTATCACACATATTCAAGTATAAATAAATAAATAAATAAATAAATAAATAAATAAATAGAGTGCTCTTACATTTTATTGAGTGGTACAATCAATTGTTACTGTTCCGAGGTATTCTGTGGAATGCAGGGGTGAAAGAACGTGCAGACTGTAATGGGTCTATCTACAAGAGTCAAAGATTAATTTAAATCATTAAAATAAAGGTTATATTTCTTTTCAGAAATTAAATTTTAACAAACAACATTTCAGGTACAGGTAGTTAAGTGCAAAATAGGAAAAAAGCAGGAAAAACCCAGAGAAGACTAGTTACAATTTGAGTTCAAGCTCAAAATTTACCAAGATCCCAACATCACAGTTGTTGCTTTAGACAGATAGAAAAGGAGAGATATCTCCCAAAACACAATTATCATGAACACTTTGCTCCAACGGTTACAATTTATGGCCTCCCAAAGGCACCACTCATTGTTAAACCAATATCTATTACATTACAAGAAAAGAGCTTACATGCTCTACAAATTCAACAAAGGAGACTGCACTCCCAACCCTTACAGCCTGATTAAGGCAACCTTTAATTGTACATTAGGGATTAGAGCTTCTTTGCTCAATAGAATTACATTTCTAGGCCTCTCTAGGCACAACCTACAATTTACAACGCCGTATTAATTACCTTTTATATTACACAGGGGTATCTAGTACCCATACTACCAGGCCTTCATGAAGAAGAACAGTTTACATTACTGGCCCAAACACAAAATGTATGGAGGCATACACTTGCACTCCTCGAAATCAGAAATTAAAACCCTACTTGGGCTTGTGACCTGACGATGCAGAGGCTAATCCCACACTTCTGAGGTGACTAGTAGGACAAGTTAATTTATGATTTACAAGAGAAAAACTCTTACAAAATCGTAGTCACTTCAGGATTAATTGAAGGGGAATTCAAGAGGGTAACAGCACACTCTATCCCCAATTTACAGTTTAAGTCCTTAGGACTTACATGAAATTTTACATTAGAAAGAAGAAAGTTTGCATTTTAGGAATTGACTGTTACATAGTTAAAGATTGGAACCTTCCCCTCGGGTCAGCTTGCAGAGAAAACTACTTAGATGGAAAACTGTTGGCCATTACCTTAGCTGATGTTCTGCCTGCCGATGTTTGAGGCCTCTGCCTCCTGTCTTAACGCACACACTCAGTAAGACGACGATCAGAAAAGACAAGTTAGCTCAAAAAAGCTACAGCTTTAATACCCGAGAGGAAGTTTCAAGAAGACTCTGGACTAAATCTGGACACAGCCTCTCATTTTTATTGGTGGATAAAATAGCTGAAAAATAAATACAGAAAATTTGTGATTGGCTAGACTCCAAAGCTGGCGGGATGAGAAGGAAGTGTTGTAAACCTTGAATTATCAAAAATAATGAAAGTCAATTCAGTTGAGAAAACCTATAAACACAAAACTTCTTTAAATTTCTAGTTATTTCACTTTGCACCAGAGTGCATGACCCAGTTCTTTCATAGAGGCATCTATGGAGAAAAGTCCAAATTTCTTGAAATAGTTGTTGCAACCAGTGATACACCAAAACAAGACAAAAAAATTCCAGTCAGTTTAGGAAACTTTAAAATCACATATTACTCCATCATTTAGTGGTGACTTCTTGTACTAGATGTTTCCATTTTTTGTATGATAGATAATGTTCTTCAAGGCACTTCTTTTAAATGCGCGGGGTGGAGGTGTACCTCCCGGTAAATTTACATTGGAAGTGTTTACAACATGTCATTTAACTTCGAACAGTAAGACTGCATCTGAAATATTCAACCTTGCCTGTGTACCTTTCCATCTTCCTCTATCCAGTCACCGTTGTTCCTCCTTAACTATGTTCCAATCCAGGTTTCTTTTTTTTTTTTTTTTTTTTTTTTGCTATTCTTGATCATTATCAACCACCTTAGTCTTGGTCTCTCTCTTATCGTCCATCCTCTTTACATCTTTACATGTCCAAACTATCTAAGTTTATTCCTTTCCAGTCTGTTGTAAAGCTTTTCCATTCCAATTTTCTTTCTCAATTCTTACTCTCTTGTTGCTTGTCTTTCCTATCGTAGTTCTTAAAATTTAATTTCTCTGGCCTGGATTTTATTCTCCCAGCTTTTTTTCAATGTCCAGGTCTCCACTGCATATGTCAGTATTGGGCAGTAGTACATCTTATACATCACCTCTTTACACTTCATTGGTACTTTTTTCCTCCACACCAGGTTTCTCACACTCCGGTAGAATACATTTCCATGTTGAATCCTTTTATAATAATCTCCATATCCAGTCCTGCATCAGTTCACTTTCTAAGTAGTTGAAGCTCTCCATAATTTCAAGATTTCATCACTTTTTTTTAACGATTCCTCTCCCTTCCCTTTTTTCTCTAATCAGTACCATTGTCTTACTCTTTTCCGCTCTGATTTTATTTTCATAGTTTTCAGTAATCTCACTCATCATGTCAACTTGTCCTTGTACTTCCTCTCTGCTTGCTCTCCACCAAAATATCATCTGTAAACAACATTGCCTTCAACTACCTGTTTCCATATTTTGCCTTTGTCTCCTTCACAATTTCGTCCATAACCATTATGAATAAAACTGGTGATAGCACACTTCCTTTTCCTAGTTCAGTTTCATTCCAAATTCACTATGTCTTCCCCACAGACACTGCTGCAACAATTTTTGTATATTGCTTGCACATATTCTATCATTTGTTTTCCACATCATTTTGATTGCATTACTTTCTATACTTCTTGTCTGGGTACAATGTCATAAGCCTTTTCTAAATCGAGGAATGCCATCACCAATTCTCTTCCGTATTCCCAATGATTTTCCATTAACTACTTCTTAGTGAAGATGGGGTTTGGTTTTGATCTTCAATTTGAAGGCCATAGATCCTTCATTATGGCTGGGTCACGACTTTGGAATTCATGTCCAACTGCTGTTGCGAACTCTTAAGGCAATATCAAAATTGAAGATTGCATGCAGAGATTACCTGTTGAATACAGCTGATTGTTTCATGTGATTGATGACATATGACAGGTTGTGTGATTGTAGTATATAAGCCTTTCTACTGTACAACTGAAGACCACTGTTGTTCCTTATAATTAAAATTAGGTTAATATTATTGTTATAGTGTAAATGTACATAATATTTCACTTTTAGCTCGTGTACATAGATTACTGTTTATTGCTGTACTTGTTTTTCCATTACTTTATTATGTATTGGCTTATATGTTTTAGTTTGTATTTTACTTGTTTTTCATTATGATTTTTTCTCTTTCTATACACTTTTGTTCTCCATAGTTCTTTTATTTGTTGAACTTTGCTTTCTTTCTTTCTTTCTTTCTTTCTTTCTTCATTATATGTTCTCCAAATTGTTATTTAGCTTAGTTATATTTGATTTTATAATAGAATATTACAGTAGAAGTCTGCTATGGCAAGTACGGCATATAACGAGAACCCTGTTATAGCGACAGCTTTTGTCTGTCCCTTCAAAATTCCTATAATAAACTGTGTATTATCCTTTGGTTACAGCAAGAGC
Organism: Anabrus simplex; assembly: GCF_040414725.1. Classification (NCBI taxonomy): domain Eukaryota; kingdom Metazoa; phylum Arthropoda; class Insecta; order Orthoptera; family Tettigoniidae; genus Anabrus; species Anabrus simplex. Next base: position 1,133,109,250 of record NC_090266.1, read on the forward strand.
CCTATCACTGACACATCCATTATTATGAGTGATTAAGCGTACATGATTTTTCAGTTACCAACATTTATGCACCCAGCGATTATGTTGCATGTGATCGATCATCTTCGGTATTGTTTCCTCACTATGTCCGCAAGCGAGCTCTCTCGTCGACATTCAAAGGCAATTACATGTAATGAATATCATTTTTATCCGTATTGATGATATTTGATTAGAATAATAGCAGTAAGTTATTTATTAAATTGACCACCTAATCAATACAATAAGTCATTGTCTTGGATGATTTACATTGATCTGAAAATGAAAACCTACAACCTGTTTTCCAGTCATTGACCAGGTCAGGGATGTAATGAATGAAACATATATAGGCTGTTATTACAATGGGGTCGCCACTCCCAAGGTGATTTATTAATGAGTGATAAATGCAATGAAATGATAATGGAGAGTGTTGCTGGAATGAAAGATGACAGGGAAAACCAGAGTACCCGGAGAAAAACCTGTCCCGCCTCCGCTTTGTCCAGCACAAATCTCACATGGAGTCACCGGGATTTGAACCACGGTATCCAGTGGTGAGAGGCCGACGTGCTGCCGTCTGAGCCACGGAGGCTCCTTACATTGATCTATTAACTAAAAATGGTACATGTTTCGCATAGTATGAAGGCATCATCAGCCATAGTCTTGATCTCAGAATAAAAATAAGCACTTGAAATAACATATAATAAGATGAAATTGATTTTAAAAGTCTTGAAGAGACTTAAACTAAAATTAACATTCAAAATAACAATTTTGGTTAATTTTTTTTTTTTTTTTTTTTTTTACAATGTGAAGAATTACAAAGGTGAAAGTATTAAAATTATTGACATAAAAGTTGCTATTACAAGTAAAATGGACAAAGCATCAGAATGTGATGAACAAGTAGTAAGATTGCTAAAAATTAAGTTGACTGATTGGCGGTTACAATTAGATTCTGGCGAGAATGACGATCAGTCATATTTATTCAAAAAGTAATATTGAGGAAATAATGTTGAAGGTTGGTCAGGAGATCACTATATTCCTTTTCAGGAGACAAAGGACAAAAGTCATAGGCATGTGCTAGAAATGTAGAACACATTGATGAGAAGATAAAAAGTTGTAGATTAAAGGTTGAAGAACAGTGTTAAAATTGGACCTCTGTGGACCATCTCAATTTGAAGCGATGTTAAAATCTTGTGAAGAATATGAATTTATTGACAGTTGAGTCTGTAAAAGGAAACCAGAAACTTGATATTAATTATGTGAAAAGATTTTTTTTTTTAATTTAAGGGTACCAATGGGTTCTGCTGCTTTTATCATTTCCACACACAATTCATCCAGCCCCACTGTTTATCCAACTTTTATTCATTTGAGAGCTTTTTCCACCTTTTCCATTGCGATTTCAATTTCAGATTCTGTCTCCTAAATCTTTACCTTTATCATTTCATCTACACCCCTTCTTATATTCAGTAGTTAAAGTATCCATCAATCTTTTCCTTATCTCCTCTCATTGTGTTACTACCTCTCCCCTTTTTCCTTTCACCTGCTTGTGTAGACTCTTTGTTCTTAAAAGTCCACATAGCATTCTTTTATCACTGTACACATCCTCTTCCAACTCTCCTATGAATTCTTCCCTACTCTTCTTCACTTACTACTTTCTTGCACCTTCTTTCTATTTCCTTGTAACTTCCTTCTATTTTTCCATTTTTATCCTTATTCCCTAACTACAATGCTTTATTTTTCACTGCTTCCTTTACCCTCTCATTCCATTGTGGTATTCCTTTATCTTTCACTCTTTCAGTTATTCTGCCCCAAACACTTTCTACGCAGATTAGAAATGCCTTCATGAACATGACCCATTCCACTTCCACACTCTCCACCTCAGTTCTAGGTATGTGTTGTTTCAGTTTATATTGGAATTTTTATTTTACTTCCTATCTTTTGATTTCCATACTTTGATTTTCTTCTGTATTTTCTTTCATTTTCACTTTTTTCCTACTTTCATTTTTGCTACCCCACTACTCTGTGGTCTCTGTCAAAAGCTACTACTGGCAAGGCTGTCACATCTAACAACTGTAAACAATTTTCTCTTTCCACCAAGAAGTATTTAATTACTGTCTTTGTCTTTTTGTTTCCCCATCCATATCTTGTAATCTTTCTACTGAACCACATATTGCCCACTTTTAACCCATTTCTCACAAAAACTCCACCAACTTCTCTACCTCTTCGTTCCTCCTTCCATATCCAAAAGGTCCAGTTATTTCTTCCACTTCTTTTCCTGTCGCAACCCACCATTGCGTTAAAATCTCCCATGACAGTCACTTCCACATCCTTTATTTCCCTCTCCAGTGCCTCTGGAAATTTGTCCATATCTTCTTTGTTGCATCCAGGCATAGGTGCATACACTTGGAAGAAATCCTTTGCTCCAGTTTCTGTCCCTATCAGAATCTTTATTATTCTATCACTTACTTTGTCGACTTTATCTACATGCTCATCTAGTATCTTGTTGGATATTATCTGCACTCCATTCTTTGCTGTATGTCCTCCACTCTAGTAGAGTGTATATCTCTTCCTCAATTTCTACTTTGTTTTTCCTCTTCACTTAACCTGACTCAACCCCATCAATCAATAAATCAATACTGATCTGCATTTAGGGCAGTCGCCCAGATGGCAGCTTCCCTATCTGTTGTTTTCCTAGCCTTTTCTAAAATGATTTCAATGACATTGCAAATTTATTGAACATCTCCCTTGGTAAGTTATTCCATTCTGTAACTCCCCTTCCTATAAATTAATATTTGCCCCAATTTGTCCTCTTGTATTCCAACTTTACCTTCATATTGTGATCTTTCCTACTTTTAAAGACGCCACTCAAACTTATTTGTCTACTAATGTCATTCCACGCCATTTCTCCGTTGACAGCTCGGAACATACCACTTATAATATGCTTACAATATTGTGAGATTAGTTACATGTAACATACCACTTAGTCGAGCAGCTCATCTCCTTTCTCCCAGTTCTTCCCAGCACAAACTTTGCAACATTTTTGTAACGCTACTCTTTTGTTGGAAATCACCCAGAACAAATCGAGGTGCATTTCTTGGAATTTTTTCCAGGTCTTGAATCAAGTAATCCTGGCGAGGGTCCTATACACCGGAACCATACTCTAGTTGGGGTCTTGCCAGAGACTTATATGCCCTCTCCTTTACATCCTTACTAAAACCCCTAAACTCCCTCATAACCATGTCCAGAGATCTGTACCCTTTATTTACAATCCCATTTATAAGATTACCCCTATGAATATCTTTCCTTATATTAACACCTATGTACTTACAATGATCCCCAAAAGGAACTTTCACCCCATCAACGCAGTAATTAAAACTGAGAGGTCTTTTCCTATTTGTGAAACTCACAACCTGACTCTTAACCCCGTTTATCATCATACCATTACATACTGTCCCTCTCACAACATTATCAAGGTCATGCTGCAGTTGCTTACAATCTTGTAACTTATTTATTACTGTATAGAGAATAACATCATCCGCAAAAAGCCTTACTTATGATTTCACTTCTTTACTCCTATCATTTATATATATAAGAAAACATAAAGGTCCAATAATACTGCCTTGAGGAATTCCCCTCTTAATTATTACAGGGTCAGATAAAGCTTCACCTACTCTAATTCTCTGAGATCTATTTTCTAGAAATATAGCAACCCATTCAGTCACACTTTTGTCTAGTCCAATTGCACTCATTTTTCCCAGTAGTCTCCCATGATCCACCCTATCAAATGCTTTAGACAGGTCAATTGCGATACAGTCCATTTGACCTCCAGAATCCAAAATATCTGCTATATCTTGCTGGAATCCTACAAGTTGAGCTTCAGTGGAATAACATTTTCTTAAAACCGAATTGCCTTCTATCGAACCAGTTATTAATATCCCAAACATGTCTAATGTAATCAGAAAGAATGCCTTCCCAAAGCTTACATGCAACGCACGTCAAACTTACTGGCCTGTAATATTCAGCTTTATGTCTATCACCCTTTCCTTTATATACAGGGGCTACTATAGCAACTCTCCATTCATTTGGTACAGCTCCCTTAACCAAACAATAATCAAAAAGTACTTCAGATATAGTACTATATCCCAACCCATTATCTTTAGTATATACCCAGAAATCTTATCAATTCCAGCCGCTTTTCTAGTTTTCAAATTTGTATCTTATTGTAAATATCATTGTTATCATATGTAAATTTTAATACTTCTTTAGCATTAGTCACCTCCTCTATCTGGCCATTTTTCTTGTAACCGACAATCTTTACATACTGCTGACTGAATACTTCTGCCTTTTGAAGATCCTCACATACACACTCTCCTTGTTCATTAATTATTCCTGTTTCTGCCCTAAAATACTTATACATACCCTTCTATTTTTCACTAAAATTTGTGTGACTGCCAATTATGCTTTCCATCATGTTATCCTTAGCTGCCTTCTTTGCTAGATTCAATTTCCTAGTAAGTTCCTTCAATTTCTCCTTACTTCCACAGCCATTTCTAACTCTATTTCTTTCCTGTCTGCACCTCTTTCTTAGTCTCTTTATTTCTCTATTATAATAAGGTGGGTCTTTACCATTCCTTACCACCTTTAAAGCTACAAACCTGTTTTCACATTGGTCAACAATTGCTTTAAACCCATCCCAGAGTCTGTTTACATTCTTATTTACCGTTTTCCACCGATCATAATTACTTTTTTTAAACTGCCTCATGCCTGCCTGATCAGCCATATGGTACTGCTGAATAGTCCTACTTTTAAAACCTTCCTCTCTATCACATTTATTTTTAACTACGACAAAAACAGCTTCGTGATCACTAATACCGTCTATTACTTCGGTTTCTCTATAGAACCTATCTGGTTTTATCAGCACCACGTCCAGGATATTTTTCCCTCGAGTTGGTTCCGTCACTTTCTGAATCAGCTGTCCTTCCCATATTAGCTTATTTGCCATTTGTTGGTCATGCTTTCTGTCATTCGCATTTCCTTCCCAATTGACATTTGGTAAATTAAGATCTCCCGCTACAATCACATTCCTTTCCATGTTGTTTTCCACATAGCTGATTATCTTATCAAATAATTCTGAATCTGTGTCAGCACTACCCTTTCCCGGTCTGTACACTCCAAAGACATGAAGTTGCCTATTATCTTTGGAAATGAGCCTTACACCTAGAATTTCATGTTTCTCACCTTTAACTTTTTCGTAGCTTACAAATCCTTCTTTCACCAGAATGAATACTCCCCCTCCCACTATTCCTATCCTATCTCTACGATACACACTCCAGTTCCGTGAGAAAATTTCTGCATCCATTATATCATTTCTCAGCCATGATTCAACTCCTATTACAATATCTGGTAAATATATATCTATTAGGTTACTTAATTCTATTCCTTTCTTTACAGTACTTCTACAGTTCAACACTAACATTTTTATGTCATCCCTACTTTACTTCCAGAGTTCTGTACCCTCATCACCGCTCCCTAGACAACCCTGTTTCCCTGAATGTACCTTCCTATTACCCTTCTAAACATATTTCTTAACTTATACAAACCACTGCGATTTAAGTGAAGGCCATCTGAGTGCCGATCGCTATCTCCTACCCACCCATTAGGATCTAGAAATTTCACTTCCAGTTTCCCACATACCCACTCCATAGTCTCATTTAAATCCCCAATCACCCTCCAGTCAGTATCCCTCCTACACAGTATTCCACTGATAACAATCTCCACTTTCTTAAACTTCACCCGTGCTGCATTTACCAGATCCCACACATCCCCAACTATGTTGGTAGTTATATTAGCTTGCCTTACGTTGTTGGTACCAACGTGAAAAACTACCACATTCTCCTTCCCCTTCTCCTTCTCTTCTACTTTTCTCAGCACCTGCCTCAACCTAATTCCTGGATAACACTCTGCCCTGGTTCCCTTTCCTCCACACACTTTCCCCACGTGTCTAACGATGGAATCCCCCATGACCAGAGCCTCAACCCTACCCACCTCCTTTAATCCCCTCCCCTCCTGGTCAGCCCTATCTTTCCTGATAGCTGCTATATCATAGCTATATTCTCCTTCTCCATGAAATCAATCATCTCTTCTGACTTTCCACAGTCAGTGACATGAGGTTGATTATTACAATCTTCATAATGTCCTCTGCTGGTCGCTCACAGTTCTCCCAGCATAAGAACTGTGCATAACTTCCAGGGAATGCCCTACCATTTTCCAAGGCTGATTTAGAAGTACCATTTTCATTTTAGGCTATTATTACGATGGGGTCACCACTCCCAAAGGCATTTTAGAGCTACTGCCAGATATTGATCAGGCCACACCTAACATGGCCTTTTGCAGCCGCCCCTAACATGGGTTATCTTAATTTTTATTATTATGTTAATTTGATTAGTAATCCTTTCATTTCTGGTTGCATGTAGAACTTGTCACCATCAGCAATTGATTGATTTTGTGGATATTTACAACATACAGGAAGTTTTTAATAGAATATAATTTTCAAAGAAATAGCTGTTACAGTTTTTAGACAAGTACCTTTAGAGTGTCTGGACTGAGATGATCTATATCTCATGCAGAATAATCCTTACCTTACCAGAAGTGTGTCATTTTGATGCATTTTGGAAAGTTTTTGTGTATATTTTACTGTTTAATGAAAACAAGTAAAATGTGTTTTTTTCCAGTCTGGGATCTCTCTCAATTATGGCAATTATACAGCAAAAGATGGTGCTGTCCTGATACATATACGCTCTGCCAATTTCACTATGTTCAGTCCATACGATGCCATGAAGCTGTTCAGTGTAAAAGGACAACTTGAAGTAGAAGACAACACTTACCGTACTAACCTGATTTTGGCTACTGAACAGAGTCAAGTAGCCATAACAGGATACTTGGAGGTAGGTTCTGTTCATTATATGAATGGTATAAAATAGGAACAGAAAATTATGTGTTTTAACAAGTGTTAGCATGAATCCTCCAGTTAGAATACTACATGTTTCACATCTTCATACATGAACTTATGAAACTGGAGGAAACTACATACTTCTGGACGAAAATTTGACACAGTAAATAAACTTACTGGTACAAAAAATCGATCACTTGATTTTGATTTTTTTGACTCACTAAAATTTTCCTCTACTTCTTAATTTGTCAAATTACGATATTTAAAACATAAAGCAATTAAGAATAAACAATTTTTGGTATGAAATTACATTAAATGTTTTAAAAATGTGCTTGTAAAATCAGTATCATCAAGTCTAGCACATTTTCCTCATCATTATCACCATTGGTCAAATGACACTTAATAAAAACAACACTGTGCGTGGCCATAGAAAATGTCGTAGAAGCATGAAAGAACACTTTGAGGGTGCGTTTCAATTGTTTGCTCAAATCACTGCGTGCAGACATCTTGTCATTGAGTCTATAAGTGCATACAAATCCTCAAGGAATGAGGTTCTATGTTTCAATCAAAATTTCCCTCAGTTCTTGCAGGGTATCACTGTTACTACTTGCAAGTCTCCAAGCATGTCTGGGCTACATGCTGGCCAGACCAAGTTCATATCCTGACATCATGAAGCCACTGCGTGACACATCCAGCAGAATGAGGGCATGCATGAAGGTGAAGTTTTTACTGATGAATGGTGCAAAACTACTACATGTTCATTGGGAACCTCATGGATTTATCATGGGGAATTAAGGTGCCTCATCATCGATGAGCATAAGTTCAGTATCGGCGTAGGTATTTATGCATTATGCAACCTCCTCCGAGTAGAAATGAGCTTATGAATACCTCTCTCCCTGTTTCCTCCAGACCCTTCTACGGCCATCTGGAAACGAAGCTGAATCTGATTCTTCCTGAGAAAAGAACCTTGCTCTACTGCTCAGTAGTCCAGTCCTGATACTGATTCACAAAATTCAGTATTGCTACGTTGTGCACTCGTAAGAGCTTTGATCCTGATGCAGGACATCTTGACTTCATATTGGTCTCCTCTATTCCTGGTTTTACTGTTCTCTCACTTACGTGAAAATTTTGGACATTTGCATGCGATTTTTGGCCTGAACTGTGATAGTGTGGCGGTTCCACAAAATCTAGAGGACCGAGGTTCTGTCATCTCTCGGAGATATACATCTTCTTCTGCTTCCTGACCCAGGTCTTCTGTTATAAGTATCAAACTCTGCTAAAAACATGCAATTGAATGTTGAACGCTCCCATACAATGCCTTGAGAATATTTTCTACATTGTGTAAAGCTTTTCCCATCATCTACTTAGGATGTGGCCTTTACAACTTCATCCCGAGTGATTGACATCTTTATTCCACAGAACCCGATGATAAATTGTTGTAATATTCATAAGAGTGCACTAGCAATCATTGACAATTGCTGACTTGAATAACTGAAAACAGCTGGCCATGTTGTATTGTATTGGCCCAACTCACCCAACGTAATTGCAGCCATAAAATCCAGTATCTGCAACAGCTTCAACAAAGCAGTAGCATACAACTCAAAGAGAATGTTTTGTGACTCCTCAGTTTTATGAATGCTTATCACACTCCCATTATGCATAAAACATAAACCGAGTAAGTTGGACATGCGGTTAGGGTCATGTAGCTGTGAGCTTGCATTCGGGAGATGGTGGGTTTGAATCACAACATTGGCAGCCCTGAAGATGCTTTTCCATGGTTTCCCATTTTCACACCAAAATGCTGGGGCTGTACCTTAATTAAGGCCATGGCCGCTACTTACCAAATCCTAGCCCTTTCCCATCCTTGAATCTACTAAAACCATCAATGTGTTAGTGCAACATTAAACCACTAAGGGAATAAAAACATAAATCATGAGTAATTGCCAGACAAAGTGCTTCAAATGAAATTATACCATCAGAATGTTATATTTTTCAGGTGAGTCTTTTTTTTTTTTGGCTGGTCAGTGTATATTATCTACTATTAAAAGTAAGCACACCAAACATAGTAAAGACTAACACCATTTTTTCACTGAGCTTTTACATAATATTTATGAGAGAAATTATTGTAAAATATCAGTTTAAAGAAATTATATTAATAAAATAAGGGAAGTGTAAACTTTAAAAATCATGAAATTACGTGTGTATGAATGTTTGAGGAACCCCTGACTGTCTCAGTTTTGCCCTGTTTTCATTCAAGAAAATCCTTTGATCTTGTATTCTTTGCTAGTGACAACTGAATACTCAGCTGAAATACTGTATTACTAGAGAATGTACATCATTGAGAACATCTATTATTTTACTCTGTGCATTCACAAAACCATAGATTGTACACAGGAGAGTGGTTTTCAACATGAGGAGACCAACACATTGACTGAATGGTCTATGTTGAGGCCTTTGGTTCAGAGGTTCCATATTTGATCTCCAGCCATGTTGGTGATTTTAGACACATCTGGTTAATTTCTCTGACTCGAAGACTGAGTGTTTGCATTTGTCCCATTATGCTGCAGTACCAACCACCACAGAAACATGCAATAGCATATACATCCCTCCACATAGGTTTGGAAGGGCATCTGGCCATAAGACAGGCCCACCAGGCTGTGAAGGAAGTTGTGGAAGATGAAGAAGTTAGAATGAAAATAGTTATAATACTCACTGGGATTTTTGTATGAGTGTGTACTTTTGGCCTTTAAACTAAAGTCTTTGCTTTAAACTAAATATAATTTTTTGTCTATGAACTCACATTAATTTTCACTCAATGAATCATTCCATATTAAAACACCATAATGATAAGTTGACAACGGTACTACCAAAGGTTAACACTGAAATTTAAATTAATTTTCAGGCTGAAGGACAATACATTGAAGCATCTCTAGGCTTGGCCTTGGAATCACCTAGTTATACAATTCCAAGCTTTAGAATTACAGGCAAGAAGGAATTTACCCAGTCAGTAAAAAAGATAGAATTGATGTTTGAGAGATTGGAACCTGCACTACAAGTGGTATGTACTCCTCTTATATTTTGATTTATATATTACCCTTAATTTACCAGCCTTTTGGTGTGAGGATAGCAACTTTACCTCTTACAAACATAACAGACTCACCCGACTTACCAATGACTTCAACTTCCGTGATCTACTGTGAAAATTAAAATATGGTGTTCGCCTCAGCTCACCTCACCTCAGAGAGTTAGGAAATACCACAGTCAAGTAAAAAAAGGAAGATGGATTATGCTTCCAGATCCTCAAATGGTCTCTCCCTCTCCCTACGAAGTAGGAGTAAACAATAAGGAAGTCAAGGACATGCCTCCTCTTCCCCCTCTCTTCACCTCGCCAAGCTAGTGAGTAGATTCCAACAAACACGCATCATTACTTCACTAGACATAAAGCTGTATTAGCGGCAGGAAGACTGCTCCAAGACTATCAAAAAATACTGGGACACTTTAATTTTGAGTTGAGTCAACATGTGTTTAAACACAAAGTTCACTTTAGATCAAAAAGTTAGTAGTCAAGTATTCACATCTTTTTTCCCTTCTCTTAGTTACAGGTAACAATTGCAAAATATCCACATCATAATGACCATTCAATTACAGAATGTCCCACACTTATAACTGTCACAAGCCTTTATGTTTTTCTACAAAGAAATTAGAGTCCTGTCAATTTTGAGATCTGCTAATGAGTTTTTAAGGGCACAGTGTACAAAGACACATTTTACCCTTGCTTTTTATTGATCACAGTGTATAAGTATATACAAAGACATTTTAGATGAACATTATGACAAACTGTCACAGTTTACATACTTTTTTAACAGTGAATTGAAAATGTTAAGGGTCCACCATTTCAATACAATGATAATTTATTGATGTGAGTTAAATCGCATCGTTTATACAAGATTGGTACTAGTTTTGACATTCAGATCATGTCATCATCAGCCAATGAATCAATTGAGCAAATCGCAACTGATCAAAAAACAATATAAAACACTAGACAAGCAGCTATAATGACAAATATTAAATTCAAACAAGTTAAAATTGTGGTACAAGATAATGAGAGTATGGTGCGTCTGACCATGAAGTAAAGTTCTATAAAATCTGAGATGGTGGCACAGTTATTAAGTCTAGGTACACATCAAAAATAATGCAGCTTGAGGCGTATAGATCAAATGTGTCTTTAGACTTGTTAAAAAGGAACTGTAAAACATGTGTTATCTGTAGAAAGAATAACTCTTGTTCTCTTAATCTGTGGCATTCAACAGGCTTGACTCATGTGGTCCCGATGCAATAATGTGGTCCTGTGGAGATTAATTTGACCCAATGTTATGATTCCCAGTTGGATATGGAACCGTGGATAACACATAACCTACGGATAACACACATTTTACAGTTTCTTTTTAACAAGACTAAAGAAACATTTTATGATCTATACGCCTCAAGCTGGTTTATTTTTCTTGTGTACCTAGACTTAATAACTGTTCCACATAGAACCATATCATTGAAAATAGGCATTAAAAATGAGTACTTTCTTTAACCCTTTCACTTTCAAGCTCTCAGCTGATGGATGTGTGAAAACTGTCAGCCATATATACCTTACTATGCACATACTTCTTTTAAAATTACATGAAAGGCACACCAATAAAGATATCAACATGAACTTATGTGAACTTATAGAGTATATATCACTTATTATCACTACATATGTCATGTCCCTAAACTAGAAAGATTCAATTTAAAAAAATAACAAATGAGGAAACAAAGTTGCAAGTTTTAGATTTTAAAAGTTATGAAGTAATTCTGAGAAATGGTGTTCGATGCACAAATTTGTGATTGATGTTAGTAGAAAGGTCATAGCATTTTTTACTAGCATGGTAAATATAAAGATTCTATTTGCATTAGATCCAAGGATACACTAAATTGCATAAAGTGATGTATCACTGAAAAAATTTGGCCATTTTGTATAAAATACACATTTTTTACTGGAGGTGCTGGAAGATTATCATCATCAACTACACTTTCTGATTCAGACAAAGAAACATCATCACTTGAATAACTGTTGAGATATTCAGCGATATCGTCAGCTAAATGAACTCTCTTCGCCATGTCGCACCCGATAAATAACTAGGCCTAACCTAAATGAACTATATCCGACTAGGCTATATCTAACACTTCACTTACAATATGCACTTAATTACCTGAGAAAAGTATTTAATAATGAACTAGCAAGTAAACTAAATATAATGCATATGATGCTTAATTTTACTATATAATCAGTATCATCAACAAAAACAGAGAGAAATGCTCTCATGTTTGCCACCAACCATGACGTAAACAAGACACCGAACTCCAGTGAGCCCATGTTTTAAACTCTAAGAATATTGATAAATACGGATAGTCGGCAGATCCCGTGGAGTATAACGTGAGCTAAAACTGTGCTCTTCTTATTCCGTGCAAAATGCTGCTATCTGGCATGTAAATAACGAAATAATAACAACAAAGGCCAGTAAGGATAGATCATTACCATGTCAGTTTTCACAGTAACCGTGGGTACTGATAGATCGTTACCTTGAAAGCATAAGGGTTAATGAAAATTTTAATTCAAATCCTTCAAATCTTTGATATTCAGATATTGTGATTGAGGAGAATGGAGTTGTTTCCTGATCTGCATTTCTACCACACACAGCAGATTTGTGTTTTGCAGCTTATGCCCTCAGCAAAATATTCCTCTTTTTTCCCCGCACAGTTCATTGTCATTTCACACACTTTACAGAATAGGATTTATGATCGAAAGGACATCACCATCAAATTCTTTAATGAATTTATTTAGTTTGGTATTTAATGTTGTTAGTTCTTTTGGCATGATGAAATAATTGCCCTGTGAACTTCAAGAACACAGTCGCACCATTTGCAGAAATGCCAGCTTTCAATGGATAAAGAATGTGAACTGAAAGTGCTTCCGGAGAAAAGTTGACATTTTATTGCCAATCCTGATTAGGAGGTGTATGGAAGAACATATTTTTAATTCTGTTTGCCAAAATTCTTAAGAATTGAGGTTATTTAAAACTCCATTCTTTTTAATAATCAGTATGGAAGACACAAATTCTGAATACCTTTGTCTAAGAGGGATTACAGGTTAGTGACAAACGACTGTCCATTTGAACAGAAACATTGCAACCTTTCAAGAACAAGATGGAACCATTTTTGTAGCTAGGGTATGCAGCATAATTTCAAAAATATAAAGGCACATTTTAGCTATCTCCATTGAAGTGCAGTGTTTATTTCATAAAGAAGAGGCGAATAAGCACTCAAAGGCATTATATATTAAAATGGGCAAACAAAGGTGAAATTATCTCTGCTCCACACAACCCTAAGACCCTGAAATGAACTTACATTAAATTGCTTATATTACATTTGTAAAAAGAAAGCATAAGCATTTTACCTAGTATGCGGTCTCTTGATATAATGAAATTATTTCATCCCAATCTCATCTCGTTAATGAGTAGTTGACATTTTTAAGATCATCACTTTTAGTCCGGTTCCCTGACTAAATGGTTAGTGTGCTGGCCTTTGCTCCAAGGGTCCCGGGTTTGATTCCCAGCCAGGTCGGGGATTTTAATTTTCATTGGTTAATTCCAGTGGATGGGGCTGGGTGTGTCTGCCAATTTCAGCATTAGAATTCATCATAGGTAGGGCCCCACCCTCACAGACGTGCAGGTTGCCTATACGGTGTCAAGTCGAAAGACCTGCACCAGGTCTCTTCAGAGGCCACATGCCATTATTATTATTATTATTATTATTATTATTATTATTATTATTATTATTATTATTATTATTATTATTATTATTATTATTATTATTATTGCCTTTTTCACATTTACTCAGTCATTCAAGATTTTTTGAAAGCCAATACCCTTTGCTAGCATTATCTAAGCCTCATACTGTGCTTTTGTAAGTGCATATACAGAAATTATTTTGCAATCGTATTTGTTTCAGTATAAAATAGAAGGGCTTTGGAGTTATGACAAATCACATCTGAAAACATCTCTTAAAATTGAAACACCTCACATCACACCTGAAATGAGCATTTACTTCTCCAAAAAAGATGATGGTAGTCTCATACTAGACCTCCTCCTCTCTTACTCACCACAGTATACATATAAATTGGATGTATCTGTACAAGGAAATGACATCAATGCTCAAATTGAAACTCCACTGGAACAGTTCAGGTAAGATCTACATTAATTGATGGTAAAGGAAAGCAATTTCACTCAAATAATCTTTTCCATTTAAAAGAATGTGGTTTGTGCTTCACTAAATAATTTGATGAAAATGGTATCAGAATCCTTCAGCTAAATCGTATTAGATGACTACCAAGATAGGATAAACACAGTGACAGGTCAGCATTGGAAGAGGAAGCATAGAAAAGGAGGCCAAAAAAAAAAAAAGCATCAAAACACAGAAGGACAATCTTCATACAGTGCCATCTCCAAGCAGATAGTCTCTCTCCTTATCAATCTTTCTTCTTCCATTTCTTCTCAGCCATTGATGAGCTCATGTATGTTTCCTAACTTCATCAGGAGGGTGGACTTTAACACTCAATGAGGGGCTACCTTGGTAGAACCTCAGTGTCAATGTGGAAAATGTGTGAAAAGAAAAAAGCCAGATAAACATGTGTAAAATGATAAAGATGAATGCAGGTGGTGTAAAACAATGGTTCTCAACCTGGGGAGGTATGGGAGAATTTAAGGGGAGGCATGCTGAGCAATGAAAAACACACTCAAATTTGCTAAACAGTAAACAGTTGTGACAAAGGAAAGAATTTACTACAAAATATTATCTCTATCACCTCTAAACCGTACACGTAGAAAAAAGTTTTTCCTAAAATTACTATACTTTATAGGCCTAGTGACGATGGGACAAGGAATTCATATTTATGAATTGTGAAATGAAATGTATAAAAAATTATAAAAATACAATAATTTTTATCATGAAGTATAGTAAAAATTATTGAATTTTTATAATCTTTTGCACAGACTTTTTCTACATGTATAAGAAATGTAATAATATGACAAAAATGAAAATAAAGTAATAAATCAACTGATAAATATGAATGTAGGACAAATTTACAGGAAATAATTTTAACATTTTTATTTTATTTTCAAATTGCATTGTGCAGTTTCCCTCAACATATATATATATATATGAATCTGGGTTCTCTATGCTGGCTTACATCAAATCAAAATAATGAACACAGCTAGATGTTGAAAGTGATCTGAGGTGTGCACTATCATAATTGGAACCAAATATTTAAAAAGTTTGAAAAAAAAAAACAGTGCCAGCCATCTCATTAATCATTAATTCTGTTGTTACAAAATCAAATCAAATGATGTAGTTTGAAATACTAATTGCAGTGAGGGTAGAATCTTTTGTAATATATTTTCTGTAATTTGTTTTATACTCTAGTATTATTATTTGTGTCATTCTCACTTTCTTTGTGAAGTGAATGCATTATAATTATTACTCTGAAACATGTAATATTATATATAAAGCATTCATAATTAATAATAATAAATCATTATAAAGTGTTTTTTGAGCTATTAAACCTAACAGAAAAGTAGAACTTTTGTAAATCAGTCATTCACTGAGGGGGGGGGGGTGAAATATTTTCGGATGAAAAGGGGGGTACAGTCTCACAAATGTTGAGAACCAATGGTGTAAAAGACTAGGGATACCTTGGTTTGTCATTTATTTGTTCTTTCCATTACTTAAATTTACCATTTAGTTTCCTTTTCTCCTTTTTTGTTTGTCCTGTGTGCCTAATTATTACCTGTATTCATTTTCATTTTGTCATCTCTTTGTTTTTGCTATGTTCAACCATCTTGTGTCTTATCCCACACTTCACACATCAAGATTGAAAATCTGTCTAAATGACTTCTCAATGAATGTTGAAGTCTGCCTTCCTGATGAAGCCAGGTTGCAGAAACTAGCTTATTGAGTACCGAGAAGAAATGGATGATGAATTGAGTTTGTTGAGAAGAGAGCCTATCTGCTTGAAGACGAAAGTGTTTGAAGTCATGAAGATTGTCTTTGTCCTTTGGTGTTTTCGTGTTTTTCTCGTCTCCTCTTTTGATCCTGACCTCTCATTATGTTCATGATATTGTGTGTTCCCATTTGTATTTCTGTGTATGACATGATTTTTCACTTGTTTGTTCCTTTCCAGCATTGTATTTCAATGACAATCAAAAATTTTGACATTCAGGCTAGGAATATTTCTAATGAATACTGGACAAGAAATGAGCAATGAAAGGGAAACTCAATAAAACAATTTCTCAAAGTTGACTTCCATTATGTTGCGATGATAAGCCACTACAAACCCACCTCTCTAATGCCTTATAATGGTATTTCCTCATTGGAATATTTTCAACCAGGCAAAGTCAGACCAAAACATAAAATTTGACACAGAGACTTGCTTAATGAACAAGAATGATTGAGTACAGAAATTAAAGACGTTGAACACAACTCAGCACAAGCACCATTTGACGTAACTAACCTTTATAGAAACATCAGTCATACTAAATAACACACTGGAGGGAAATAAAATACCAAAAGGACATAGAACAGAAATCAGTACCATTCTAAACATCATCCAGCTCCTTGGCTGAATGGTAAGTGTCATGGCCTTCAGTTCAGAGGGCTCTGGGTTTGATTACCAGCCGGGTCACAGATTTTAGGCACATCTGGTTAATCCCCCTGATTAGGGGATTGGAATCTAATCCCACAGGAGATCTTTTACATGCCCGTAAATCTACGGAAGTGAGGCTGACGTATCTGGACATTTGGGCACACTACCCTATCAACTACCATAGGAGCACACAATAGTGAGTACATCCTTCCACATAGGGTTGACATCAGGAAGGGCATCCAGGCATAAAATAGGGCCAGGTTCACTTGTGTGACACACTTTGCACCTGCAATCCCACCAGGGTGTGGAAAGAAGAAGAAGATCTTGATTCTAAACATCTAAACTTCTCCTGTGACAACAAACACTACATCCAACCACTTATTCCATAACACATTGAACACACCACCTGCAAACATGCTCACAAATAATACATTGTTGGCTATTAAAACAGCAAAACCAAGGATGCATCTGATGAACCCCACATTGGGAGAATGCTTAGAACAGGGTAGGACAATGGTGTGATTAGTCGTTCGACCGAGTGGCGCTGCATGTCCGCCAATGGTGATACTAATATAAGCAGTTTACAAGGAGAGGGTGGTGACATTGTATTTCCCTACCATTCATGGGCACAGAGTGGTAAGAGTGGGTTCCCTCAATGACAATATATCTTCATTAAAAAATTGGCTATATTCTCATGCAAACATTAATGGTACTAGTGTTGACCTTACTTGAGCTCATCTTCAGCCATTACATAGTCCAAATTGGCATAATTTTAAAATACTGAATAATACAAAACATCTCAAAATAACACTTTGAACAATCATGAGTCTGTGATGAAAAATATTTTTTTGAAGAGTGACACCAATGTCCATCAGTTGTTATATAATGTTATGCTTGTCAAGTTAAATGGCACTGTTTTGTTCAAGTTGTAGTGTTAGGAACCAGTCATAATCTTGATTTATACTGTAACTCATAATGAAAAATGTATTTAACAAACTTGAAAATTGGCTGAGGGGGACATCTGTGAAATAGAATTGTAGAACACAGTGGCCCAGTAGATCTTTGTAGGCTGTCAATATGGATCAAATATGTGTCCAGAATAGATGTCCCCCTCTCACACAACTTCATGGGTATCTATCTTTCAACAACCATGGATTGCGCTACGTAGAGTGAGTTAGCATGACATGACAACCATGCAAACAGGTCTGCACCTGTCGGCTTTGTGAATTATCCTACAATGAAATTGGTTCTTGAATTGAAAGAAATGCAACCACATGGGGTCAGTGACAGACAAGCTGAGCGATGTTGTTGATAAAGATTCTATGTTATACAGCTTGTTTCAAAGTTCATAAAATATAGCATTTAAGTTAAGATTATTTGAAGGTTCTTTGTTAGTTGTCCCTTCCTTTTCATGAGAAGCTATCCTGATTCCAAATATCTGTAATAGTAATAGGAAAATTCTGTACACATTTATTATTTCATGCCAAAGGTATCAATATTTCTCCCTATCCACACCTTTGCAACTTGAATCCTCTTATTTACCTGCGCATCTCCTTCATGCACTCTGCTGTGACTTCTTATAAATTGCAACATTTTGCCATACACTGAGTTGCGATATCATCCTACTTCTATATAACTAATGCTACGTCGATATTGCATTTGTATATTCCTCAAGTACTAATTTGTAAAGGTAGCACGGCCTCATAGCATCATGGCATGGTAATAACGCTAATGCACATGTGCTTGCTACTGCAGTGTGGTAACTGTACTGCTGTATAGCAACTACAGTATGATAGTAGATTACCATTACTGAAGATATTATCAGTACTGAATCAGCATAAAGCATCATAAAGAATTGACACATTTGAACTATGGTGATGGAGAATACTCCTTAAGAGTTCCATGGACTGCAAAAAGATCCAAGAAGCCCATGTTACAGGAAATTAATGCAGGCTGCTCGTTGGATGGATAAATATTGAAGCAAAAAGTGAAGTACGTGGTCATCATGAAGGGTCAGGGGAAAAAAGCAGGAGAGTCAATATTTGTACACCTTGAGAAAAAGCAACTTTTGTACTGGACTTCCCTAGTTCTTTCCCGTAACAGCAAAACTTTGAGTGCTAATTTCTCCTGACTCACATGCTTTTTTTCTATTTCAGACCATTCAATAGATGCGCATGATCACTCTGAAGCGGGCTGTAACAATATCTCAATTTCGATGAAAAAGTGACTT
Organism: Anabrus simplex; assembly: GCF_040414725.1. Classification (NCBI taxonomy): domain Eukaryota; kingdom Metazoa; phylum Arthropoda; class Insecta; order Orthoptera; family Tettigoniidae; genus Anabrus; species Anabrus simplex. The sequence goes on from NC_090266.1 coordinate 1,133,128,171, forward strand.
ACCTGGTTTTTTCCCCCGACCCTTCATATTATGAGGTGATATGATTCACTGGAAAAAAACTTAATGCTGGGCAAGACTGATGATAAAAGGAGAAGAGAGTGGCAACAGATGAGATGGATTGATAGCATCAAACAAGTCATGGACCTCAGTTTGGAAAGTCTTTAGGAAATAATACAGGGCAGAAGGAAATTGCACGCATTAGTCTATGGGATCACGGAGAGTTAGAATTGACTAAACAACTAACTCAATACAACTCAAAATAAAGGATATAAAACACAACCTCCACCCCATGGCGCTTAGCCCTGAAGGGCCTTGGCCTGCCAACTGACCGCTGCTCAGCCCGAAGACCTGCAGATTATAAGGCGATGCATGATAAGCGTGATAAATCCTTTCAGTCATTATTCTTGTCTTTCTAGAACTGCCGCAATCTCACCATCTGATAACTCCTCAATTGTTCTCAGGTGGGGTGAGTGAACCTCAAACATGGAGCAGGCTCAGCATCCCTAGACTGCGGGCAGGGCCAGCGCATCCATAAATCAGAGCAAAGACACATACATCACACAAACATATTTCAAGTCATGTGTAGAAATATAGGAAAAAAAGAATAGGATGAAAACAACAGGTCAGCATCGGAAGAGGGAGCATTGGAAAGGGAAATTAAGGACAGTCACGAAAACACAAAATGACCAGGACAATCTCCACACTTCATTAACTGCCCTCTTGAAATAGGATCCCAATTCTTCAATGTGGACCTCTTCTTACTCCCCCACAAGCTCATTTCTACTTTCCAGTTTCATCAGAAAGATGAGCATTAACACTCATTGAGGGACCATCTTGACACCTCATGTCTGTACTTGTCTCCTCTTCTGATGCTGACCTGCTATTATGTTTATCCTATTATTTATTGCTATTCATGTTCCTATTTTTCCATATATGACTTAATTTCTCACTTGTTTGTTCCTTTCCATTACTAACATATTTTAATATATATACATAAACAACATTTGCCCAAAGATTCAGCATTTTGAACTGTTGAAAGACAATTCAAATCACAAGCACTATGCTACATTGTAAAGAACTGGCTTTCTGAGTACAATGTTGGTAATATGGTAGCTGCACAGCAAGTGGTTTGTAAGCACTCCAATAATGTAATTCGTTTACTATTATAAAGCAATGTAAGTCATTTCTCTTCCATTAATTTATTTAATATTAGTATCTTACTTTCAGAATTTTTATGTAATACATATTATTTTCAGGAAAGCTCATTTCAGTGGAAATATCTCTCCAGCATCGGATATTAAGACACTCACAGGAACTCTCAATATCGGAGATAAAACTTACACTGTTGATGGACATTTCCAGTCAAACAGTGATGTACCTTTCATGGTGAGACATATTTATATTTTCTTTCATATATAATCATCAGTTAATAAGATTATTTTAAATGAATATACTTTACTAAGACATATTTACATGTGTTACTTTCATTCTATTTCAGATGGAGACTAAATTTCTATCATCCAGTAAAGATGACCACATTTTGATAAAATTAAACATTGGGAAGACAGTCAATGGCCATACTTTATTATGTTTTGTGCAGCATGGAAAAGACAATTTTGAACTTCAGGGTGATCTTTCATTTGAAAATATACTAAATTCAAGTTTTAATGTGAAGGTAATTATCTATTGCTGTGCAATAACTCTGAACACAAAAGGATTTGCACTTCATTTATATGTGAAAATAATTTTTTTCTGCTATTTGCTTCACGTCGCACCGACACAAAAAAATAATTTTTGAGCTCTTTGGAAGTACCTTACTTCTGTTAACAAATTCAGTTATTTGAACATAAATATTAACCCAGAATTACCTTTGTAGTTTGTAATACTGGGCGAGTTGGCCGTGTGGTTAGGAGCGCACAGCTGTAAGCTCGCATCCGGGAGATAGTGGGTTCAAAGCTCACTGTCGGCAACCCTGAAGATAGTTTTCCATGGTTTCCCATTTTTCTCCAAGCAAATGTTGGGACTGTACCTTAATTAAGGCCACAGCTGCTTCCTTCCCATTCCTAGGACTTTCCTGTCCCATCGTCACCATAAGACCTATCTGTGTCAGTGCGACGTAGAGCAAATAGCAGGAAAAAATAGTTTGTAAGATGGTCTGTTTAAGATTTTTTAATCAGTTGAATCATTTCACATTGTAAGGTGATGAGCTAAGTGTTAGGACACATGAATAAGGCACATCCAATTCTCTCATTCACTCCAAAGATTTACTTCCGTTAAAAAAAATCTTATGTTAACAGCTGTCTAGTTCTTGCAGGAATTACTCTAGGCCTTCCTTATTTCCAATTTGTGAGGTATATTCATAAAACAAATCCTTTGTTTCTTTCTCCAGGTGAAGTGTCAGCATTATGAGCTTATCATTTACATACCTTACCTATCCCATTTCTGACTCCTTGTTGAGTATTGTAAAGCAGCTGTTATCTTTCCTTCATCATTCTTTCTCCTCTTCCCATCCAATTTCCTTTTCTATGTGCTTCACCTTCACAAGAAGCCAGTTCTTTAGTCTGGTCATCACTGTCATAATGTTAATCATTCCCAATATGCTGATGATGATGATGATCTTTGATTCTGGTCACCCTCCTCTCATTGATCACCCAGTATCATCTTTCACCTACTGCATATGCCCTAAGCAATCTTTTCAATTTTTTTCAAATAATAGTTCATGAAATATAGAATCATGGTTTAGAGGTTTGATTTGAGTATATCCAGCTGTTGAGAGCAAATACAGTACATTATTACTGATGTAATATAATCAGTAGCCAAAGTATATCTCAAAAAATGTTACAGGACAGAACTGACATCAAATAAACAGTATTCAGAATATTTCTTAAAGAAGGCAGAGTAAGCAAATTGACATATTATCAACAGTAATCAAAATATTTCTCAGAGAAACCAGAGGAAATGAAGTGATGTTCTTCTTCTGCTAGTTGCTTTACGTCGCACCAACACAGATAGGTCTGCTTATGGTGACAATAGGATGGAAAAGGGCTAGGAGTGGGAAGGAAGTGGCTGTGGCCTTAATTGAGGTACATCCTCAGCATTTGCCTGGTGTGAAAATGGGAAACCATGCAAAACCATTTTCAGGGCTGCTGGCAGTGGGGTTCGAACCCACTAATATATGAGGTGCGGCAATTAAATAATGAGACTGATGTGAAAAATGTGATTTATTGCAAACAAAGTTACAATACACTTTTATCCCCTTCAACATACTCTCCTCCCCTATCTATACACCGTTGCATAAGTGCCTTCCACTGTTCGAAGCAATGCTGTAGGTCATCCTTTGTCACCCCGCACAACAACTCTGCCCTTTTTACTTTTACTTGTTCCACAGACTGAAAAATGTGTTCCCTTCAACACACTTTTCACTTTTGGGAAGAGATAAGTCACATGGAGCAAGATCAGGTCAATACGGAGGATGTTCTAGCACAGGAATGCACATGTCAGCTAAAAACTGCTTCACAGACAGGGTGTTGTGGGCTGGTGCGTTGTCTTGGTGAAGAATCCATGAGCCATTCTTCCATACATCTGGTCTTTTCTTCCTTACCCTTTTCCCTTGGCTTGATTAGGACTTCTTTATAGTATTGACGTCGGTCTTTCCATACAATTTTGTTGACTTTCTGGACGTTTCCTTCACTTCTGAATATCACAGGTCGTCCGGGACATTCATCATCTTCAACCTCTTCCCGACCTTCAGAAAACAGTTTATGCCACTCAAACACTCGTGCACGTGACATAGCATTGTCACCAAACACCTCCTTTAACATTTGAAAACATTCTGTGGGTGATTTCTTTAATTTCACTAGGAATTTCAGGTTAATGCGCTGCTCGAGTTTTATGTCCACCATGATCGCGGCACGACTACACAATAGCGTCCACTACAACCAAGTCTCAAAAGCAAACTAAAGCAGGTAGAATGACGAAACGAAGTGTGCTTGCTCAGAAAGGATCAAGGTCAACTACATTCCAATGACAACCTCCCACCATGCGACCACAGAGTAGGAGGGGTGCAGTCTCGTTATTTAATTGCCTCACCTCGTATAACGGTTGTGATTACAATGAATTTGAGAAATTCTTCATACTATCACAGATTACAATATAGTAACTGGATCTATGTCACTAATCAATATTACTAGTTCTTGGAACATATCTAGAAGAATGTTGCTCTCAAATTTGTTGATTTCACAAATTATCTTCATCAGGTGCAACAGTTGAGGAAGAGGGGAAAAAAGTACTCATTAAAATTTACTTCTGTACATCACTATTATATATAGACTAGCTGATGTACCCGTGCTTCGCTACGGAATTCTACATTGTATACAGACTTGTCGGTTAGCTAGAGTACACGTTCTGAGCAAGACATTATTAAGTTGCATAGCTCTTAACATTACCCTGGAAACGCGACAGAGAAATCACCAAACGTCTTTTCTCATATGAAGACTGCGTTAGGAAATTTTCATTGTAATGATAGACCTGCATGCCTACCATCAGTCTCAATCAGGTTGGGGAATTGCAGGATAATGACAGACACTCACACTCCACCTGCCTTTTTATATCCTCAGAAAGACTCTTAGTGGTTTTCCAAACTGAAATGAACATAGGTCATTACAATGACATCAGTAGGAATGGTACGTGTAAAAGCAATGATTTCACATGAAATACTCGATCAAATGAAAAACCACACATTTTCTCACTTTTAAAAAAACATGCTACGTTGCCAATCTAACAATCCAAAGTTCCAGAGCTGAAATGACCAGGTCGCAGACAGCCGTGATCCATGAACACTCTTCATCTTTTTTTGGACGGCGTGGGAGGTCGAACAGTGGAGAGTCCCAGGGCAAAAACTATGCCCTTTTAATAATCTGTTTCCTAGGAGTACCCGATGAGTCAGAAAATCTCAGTTCACTATACTGGCGGCAGAAAAAATCTGACTTGGAGGCAATTTCTTCCTCCAAGCCAGAGGAGAAACCCCCTCTTCACTGCTAAATTTGAATAAAATGAATGTAGAATTTAATAAAAGTGAAGAGGAAGAAGATCTTTTCAGGGTTGAATTTTGAGTTATTTAGTGAATTGTGGTGCTATAATTTGGAATATGCTTAAATTGTAATTCTAGACCAGGTCATACTACTACTACTACTACTACTACTACTACTACTACTACTACTACTACTAGTAGTTGGATCTTATCAGTCTTCAATGATTTATTAAAAAAGCGTGAATTCCCCGATGAGTGGAAAGTAGCCAAGCGAGTACTGTTATTGAAGCAGGGAAACTACCATTAAATCCATCAGCGTACAGGCCACTTTGCTTATTAAACACCTTGAGCAAACTTTACGAAGGATTGATTAAAACTAGACTGGAGAAAGAACTTGAACAACAGGGAGGACTTTCTTCGAACCAGTTTGGATTTAGAAAGGGTAGAACCACAACCCAAGCTATTGAGAGGGTGATTCAAATACAGGCAGAAAGCAGTGAAAAATGGGCTGCCTTGATAATGCTAGATGTCAAAAATGCTTTTAACACTGCTTCTTGGAGCATTATTTTCAAATCAAATCAAATCAAAATCTCTTTATTTGCAAATGAGGTGTCTACCTCGGTGGCAAATGGTACACTAAAATACATTATTGTCAAGCACTAAATATTAAATTAACAAGAGAAGAAAATTTTTCCTATAATACAATATTATACAATTTACGCTAACAATGTTTTCTATTAAACACACAGCTCATCCTTAATAAATTTATATTGTTTACAAAATTCTAATTATAATATCTCCTGTACTACTTACAAATATAGTCAACTGATATACAGTATGTGGAATTGCTTCAAATGGTACTATAAAACTGGTATAACATTAATATTTACATTGCATTTATTTATTTACATTTTTTTTTACCCGTTCTGGATCCTAAGTAGCATAACGACCTGCTGCGTCTTAACCAGAGCCCCTTTTGCCACCACTTTTCAGAGTTCCTGAAGGGCCTTCACAGCTACCATAGCGGTCCCAGGGCCCTCGAAGTCCCCACTGTACTTCACCCCTACAGGCAGTCCCCTACTTTGGCTGTCCAAACTCCTTAGACCAGGGGATGGAATTAATTTATTCACACACATTTTTTTATTTACAATAACCTGCACCGGTCGAATGCCCTCTAACACTTCATTTATTTTCTCTGTTGCTGTTTATTCTCTTCTTGAATATCTGTACAGATTTTGGAAAAGGATCAAACACTACCCCTGGTAAACTGTTCCACTCCTTCACACCCTTCCCAATGAATGAAAATTTACCCCAATCGCTTCTGCTAAAATTCCTTCTAATTTTATATTTGTGGTCAGTCCTGCCGATATAATTATTTTCCAACTGAAGCCTCTCACGGATATCTCCCCATGCTTCTTCTCCTGTATAGGCTCTATATAATTCTGTAAGTCTAGTTTTCTCCCTTCTCTTACTTAAAGTTTCCCACCCAAGTTCCTTTAACATTTCTGATACACTACTCTTTCTCCTGAAATCCCCTGTTACAAATCTTGCTGCTTTCCTCTGCACACTATCTATTTCTTTTATTAGGTATTCTTGGTGAGGATCCCAAACACTGTTTGCATATTCCAATAATGGACGAACCATACTCAAGTAACTTTTTTCTTTTAATTCTTTGTTGCATCCTTTAAGTAGCCTCATTATGACATGTAATGATCTGTATGCTTTCCCAACAATGTCATCAATATGACCCTTCCAGTGCAAATTACTTTCAAATCTCACACCTAAGTATTTGCACTTGCCATCTTTTGGGATAACTACCTCATCCAAAGTATATTCAAATTCAGTTTTAAAGCTCCTGTTTGTAAAAGTTGTAACAGTTGATTTGCCTCCATTAACCTTCATATTATTTTCTTCAACCCATTGTTGGATACTTTCAAGGTCCCTTTGTAATTCTGAACAATCCTCAATGTTGTTTATTTCTCTATAAACAATTATGTCATCTGCATACAATCTTATTTTTGAAGTTATATTGTTCCCTAAATCATTTGCGTATATTAAGAAAAGTAACGGACCGATTATACTACCCTGTGCAATTCCCTTCCAAACTTTCTCTTCCTGCGATACATTATTTCCTACTTTGACTTTCTGAACCCTTGAATTTAGAAATGCTTTTATCCAACGTGTAACCCTTACGTCCAATCCTATTCCCTCCAATTTCTTTAATAATATTCCATGTTCCACTCTATCAAAGGCTTTGGAAAGATCTATGGCTATGCAATCTAACTGACCTCCTGAATCCAACTGATCTGATATGTCCTGCTGAAATCCCACCAGTTGTGCCTCACAAGAAAATTTCTTTCTAAATCCATTCTGGCTCCTCATGAACCAATTTTTATCATCACATATCCCTCTGATGTACTTCGATATTAAACTCTCCAGAATTTTACAAACTATACTGGTCAGGCTGATTGGTCTGTAGTTCTCTGGTTTCCTTTTATCACCCTTTCCTTTATAAATTGGTATTATTATAGATTCCTTCCATTCCTTTGGTATTACACTATTATTTATGACATAGTCAAAGAGAAATTTTAAATAAGGCACTATGTACCACCCCATTGTCTTTAATACCTCCCCAGTAATTTGATCACTTCCTGCAGCTTTTCCTTGCTGAAGCAGTTGGATTTCTCTGAAAATATCTTCATTTGTGAATGAGAAGCTTCTTGTTTCCCTCTGTCTCTCTCCCTCTCTATCTTCTGTTTCGGTTTCCAACTCTTGACAATCATCTACTGAATCTCTAAATTCCCTACTAAATAGGTTTGCCTTCTCAGTATCTGTTAAATAGTGTTCACCCCCTTCTCCCACCATTGTAGGAATTTGGACTCCTTTTCCTTTTTGATTCCTGATATATGAATACAGCTTTTTCCATTTCCCTTTGTGGTCATTACCCTCTTGAAGTATGCCATTCATATAATTCCCTTTTGCTTCCTTTTTTACTCTATTAAGTTCCCTCATTAGCTGTTTTCTAGTTTCTCTACTCTCCCTACCCTCTTTGATTTTCCTGTTTACTATTCTACATTTTCTTTTTAATTTTCTTATTTCCCTTGTATAATAAACAGGGTCTGAGGTCATTTTACCCTTCTTAACAGGTACAAATCTCTTCTCTCCTTCCCAAATAATTCCTTTAAATTTAGCCCAAAGTGTATCCACGTTACTCCCTTCACTTATCCAACAACTGAATTGTGATTTAAGGTAAGTCCCAAATTCATCAACTTTAGTTTTTCTGTACAATTTCTTGTCTTGTGTAACCCTCTTATTAAGCCTTTTTGGTACGAGTCCTACATCCATTATTACAGCCTTATGGTCTCCTATTCTTTCAATTACCTCAGTTTTATCAACAATTTCCCATGGTTTAACCAAGAATACATCTAGTAAGTTATTGAGACGAGTCGGTTCTTGTACTACTTGTGTAAATCCTCCCTCCCAAATTAACTTATTTGCCAGTTTCTGTTCATGGGCTTCACTTGCAGCTCCTTTCCATTCAACTTCAGGCAAATTTAGATCTCCCCCAATTATTACCATATCATTATTATTGTTTTTATGAGTATAATCTATTATTTTTTCAAAGATTTCCATGTCTCTTTCCTCTCTTCCAGGCCTGTATGTTCCTATAATTCCCACCTCCTTCATATTATCACAAACTAATTTTATCCCTAATATTTCATCCCTTTCATCGGTAAACCATTCATGTGAACAGTAAGTTTCCTTCACCAGAATAAACACCCCCCCCCTCCCTTTTTATCTCCTCGGTCTCTACGATAGACTGTGTACCCTTCTGGAAATACTTCTCTATTACCCACCCCTTCTTTCAACCTCGATTCCACTCCTATCACCACATCAGTCTCATAAGATTCCATCAATGTACCGAATTTTAATTGTTTATTTACTACACTTTGACAGTTTACCAAGAGCAATCTCAGACCCCCTTCCTCCCTAAAACTTGACTGTTGAAATTGGGTAACTTGAAATTCCTTACGATCCTGAGTTTCTTTTTCTAGTTGACTGAGCCAGCTTGAAGTACAGCTGGCTCTTTCTACTAGTTTTCCTGGTCAGTATTATAACTCAAGGGAGTTGCCTGTTTTACAGTACATATCTTAAGATTAATAAAATCTAGAACAATATTTGCTATCTTTCGTTTACCTGAATTGTTTAGATGGAGGCCATGTTTTGTATAACAGTATCTCTCAAAACTGCTGCATTCAATAACCTGAGTATTCCGAAAATGTTTACAAATTTTAAAAATATCTGTATTGACCTTGTCCACTTCAATGTTCACACACGAGTCTCTACTTAAATCATGCCTGTGGGGCACGTTCACTACAAAAACGTTAGTGTGGGTCAGCTTCCCTAGTGTATGTTTAAGTTGTGATCTTACATTCTTGGCGTCGTCGCGAGCTACGTCGTTCGTCCCACCGATGATAAGCACTGCATCGCCGCTCCTGAAGTTCCTAGTTGCTGCTTCTACGTTTTCCACAACACTGCTGATAGAAGCTCCTGGATATATTTCTCCGGTTGCTGCTATATTCTCGTCGTTAATCACTCCCGCAATTCCCCTTCCTTGGCTATCACCAAACACAGCTACCTTCGCTGATTTAGGCCTAACTGGGTCTTGAATCTGAATTCTAGGCCTAAATTTTAAACTCGGCACGGCAACGGATCGCGATGATTTGGTTTCACGCGCGCGATCACTTTCTTCCAGGATTAAATTATTTAGGGCAGAAAACCTATTTGTAATGTTTATTTCCGGAAATTCAGTTGTAGATTTCTTCTTAGCCGGCCATCCACGAACTACTTGACACCACGTGCTCGAGTTTGTTACTTGTACCGGTATATCACTCGAAGAATGGTCAGTCCCAAATTGTAGCGATCGCAGTCTTTCTTTTAATTCTTGATTTTCAACTTTAAGAGTCTCATTGTCCTTTTTTAGAATGTTTATAATTTCTAATGCACTTTTATATTCCTCATCGACTGTTTTCGGTGCTTCGTCAACGCCGTCCCCAACAACAACATTCCGAACACACTGCTCACAAATCCAGTCAACATTTTCATTAGTTTTTACGTCTCTAGGGCAATTTCCGCACTTATAATGCCACCATCGATCACATGAATCACACAACATTCCATTTTTCACTAATTTTCGACATTTTCCGCACTTTTCGTCACATTTTACGGTTAATTTACTCGGAGAATAAAACACTACGTCGTCATTACCGGGCGCCATTTTGAAAAAAAAACTTCGTAGAACTTCGCAGGATGAACATTTCTCGGTATCTACAACAAATAATCGTTAAGTACTTCAAAGGACGAAGAATACGATTTCATGATTTAGAAGACCTAGAAATAAGTGCTGGCGTTCCACAGGGATCTGTCCTAGGACCCACCTTGTGGAACATACTATATGATGGTGTCTTACGCCTGCTGCTGACAAAGGGGACAACTTCTATTGGTTATGCAGATGACCTTGCAATAGTAGTAATAGCAGAGAATGTAGAAGAACTGACCTTCCGAGTAAATGAATCACCGAGACGAGTTAACCTTTGAATGGTAAATAATAAGTTAAGATTGGCTCCACATAAGACTGAGGCTGTAATTTTGAAAGGTTCCAGGAATTGGAAAAATGTCTGTTTCTTATCAAATGATACAGTGATTATCCCAGGAAAGTCTGTACGATACCTTGGGGTTCTTATTGACAGGAATTGCACATTTGGTGCACATGTGAAGGCAGTAACCCAAAAGGCAAGGAAGAAGGCATCAGCATTAGCCAGACTTATGCCCAACATCGGGGGACCAAGAACAGTTAAGAGACAGATTATGTGCTCTGCAGTATATTCCATTTTACTTTATGCTGCACCTATCTGGCACAATGCACTCAGGAGGAAGATTCACCAAAGAGCTATGGAAAGAGTACAGAGGAAAATGCTGCTCAGAGTTACCTGTACATATAGAACTGTTTCGACAGCAGCTTTACAAGTTGTAGCTGCCGGTATTCCCATTGACCTCCTCGTTGTAGACAGAAAACTTTGGCATGAAAGGGGTGCGACTATATCTGCTGAAGAAAAGAAAGCCTCGAGGAACCAACTCTTACTAGACTGGCAAGACCGATGGGATGGCACAACCGACGTTGGCCAATGGACAAAAAAGCTAATACCCAACATAGGAGACTGTCTTAATGTAAGACAACGACCGGGTAGATTACTATCTGTCGCAGATCCTGACAGGACATGGAAGATTCGGCGTATACGCCTTGAAGATGGGAAAGACGCAGGGAGATGGTCGTCGGTACTGTTCTGAAAGGGATACAGTAGAACACACTTTTTTCTACTGTGTTCGATGGGAAGAAGAACGAAGGAAAGCTTGCCAACAACTTGGCCGACGACTCACGCCAGGGAATCTGGTTCAGATTATGTTAGAGAGCCCGTTTGCCTGGAACACAGTAAAGTCAATGGCGACAAGCATTATGGGGATGAATGAGAAAGAAGAGAAAGGAAGAACTTAATAATATACACTGACTGACAGAGCAAATGCAACACCAAGAAGGAGTGGTTTGAAAGGGATGAAAGTTGGGGAAAAAACAGAGATGGCATGGACGAATAATTGATGTTTATTTCAAACCGATATGCGGGTTACACAATGCGCACGGCATCGACTCAGTAGGATGTAGGACCACCGCGAGCGGCGATGCACGCAGAAACACGTCGAGGTACAGAGTCAATAAGAGTGCGGATGGTGCCCTGAGGGATGGTTCTCCATTCTCTGTCAACCATTTGCCACAGTTGGTCGTCCGTACGAGGCTGGGGCAGAGTTTGCAAACGGCGTCCAATGAGATCCCACACGTGTTCGATTGGTGAGAGATCCGGAGAGTACGCTGGCCACGGAAGCATCTGTACACCTCGTAGAGCCTGTTGGGAGATGCGAGCAGTGTGTGGGCGGGCATTATCCTGCTGAAACAGATCATTGGGCAGCCCCTGAAGGTACGGGAGTGCCACCGGCCGCAGCACATGCTGCACGTAGCGGTGGGCATTTAACGTGCCTTGAATACGCACTAGAGGTGACGTGGAATCATACGCAATAGCGCCCCAAACCATGATGCTGTGTTGTCTAGCGGTAGGGCGCTCCACAGTTACTGCCGGATTTGACTTTTCTCCACGCCGACGCCACACTCGTCTGATGATATAGATGTTGACTCCCATAGGGAATCTGAAATATTTGTCCTGAATGAGTAAATTTATAATACCAATATAAATGGTCCGTTATTGGACATTACAAATTTTCCAGCTAACTCATTCTTGGTTGCCAGCGTTTCGCCCTCGTATGCTAGGGTGGGCTCATCAGTTGGCACCTAGCACACCTACCAATACGCTGGCTAGTGCATACCGTGGAGGCCACTGCGTAGGCTAACTGGAGCCACCGGCAGTGCCAATGCACTAAGAGACTTTGTCTCATTATCAAAAATTGATGCCCGCCCGGCCATCAGATGATATAGATGTTGACTCCCATAGGGAATCTGAAATATTTGTCCTGAACACTCGTCTGCGGTGACTATCACTGACAGAACAGAAGCGTGACTCATCAGAGAACACGACGTTCCGCTTTTCCCTCATCCAAGTCGCTCTAGCACGGCACCATGCCAGGCGTGCACGTCTATGCTGTGGAGTCATTGGTAGTCTTCTGAGCGGACGCCGGGAGTGCAGGCCTCCTTCAATCAATCGACGGGAAATTGTTCTGGTCGATATTGGAACAGCCAGGGTGTCTTGCACATGCTGAAGAATGGCGGTTGACGTGGCGTGTGGGGCTGCCACCACTTGGCGGCAGATGCGCCGATCCTCGCGAGCTGACGTCACTCGGCCTGCGCCTGGACCCCTCGCACGTGCCACATGTCCCTGCGCCAACCATCTTCATCACAGGCGCTGCACCGTGGACACATCCCTATGGGTATCGGCTGCGATTTGACGAGGCGACCAACCTGCCCTTCTCAGCCCGATCACCATACCCCTCGTAAAGTCGTCTGTCTGCTGGAAATGCCTCCGTTGACGGCGGCCTGGCATTCTTAGCTATACACGTGTCCTGTGGCACACGACAACATGTTCTACAATGTCTGTCGGCTGAGAAATCACGGTACGAAGTGGGCCATTCGCCAACGCCGTGTGCCATTTATCGTTCGCTATGTGCGCAGCACAGTGGCGCATTTCACATCATGAGCATACCTCAGTGACGTCAGTCTACCCTGCAATTGGCATAAAGTTCTGACCACTCCTTCTTGGTGTTGCATTTGCTCTGTCAGTCAGTGTACATCACTCCATTCTGATGTCATGCTGACAAGCAGTTCCAGAATGGTCTGAGTGAAGAGGGCAGGGTTGTTTAATTGGTGGAAATCCAACTCCCACACAGAGTGGTGTCTTTAAAAGATTTTCCCCTGCCATAACAAAAAAACAAAAAAAACTACTACTACTACTACTACTACTTTTTGATTACAGATAGGTGCAGCATAAATTAAATGGAATATACTGCAGAGCACATAATCTGTCTCTTAACTGTTCTTGGTCCCCCGATGTTAGGCATAAGTCTGGCTAATGCCGATGCCTTCTTCTCTGCCTTTTGGGTTACTGCCTTCACATGTGCACCGAATGTGCAATTCCTGTCAATAAGAACCCCAAAGTATCGTACAGACTTCCCTGGGATAATCACTGTATCATTTAATAAGAAACGGACATTTTTCCAATTCCTGGAACCTTTCAAAATTACAGCCTCAGTCTTATGTGGAGCCAATCTCAATTTATTGTTTACCATCCAAGGGTTAACTCGTCTCAGTGATTCATTTACTCGGAAGGTCAGTTCTTCTGCATTCTCTGCTATTACCACTATTGCAAGGTCATCTGCAAAACCAATAGATGTCCCTTTTGTCAGCTGCAGGCTTAAGACGCCATCATATAGAATGTTCCACAAAGTGGGTCCAAGGACATATCCCTGTGGAATGCCAGCACTCATTTCAAGGTCTTCTAAATCATGAAGTCATATTCTTCGTCCTTTGAAGTACTTAATGATTATTTGTTGTACATACCGAGAAATGTTCATCCTACAAAGTTCTCTCAAAATAATGCTCCAAGAAGCGGTGTTAAAAGCATTTTTGACATCTAGCATTATCAAGGCAGCCCATTTCTCACTGCTTTCTGCCTGTATTTGAATCACCCTCTCAATAGCTTGGGTTGTGGTTCTACCCTTTCTAAATCCAAACTGGTTCGAAGAAAGTCCTCCCTGTTGTTCAAGTTCTTTCTCCAGTCTAGTTTTAATCAATCCTTCGTAAAGTTTGCTCAAGGTGTTTAATAAGCAAAGTGGCCTGTACACTGATGGATCTAATGATAGTTTCCCTGCCTTCAATAACAGCACTAGCTTGGCTACTTTCCACTCATTGGGGTATTCATGTTTTTTTAATAAATCATTGAAGACTGATAAGATCGAACCAGGTGCCACCTCAATTGCATACTTGATGGCTTCTGGTGGGATTCCATCTACACCTGGTGCCTTACCACTCTTCATATTGCGTGCCAACTCTTGTAACTCAACCACAGTAAATGGTTCTGCAACACAAAAATCTGATTCCGTTTCAAGTCTGTCGTTAGTACCAGGCAACAACTCCATCGCTATGGCTTTCCTTCTATCAGCTGGGAGCTGACTGGTACCCTGTTGATTATTCAACTGGTCACTATCTTATATCCTGCTCCCCAGATATCACTGTCTAGATCTTCGCATAGCTTTTGCCAGAGATTTCTCTTAGAATCCTTTATTAGCTTCATTAGTTGCATCTTTGATGCCTTATAGTCAGTAAGTTGACCTGGCTGATTTTTTTCCTAGATCTTGTAAGAATTCATCTCTTGCGATTGCAGTCTTTCCTTTGCATGTCTATTTCATTGTTCCACCAATAAGGGACACGTGTTTTATATTTTGTTGATCCCCTCAATCGGCTGGTCCTACAAGCATCTTTAAGAACAGCAGACACATCTTTTAGAGTATGTTGCACTGTATCTACAGTTTGTGACATCCACTCGATTGCAAGTTTCCCAATTATAATTCCACACCGTTTTCGTGATATCATTAATCTTCTTTGATCCCTTAACTTGAAAATAAATAAAACGATGGTCGCTGAGAGATTCATCTTCCATAACTTCCCAGTCAACAATGAATGATGCTATACCCTGCATTGAGCAGGTGACGTCTATGAAAGACTCTGATCTCCCTCTGGAAAAAGTTGGTAAGATTCCAGTGTTATGAACCACGAAGTCTAGGGTCGCTATCTATTCTGCCCAATATTCTCCCCTACGATCTGCAGTTGGTGCCCCCCACAGAGGCGACTTGACATTTAGGTCTCTGAGAATGATAGATTCAATACCTGACACCATACAGTCCTGAACTATTACATCTACTTCAGCTTTGAAAATATCAAAAGGGATGTTAGGAGAGATATAACAACAATAAATCTGATATTGCTGAAGTTGAATACACAAATATCCTTCTTCTGCCCTTATGCTTAGCACCTCCAACTTATCATTTAAAAAATATGCAGCTACATCACAGCTTTTGTCCGTGAACCAACCACCTTCAGCTACTCGCCTTCTGTTTGGCTCACTAACAAGCACTAAGTCCATTTTCTTTTCCAAGGCTGTCACATACATAATGTCATGACTGTTGGGTTTCCTCATGAGATTCGCCTGCAGTATGTCCATTATTGGTAGCTTAAATTCAAATTCCTTGCCTCTAATATTAGCTTCCTGTAAGTAGGGCATTTCATTTGATCTGAGCAGTGGCCCTCTACTTGGCACGTGGTGCAAAACGAAACGTTCCCACAATCCTTCGCCAAATGGCCTTCTTCCACAATTTAGACAGCTCCGTGACCGGTCATCCTTAACGTGGCAGTGTGGTGCTTTATGTCCAAATCCAAGACATTTAAAACACCTTGCAACTGTAACTCTTTCCTTCACCGTACAGGTTGCCCATCCCACATTTATTTTCTTTTTCTTTAACAGTATTTTCGATGGTTCCGTTGGCAAGATTACGGTAGCATTCAGATTTCCGAACCTCCTCGGTCTTACGGACGTAATATTGATCTGAGATTCTTCAACAACAGCTTCTAAGGAGAGTGCTGCTCTAAGATAGTTTTCATTTAAATCCGGATCATACCGTACATTAGAATTGTTGTCTCCTTCCTTTTTGTTGAAACCTCTATTTCCTTGACGTTTTCAGTTATCTCAGGTTGTAATACGTCAGCCTTTCCTTTGCCTTCTACGGTAAGTGTAAGGTCATCCTTTTGCTGTTTTCCTTATTCATTTTATTTTAACGCCAATTTTTTCAATGTTTACTCCTTCATTTACTGTTTTAAGCAATTTGGCGTACGTTTTGCCCGCAGCTTTGCACATAACTGTTTCCTGAGTATTATCATTTAAGGATTTCCTTTTTGATGTTAATCCCACAGAAACGGCCTGTTTTACCTGTGTTTTACCCGATTCCAAGCACCCTATTTCAATATCACTCTTACGAAACATCCATTCCAAGGTTTTTCTTATATAATTCCGATCAAGGGTATACGGGATAGTTATCATCACCTTCTTTCTTGCATGAGTCTCAATTATCTCTCTCCAGTGGGTGAGACATGAATACAGGCTCTGCAGGTCATTTACTCCATCCTGATTAAATGAATATGGTATACATACACATATCGCAGCTTCTCCCGTTCTCCTCCTCGACTCGTGTAGGTTTGAGTAACAGTGCGCAGGAATTCCATCTTACCTTCCTCCAGATTAGAGTTCAGCAAGTCAGAGATTTCTGTATGCATATTCTTCATGCTTCTCATAATTCCATCCTCCTCTGTAAGATGTTTGGGATTTACAACCATTGATATATCCCAACCAGTCAATTTCCCTATATTTCCAGAGATGATGTGCATGTTACTGTAAACACAGTCAGGCCATTCCTTATCCAATAGCTTCGCAAACTCGTCAAAGCACGTAGCTTCCAAGAGGGTCTGCTCAATATCTAGCACTCTGTCACTGAATTGCTCCTGTGCCCTAACATCACGAGTTATTTTCTTACTGGAGGTAGTGCCCTGTTCCAAATCACTCCTAGCCTTTGGATCTTCATTCACATCAAATTGTTCCCATTCCCACGAATGACTACGAATGATTTCTGCCATTTGTCCCATTTCTTTAATACCTTTCTTTATCTCCGCTTTGGTATTAGGAGTCATCTTAACTAATGCTAATAAGTCTTCACTATGCTTGACGAACTTATCAATTTCTAGTCGCATCTCTTATAATCCTACTCTTTGGTTTATAGTCTTCGTACTCCGTAGTTCATGGTTACGTCCAGCTCCTCGTCCGACATAGTATCTCTTTGATTTTCTACATCTATTTCAACCTCTTTGGATTTGACATTGCTATTCTCAGTACCTCTACTCTCTTTTCTCTTTAAGAACATAACCTTAAATCATTTAAAGGAATATAAATGACCTATTTAACTTATCAGAAAAGGGATGCCTCTTTAGCTCATCAAAGAGAGATAATACCACGTTCTGAAGGGCAGCACTTCCACTTATAATCGCAATATATTTTATCCATACACAGCCTTTAAAACACCACTTAATTAAGCAAATACGCAGAGCACTAAACAACACCAGTAGTAGTAGTAGTAGTAGTAGTAGTAGTAGTAGTAGTAGTAGTAGTAGTACTACCATTTCACTCAGCATGAGTAAAATGATTTATAGCCTAGATTGTAGTGGTTCATCCACTGACTTCACATACCGATTTTCATTAAATTCTCCTCAGCCGCTTCCTCGTGAAGCGTGGACAGACAGACAGACAGAAATTATGGAAAAGTAAAAAGTGCATTTCCTTGTTACTATGGACATGACTGATACAGAAATACCATTCTTTTCAAATTCTGAGCAATGTACAGACAAAACTCTTATTTTACATATATATATATATATATATAGATGAATTTAATGTAGGAACCAAAAACACCTGGACTTCATGAGGCATTGATTAAAGGAAAGTAAACACATGCACCATCAATGTTGTATTCTTGTGATCTTTCATGATGGTTGATTTGCCCCTCCCAGTGTTTATTTTGGTAACGAACAGAACCAGAGGGCTAAATGTTGTTAAAAGTATTAACATCAGTTCAAACTGAAAACCAAGAGCACATTACATGCAAAGCAAATTGATAATAAAAAGGGAAAGAGTAAGCCAAGCATTTGTGTTGAGGAAAGTATAGGTTTATAAACAATATACAGACAATGTGTGAGGACATTTTGTTAACCGTGAGAAACCTACATTGTAGATCCAGAACTGCTATAACTCTTCTAAGGAATAATGCATGACAGTAAATAAATGTAGTGCTATGCCAGATGTGATATATTTTAGAATTTAAAGAAATAAAATTTACACACATAATTGTTTACTCAACAGGTTACTTCAACCTTAGACAAATCATTTTCCCTTAGTGGGAAGATATACCAACAAGACAATGGAAACGTAACAGTGGAAGTAATTGGTAACTCTGCATATGAAGGCTTGGAGAAGATAAGGATATATGGAAGTACACTGTAAGTGGTAAAATAGTAACATTTTTGTGAACCAGGATCTTTATTTTCTTAATACTATGTCAGTTATCTTTTAAATGGTTGCTTATCCCTCTCTTTCTGCCCTGATATCCATTATGTAGGTAGTTCTTTCCTGGCCAATTTCTCAATTCTCTATGGCGAGCGTTAATGTAAATTAAATTTGGTTATATGGCCAGGTGTCCTTCCTGATGCCAACTCCATGTCAAAGGACATATTCACTATTGTGTTTTTATAGTGGTTTAACATTGCACTAATACATCAAAGGTTTCTGGCAACACAATGATAAGAATGAGTATGAAGTGGGCATGGCCTTATTTAAGGCACAGTCTCAGCATTTTCCTGGTATAAAAATGGGGAACAACAGAAAACCATCTTCAGGGCTGCCAACGGTGTAATCCGAACTCACCATCTCCCGAATGCAAGCTTGCAGCTAAGCGACCCTACCCACTTGGCCAACTCACTTGGTTATTGTGTGTTTCTGTGGTGATCATTAGTGTGAATGTGAGTGAAGATGTGTAGCAAGACTGTCACAAACACCCAGCCCCTGAGTAGAAGAATTTATCAAATGCAGCTAATATCCCAGCCTGACTGGGAATAGAACCCAGTGCCTTATGAACCAAATGCTGCTATATTGACCATTTACCCAAGGAACCAGATTGTCCATTACATAGTGATGAAGAAGAATTAACAGTGGATGATAATAAACACACCATGGTTCTTATGGTAAACATGTTACCTCGTTGGTGCCAAAGTACTTTCAGCTAAATTTATTTGGTTGTCTTCAGGCACAGGATAAGAACACCTGTGTTCATTATCAATATTATAATCTATGTTTGTCAGTCCAGTTGAAATTTCAGAACAAAGTACAAAGGATGCATCAAAACTCTTGAAATATTAAACAGACTCTGCATTTGCCAATCATTTATTGGACACAGGACATGAATATGCACATATCAACATAAGGATGAAAAATCTCTACATCAGCTCTAACAGATACAACCTTTACACTCTAGAACAGCATTTTACAATTGATGGTAGGCATACTCCCTGCGGTACCTGAGGTGTTACACAAGTTCGCAGGGTGACATTTTAAAACATGAATACGAATTTAGGCTGTGCTAGAAAGGTTTATTTTAAGAATAAATAACTGTTATATGACCTCAAATATCTAATGGGAAATTTGGCATAAGTTAACCACCTATTGGCAGGTAAGCAGTGCCTTTCTCCTCATTCCTTTAAGGTTTCATACAGGACAATGAGCTCCAGTTTTACCCTGATGTGCTGGCAGACATAAGAAGCCACTGTCACAACCTGGTTATAGATTTCACTCCTTAGTTTTATGAAAATGATAGGACCAAGGATCCAGTTTCTGATCAAGATGCTTTGCTAGCAGTGTTAACAGATCATTGAACTTTCATATGATACTGCAATGAAAATGGTCTTTTCTAAATATCCTCCTTCTGACTTTTGTTTCAAAGCACTACGTGACTACCCCAACCTCACCAAGAAGGCAATCAAGTCTTGGTGCCCTATTTGATGTGATGACTAGACAGAGGAATTTAGGCAAAACTTACTTTTTTTCCTTATCATGGCCAGTTGGCTCAAAATAAAGGTATTATACAGTGCCTCAAAATGCCTGTTCCGACATTTTCAAGTTTTTGTTTTATATTTTTACTTTGCTTTATATCTACTATATTTCTTAACCAGATGAATAACAATCCCTTCTTTTTCCCCATCATCAGAAAGTCTAGTGATGAGCAACACAGTAGGGAAGTACCTAAAACCTTCCTTCCCTTCTCATTCAGTCCTAAAATTCTAGCTTTCACCAAAGTAGCAACATCTTCTTCTCTACTAGAAACACTGGGCTGAATAGCTCAGATAGTAGAGTGCTGGCTTTTTCAGTCCGATGGTATTTGAAGATGCTCAAATATGCCAGTCTCTTGTCAGTAGATTTACTGGCATGTAAGAGAACTCCTGCAGGACAAAATTCCAACACATTGGTGTCTCCAAAACCTGTAGGAGTAGTTTTTGGGATGTAAAACCAATAACATTATTGTTATCTACCATAAACCAGTTTATTACTTATTTGACTTGCAAGTATTCAGAAGAGAGAGAGAGAGAGAGAGAGAAAGATATGCCAAAAATGAAATAATCAAAACTGCTGGGGAAGAATATTAGAAATAAGTTGGACATGGTACTGCAGAAAAGCCTGGACTGAAGATATTAATTGTTGCCACTAAAATTTTAATGGGAAAGAATAGCAAAGATGGAATTTAATTACGAGCTCATTCCAAATCTAAAATATTGTCCCGTTTGTACAGTGGACGTAGAATTCTCTTTTTCAGCCTCTATATGGGAAAATCTAAAAATAGTCCTTGCCACCCATTGTGGGCAGACTATGGGAACAGTGATGAATAAAATCTATGTAAAGAAAGTAATCCATTCAGTTTATGAATGACATGTTCAAAGAGCGAAATATTTGTTAGTTTCTTTTTAATTCTAATTAAGTAAATGTTACGGTGTACATTACCATGATTCTTTAGCAAATTGTTAGCACCTATTTTACATTTCTTAGAATTATAATAGAGCTATGTAAGAACCTATTTTGGGCACCTAAATTTCCACTTTTTAGAACTTGGAGTTCCGCTGTCTGAGGACGACATGTTAAAGTGACTAAAATTGTTGAAGACATACAGAGACTAATACGGTAGCAGATTTCACGTGAAAGCCGACCTAAGGTTAATACTGAGCAACTGGATTCAGTGATAAGAGTTCAAGTATCTCATTTAGTATTGCTCTTTGTTATATCTATTCTCCTCAGTTTTTTAAATTACACCGAACAAGTGCCTCCGCATTTTGGGTCATATAGCTGTGAGCTTGCATTGTTCAGGAGATAGTGGGTTCGAACCCCACTGTCAGCAGCCCTGAAAATGGTTTACCATTTTCACACTGGGCAAATGCTCTGGGGCTGTACCTTAATTATGGCCATGGATGCTTCTTTCCCATTCCTAGCCCTTTCCTATCCCATCATTGTCATAACAAAAATCTGTACTGGTACAATGCAAAGTAAATAGCAAAAGAAGTTGAAATTACAATGTACATCATTGTTGCACCTGGAAAAACCCCTATGTGACAATGTGGCAGAAATACAGACTCATAGCACATATATAATCAAGAGCAAGAATTTTTAAAAATATATTTGCACAATATTTCTTTAAAATACAGAATCTTACCAGCCAGAGTTCTAACCTGAAATATTTCACATAGCAGTTTTTACAGGCACAACAGCGATATTACAGTCAGTTGATTATTTTACCCATGGTGGTTCAATTTTGTCTATATTGATTTACATTCAATCTATGAAAACACATTTCCACCTTGTCAATAATTCACATTTTATTATATTATCTCCCGTACATGTTTCGAGAGCTCAACTTCTCCCTTCCTCAGTGGTGCCAAACACCAAACAAAAATTCTTGGACTTGACATGTTTGTACAATACAGTCATCAAAAAAAAAAAATTATACATAAAATCTTGATTTGAAAATTATTTTATTTTTTAAAGTTTTTGCTAAATAACATAGTAAGGATAATTGGCATTTTAGACACAAAAGGGACGTTTCAACGATTTCAAGATTTTATGTATACTGCTGGGGCTGTACCTTAATTAAGGCCATGGATACTTTCTTCCCATTCCTAGCCCTTTCCTATCCCATCATTGTCATAACACAAATCTGTACTGGTACAATGCAAAGTAAATAGCAAAGAAGTTGAAATTACAATGTACATCATCGTTGCGCCTGGAAAATACTAATCAAAAATAAAGTACTGAGATGACAAATAATTAATAGATAAACAAGAATCAATTCAATCATGATTCAGGATACAACCACAAAGTGACAAGGTTCTTTTTTTAAAATTTTTTTTAAAATTTTACGCCGCACCGACACAGATAGGTCTTGAGGCGATGATGGGATAGGGAAGGCCTAGGAGTTGGAAGGAAGCAGCTGTGGCCTTAATTAAGGTACAGCCCCAGCATTTGCCTGGTGTGAAAATGGGAAACCAAAGAAAACCATATTCAGGGCTGCTGACAGTGGGATTCGAGCCCACTATCTCCCGGATGCGCCCCTAACCACACGGCCAACTCGCCCAGTGACAAGGTTCAAGATTACACCTTATAGTCATAGGCTAATGATCATTTATAACCAATAACATCTGTTTCTTTTTTTTAAACAAACGGAAATGAAAGCTATTCATCATCAAAATAAAAGACAGAATCAGGCAACAATTGAACAATACACAAGGCATCATACAACGTATGGTTAACTAGCATTAAGACAGCTAATAATTTTGAGTTTTTGTTTACATCAATATTATTATTATTATTATGATTATTATTATTATTATTATTATTATTATTACAACTTCCACCATGCGGAGGCTGCCACAAGGACAAAGTATGTCGACTACACAGTATTTTGTCTTCTAAGTTACTGTTGACTTTGCTAGTGTGCCAGGTAGAAAAATCACCACAAGGCTCAGGAATAAATTTGCAGTATGTTTCTTCAGATGTTATATAGATGATTGCGAATTATGGTCACTGAACCTTGTATTGCGGCGATAGCAATGTCGTGAAGTCGTGTCCGGCTGAGACCGAGAGAATCCCATAGCTGTACAAGAAATTTAGGGATTGTGCCTCAAGCTCCGATCATGAGTCCATGGACGGAAATATTGTCTAGGTGATATTTATCTTTATAGTAGTTTACAATTGGCTGGTAAATTGACTTCTTTTCGGCGTCCACCTCTTCGGCCTGGCCAACGTGCGACTCGAAGCGTATTGTGGGATCTAAGATTAGTCCTTGCTTGCTAGCTGGTTGAAAGGTTATCATGTCAATACGCCTGTTACTCCCGTCGGTAGCTAGGCCAGAGACCTCTTCATGCACCGTGAAACCATGATCCCTCAGTGAGGTTGCAATCATGTGTCGTATTGTATGATTTAACATTAAGAATTTCATTCTTTAGTTTCCGTATTGAATCCAGATTCACAATAGAGAATTGGGAAAAATTATCCACCTTTTCAATACAATGTATTACGTGAGGGTTTTACATTTAAAATATCATGTTTATTTACATCTGGTACCGGTTTCGACAATGTTTGATGTCATCATCAGCCAAGGACAATTGTACAAAGATATATTATATTAATCATGACTCCTACAGTAATATAACATGTAATGAATATAAACATGAAAATAATTTAAAGATATATACATATATAAGCTGACAGTCAATGGGATAAAAGATTGTTTTATAAGGTGTACACCTTAGTATTTTAGTTAAAAAAGGAGAAAGTATTGAAAGTGAAGTATAATAATCAGCTTTAAGTGACATATTTGTCTGTTGAACAGTAGGGTTGTGTTTTTGGAGGCTGTATAGCCATGTTTAACATTATAAAAGTAGACACATGCTTAGTTATGAGTGTTTCTAAATAAAAATATGTACAGTAAAATCTAGAAAGTATTCGAATATGGCTTGAGCTTGAGCTTAAAAGATTGAATATCACTGCACATTGATGTTGGCATATAAAATGTCCATTGGTGGATTCTATGTATAAGTTGTTTGTACTCTAATTTATATCATATTAGATAGAGAATTTTAGATTGAGAGCAGTTCTGTTGTAATGGTATTGAAGAGATTCTTGTGCTATGAGTTGCAAGTACATAGGTTGTTCGAGAAGGATCTTGAACCAAGGCGGAACCTATAAGAAAATATAATCCGCGATTTTAGAATTACGTAAGCCAGGAATGTATATTATTAATAAGAGTACAAACAACTTATACATAGAATCCACCAACGGACATTTTATATGCCAACATCAATGTGCAGTGATATTCAATCTTTTAAGCTCAAGCTCAAGCCATATTCGAATACTTTCTAGATTTTACTGTACATATTTTTATTTAGAAACACTCATAACTAAGCATGTGTCTACTTTTATAATGTTAAACATGGCTATAAAGCCTCCAAAAACACAACCCTACTGTTCAACAGACAAATATGTCACTTAAAGCTGATTATTATACTTCACTTTCAATACTTTCTCCTTTTTTAACTAAAATACTAAGGTGTACACCTTATAAAACAATCTTTTATCCCATTGACTGTCAGCTTATATATGTATATATTTTAAAATTATTTTCATGTTTATATTCATTACATGTTATATTACTGTAGGAGTCATGATTAATGTAATATATCTTTGTACAATTGTCCTTGGCTGATGATGACATCAAACATTGTCGAAACCGGTACCAGTTGTAAATAAACGTGATATTTTAAATGTAAAACCCTCACGTAATACATTGTATTGAAAAGGTGGATAATTTTTCCCAATTCTCTATTGTGTATTGTATGATGGCGAGAATTTCTCAATACCTCCCCGTGAGGGGAGGCTCCCAGCACTGGGGCAAGAGTTTCGTGCTCTCTGTGGCAATGCCGACAGAGGGTGTTGTCCTGGAACCTTCCTGGCACGGAGCGAACGGCGCACACATTCGCTGTCATCTTGATGGCCTCTCTCCATTCCGCACAGGATAAGCCTTGGTGATCTCTTATCCATTTGTTTCCTGGCGTGTATTCCTGGAAGAGTCCAAGGCCCTTTCCTTTGTGCAGCAACTTCGTCCATGACTGAACTTCTCTGTCTCTTAGTATCTGTCAGACCTTCCTTACGTTGGGAAGATGGCTATTTTTGGACATAACTCGATCATTTATTTCTATGCCTAGGTCTTACAAACAAATTGTACGTTCTTGTTCCAAGTTCCTAGTTGCATTAATGTAGCCGTTATTTGCAAGTGATAATTTATTACAGATGTTAATATGCTGTAGTTTGGCTTCCCAAGTGGCGCGAAACAAACCGAGGCCTTTATACTTCCTTTCGGTGTATACCATGTGATCTGGAACATCTGCTGGTAGTTATAATAATTCTTTAGTTTCACTCTTTAATATTTTATCCGTATCTGATAGAAAAGTTTGAAGTATCTTGTTTAGGGGAGTAACTTGGAGTGGGTAAATAAGAGTAGGTGATATTGAACTATTTAAAATTGAAAATTTGTGGTCAGATTGCAGCAATGGTGAGCTAACAAGGGTGTCAATCTTGTTTCGCATCTTGTCAAGTACGGCTTGTGGATCCAGTTGAAGTTCATTGATGAAATTCACACCTAAGTAATGAATCGCACTTCCGTTGCACTGTGATTTAATTTCACAGTCGTCATTAATGATGATATTCTCCTCCGTTAGCTGACCTTTCTTGATAGAAAGACAAGCTGATTTTGAAGCGCTGATGTCCAGGCCGAGTTCCTTAAGTCTTTCTATGGCGATCCTGGCTAGTTCGGCAGCAGATTCAGTGTTTTTCCCAAATAATACCGTACCGTCGGCGAAACACATTATAGTGACGTTGGGCTCCTCGTTTGCAATAGAGTAACCGTAATTCCTTGCTAAAGAATCTCCAGATAGTTCTTCCACAATATGATTGGTAGCGATGTTAAATAATGCCGGTGACAAAGGGGAGCCTTGAAGCACACCGCGATTAATTTTGATGGGTTTTGTTCTCTGTTTTCATGTCTGTATCTGTGTTACGTTTCCCTCTTGTAGAGCAATTATCAGTCTCGTCAGTTTTTCGGGCACTCCGACCGACTCCAGTGTGCTCTGGAGGTGCGCATATCCGACGTTATCAAAAGCTTTGCGAACGGCGAGAAATGTAATGCATGCATCATTCTTTTCTTGCCTAGTGTGCTGTAAAGCGGCTTCCAAAATTGAGGTATTTATGTAAGTACTGGGTGTATTGGTGAAACCCCTTTGATTGTCATGAAACACAATGTAGTTGCGAAGCAGTTTATCAAGAACTTTCTCGATGACTCGTCTAATAACTTAGCATGAATGCATCTGAAGATATACTATTAGGCCTAACCTCACGTATAGTAAATTTCGTAAGAATTTGAAGAAACTTTAACCCAAAATTGGAATTATAACATACCTTCAAAATTTTACTAAGAAATAATGTTAACAGAAGAAAAATTTGGTCCTAACAGATATGAAAGATTCCCAATAGGGTAGATATGAAATGTTAATGTGAAATCGAAGTATAGTATTCATGCCGATATAACCGACATAAGAAATGGATATACATAAAATTTTGATTTAAAATTTACCAAGAATAATATTTGATCATTGAATTGAAGGTTCTTAAATCAACGTTTACTGAATTAAGACAAGGTTACATGATGAAAATTCAAACTACTACATGGGTATCAATAAACAATTGCCCAAAATTAAATAAAGGTGAAATGAAACATTTTGACGCCTTGTGCTGATGATAAGGTTTTAGGAATGATCCTTAGTGTGATCCTTAGCCAGGATCATATTCCAAACCTCTGTACTTCATCCCTTGCGATAAATGCAAGAATCCGTCTGAACGCGACTCCACCTTCTTCAAGACTACAAAAGTCACTCGTCTTTTTTTGTGTATCTAATTATTTGCCACATTATTGCAGTTATGTATAGTGGCCACTTGGTGCACCACCAACTGGATGAAAGTTCAGTTAACATTCATGCCGACAGATAGCGTTCAAATGCATACCAGCTGCATTTCCTCGTAACTTAAGGAAATGAAAAATTAAGGTGTAAAAACACCAATGACAAAGGTTTCAAAGGTTTCAAATTCTTTTAATGCAATTCTGAGTTCTTCCTCAGCGTTGTCATTATATAAAGAATACATCTAAGGAGGGATTAAACCTGTATGGCTACAGCATTTCTTAATATTGTTGTTGATTTAATTTCATCCCATGAACACTGTATCATGAAGACCACATCCTTAAGTGACAGATTGATTGGCCACATAATTATTAATGCACTCTATAATGTGTTTGACCTAATGATGGCGGTAATGTGCTTAAAAGCATTTTATGACTCCAGCATCTAAAGGATGAAGGAATCCTGTGCCATTAGGTGGTATGAACTCAATTGTTGCATTGCTGGGCGGCTCTGTCCTGCGACAACTTGCATTATCAAGGATAAGTAAGACATGCCTCTTTTCCTCTTCATGGCTTCATTGAAATCCCGTAACGAGGTAATAAATTCAATTGCAGTCATCCATGCCTTTTTGTTGTAACAGTAGTCACCATTGAAGCATCATGGCCAAGCAGCTTTCCCAATGAGAGTTAATTTTCTTTTATCACTGCCATCAGCATTTGTATAAGAAGCTACACTAATCCTAACCTTGACTTTCTTGGAACATTTTATGGGTGCAGAAGAATTTGTCTTAATCAGGCTGCATTCTGAAAAATAAACCACTTTCGTCCATGTTGTAAAGATTTTCCAACTGATATTTGTTTATTACATCACACAATCTTTTCCTTCCATTGGACACTATGTTGTCATCCACTTTGCCTGTTTTATCTTGCATAGTGTACTGTGAAAGGCCACGCCTCTGTTTAAAATGTGCCAACCATCTGTTACTGTACTAAAATTCCTTTATTCCCACTCTGTCACCAAACTCTCAATGATTTTTTCATAATTTGTATTAACCTGGCTTTTCCACAGAGTTAAGGCATCCTCTGGCTCTCCATGTTTTGCAGGCTTAAGGCATGTTGCACTAGAAGAAGAATGTTCTTTAAACCACTTTTCTTTTTTCATTTAACAGGCGAGTTGGCCATGCGGTTAGGGACGCGCGGCTGTGAGCTTGCATCTGGGAGATAGTGAGTTCGAATCCAACTGTCGGCAGCCTTGAATATAGTTTTTCATGGTTTCCCATTTTCACACCAGGCAAATGCTGGGGCTGTACCTTAATTAAGACCAGGGCCACTTCCTTCCCACTCCTAGGCCTTTCCTATCCCATCGTCGCCATAAGACCTATCAGTGTCGGTGCGATGTAAAGCCACTAGCAAAAACAGAAACAAAAAAAAAAGGCTTTTTCATTTACACCTCCAACAGTCTTTCCCCAAAGTAATGAAAAGTGGGATGCGATAATCTGCTGTCTAATCTTTGGAAACTGTTTCTTATATTCACAAAGTTCACGCATTTTTGAAGGGATATCACTGCTCTCTTCATTTTAATGCCCAGTGTCCCTGCAGTACTGTAACAACTGAATGACACTTAACAGTAGAGTAGAATTTGTGTCCATTTTTGCTTAAGTAATGTGTGAATACCCCTTCCACCCTCATGCGCTACCTTTAAACCTTTATTGTTGCAAATCTTCACTAATTTCAAATTACAAATAAACCTGTATCCTTGACAGTAAACAGGAATTCGGGAAGTTCGAAGCTTCGAGAAGAAGGCTTGCTCTGCTGCCTTTGATAGAAAGGGTTGTTTCTCGGCACTGTATACCTTCCCTTGATAGCCACTATTGTCTATTCTATAGCAATTCCAGGAAATCTCATTGGCCATATTTTGTGACATTTTACCCTTACTGTATTTTGGCACTAAGTGAATAGGCACAGTAACGAGGTTTCTCATGTATTTAGCATACAAGCAAATCTGTTTGCAAGTACTTCTTGGCACAATGCAAGGGTGGCATATTAACAGGGGGCACTGTATCGGGGGTTGACTGTACTAATTACATTACTTTTCAGAATACTTATCTCTATAAAAATTGCTTAGAATTTAGATATTGGTACTTTAAAAAATTAGAGCAGGAGAGATTGTACTTGAGAGAGAGAAGTTGGGAAACACTGCTATATGAAAATAAGACACCTCAGCCCCACTTAATCCAACAACATTCTCGATTCACCATACACCAACATGGCACACCTTTATAATCTTGATGTGGGAAATGTAGGATAAAATTAAGCTGAGTAAACATAGGAAAAGGGAAAAGGTAAAAAAAGAATGTTTATATATATATAAGTGATTAAAAATAAACTAGAAACACACAGCAAACAAAACAGAGAGACCAGTGGGTCAATACAAATAATATAAAGGAAAAGACAAGTGATGAATAAAACGTTTTCTTTCTAGCAGACTATCCTCTTCTTATTCGGTCCTTACTCACCATATTGAAAAGTAGTTGAAAGAAAAGGGAAGTGTATGATTTAATCCCTTAACTGAGTTGCATATCTCCCTGAGTTAAAGATGAATATTTAAATATTGTGAGCCTTGATCAATATTTTTTCTGATGCTGTTACAGTTTATTAGTAGCAGTGAGTGAGGTTTTATCAGTCATATTTGTTTCTTCAGTGCATTGCTCCCTGGGGAAACAGCTGTCTTAATACTTCTCCAATCAGGCATAAAAATTTAGCCAACGATTATGTTGTTGAACTGTCAGTAGTTGATGTTAACATTGTCTCTGGAAAGAATTGTTCTGCCATATTCATCACTATTCTCTCAGAATGTAGGACTAGGTCTTAATCTGTTCTCATTGTAAACAACCTGGTCATAGTCTATTTACCTCTCTCCATCTTATGCGATGAGCAATGGTTGTAAAAATCTTGTATTAAATTCTCTTTGCAATATTATTTTTGTAATGGCTGTAGACATTAAGATATTTCTGGCAATTGTTCACAACATTTTGTTGGGAGATTGTGAATCATAAATAATTAGTTTGTAATTTCAATTTAATTGTACTGTCTTTACTATTATTTTCAGCCTTCAGAAAGATTTTGGTAATGTCAAAGCATCATTTGATGTAACAAGAGCTAAAGGAGGTGTCAACTGTGATTGGGTGTGGCTTTTCACAGAAGACATGAAAATCCATCTGGATGGATTCTACAGTGACAAGGATCTGCAGAAGCATGGTGTTGTCAATATGTTTTATAAGAATCCTGGACAACCATTTGGACCCTTATCTCTTGGACTAAATGTGGAATTTGATCATTTGTGGATGTAAGTACTCTGCAATTTTCCTGATATTTCTATTGTAGCATGATATAATTCCTTAATAGTGCCATATTTACTTGTATAATGTTTTAGTTCTTTTTAAAGCAATCTTTACCTCAGAAAGTGAGGGTGGGAATTATACTACCGGTAATTTAATTTTGAATCTAAAATACCAATGGAATTCCACCACTTTTGCAGTATGGCCCTTTGGCAGTACCTTACACACAGAAAAGAAAAGTTGATCCTCTTCATTAATCTACACAGCCACCCTCTGTGCTTCCTTTAAACTGTGAGTTTCCTGTTTTGCTTTTCTCTGCGTCTTCACCACCTTTAACTGTAGCATTTTGTGAGAAGCTGAAAAGCCGTCATTTCTTAATCCGATTAGAACAGTCCTTTTCTCTTTTTTCTTTTTTTTTTTCTTTTTTCACATAATGACCTGATTGTTTCAATTTTAATGATAAGGCTGTCTTCTTGGGACATTGAACTGTCCTTTTTATTTATGCCCGTTGCATATATATGATGGCTCTACATAATACTCGCATGCTACAGCACGACTGCCGTTATTTTCTGCAATCATGATCACTGTTAATTTAAACTATGTGCTGTAACTCCTGTTTTCTTTGCCCATTACTAACCACTCTTCATTTACATAGGAAAAATAATTAGCACAGTGTCTGGTATAGGTTTTAGAACAAGTGTGTGTGGTTAAATAGCATACTAGTAATGCATGCATGGATCAGTATTATCTGTTGTTTGCCAAGGCGAACAGTCTTCTTACTGCAGTGTTGCTGCTTGGGCTTCTAGTTGTAGCATACAAACTGATGACTATCTGTTGAAACAATAGGGTTATGTCTTACACAGTTTGTGGAAATGAATGCGACATTTTATTTTGTTTTCCCTGGCTAGACTGTGTGTTAAATATCACAGTTAACTGTGCATTAAATAATACAGGTTTCAGAATGTGCCAGGTATATAATATATTTTTGACATAGTTGCCTATGTTGTAGGGCCTTGGTGTTGACCATCATGTATTTGCAAAGAAATGAAGTATTTTGAAATGGCATGACTGAATTAAGCACAACAGTAAAAGGAAGGTTTCGTTATCGATTATCAGACTGCATCATGAACAGAAACAGCAGAGAAAATGATGGATGCATTGAATAATTGGCAATCAGCCCAGTTGCTTGAACACTACATAGCATTTGTTAATGAATATAGCATTAGTGGTTGTTCCTCCTAATCAATACAGTTCAGACTGGTACACAGTTATACATTAAATGTACACATGGTACTAATGTCATCCCTGAAATCTTGGGTCATCTTCAGCCATACAACCATAATAATATTAAAAACTAAATAGCCTATACAAATATCTTACGAATTATACACACAATCATCTTGCCAATTGTTCTTTGAGTGTATTGCTGCACATTAAATAAAATGTAACTCTACACTTGATGTATTAAAATAACTTCCACAGGTTAAAATACTAAAAATCTAATGTAGGTTGGTTACGGTATTGTACATCAACTTGAAGCAAAATACTCCTTGATCGTTATTATCTATAAGAAGTAAGATAGGGTTGGTTGATTTCACCATATAAACACAAGTCACTCAATATAACCATATAAATGATCCTGTCAGTTTGTTGTATAAATACATATTGCTTGTTGCATAAGTCTGTACTTGATATTATTCAAATAATTTATGCACGTTAAAGTTTTGTAAAGCGAATATAGTAATTGCAAGTGTTGTGTGTCATTGATGTCACTGTCTTGGTTGTTGTCCATAAGAAGCAAAATGGATTTGTCAACTTCACAATGTTTGAATAACATGTATGACTCTTGATTAATAATATTATGTTATGGATGTTATGTACTGGGTTATTATAATACGTGAAGTCAAATGGTTATTTGTTTTAGAAGGAACATCCCCTCAGTGCTATTTTGTTAGGTTCTTGATGGAACATGTTGAGAACACAGCTGTAAATGTGTCTGGGCAGGCTGTGTTGGATATCTGAAAATATAGAAAAGACTAAGTGAAAATGTGTGAAAACAAGCAGAGTGTGAAACGGATAAGTTTAAATAATGTACTTACTCCCTCTAGTTCATCTAGATCTTCTTAATATCACATTGCCGTCACTCTGTCTACTGTCTTCTGTGTGAGAGGGGGAGGTGTGGAAGGCAGGATCAGATGAGGGACTTGAAGTTGGGATGGGGTTGATGTGTATTGTTTGGGATGGAGAACTTTTTAAGATAGGTGTTAACCAATCGATGGAATGATAGAGTCATACAAAATATTTACTTTTCCAGTTAGTTCATTTAAATTACAGTTTGGGTTGATGAACTGGTCGATTTGAATGAAAAATTCCTTGGTGATGTTAAGCAGGGTCCCTTTTTGTATAATTTTTAAGATACATATATGCAGTCGCTTAAGTGCAGCCAGTATCCAGTATTCAGGAGATAGTAGGTTCAAATCCCACTGTCAGCAGCCCTGAAAATGGTTTTCCGTGGTTTCCCATTTTCACACCAGGCAAATGCTGGGGCTTTACCTTAATTAAGGCCACGGCCGCTTCCTTCCCATTCCTAGGCCTTTCCTGTCCCATCATCGCCATAAGACCTACCTGTATCAGTGCGACGTAAAGCAAATAGCAAGAAAAAGTGAAAAAAAACTTTAAGTTAGAAGGAAGGATGAGAGAAATACTATTCACTTACTGACTTTCCAGTCAAATACCAAAATGGGGAAGGGATAAAAACGAAGTACTCTAGGACATTCGCTCATTTTTAAAGTTTCATCCCACCTGTGCGTCTTGAATTGTATCAACCTCTCTGACGGAATAATGATGCTGAAGAGAACTACAGTGATATTAGTATCTTACAAGATGTTACAGGGGACTATCAATCAATCAATCAATCAATCAGTCAATACTGATCTGCATTTAGGGGAGTCACCCAGGTGGCAGATTCCCTATCTGTTGCTTTCCTAGCCTTTTCTTAAATGATTTCAATGACATTGGAAATTTATTGAACATCTCCCTTGGTAAGTTATTCCAATTCCTAACTCCCCTTCCTATAAATTAATATTTGCCCCAATTTGTC
This sequence comes from Anabrus simplex, assembly GCF_040414725.1. Lineage (NCBI taxonomy): Eukaryota > Metazoa > Arthropoda > Insecta > Orthoptera > Tettigoniidae > Anabrus > Anabrus simplex. The sequence goes on from NC_090266.1 coordinate 1,133,161,832, forward strand.
CTCTTGTATTCCAACTTTATCTTACACTACAATAATTTTAAACTATGTTCAGCCGTATCCTAATTAAAATACCAGTACCGTATGTCACCAATATAAATAGTCCGTTATTGGACATTATAAATTTTCCAGCTAACTCATTCCTGGTTGCCAGCATTTTGCCCTCGTGTGCTAGGTTGGGCTCATCAGTTGTTACCTAGCACACCTACCAAGACGCTGGCTAGTGCATATCGTGGAGGCCATTGCGTAAGCTACTTGGAGCCACCGGCAGTGCCAATGCACTATGAGAGACTTTGTCTCTTTACCAAAAATTGATGCCTGCTTGGCCAGCAGAAGATGTAGATGTTGATTCCCGTAAGGAATCTGAAATATTTGAATGAGTAAATTTATAATACCAATATAAATTGTCCGTTATTGGACATTAAAAATTTTCCAGCTAACTCATTCCTGGTTGCCAGCATTTCGCCTTCGTGTGCTAGGTTGGGCTCATCAGTTGGTACCTAGCACACCTACCAAGATGCTGGCTAGTGCACACCGTGGAGGCGACTGTGTAGGCTACTTGGAGCCACCGGCAGTGCCAATGCACTATGAGAGACTTTGTCTCTTTACCAAGAATTGATGCCTGCTTGACCATCAGATGATATAGATGTTAATTCCCATTGGGAATCTGAAATATTTGTCCCAAATGAGTAAATTTATAATACCAATATAAATAGTCCGTTATTGGACATTGTAAATTTTCCAGTTAACTCATTCCTATTTGCCAGCGTTTCACCCTCGTGTGCTAGGTTGGGCTCATCAGTTGGTACCTAGCACACCTATCAAGACGCTGGCTAGTGCATACCGTGGAGGCCACTGCGTAGGCTATTTGGAGCCATCTGCAGTGCCAACTGATGAGCCTAACCTAGCACATGAGGGCAAAACGCTGGCAACCAGGAATGAGTTAGCTGGGAAATTTATAATGTCCAATAACAGACTATTTATATTGGTATTATAAATTTACTCATTCGGGACAAATATTTCAGATTTCCTATGGGAATCAACATCACCGTATGTCACTACTAAGCACAAACAAAAATTGAAAAACCATGTGTATTTAATACTTGAACATTTTGCAAACACAGAGCAGACTTTGATAATGTACCCTCTCACTTAAATTGTAAACAAGTTATATGGTTAAATATTAACTGTTCCTAATGGAAAACATTCATTTCTATGTTTTTCAATATTTGAAAAACTTTCTTTCCAAACCGAACCAAACCAAAGCAAGCCCCGTAGTGCAACAGCCCCAAAGGGCCATGGCCTACCAAGCGACCGCTACTCAGCCCGAGGGCCTGCAAGTTTACGAGATGTCATGGGGTCAGCACGACAAATCCTCTCGGCTGTTATTCTTGGTTTTCTGGACCGGGGCTGCCATCTTACTGTCAGATAGCTCCTCAATTGTAATCACGTAGGCTGAGTGGACCTCGAACCAGCCCTCAGTTGCAGGTAAAAATCTCTGACCTGGGCGGGAATTGAGGCAGGCAAACTTTCCTTCATAAGATATAAATAATGTGTTCTCTGAAAATGTTACAAAACTCCCTTTTTTGGAGGGATGGGGGCAATATTAATTTTTTTTTTCAGTTATAAATATTTTAAAATAAATTGTTTTGAAGTGTCAGGAATATATTCTTTAATTATAAGATCACAGAATATTTAGAATTTTTCCTACACTTAACGAACTTTGATTGCTCTTTTCTTAAAATTTGTTAAAATGAGGGATAGACCCTTCTTCCAATAAACCCTTCAGTTGCCGTCATGGACAACATTGTGCGAGCAAATTGCCCAATTATATCCCTGCATGTTGTGAAAATGCTGTCCACAAACAAGGGAAATGTATATATTATTCTCCATCAACTATTGGGTTACTAGAAAGTGTGCTTGGAATGGGTCACCAAAACATCTCATTGAGGTCCAAGAGGATTGGAGGATGGGCAAATGCAAGGAGCTTCTGATTCATGCACAGGGGACAGTTTCTTGTGGCCACAAGTAAAACTTGATGTTACCATGTCGATCTACCACAAAGTTGAAGGGTATGGAATGGAACAATTTCTGCTCTCCATGCCTAGAGTAAGCTCATTCCTCCATTAGAGCTGGAAAATGATGACCACATTTTGCTTCAACGAGAACACCTATTGCTTTTGATTAAGTGCAGGTCATATGAACAGTGCAACCACAAACAACACTACCTTACACAAACTCAAATGACCATTAAGAGAAAGCAACCCAGCATGTTGTCAAATGAGGTTATTCTTTTTTTTTGACAGCTCATTCCCACATATTGCCCATGTATACCAAACTCTGCTAAGGTGCTTGCTTGCATTACAATGTCCTCAAATATCCACCATACAAATCCAACTTCTCAGCCTGCAACTGTTGCATTCTTGGACATCTGACAAAATTGCTGAAGGGCCGTTAATTCCCCATGATGCTCAGATCTGTGACACCATTGAAGAAAGAGTCCGCTGTCAACCGGAACTTCCTTCACTCAGGGTATCCACCATTACACTATTATGACACACTTGGACATGCACTTGAAAAGATTTCTGAAACAAATTTTGCAGTGGATATGTAATCTATGTACACAGCTACTTCTAGAATGTTTGCACATTCCTACAAATTACAAAACAAACAAAATTTTTCATTTGAACAATTCACATCCCCTAAAAGAAATGTTATGCACTTGCATTGCTTTTATTATTATTTACATATTTTATGCTTTCATTGTAGCACTTAAAACAAATCATATACATCTAAGTCTTCAAAAAATTAACTGGGATTTTAGCTTATCATCATCTTCCTCCTCTCCCAAAACCTCTTCATTCTTTCCAAGCTAGGTGCCCTTTCTTCATCAGATATGTTTTTATTATATGATGAAGAAATAAAGTTTAAAATGCATAGTTTGTTAAGAGTGCAATAAGTTTCTATAATGTATTCAATTTACTTTGATATTGAACACATCATCAGTGGACCATAATTCTCTGTTTTAGGTTTGGAACAAATGTTTCACTGAGCATGATTTCAACTGAGAATTTGGACATGTTGTTAAATCTGGAGCTTCCTCCACCACAACATGAAATCCATACCTTCCATGTAAAATTATTCTACACCGATAAGCTTGAAAGCCTACTTCATATTCTCAAATATTCCACACTGTATTCTAAGAAGACTTATGGTGTATCAGCCAAGGTAAGTATATGCCGGCATATTGGGCAAGAAAATATGATAATTGATAGAGAATAAGATGCATGAAAACTGCTGTATGGGGAGGTTTTTAGGACCGTATTTCAAGAACAGTTCTGAGTAACTGAGGAATGCTACAAGAAGGACTGACTATTTTTTTGTTTTATGGTAGAGAAGATGCATGTCAGAGGACATGTGGATATGATGTTGACCCTCTTGAGGGATTTTAGTATCAAGGAAAGGTTATTGAAGGCAATGAAAAGTATTTATTAGTTCTTACTTCCCGATATGGTAAATCAGCAACTGAACAATACGATGCAGATCATTTCTGGGACTGTTCTCCAACATATTGGTTACCATTTCTTTCTCATGTTGCTTCCCCAGACTTGAACCATACGAATGCATTATTGTAAGAACACAATAAAATCTCATCTAACACTCTCCTACCAATCTATAGAGCATCAATGGACTAAAATGAGAACAGCCAAGCAGTTGACAGAGGTAGGAGGAATGGAAATATCAGTGGTCACTTGCAGCTCCCAAGTGGCTTAGACCATTTGATCCAAATCTTGTTCCAGGAGTCTGTCATCACTGAAAAGGTTACACATAAAACATGCCGATGCACATATTAACTCCATAAGTGGAACTTCCGGGGCTCACCTTCTGTGATTGTGAAGCGTACTGCCAGACTGTGTAGCATATCCTCACTGAATGTCAAAGACACTCATACCTAGGATCACAAGCACATCTTGTGAAGGTTCCATCATTTTCAATCCAGTGGTTGAATGGACACAGTATGCAGCTCTGAAGCTGTGATTTTTATACTTTCTTCTGGTAAGGCTATTGAAACCTTACTGCTGTTATATTGTACATGTTTTACTTATGCTTTTTTTTTTTTAGCCATGTGCTAAACAAACTAACTTCAAAATAAATTAGTGGAGCCACTCAGAGTGGTAATCCTTCACTTTTGTCATTCATTGTTTACATGGATCATTTATCCTGAGACATTGTTACGTAGAAACTTTGAGTAGTTTGACTTTTACTGATGACTTCTTTGTAATAAGAAAAGTATATTGTGGAACTGTTCATTCCCCTCCCATGATTTGTGCATTCTGAGCATATCAGGGTGTTTGAATAAGTTGTTCATCGTATTTGAGTTTATATGGCCAGCAGTGTGTAATTGATGAGTAAACTGAAATTTATAAAGGTAATGAGATTTGGAACTGCCAGGCTGAGTAGCTCGGACACTAGAGTATTGGCCTTTTGAGACCAACTTAGCAGGTTTGATCCTAGCTCAATCCAGCAGTATTTGAAAGTGCTCAAATATATCCAGAATCATGTCGGTAGATGTACTGTCACGTAAAAGAACTCATAAACAACAAAATTCCAACATCTAGGCATCTCCAAAAACTGCAAAGGCAATTATAGAGGGACAGTAAACCAAAATAATAATAATAGTTGTTGTTGTTATTATTATTATTATTATTATTATTATTATTATTATTATTATTATTATTGTTGTTGTTGTTGTTGTTGTTGTTGTTGTTGTTGTTGTTGTTGTTGTTGTTGTTGTTGTTGTTGTTGTTGTTGAGATTGGAACATTTAGACTAATTAAATCTGTTATTTGAGAAAGAACACATGTCTCCTACTACTAGTTTTGAGAAAAGTGGGAAAAACTGCCTACAGGTTCTAATCTTTAGAATTTGTGCCTGGTTTTCATACCAATTATTTATGAGATCCTTTGTAATAATTCTGATCTTATTCTTTATAAAAATGGGTTTTCAAACAAGAGTGATATGAGGAGTGAAAGTTACTGAAAATGTGTGATTTCTCAAATAAATAAATAAATAAATAAATAAATAAATAAATAAACTCTTGCTAGCGAAAACATAAAAAAATGAAGTAATTTATTGTTTAGAAACATTTAAGCACACTACATCAGACTTTAATTATGTAATTAAGTTTCATCTTTAAATTTCCCTTCATGCAACAACATTAATGTCAAAATTCAGAACATTTTCCAGCATCAAAATAAAGTGGCGTATGGCTTTTAGTGCCGGGAGTGCCTGAGGACAAGTTCGGCTCGCCAGATGTTGGTGCGACGTGCACGTCGTATTTTCCAGCATTGCCCATCTTAACAATATCACTTATTACAGTTACTCAGGTACATCTTCCCTGTTAACAATAATGCCAAGAGAATGTCTTGTCATTCCTGTTATTCAAGTATTCAGGAACAGTAGGCCAGGAGAAAATTTTCAAGGTCCCAGTAAAACCCTTATAATGAGTCAGACATGTATGATTTTTCTCTGAAATTTTAATATATATGCATTAAACCTATTTTGTCCAAAAACGGACATGTGTGGTTTCTCAAATAACTGTTTCAATTGTGATGATCTTATATTATTTATATTAATTTTTTAAGCTTAATGAAATTCTCCTAGGAGAGTAGTATACTAAGTGAAATTGTATCAAGGGGCAGCAAAGCTAAAGCAGTGAGTTCGCAGTTGCGATCAGTGGTATTCTATAAGAAGGAAGTCAACCCCTGGATGAAACTATCCATACATCAGAATGTTTTCATACTGCGTTTGACTTATGGAAGAAAAAGCTTGTTGCAAGTGACTAATCTCATATTTTCATTCGTATTAAAACATGTTAGTTGTAATAACAAACTTTTATTCTAATCCACCTGTTCAATACATTACAATGTTGTCACATTTAAAATATTTTCATTAATTGACAAGTTATTTGTGGGACATGTTACGCTCCCTCACAGAGCATCATCAGCCAGATCTGAATCTCGAAAAATGGTTATGTTCATAAACAATGATTCTAGAACTATTGAAATATTTTTTCACAAACTTAAATCTACTCTATTAGAATATCATAAAATACATAAACTTTGATCATGCCTTAATAACATGAGCTTAGTAGGAGATAAACATTAAAATTGTGGTAGAATGAGTTATTCTAAAATACTTAAAACAAGTAGCATGTTTAACATCTTTGAAATAGGTGAAATTCGATCTTAAGAACTAAATTTGAAAGTTCTTTGCAATAAGATCTGGTAAAAAACGTATTATATCCTTTAAGGATAAGTCTATAAAGATTCAAAGATCTCGTCGAATTGATAATTGAACTTGTGACAGGATCAACCAAATCTGAATTTCGAAGAACGGTTACGTTTGTAAACAATGACTCAAGAACTATTAAACTATTATTTCATAAACTCAAACTAAATTTACTAGAGTACCGGTATCATAAAATCCAGAATCTTCGGTGACATGTCTTAATAACTTGGGTTTAGTAGGAGAAACACATTAAAATTGTGGTAGAATGAGTTGTTGTAAAATACTTAACACAAGTAGCATATCTAACATCTTAGAAAGACTTGAAATTCAATTTTAAGAACTAAATTTGAAAATTTCTTTGCAATGAGGTCTGGTGAAAGTTTTATATCCCTTAAGGATAAGAGTCTATAAAGATTCAAAAATCTCATCATATTGATAATTGTACTTGTAGCAGGATAATATTGATCTTCATGATATTTAAATACTTGTTATCATTTGACCACAGCGAGTGCTGTCAAATAAATAGCTCTTGTTGACGTTGGTGACCATACGTTGAAATTGCAGATTTAAAAATGTATGATTGAAAGGGATGTAAATCGACGATCGTGGTTAAAAGTTGTTAAGTAGTTTATCTTGTTGTAATTCTGTAACAAGGAAAGGAATCTTGTAAGTAATCGGAAGTTGTGTTGCTAGTTAATTGCGTGCTTCTCGAACATTACTTACCCCTCCAACGGTCGTTTGACCGTTTGGTGTTAACTAAGGTTATATGGCGACTGCCTGCTGTTCCACGTCTACTCCTTGTGTTGTATGAGTGAGGTGGTAGGAGTTGATGGGAAGGAGTAGGGGTAGGAGGAGAACTGTTAGTAAGTGTGGTTTTCGAAGGGGAATATCTAGCAGGGAGGGGTTGTGTTCTTTAATGTTCCATGATTATTATTTGTTTTGGGGATGAAAACATTGGCAAAACTGCTTTTTTCTAGATTAACCATTTCTAGAAGTTTAGGTAATTGTTTTTGTAAAGGATTTCTTATTTTGATTTCGCCATTTAAATTTTTTTCTTTATTGAAATGCTGGTCTAAATGGATATAAATATTTTCTAATTCTGTCATTAATTTTCCCTTTTCTATCTTTTTGATAATTTTTAGGTCTTTTTCCATAGTTGTAAAATGGTGACCTGATTCTCTCATCTGAGCACTCATCGCAGAATGTTTGTTGTGTTTTGCAGCGTTAACGTGTTCTAAGTATCTTGTGAGAAAGCTACGGCCAGTTTGGCCAACATAAGAACATTTACACTCTACTCATGTTAATCTATAGATGCCAGAATTTAGATAAGGGTTATTGTTAGATTTTATACTATTGTGGTTGAAAAATTGTTTCTGTTTGTATTTTGTGTCTTGAACGCTACATTAACTTCACGTTTTTTAACAGGATTAGTTATTTGATAAATGGCTGGATTAATGCATGTAAATGCTGCGATTTTAGACTTCTTGGTTTTTCGGGAGTAAGGTTAGTTGCTAACTTTTGTTTTACTTTATTGATGATCTGATTGACCATATTTATTTTGTATCCGTTAATTGAAGCCAGATGTTTTATAAATTTGAGCCCTTTTCTTAAGTTAGTATCTGAGAGGGAAATTTTAAAGGCTCTATAAACAAAACTGAAAAAATTCAGCTTGTTTATGTGATTTTGGATGGAGTGAATCATGTTTTATCGTTAAAGGAGCGTATGATGGTTTTCTAAATATTTGAAATTCGAATCTATCTCCTATTCGTGTTACATTAATATCCAAAAAGTTTATTGAGTCATCTTTTGTAAATTTTATATATGGGCCAATATTTTTTAAGAAATTTAGAATTATGTCACTATTGTTTTTTTTAACTATCTGTTATGACAAAAGTGTCATCTACATACCTGATCCAAAGTCCTTCTATGTTTGTTTTTATTTTGTTTTTCTCTAAATGGTCCATATGTATGTCTGCCAGTATGCCCGATGTGGGGTCTCCCATTGCCAAGCATGTTTGATGGTAAATCTTTTTATTAAATATGAAATAATTGTTGTTTAAGGTAAATTTCAATAAGTTAATGACTTCTTCTATTTAGCATTTACTTAATTTACTGTGTGTAAGGAGATTGGGTTTGATGATATTGATAGTTTGTGTAGCGGGCGAGTTGGCCTTGCGTGTAGAGGCGTGTGGCTGTGAGCTTGCATCCGGGAGATAGTAGGTTCGAATCCCACTATCAGCAGCCCTGAAAACGGTTTTCCGTGGTTTCCCATTTTCACACCAGGCAAATGCTGGGGCTGTACCTTAATTAAGGCCATGGCCGCTTCCTTCCAACTCCTAGGACTTTCCTATCCCATCGTCGCCATAAGACCTATCTGTGTTGGTGCGACGTAAAGCCCCTAGCAAAAAAAAAAAATAGTTTCTGTAACTGGTATATTTGGATACATGTTGGTAACATCAAATGAAACCATTTTATGTTGTGGTTGTAAGTTGAATTTACTTAGTTTATTACAAAATTATATTGAATTTTTGACTGTCGATTCGTTATTGAACTTGTAATGTCCTTTGAGGAAGTAATGTATAAATTTAGATGTTTCATACGTAGGACTATTTCTACTGTTAATTTTAGGACATATGGGTACGTTGGGTTTATGTAATTTGGGTAATGCTCTAGCCGTTGGTAACTTTGGATTCATACTTATCATTTTTTGGTGTTCTTGTTCATTAAATGAAAAAATGAATTCTTAAGGATAATTTTTAGATTCCATTGAATCTTATTTATGGGATCTTGGTTTACTACTCTATAAGAAGAAATCATATTTGAACTTGCAATTATACCGAACGCACTTGGAAAGTTTGCAACAATTGTCTCCCTTGGAATGGAGAGCTATCCAAAATTATATAACAGAGAAACTTGTTGACGTTTTAGACAAGAAACAAAAAACCCTAGATAACAAACTTATATTCTTAAAAGAAAACAAACCAACTCCTAACAAAATTAACAATAGTTCAAATAATCCCAATTCTGCTGACCTAAAGAACATTCCCAACACTATCAATCTATCAAACACAAACTTCACTGACAATGAAATGAACCTATTCCATAAAGGTTCAAAATTAAATTGGCCTAACTCACAAAAAGTAGAAGATGTAATCAATGCAGTAGCAGAAGTTGAATTTAACTTGAATAAATTGACACCAGATTTACAAAATGACATCAGATTTGAAGTTAAAAAGAAGCTCCCAACTTTCGTAAGGGAAATAAATGAAAGTTCTAATCCTAATCTCACAAAACAAATAATGACACTAAAAACAAAGTTAAGCAAAAATAACGTAGTTGTTACCAAAGCAGACAAAAGTGAAACAACAGTCCTTTTAAATAAAAATTACTATATTGAAAAAAAGAGAAGAATTCTTTTCAGATAAAACCTACACCATTGTAAACTAAGATCCCATAAATAAGATTCAACGGAATCTAAAATTATCCTTAAGAATTCAACTTTCTTATTTAATGAACAAGAACACCAAAAATTAATAAGTATGAATCCGAAGTTACCAACAGCTAGAGCATTATCCAAATTACATAAACCCAAGTTACCCATATGCCCTAAAATTAACAGTAGAAATAGTCCTACGTATAAAACATCTAAATTTATACATTACTTCCTCAAAAGACATTACAAGTTCAATAACGAATCGACAGTCAAAAATTCAATATAATTTTGTAATAAACTAAGTAAATTCAACTTACAACCACAACATAAAATGGTTTCATTTGATGTAACCAACATGTATCCAAATATACCAGTTATAGAAACTATCAATATCATCAAACACAATCTCTTCACACACAGTAGATTAAGTAAATGCGAAATAGAAGAAGTCATTAACTTATTAAAATTTACCTTAAACAACAATTATTTCACATTTAATAAAAAGATTTACCATCAAACATGCTTGGCAATGGGAGACCCCAGATTGGGCATACTGGCAGACATATATATGGACCATTTAGAGAAAAACAAGATAAAAACAAACATAGAAGGACTTTGTCTTTGGATCAGGTATGTAGATGACCCTTTTGTCATAATAGATAGTAAAAAAAAACAATAGTGACATAATTCTATATTTCTTTAAAAATATTGGCCCGTACATAAAATTTACAAAAGATGACTCAATAAACTTTTTGGATATTAATGTAACACAAATACGAGATAGATTCGAATTTTAATTATTTAGAAAACCATCATACGCTCCTTTAACAATAAAAAATGATTCACTCCATCCAAAATCACATAAACAAGCGGCTTTTTTCAGTTTTGTTTATAAAGCCTTTAAAATTTCCCTCTCAGATACTGGCTTAAGAAAAGAGCTCAAATTTATAAAACATCTGGCTTCAATTAACGGATACAAAATAAATATGATCAATCAGATCATCAATAAAGTAAAACAAAAGTTAGCAACTAACCTTACTCCCGAAAAAACCAAGAAGTCTAAAATCGCCACATTTACATGCATTAATCCAGCCGCTTATCAAATAACTAATCCTATAAAAAAAACAAGAAGTTAATATAGCGTTCAAGACACAAAATACAAACAGAAACAGTTTTTCAACCACAATAGTATAAATTCTAACAATAACCCTTAATTAAATTCTGGCATCTATAGATTAACATGAGTAGAGTGTAAATGTTCTTATGTTGGCCAAACTGGCTGTAGCTTTCTCACAAGATACTTAGAACACGTTAACGCTGCAAAACACAACAAACATTCTGCGATGAGTGCTCAGATGAGAGAATCAGGTCACCATTTTACAACTATAGAAAAAGACCTAAAAATTATCAAAAAGATAGAAAAGGGAAAATTAATGACAGAATTAGAAAATATTTATATCCATTTAGACCAGCATTTCAATAAAGAAAAAAAATTTAAATGGCGAAATCAAAATAAGAAATCCTTTACAAAAACAATTACCTAAACTTTTAGAAATGGTTAATCTAGAAAAAAGCAGTTTTGCCAATGTTTTCATCCCCAAAACAAATAATAATCATGGAACATTAAAGAACACAACCCCTCCCTGCTAGATATTCCCCTTCGAAAACCACACTTACTAACAGTTCTCCTCCTACCCCTACTCCTTCCCATCAACTCCTACCACCTCACTCATACAACACAAGGAGTAGACGTGGAACAGCAGGCAGTCGCCATATAACCTTAGTTAACACCAAACGGTCAAACGACCGTTGAAGGGGTAAGTAATGTTCGAGAAGCACGCAATTAACTAGCAACACAACTTCCGATTACTTACAAGATTCCTTTCCTTGTTACAGAATTACAACAAGATAAACTACTTAACAACTTTTAACCACGATCGTCGATTTACATCCCTTTCAATCATACATTTTTAAATCTGCAATTTCAACGTATGGTCACCAACGTCAACAAGAGCTATTTATTCGACAGCACTCGCTGTGGTCAAATGATAACAAGTATTTAAATATCATGAAGATCAATATTATCCTGCTACAAGTACAATTATCAATATGATGAGATTTTTGAATCTTTATAGACTCTTATCCTTAAGGGATATAAAACTTTCACCAGACCTCATTGCAAAGAAATTTTCAAATTTAGTTCTTAAAATTGAATTTCAAGTCTTTCTAAGATGTTAGACATGCTACTTGTTTTAAGTATTTTACAACAACTCATTCTACCACAATTTTAATGTGTTTCTCCTACTAAACCCAAGTTATTAAGACATGTCACCAAAGATTCTGGATTTTATGATACTGGTACTCTAGTAAATTTAGTTTGAGTTTATGAAATAATAGTTTAATAGTTCTTGAGTCATTGTTCACAAATGTAACCGTTCTTCGAGATTCAGATTTGGTTGATCCTGTCACAAGTTCAATTATCAAATTGACGAGTTCTTTGAATCTTTATAGACTTATCCTTAAAGGATACAATACTTTTTTTACCAGATCTTATTACAAAGAAACATTCAAATTTAGTTCTTAAGATCGAATTTCACCTATTTCAAAGATGTTAAACATGCTACTTGTTTTAAGTATTTTAGAATAACTCATTCTACCACAATTTTAATGTTTATCTCCTACTAAGCCCATGTTACTAAGGCATGATCAAAGTTTATGTATTTTATGATATTCTAATAGAGTAGATTTAAGTTTGTGAAAAAATATTTCAATAGTTCTAGAGTCATTGTTTATGAACATAACCATAAGCATGTCCCACAAATAACTTGTCAATTAATGAAAATATTTTAAATGTGACAACATTGTAATGTATTGAACAGGTGGATTAGAATAAAAACTTTGTTATTACAAAGAAAAAGCTTGATGGACTCATGATATCTTATTTATAAGTCGGAAGTAATAATAATGTTATTGTTTTTATGTCCCACTAACAACTTTTTGACTGTTTTTGGAGATGCCGAGGTGCTGGAATTTTTTTTCAAGGAGTTCTTTGATGTGCCAGTAAATCTACCAACACTAGGCTGACGTATTTGAGCACCTTCAAATACCACCGGATTGAGCCAGAATCCAACCTGCCAAGTTGGGGTCAGAAGGCTAGCGCCTCAACCTCCTGATCCACTCAGCCTGGAAAGTTGGAAGTATACAGACATGAAAGTAGCAAAATGCTTCCTGGTACAAGTAAGTTAACTGGTAGGAGAGTACTTGGAATGAGGCAAAGTAAGGAACAAACTCAATGGATGAAACTGTACATACAAACCGGCTGTGGTAGTGGACTCATGTAAGGGTAGTGAAGAATAGATTACCTGCCAGGCTGAGTGGCTCAGAAAGTCGAGGTGCTGGCATTCTGACTCCAACCTGGCAGGTTCAATCCTGGCTCAGTCCGGTGGTATTTGAAGGTGCTCAAATATGTAAGCCTCATGTCAGTAGATTTATTGGCATGTAAAAGAACTCCTGCAGGACAAAATTCTGGCACTTTTGGCATCTCTGAAAATCTAAAAGTAGTTAGTGGGACGTAAGCTAATAATATTATTCATAGATTACCTAGGAGAATAATGGAATCAGCCATAGAGAGTAGGAGAAGTAGAGGGAGACCAAAACGATGATGGTTAGGCTCAGTTTTTAATGGCTTAATGATAAAAGGTATAGAACTAAACAGGAGCTGGTTAGAAATAGAGGATTTTGGAGGAGCTTAGTTAATTTACATAGTCCTGCAGACTGAATACTGAAAGGCATTGCAGTTTATGAAGGAGATGTGGTATATACAATGTTGTGAGTTTCTTTTCTTTCTCTTTTTTTCCCCTCAGATAAATACTGACAAAGAAAAAATGGTGGGAAATATGTGTTTTGAATATGGAACTGGTGATATTAAACATGTAAATAACACCTTGAGAATGCAGCGTGACAATAATTCCTTGGACCTGGCGTATGTACTGACCTTGCCACAGTATGAAGAAGATGCATTCCTGGCTACAGCATCATTAAACAAACTACCAACATTCAGCAGTGTACGGTAAGGACCTCTCACAGTCAATCAAATAAATAAGTCGTATTTTGACAGTTCATATGGGAATATTTGAAGTTCACATGAGAAATATTATTGTTCCACTAAATGAGATGTATGAAAGAAGAAAATAGAACTAGTTGACATAAATACAAGGCATGTTTTTTAAGTAAGTACTGTTTTGATATAGAAAAAAGTAATGCAATTTTTTAATCAGTTCTCTTTTTTTTTGTTACATGTAAGCCTGTATCTTAAACTACTTCTCAACATAAATTCCAGACATATGAAGGCACTTGCCATATCGTGAAGCCAGCTTCTGAATTACATCCGAATAGTAACGTGCCACCTGATGTGCCAGCCACTGCCGCACGGTCCTTTATAGATCATCATTGTCGTGGCGTTGACTTCCTAAATGCTCTTTCAGGCACAGGAACAAGTGGTAGTCACTAGACACTAGGTCACGACTATAGGGAGGATGATCAAATTGTCCCCAACCAAATGAAGCGATGAGGTCTCGGGTTAGATTAGCCATGTGAGATCGCACATTGTCATGAAGCAAAAGAATCCCCCTTGTGAGCATGACAAACCGTTTGTTTTGGATTGCGTGAACACAACTTCTGATAATCTCAGCATCCTGACACTATTTCATAAAGAACACTCCTTGAAATTTCATGCAACTCATAACTTAATGACGAAATCTTAAAACATCTGTTTTCTTAAACCTTTGCATCAACTTTTTGCACCAAGTCTTCAGTACTGACAGACGGTCCCCCACTGCGCCTCTTGTCGTGGACAATAGTACGGCCTTCTGTAAATGTTCTAACCCATTTCCCCACCATTCCTTTGCTCATAGTGTGTTCTCCATACAATTCACTAATCTGCCGATGAATTTCAACAGCTTTCACGCCTTTTCCATTTAAAAATCGAATCACAGCACGTGCTTCACACTCGCCGGGACCGTTAAATATCAGAGACATTTTCAATACGCACAATGGCGTATGGCCGTAATGGCGTTTGTGGCTAGCCTGCAGATGTAAGTACTGAACGTGCATGCTCTAAACGACGATCGAAGCGCTGCAGCAGCCATATTTAAAAACGGTACTTTCTTTAAAAACATGCTTCGTACATATTACAAGCAAAATTTGTGTTAAGGCTGCACCTTGTATAAGAAAGGGATTTACCACAGATACCAACAGTTACTATTAGGGAATGTATTTTTAGGCACTAATAAGTTGGAATGCAAATGTATTTAACCAAGGCGCAAGTGTCTTCCACCCGCACAATGGTTTACATCAATATTAGCGATCTGAACTATCAGAAACCCTAAAACGTATGTAACTCATCCCTATAACTGCTGAGCAGCTAGATTACACTTGCACCTTGTTCAAATATGTTTGCATTCTTAACCTACTAGTGCCTTAAAATCCTTTCCCTAGTTATTTTTCACCAGAAATATTATAAATTTTTTCGTATGTTTTCTTTAGGACAAAATAGGACTTGGCTAAATGTATGGAATTTTGTAACTTAATAATTGTATTTGCCTTGCTTGAATTTAATTGCTTCCAATTACCTAATTTCTGCTTGATTTTGCCAGGAAAGTTGGCTTATGGTACAAATTATGTTGCCGTTAGCATGCATTTGGAAGTCAATGGATTTGAAATGTACTATTGGCAGCCTTGAAGATATTTTTCTATTTCTCAATCCAGACAGGTATCAGTGCTATACCTTATTTTAAGCCATGGTCATTACCTTCCCATTGCTAATCTCTGCCCTAGTCACCTAAAGCCTGCATACATTGGTGCATCATTAAACTTCTAGCAAAAGAAGGATAGATCGGCTTGATATTATAATTACCTAACTGTTTCAGGACTATTTGAAACTGAACCAATAATAGCATGATGGAGAATGAGCAATGTGCAAGTTACTGCTCCATATTTTCTTTTAACTTCTGTCCTGATACAGGCATCTAGTCTGTAGCACTCCCTGGCCACGGTTATTTCCACAGAGGTAGTCTTCTAAGACAGTAAATCCTCAGATTCTTGGTTTGATAACATTTGTGTCAAATTATTGACCTACAACCATCTAGAACTAGTAGATTGATTGTCCATCTCTTCAGTTTATTAATACCCCAAAAGACCACTGCATCTCATACTCTTATATGTTGAGTCATGAGCCTGAAGTGTGGGTGGATCCTCAAATAACACCACTGAAGCTTGTGTGGTTATAGGTTGGCTCCAAAATTAGGCTTACTGGGCACAATGAAGAGTGAGATAGTTTGCCATTGCTTTCCTCACTAGGTCATACAGTGCTATTCCAGCACAACTGACCCTATGATTAGCACTTTTCACAACATTCAGATGCACTAGTCAAACTCTGAATGTCATTACTCAGCACCACCCATACCTCACCATCTTCCATATTGTCACAGCCATCAATGGGACCTGGACTTCAATGGAAGTTACATTTTACTCTGGCCTTTGTCAAGAAACAGATAAATAAGGCAAACCTTAGTACATATGAAATTTAAAAACATATGTAGTTGTGGTAGTTATAATTAACGGGAACTTAATCAAGACAGAAGCAACAGTGTCCTAAATGCTAGGTACCACCCTGTCATTACATACATAGTCCATTTTAGGCCTTAGCTTGCCAAGACAATTGCTCCCCAGCCAGATGACCAGTAGATATTGTATTGCTACGTGAACAGCATGGTGACTGTATGGAACTGAAATGGGGAAATCTACGACTCAAAAAATTGGAAATATTCTTTATATCCATTACCTGCAGTGCATTCAGAATTGTATACCTACTCATTCATAGTCACGTACATTGGCGGCTCATGCTGAATTATGTTGGTTGTTCTGTACTGTGACGCCCAGTCCATTGCAGTAAATGTAGTAGATCAATCTAAATTTGTTTGCATACAGGAAGTGCACCTTGAGCTCATGTGCATCTGGCCTCCAACGCTACAGAAAGGCCTAACATCTCTCCCACCCTCTCTCACCCTCTCCCTCCCTCTCTCACCCTCTCCCTCTGCCTCCCCCTCCCCCTGTCCTATCAGATTGAAGTGCCCAAAAATTTACAGAAAAGTACAGCAGCACCCCCGATAGGAGCAAAGTTGTATACAGGTCTCGGAACTTTTGTAAATAAGAGTGTGTCAATACTAGATCATGATTATTTTTGATGAGGGGAAGAAATACTTTATTTTTTTTTCCTATTTAACTATTGTGTTTCTTATTTGTACAAATTAGTTGTTTATATTGTCAAAGTCACTTAAAATCAAGAAGTCTTACAAACTGAAATGTATGTTTACCTGTATTTTTCAGTCCAAAATAAGAGCCTCTCCAACTTCGGCATAGCTGAACTAGAGAATATTCTCCCAGACTGCCCATAAACGAAAGTCATAGTACGCATTTTCAACCAAACTTCCAGATAAATGTGCAAACTGCCGTGTAAATTTAAATCGCACTTTTATCTGACTGTCATAGTACAGGCCCTAAGAGAATGTAGATCATTCATTCAACATTTCAGAAATGCATATAGCTCTTTGAAACTGTCCAAGAAAATATTTAATTATGAAATAATGGTCTAAAAATTAATAGAAATTATGTTAATACTAGAATGAACACTCTACAAGTAATCATGAAAATGTTTCTCCGTTATGGTATAGATGAAGGTGAATTAATCAAAGTTAGGTGGTCATGAAAATGAAAATAAGAACATAGTATCATCAGATGATGATTTCCCCCTCCATTAAGAAAGCCAGCTCCGAAATAGAAAAGAAGGAGCGTAAATTTCTGAGGAAAATTCTGGGGCCCAAGAAAGCAACAGGAAATGAGTTTACCTTCCATTTGAGATCAAATCAAGAGCTGTATGAAAAATGCAAAAACATTTAAACCTTGATAAGAAAAAGACGACTGACTTTCTATGAACACCTGAGAAGAATGGGACCGGAATGCCTAGCAAATAAGATCCTTATTTTCCAGAAAAGAAGAAAGGCCCAAGTATCATGGCTGAAAGAAGTTCATCAGGATTTTTAAAAATGTAGTGTTTAGGAAGGAGATATTACAAGCAGAACAGTGTTCAGAAGGAAAATTGCAGAGGTGATGGATCTGTTCATAGAGAAACCCAAGAGAACAAGAAGGACCCCACTGTCGGCAGCCCTGAAGATGGTTTTCCGTGGTTTCCCATTTTCACACCAGGCAAATGCTGGGGCTGTACCTTAATTAAGGCCACGGCCGCTTCCTTCCCAGTCCTAGCCCTTTCCTGTCCCATCGTCGCCATAAGACCTATCTGTGTCGGTGCGATGTAAAACCAATAGCAAAAAAAAAAAAAGAACAAGAAGGGTGTTCTCGGATGAGGAACAAGCAAAAGCTAGCCAGAAAATGAAGGAGTATTGGCGTAAAAAGAAAGAACATCAACTGTTAAGGAAGTTGTGTAATCGTAACCCGTGGGAGGTTGAAACGATCCTAAATAAAATAATAAGGTAATCTATGTATATATTTATAAAATACATCACGCTTCCTATCCAGCTATCACAGAATTTTTAAAGAATTCCCAAGCTAGCAAGTTATTGCTACTAACTATATGAATTACACATAAGCACAGCAACGACAGGCTTGCTAGTTAGCCATAGTCATTTCGGCATCATTACTTGATGCTGCCACACCGTTATTTATCGTTTCAAGTCCCATTAACTGATTATTTATTTCTTACTTATCTTCTAAATTTTAATCGGCAGGGTACTAGAGGTGATAGTACACATTTCCTAATTACTAGAGTGCGTGCCAAAAACTTGGGTTCAATTCCAAATCTCTCCATGGTGCTGATATGGAGTAAAGGTATACGACGTTCTTCATGGCAATTCGTCCGTTGAATGAGGACATTAAGGAGGTTATATTTCTTTGACTTCACAACAACTTACTACTAAGTATTTACACTAAATTGAAATGAATGCTTGCTAGTTACTATTCTAACAGTGTTTTGAAAAAATAAAGTAACTTCTTATTAAATTAGCAACAGTAAATTAAATAATTAATAATAACATTAATGATTCTCCACCATGTGCTGTGGCATTGATTATGAATATGAACTCTACTACAAAATGAAATGGACTATTCTCCTGAATACTGTGTCAGTACAGATCAAATATGAAGTTTCTTTACTTTTGCCATAACGTGTATCCTTGTAATTAGTATTAGACAAAAAAAATGAAATATCTTGTGATAGGAATTATTTCATAAGATTGATAAGATACATAATCTGAATCTTACCTTTTGCGTCCAGGTAACATTTTCAGTCTTTTTATTTTCTACAACAGTTTCTGAGTTTCGTTACATATTTAATTAATTTTAAAATGTCTTCATATGTGTAGATTTCAGTCCTATTTCATTTCTTGACTTGAACTTCCACATTGTAATCTAATAAGAGTATAATATAGTACTCTAGTAATACAGTTTTTAAGAAGAATAGTGCTAAACAAACTAAAATGCCAGGGAACAAGCTAAATTTCATTACATTTTCAGTAACTTTATTGCCAATACAATAAAAATATCTACTACTTCTGCAGTACGCAAGAAAATATTTAACTTCTAATTTGCAAAAATGCAGCTTATGTATCTGGCTGTTTATCTGACAGTCATAGTACAGGCCCTTAGGGTGCTCTTTTAAATGCATTGTAGAGTTTGTGTGTCTGTGGGTCAGAGCAGTTTTGGTTGCTGGCTCATAAGTAAAAGCATATTGGGCAGCTACTCATAATGTTCTTACTTGTCAGTATACTATATTTATTAGAATCATTTTATACTATTTACATGAAGTTACCTTGTTAACAACATGTATGAAAATCATTTCCACTGGGCAAGGTTCATTTCATCATTTTGTCTCCATTTTGTATCACCTAAGTTTTCACTACTATCATTCTGCTCTGGATTTAGCTAGTGTCATAATTTTGTAAATTAATAATTGCCTTACATTTTGTTTTTTCAGGGGTGACTTATTTTATCCTGCTAGCAGAAATATTGCCAGAGCCCAGGTTGATTTTAAAGGAATCTACAATATGAATGGAACAATCAAATCAAATACTCCTTTTCAAGGAATACCATATGCCGGAATTAATTTCAAGACAGCAACTGAAAGGTAATACATAGTATTTTCTTAAATTTAGATCAGCATTAACCAACCCTTACATTTTGTAAATGTACAATAAAGTATGCTCATGTGAAGAAGGGAGCTATCAAGCAGCAATACTTGCTGAGAGTACAGTATATTGGTTGGTAACTTTGTTTCTGCCAATTTTAAATTCTATAGCATACCATGTCAGAGATTACTGACAGACTAGAAGAGCAGAATATTCTGTGGAGATAGACTGAATTTGCTGGCATAATAGCAAAATCATCCTAGAAGTATGATTTAGCATTGCTCATAAATCATAAAACCAAACTTGAAATTGTAAAAGTGAATTAACACACTGAGTGCCAAGCAGAAATTTGAAATTTTCCTCTGTGAACCAAAAATACGCTCTCTGGCAAAAACAAAAATAAAGTAAGTTAGGTACTGGTGTCTACTGTAGTGTGTCAGGAAACGTGTGTCTGCTGGGGCCATGGTGGTAAAGTAAGTGGGCGCTAATCACATGCATGTACCTGTGACATGTGCAAGATGAGAAAGTGAGGGAAGAGAGGAATACAGTGAGGCACATGAGGTAAGCAAGTGTTAAGTTACAAGTCTGGATTATAAGTTCATACAAGTTGCACAAGAGTATTGAACTTCTCTCTCCGTTTAGTTTGCATGTTGACACAAAACCATCAAAATAAAAGTGAATTAATAGCAGTAATGAAGCCACCATTTCCTGCGTTCTTACACATCCTAACTCCATTGCCTAGTTCGTCTGATACAAATCAGTTTATCTTTGCATTTCCATGGGAAAGTGAATGATAAGCGAGCTGCAAATTGAAAAAAATAAACTTTCTTGTACCTCAGTATATAACTAGTGGCCTGTTGCAGCAGTAGTTGCACACAAAGACTAAAAATCAAACTGATGATAAAGGAAGCATGAGAAAAGTAACGGAAAACATACTAAATTCCAGAAGGCCATTCATTTGCCTTTAAACTTGCACTTCCTTTGTGACTATAAATATGGAATTTTTGAACCTTTACAGTTACTCATAATCTCCTTGTGCATGTTTGTGACACTTATGAATCACCTTAATAAAGTATGGTACAGTTCACTGCAAATGACTGCATTTGCTGACCTATTCATTGACTGATTATAGTATTTCATTGTAAAGTATGTTTTTCGGGGAACTGACCCTGATATGGTGTAGTTATTTATTTTAATTTTGACATCCCTTGCAGCTTTAACTCTACTGAATCTCACATATAACTGACCATGAATGAAAATTCATCGAGATAAGTAAATACGTATTTTGTCAAAACTTGGACCCTGTGCTTTGTTAACACATTGGAGACACCCATACTTGAATGGGCTACCCTCCAGAAATTGCAGGGATTTTAATGGTTTTTAAAATGTTTTCAATGCTAGGGTAAGCCATGATTATAACAACTTTTGAAATATTTAGAAAGATCACACTTTCTTCTACATAAAAATGAGTTATAATTATCATAATAGTGCAGCAATTTTTAAATATAAATTTTATATTTTTATTTTTTTGCTATGGGCTTTACGTCGCACCGACACAGATAGGTCTTATCGCGACGATGGGATAGGAAAGGCCTAGGAGTTTGAAGGAAGCGGCCGTGGCCTTAATTAAGGTACAGCCCCAGCATTTGCCTGGTGTGAAAATGGGAAACCACGGAAAACCATCTTCAGGGCTGCCGATCCTGGGATTTGAACCTACTATCTCCCGGATGCAAGCTCACAGCCACGCGCCTCTACGTGCACGGCCAACTCGCCCGGTAAATATAAATTTACTAGCAAGATACCCGTACTTCGCTACGGTATTATACTGAAATTTATAATTGAATGCTTATTGTTTTATATATAATCAGCCGAAATTTGCGATCTGACTGGTTTTCTGAGAGAATCCGCCAAATTTCGTGATCTGACTCGTTTTCTAATAGATTACGGCAAGTTTCCTCCCATTTTTCAATCTTTCTTTCCAGGAATCGATTTCGTACTTCTCGGGCTAGGTCCAGGTATTCCACCCGGTCAGTTGGGTCCCTAAATCTTTGCCATCTTTCCCTATAAGCACTTTTAATATGGATCAAATCCTTGAGGAGATCCGGCGTGGTTTCGTCGTGGGTGCCTTGGCGGTACTGAACCCGCGGCCGGACTGCATTCTTAGTCATTACCTGTCCAGGACCCGTTTCCAGCGTGGTGCGCACATTTGGCGACAGTCCAAAACATTATTATTATTATTATTATTATTATTATTATTATTATTAATATTATTATTATTATTATTATTATTATTATTATTATTATTATTATTATTATTATTATTATTATTATTATAGATGTTCTGGACCCCATAGCAAGATGCAAGACCGCTACTTGGCGGTAAATTACATCTGATGCCATTGTCATTGTTGACATTGTGACCAGCACCATTGTCGCGCGTAGGCAAGTGTGCGGGATTTCTTGCGATACGAATGACATACTTCCATGTATTATTGACCTTATTATAGAGGTGAACAATTGGATGGTCAATCTCATTCCTATCGTTTATTTCAAAGGTGTTTACATTTTTATTTATATGTCAGGAGAATCTGCTGTAATCTAAGAACGTTTTCTGAAGAAAAGGATGGCTCTTGAAAACGAACCCAGGAAAGATTAAAAATGATCGGTTTATGATCAGAATAAGTACATCGAAAATCTACAGCCTGTTTCCAGTCAATCGACTGGGTCAGGAATGGAATGAATAAAGCCCCCATCTAGCGGCGACAATTGGAATTGTGCCGGCTGCCAAAGCCTGTCGCACTCCTCTGGGGCAATGGATAATGAATGACAAATGAAATGAAATTATATTGGACAGTGTGCTGGAATGAATGATGACAGGAAAAACTGGAGTATGCGGAGAAAATCTGTCTCGCCTATGTTTTGTCCAACACGAATGTCACGTGAAGTGACCGGGATTTGAACCACGGAACCGAGCTGTTAGAGGCCGGCGCGCTGCCACCTGAGCAACGGAGGCTCCTTATAAGTACACTATGATCAGTAAAATCAACTAGACTCACCTCCTTTTACACCCCTCCGCCGTCTAGTTTATTTACCCCCCCCCACAAAAAATTAAAAGAAGGCATGTTTCCCTATGTTTAAAGGAGATTCCAAACACCAATGTTCACGTCTATTACCTTCAGCTTTGGGATATAAGTATCCCCATAAAAATAATTCACTTTATTTCACTCCTTTTCACACTCTTCCCCCCCCCCCCCCCCACCAAGTGAATTTTCCGGCAAAAAACTTGTTTCTTTAATAGTAAAGGATCTTATAAATACCAATTATCATGACTCTAACTTCTTCAGTTTTTGATTTCTGTGTCCTCATGAAAGGAATTCAACTCCATTTTACTGAAACCCCCAAGATGATTTCCCCCCCAAAACGCGTTTTTCTTTGTTTTTAGAGGAGATACAAATACCAATTTTCACGTCTGTAACAACTTTAGTTTTTATTATTTGAAAGTATTCTCATACAATTAAGTCAATTAATTTTTCAATTCTTTCACCTCCCCCCCCCCACTTCAATGGATTTTCCGAGAATACGTGTTTCTTTACTTTTTAAGCAGATTCCAAATACTAAATTTCATGTCTGTAACATCTTCATTTTTGAGATATCAGTAGCCTAATTAAAATAATTTAACACCATTTTCAGACACCCCCTCCCCCCTTCCACCCAGTGGTATTTCGGAAAACTAAAAATACACGTTTCTTGATTTTTAATAGAGATAAGAAAATACCATTTTTCACTTCTGTAACATGTTAAGTTTTTTGAGATATACTGTACAAATTCTCATTTTAAAATTTCACTCCCTTTTTAGTTCCCCTTAAGTGGAGTTTCCAAAAACAAATCACCTATGTTTCTTTACATTTACAGGAGATTCCAAATACCACTTTTTATGTCTGTAACATTTTACGTTTCTCAGGTATTCTGTAGATATAATCTTTCAAAAAATTCACCCCAATTTGTCACTCTTGTTTAACCGCCATTAATTGGATTTTCCAAAAACAAAAAACATGTGTTTCTTTATTTTTAAAGAAGATCCCATATACAAATTTTCAGTTCTGTAATATCCTCAGTTTTTGAGATATATGTATCCTCATTAAAGGCATTCAACCCATTATTCACTCTTTTACACCCCTCCTATTGGGATTTACAGAACACAAAAAAAATACGTGTTCCTTCCTTTTTAAGGGAGATTCTAAATATCAATTTTTGCATGTGCAGACTTTTATTAAAGT
Organism: Anabrus simplex; assembly: GCF_040414725.1. Lineage (NCBI taxonomy): Eukaryota > Metazoa > Arthropoda > Insecta > Orthoptera > Tettigoniidae > Anabrus > Anabrus simplex. The sequence continues at coordinate 1,133,186,025 of NC_090266.1, forward strand.
TTTAAGTTATAGATACAGACATTTTAAAAATTCACCCCCTTTTCACCCCCATTAATTGGATTTTCCAAAAACAAAAAATACGTATTTCTTTATTTTTAAAGGAGATCCCAAACACCAATTTTCATGTCTGTAATATCTTCAGTTTCTGAGATATATGTATCCTCATTAAAGGCATTCAACCCATTTTTCACCCCTTTTCATCCCTCCTATTGGGATTTTCCAAAAACAAAAAAATACGTGTTTCTTTATTTTTAATGAAGATACTAAATACCAATTTTTACATCTGTAAACTTTCAAAATTTTGAGATATAAATGCATTCATTTTAAAAATTCACCCCCTTTTTCACCCTCCCATTAATTGGACTTTCCAAAAACAAAAAATACGTGTTTCTTTATTTTTAAAAGAGATCAAAAGTACAAATTTTCAGGTCTGTAATATGTTCGGTTTCTGAGATATGAGTACCGGTATCCTGATTAAAGGCATTCAACCCCTTTTTCACCCTTTTCACCCCTCCTAATGGAATTTTCTGAATACAAAAAAATACATATTTCCTTATTTTTAAAGAAGATTCTAAATGCCTATTTTTACATCTGTAAACTTTTAATGTTTTGAGATATAGATACACTCATTTTAAAATTTCACCCCCCCCCTTTCACCCCCTTAGCAACGGAATATCCAAAAATCCTCTCGTACCGAGCACCTACATGTTAATATGAATGTATCCCCAAAATTTCATTTCTGTATGTCCAGTAGTTTTGGCTTGGCGATGATGAATCTGTCAGGACAAGTTACTTTACATATATAGATGAAAAAAATTAGTTTTGCAAACGAAAAAAATCGGACGCAGTTATGGACGCCAGTTCGGTTAATGTTTCAAAATCCGTTTAATATTGTGGACACATCTACTCAAAAACACGAATACAGATTCTAACCTAATTGGTCAATTGGCACCGGTATCCTTGTTTACGACCAGTAATTTGCTTTCCCAATGTTTGTTGTTTGACGGCGGGGTTGCATCGAGTTGCTGCAGGTTGTCATCTGTACACGGGAAACTCCCACATTTTTAGGAAGCGGTATAAAACTATGTTACACTTCACTCCAATTTGAAATTAGCTCATTATGTATATGTACTTGCCTGAAGCGCCGGAATCATCATGTTTACTTAGTGTGTAATTGTTATCCTCATCCTCATTTTCAGAACTTTGAAGATAGTTTTCCATGGTTTCTCATTTTCACACCAGGCAAATGCTGGGGCTGTACCTTAATGAAGGCCATGGCCGCTTCCTTCCAACTCCTAGGCCTTTCCTATCCCATTGTCATCATAAGACCTATCTGTGTCGGTGCGACGTAAAGCCCATAGCATTTTCAGAACTTGTGTCTTCCATAACAACATCCATTACGGATTCATTGTCAAAATATCGTACATGCTAAATATTCACAAGAATTACACAAACAAGCCTGTCTCTCGAACACACACTCTTCCTGTCTGCATGTACCGTATGTACTTTCCTGTCCATTTCACAGCTCAGAGTCAACGATGATGCAACCCCAGGTTATGTAGGAATGTGGCTGTGTTATCAATGCCTTGAAAGAAGAGCTTCTGACTTATGCTTATAACTAGTACACTTTATGCTTATAGAAGCATTCAACAGTATCCTAGTGAAGTCACAGTTCGCTGAAATAGCAGCTACAGTGAAAACATGCCCGTAGATTCTCCGAGCTCTGTCAACATCAATGAAATAGCGCACCCGTAGATTCTACGAGCGGCGTCTCCAATGTGTTAATGGTCATTGTGAAATCGAGACATAACAGGAACTACCTCCCTTTGAATTTGAAAGGCATGTTACTGTCAGTAGAAACCAAACCAGTCCTAAGCAGATAAATTTCCTTATTCTTGGAAACTCCTGTAATGACTTCTAATTTTATAATTTTGTCATACATCGCTCATTAGAACCAACATGGAGCAAGAACTTAGATTCTGGTAATAACTTGATTTCACAGGGCTATCTTTTGGACTAACATAGAAAGATCTGCATAGACAACTTCCACAGAGCCCTCTATCAGGCTGGCATAGAAAGATCAGTGGAGCCGACTTTCACAGTGCCATCTACCATGAATACAGTTAACTGCATTGACCTAAGCATCATATTATTCAAGTAAATGACTATTTTATGCAAATAAAGGACTTTATGAAAGAAATAATATTTGTCCAGTAATCCTGTTATGGAGACCTTTCTTTTGATCTATAACATATAGGCATTAGTATTGCAGTTTTCTCACAATTTTGTGTTACACATTCGAATTATATATCTATATATATATATAGAGAGAGAGAGAGAGAGAGAGGTTTGTATAGAAGAAGAAAACCTACAACCTGTTTTCCAGTCAGTCAGTGACCGGGTCAGGAATGGAATGAATGAAGAGTGTTGCTGGAATGAAAGATGACAGGGAAAACTGGAGTACCCGGAGAAAAACCTGTCCCGTATCCACTTTGTCCAGCACAAATTTTGCATGGAGTGGCAAGGATTTGAACCACGGAACTCAGCGGCGAGAGGTCGATGCACTGCCGCCTGAGCCGCAGAGGCTTAGAGAGATTTGTATAACATATAATAAACCAATTTTCTCAAATTTGAATGTGTATAGCAGTAAAAGAATGATATAGACTTGTAAGAAGGAAAAGAAAAGAAAGATTCTACACAGAGCAGATGAAAGTGGGAGGTGGGGAATATTAGAGATATTAATGCAACCAGAGGAGATACGGAAAAAATGGAATGATTACTTGGATGAATGCCTGAATGTGAGAAAGGGTGTAGACAAGATGATAAGTGTAGAGTGTGAGGAGACAGAATCCGAGGGTAAAATCACAATGGAGAGGTGGAAACTGCTGTCAAAGGAATGAAAGTGGGAGAAGCAGTGGGATTTGATGAACTGTGTGTGGAAATGATGACTGCAACAGGACCTGTTGGTCTACAATGGCTTTGTAGGCTATTTAGATGTATTCAGAGAGAAAAATGGATACCAAATAACTGATGTAAAGGAGTAATAATACCTGTACTTAAAAAGGGAACGGGAGGATATGTGATAGTTAGGGTTTGGAAGTTTATGACCTAAAGACGTTAAATATGCAAGCAAATATGCCCTAATAACTAGCTAAATATGACCTTAAATAAAAATAAAAATATGGCATGAATTTTAAAGATAGGTTGCAAGTATTAGAGTATTACTAACATTAAATGCTTTAAGTACCGAAACGTGATCAGCAGTAATACACCAGACACATTTTATCATACAAACTGACAGAGAGATACAGTACATTACAACTTTCAACATTCATTCAGTGTAATAGCCTTGAAGTGCAGTTCTTGCTTGGTTTTCCTAAAAATAAAAAAAGAGCAGCATTAGTATGCTTTATGGTATGTGGTAGCATAAGTTAAAAGACAATGCCCAACGGGAAGTTTGTTGAGTTCATTATCATAGGCACCTCTTAATCTTCTTCTCTGCCGGCATTGCACATCACAATCATGTGCATTCTTAGGCTGTGGAAAGGAAATCTATCGAGCAAGTGGCCATGTGGCTTAGGCCATGAAACTCTTCTTAGTTATCAGCTTGCATTTGGGAGATAGTGGGTTCGAAGTCCACTGTCGGCAGCCCCAAAGATGGATGCCTGTGGATACCCATTTTCACACCAGGTCTTTCTTTTGCTAGTGGCTTTACGTTGCACCGACACAAATAGGTCTTACGGCGACGATGGGATAGGAAAGGCCTAGGTGTTGGAAGGAAGCGGCCGTGGCCTTAATTAAGGTGCAGCCCCAATATTTGCCTGGTGTGAAAATGGGAAACGACGGAAAACCATCTTCAGGGCTGCCGACAGTGCGATTCAAACCCACTATCTCCTGGATGCAAGCTCACAGCCGCGCGCCTCTAACCGCACGGCCAACTCGCCCAGTACACCAGATCTTAATTAAGGCCACATCACTTCCTTCTCACTCCTATCCCTTTCCTATCCCATCCTAGCTATACGCCCTATCTGTGAAAGTGTGACACAGGAAATTGTATGAATTGGAATAAGAAGAAGAAGAAGAAGACGACGACGACGAAGAAGAAGAAGAAGAAGAAGAAGAAGAAGAAGAAGAAGAAGAAATCTCCTCCTAAGGTCGCTGCACATTGTTGCATATCCCTCATTTGCACTCGATACCTTACCGAGTTTGTCCTTCACCGTAACTGCCACTCTACCTCTTGTTTGTTCTACTTTGGATACCATGTCCTTTACTATTCCCAAACTTTCAGATAATTCTCAACCAGCAGATTCTAAGTGACAGAAAGTTTTCAAGAGATCTTCTATAATTGGAAGTAATATATACTAAATTTCCTGACAGTTTTTATTGATGATGCCTCACTAGTGTCATAAAAGCAAACCAAACCAAAACCTCATGGCACTACAGCCCATGACAGGCCTTGGCCTACCAAGCGACCGGTGCTCAGCCCGAAGGCCTGCAAATTACGAGGTGTCGCATGGTCAACACAACGAATCCTCTCAGCCATTATTCTTGGCTTTCTAGACCGGGGCCGCCATCTCACCGTCAGATAGCTCCTCAATTCTAATCACGTAGGCTGAGTGGACCTCGAACCAGCCCTCAGGTCCAGGTAAAAATCCCTGATCTGGCCGGGAATCGAACCTGTGGCCTCCTGGTAAGAGGTAGGTACACTACCCCTACACCACGGGGCCGGCTTCACTAGTGTCATAAGCAGAAACAATTTCTCACACAGTTTTGTAGTGTTCACAGTAGCAATCCACTGCATTAAGCTGTATTCCCCATTGAGTGAGTACTGACTGAGGAGGAAGAAGAAACAAAGGCGCTTCACCTTTGAATTTTGCCACCCTCAGCGCGGAGTTTCCCCAAATATTTTCTTAACATTTGATATTAACCAGTCAACATCAGGAAAATTCTGCTGTATTTCTTCAGCAACTCTGCACAACCCGTGAATAAGACACATTAAGTGGACCATTTTGGGTAGAGTATCTTTAGTCCCCTTGGTGGTTTCACCATATATGGTGTAGCATCGGTTACTAACAACAAGATTAGTTTTCGCTTAACTTCATCATCTCACAAAAGCTTCATGGAATTGTCAAAAATTACTGCAATTATGGAATGGTTAGCTGCATCTAGAACCTCAGAATGAAGTAATATACATCACCCGGATGATCCGCAAGAAGCGTGCCAACTATTAACAGTTACAACATACCTCCCACAAACATCCATATTTTCATCAACGAATACCCAGATGCTATTGTTGTTTATACTAATTCTAATTTTTCAAAGTATGTCTCCATAACAGGAGGGCAAATAACTTCTTCACAATGTTGCCTTGTCCAGAACTGACTGCGTTGTGTATTTACTTAAGAATTTTTGGGAGTACTAGTTGTTCACTTTATTAAGCAGAATATTGGTAGATATCAACGTTTTGCACAGGTCTTTTGAGAAATCAAAAAAAAATTGGTAGACAAAGATTTTTCTATATCAAACAAAAGTGCCTGCCTGCTTTGTTTGGAATACTTTTGATACGCACAGCTTATACGCTTAGCCATAGTGCAGTGCTGTTGATCATTAAATCACTTTACTGACACTAGCTTAACTTCCCACGCTTTACAGTACTGAAGTTCTCTTCACCAAACTCTTCCACATAATTTCTTAATCATTGCACTTCACTTGCAGCATGATGGGGTTCCCTGCAGTACTACAAGTGTGACCCATCTATTAAAATTTGTTGGTTGTGAAAGAGGAAGAGAGCTGTAACTGGACCTCTCAAGGATGAACTGGGCAAGAGATAACATGGAATTTCATTGTTTGCTAATTGCTTCTGAGCTAAATATATCTACTGGCTTGACATCCTGTCCCTAGGAGGAAACACACTATCATTACAGTCCGTGAACTCTTGTGTGTTGTCGCAATCTAACCTATTCAGAAAGATGTGGTAAATGGCGTCCATAGAGCAGCTCCGTCTTGGAATCAGGTCTTCTAAACCTGCTACGTGTCTTTTCGGGGAAAAGAAAGAAAAATATATCTATTACACTATTTGAGAATCCTGCATTTGAAACTCAATGCAGATAACATGTTCTTTATTAACAACACTACTGTTTAAATAAAAATGCTGAAATTATAAACAAATACTGAGCTTGATAGCTGCAGTCACTTAAGTGTGGCCAGTATCCAGTATTCGGGAGATAGTGGTTTCAAACCCCACTGTCGGCAGCCCTGAAGTTGGTTTTCCGTGGTTTCCCATTTTCACACCAGGCAAATGTTGGGACTGTACCTTAATTAAAGCCACGGATGCTTCCTACCCACTCCTAGCTCTTTCCTATCCCATCATCACCATAAGACCTATTTGTATCAGTGCGACATAAAGCAGCTTGCAAAAATATATATATATATATGAACAAATATGACCTTATATCACTAAAATGAGCTAAATATGACTCAAACAATGAAAATCACCAAAATGTGCATTTAAATGCAACATCAAATTGCTTTAAAAGGGGTCAGGGACTCATTATTCACATTTATTTTTCAGATTTTGGGTATAATGAGCTCAGGAAAGAAATAGGACTTTCCCATAACTTCTGAACCTTAGTGATAATTATCAAGGAATCTCACTTATATCTCAGGTAGTAAATATTTGAAAGGCCAATAGAAGAAAGAATGAGAAGAAAGGTGGAAGGACAATTACAAGAAGAGCAACATGGCTTTCTAATTGGAAAATCAACCCTAGACCCCATCTTCAGTATGAGGCAGTTAATAGAAAAACATTGAAATAGGGAAGAGATATGGTGGTGACATTCCTTAATTTAGAAAAAGCTTACGATAGCGTACCCAGATCAAAGGTATAGAAAGCAATACAATGGAAAGGATTTGGTAAACAAATTATAGAATATGTACAAGCAATGTACAAAAATATTATTGTAGCAGTGTTCAAACACGTGGAGAGGACAGAACACTTCTGGAATGAAACTTGACTACGACAAGGAAGAGTGTTGTCACCACTGTTATTCATAATGGTTATGGACGAAATTGTGTTGGATATAAAGTTAAAATAGGGGGATCAGATGATATTGTGGAGTGTGGAGTAAACACAGAGGAAGTACAAGGACAACTCAACATGTTCAGTGAGATTATTTAAAATTATGGAATGAAAATCAGTCTGGAAAATAGTAAGACAATGGTGTTGTCTAGAGGAGAAACGTGGAAGGACAATTACAAGAAGAGCAATATGGCTTTCTAAATGGAAGATCAACCCTAGACCCTAGTGAAGGGAAAGGAATTATAATCAGTTTGGAAAATAGTAAGACAATGGTGTAGTCTAGAAGAGAAAGGTGGAAGGACAATTACAAGAAGAGCAATATGGCTTTCTAAATGGAAGATCAACCCTAGACCCTAGTGAAGGGAAAGGAATTATAAAAATAAAGGGACAAAACATTGAAATTGTGGAGAGCTTCAAGTACTTGGGAAGCGAACTGATGCAGGATGTAAGGCTGGACATGGAGATTATCCTAAAAGGATTCAATAGGGAAATGCATTCTACAAGTGTGAGAAACCTGGTGTGGAGAAAGGAAGTACCAGTAAAGTATACAGAAGTGATGTACAGTATAAGATATACTACTGCCCAGTACTGACATATGCAGAGGAGACCTGGACACTGACAAAAAGGCAGGAGAATAAAATCCAGGCCGGTGAAATGAAATTTTTAAGAACTATAATAGAAAAGATAAGAAAGGACAGAGTAAGAAATGAGGACATCAGGAAGGAAATTGGAGTGGAAAAGCTTTACGATGGAATGGGAATTGTTAAACTTTAAATGATTTGTACATGTTAAGAGGATGGAAAAGGGAAGGATGCTGAAGCAGTGATGGACACCCAGACAGGAGGAGGAAAGGCAAGAGGGAGACCCAGACTTAGGTGGCTGAAAATGATCAAGAATAGTATAATTAGAAAAAACCTGATTTGGATTACAATCAAGGAGTAACAACAGTGGTTGGATAGAGGAAGACGGACAGGTGCCATAAGCATTCCAACCTGGTGGTAGCCGGACAAGCAAAATGGATGATGATGAGTAAAATTAGTATAATGTGTATTGTATATGAGTATGACATCGAAGCCCATTACGTGAATTATAACTGAAGGGTACTTTATGACTGCTGGACATTGTCAAATTCTATATACAATCAGGCAACTGCGTACGTAATCAGTTTTGAGCCAGAGGACATTCAAAATAGACACCAGTGTCTGCTGTAGTGCTCAGCATATCATATGAATCTTTTTTTTTTTTTTTTTTTTCATGAAGTTAATACTTTCAGAAAGGAATTCAGAAGTTTCTGTCCTTTTTTTTTTCTTATACAGTAATTATACCATACCTAATTTGGGTATTTTATATTCCCCTACTCCTGTAACACCAATTTGAAAATTTCCATCTCCTAACCTCTAGCAACATCAGGTGTTTTTTTTTTTTTTTGGCTCAGATAATAAGTGTAACTTGATACATTCTTCACTTAATTGTAATAATGTTGCTGTTTTCCATTTAAAGATGTGGGTAGCAGCAGCATGTAAATATCATAACTTGGTATAGTCCTGACATATCGTTTATGATAACGTTGAAAAAAGAACTAGACACCCCCAAAATATTGTTTATAAAGGTATGTCTTATTTTGCCCTTTAACATCAAACTAAACACAAAACAGTGTTAACATCTAAATCTGCCCCCCAGAACCTCCAAATACTCCCCCGGCTAAAATATTTGCCTCCTACTTTTGTTTTTTTTTGCAGATTTATCATAATGTTTGTGTTCACTAAAAGCCTGTTAAACACAAAAAAAAGTTTTAAAATTGTCGAAATTTGGTTTTGGGTTTCTAGAGGCCAAGTGAGGTGAATCTGTTTAAGTCATAACTGAACTCATAGTTTCACATTTACCGGGCGAGTTGGCCATGCGGTTAGAGGCGTGTGGCCTTGAGCTTGCATCTGGGAGATAATGGGTTCAAATCCCACTGTCGGCAGCCCTGAACATGGTTTTCCATGATTTCCCATTTTCACATCAGGCAAATGCTGGAGCTGTACCTTAATTAAGGCCACGGCTGCTTCCTCCCAACTCCTAGGCCTTTCCTATCCCATCGTCACCATCAGACCTATCTGTGCCGGTGCAACGTAAAGCCACTAGCAAAATAAAAGTTTCACATTTGTTCAAGGATGTGATGGTTTTTAGAAATGAAATCACTTACACAATAGTGGACCGCAAACAAATGCTCCATTTCTTAAACATCATTTGTCCATTTTTGGTGGAAATTGAGTGAACAGTGAATTCCTGTACTAACAATATTATTGGCTTTATGTCCCACTAACTACTTTTACAGTTTTTGGAGATGCCAAGGTGCAGGAATTCAGTCCCACAGGAGTTCTTTTATGTGCCAGTAAATCTACTGACACGAGGCTGACGTATTTGAGCACCTTCAAATACCGCCGGACTGAGCCAGGATCAAAACTGCCAAGTTGGGGTCAGAAGGCCAGCACCTCAACCGTCTGACCCATTCAGCCCGGCGAATTCCTGTACTGTGAGGCATGACCACGATAGGTAATACAGTAGTCTGGAAGGCTCTGTCTCCATATTATCACTTAATTCAACAGTATCTGCTAGATGGAAATGTATTCTGTGGGACTACCAAATGACTCCCTCTGTAGTGAGTGGATTGCTGTTGAGTGTAGTGTTTACTTTAATTATTTCATGCTGTTCACGTGTATATTGAAGTGAGTTCTTTAAATAATGGGCAGAAAGTGCTTTGTTCCTAACTGCAAGAAAAGATACAGTTTAAACAAGTCTGAGGCAGGTGTGGAAAGAAAGATTTCCATTTATGAAGCTCCTGAAAATGAGTAATTGTTATTGAAATGCTGAAAAACGATACCCATGAAAGATAGGCTTCTTTCAGTAAAGAAAATATGTGTGATTTGCATTTTCCCTGGATTGCATTATTAAAGAACTGACAGCTAAACATGAAAATATCATTGTTGTGCAAATGTTGAGCTGAACTGAGCTGAGCTGAGCTAAGCTAAGCTAAGTTATTGCCAGTTGCTGTTCCGCCATTATATCCCGGTTGCCATAGTTACCTTTCTAAAACAGAAATAACTCTCATTCTTAAAACAGGAACCAAGCTGCAATAAACTGAAATTTTTGAAGCAAACAGATCAAGATCTTCTGAATGGGATGTACAGATTAACATTTCTCAAGCAGAGGAATTTTATTTTGCAAAATATATTTATGGTAGCAATTCTCATGACACACCCATCGACTGACTGGAGTTTTCAAATGAAATGGACAGACTTTTTGAAGTTTGTAACTTTCTTTGAAACTGGGTTCCAAAAATACAGTCAGACATTAATTACAAAGCAACTACCAGTAACTATCTTGGGGATTATTCAATTAAATTATTTATATTTTAAAAAAATTGACGAGAAATCTCAATACTGTGAAATTAAACAATTCACCGAATTCAGAGAAACTCTGGGCAGGTGGACCAGAACAGAATAAATTTTATGACATTCAGGCAGAATTTGTAACTCTAGAAATTGTTTGTCTGTGGAGACTTAATAAATGTGATCTCTTAATGAAAGAAGACAATAAATGGTTTGATTTGTCCCATATGTAAGACTTGAAAATATGTTACATACTCATGATAGTAGATATCTCAGTGAAACAAGTGCTGAAAATGTTTTTGATTATCAAGACCAATCAGATGAATCACTTACAGTATATCCCAAAACTCCAAAAAGTTCTTATATGCCAGGAGTGATTCTTAAAACAAAAATAAAACGTAATTCAAAAGTTATAAGTTGAATTACAAGCTATAAAAGTGAAACATGCAGAATAAAATAATAAAGCAATTTCCAAAGCACTTGAAATGTTCAAATATTCCACCTGCCACCCAAATTGTAATTAAGGAATGTGTAGAAACAGGGAAAAAATTGATTATGTCAAGGCATCAGTACACTGCTGAGTGGCTATAAAATACCATCCACTATTTAGCTTCCCCATAACATATCTGGATAAAACCATAGGAAGTATTCTGTTTATGTATATACAGTAAATATGTGATATGCAAGTTTGGACCAAGAAACAAAAGGGCATAAGACATGGCATAGTTAGTTTTCCATTTTTGTTTTAATTTCAGTTTTATTTAATTTAATAATTTTCATTAGAATGTACAGTGTTTTTATATACAGTATATGATTGAACATGCTAATCTATAAGGTGTTGATCAAAAGATTATGCACCGAGCTTGATAGCTGCAGTCGCTTAATTGCGGCCAGTATCAAGTATTCAGGAGATAGTGGATTCGAACCCCACTGTTGGCAGCCCTGAAGATGGTTCTCAGTGGTTTTCCATTTTCACACCAGGCAAATGCTGGGGCTGTATCTTAATTTTTTTCTTTTGCTAGGGGCTATACGTCGCACCGACACAGATAGATCTTATGGCGACGATGGGATAGGAAAGGCTTAGGAGTTGGAAGGAAGCGGCCGTGGCCTTAATTAAGGTACAGCCCCAGCATTTGCCTGGTGGGAAAATGGGAAACCACGGAAAACCATTTTCAGGGCTGCCGATAGTGGGATTCGAACCTACTATCTCCCGGATGCAAGCTCACAGCCGCGCGCCTCTACGCGCACGGCCAACTCGCCCGGTGTACCTTAATTAAGGCCACGGCCGCTTCCTTCCTATTCCTAGGCCGTTCCTATCCCATCGTCGCCATAAGACCTATCTGTGTCGGTGCAACGTAAAACAAATAGCAACAAACGATTATGCACTCAAAAAGCCTTCAAACAGGGCAAAACATGTCTGCTTAAATAACTAAAAATGAAAATCCTCAGCCTGTTTCTAGTCATTTGACCATGTGAGGGATGGAATGAACAAATGAAGCCCCATCTAGCAGTGAGGATAGGAATTGTGCCGGCTGCTGAAGCCTGTCACACTCCTCTGCGGCAATGATTAATGACTGACAGATGAAATTAAATGATATCGGAGAGAGTTTATGGAATGAAAAATAACAGGGAAAACCGGAGTACCCAGAGAAAAAATTAAATAAATAATAAATAAATAAATAAATAAATAAAATATAATAGTATGATATTTATTGGCTGGAAGAACATTATCTTAGAGAATGAAGTGTGTCTCGAAACAATTCATTAGGACAGTTTCTTAACCAATAGCACAGCAAAGGGTTTGAAGGTAGCTTTAAAATCAACTATAGTCCTTTCAAAATATTTGCTTTGAATTTTGCAATTTTAATGTATGTTATCTGCAAACTTCAAACAGGATTCTTTAGAAAGGCTTTTTGGAATCATAAGATAACTTGGCTGCCAGAATGACCATCCAGCAATGCCCACATTTTCACAGTTGTATAAAATGCTTTCTGTGTACAGTATTTTAAAGCCACCAAAATTTGGAAATTGTCAGAGGCTGCAGAATGAAGATAAACTTTATATTGCTTGTACAATTTTACAAGAGTTTTTCGAACTCGTAAAGACTAGTCACCAATAGATAATCTAAAGAGTGAAATGGGCAGTTTAAATAGTCATCGTTCATGGGACTGTGATGAAATAATTGAACTTGGTTGTGTATGGCTGAAGTAGTTAAATGTATAATTTATTATGTAACAGGGCTTATCACAAAGTACTTTTCAAAAATTTGTAGAGTACATGGTGTATAGAAATGCCCTCCATCATCCTGCCAATAATGCATTTCCTAATACTCTGGAAGCAGATTTAGTGAATTATCTGTAACTGGAGCTTTGTTAAAGTAGAGCATAGGCAGCGCAAGTGTGTATGAAGAAACTGTGTCCCAACGTCTATGGAATGTAATCGTACTGTCCTATGCATTGAACACAGAGAGTGAATGATCACCAGAATAATTCATTTCTATACAATCCCTACGCCTGCAGAGGAACTGTACATTGGGATCAAGACCACAGAAAAGCAGAAACTTTCTAGGTTTTATGCTGATTAACTGATTACTGTTAAAAATACAAGCAGGCTAACAAACAGACAGCAAAAAATACCCTCATGTTCATAAAAACAGAACACCTTGAAAGACTACAGATAGGAAGTTCATATTTACAGGACATGTTCATTAGTATGTTCTGCAGAAACAGTTAACATTTCAGTCACCCAGGTTCAGCATGTGTCCTGTTGCCTATTAGTCACTGGGTCCTCCATGGGCGCCGATAACTTGTTCCACACGTGATGGCATCGACATGTATAAGGCGCAAATGGCGTCCTGTAGTATAGCCATCCATGCTGCATTCACCTGATTCCACATTTCATCTTTGGTGGTTGATATTGGGTCACAGTGCCGCACCCGTCGTTTCACCATATCCCACACATTTTCAATTTGCGACAAGTCAGGTGATCGGGCGGGCCAGGGCAACAGTTTGATATCCTACGACAACAAGAAGGCACGTGTTCATGCAGCAATATGTGGTCGTGCATGGTCCTGCTGAAATATGGCGTCTGGGGTGTCGTGCAGAAAGGGTATGGCTATGGGTCGCAGGTTGTCATTCACGTAGGTCAAATTGGTCACAGTGCCCTGGACATGCACCAACTGTGATTTGTGGCTGTACCAAATAGCATCCCACACCATAAGGCCTTGAGTTGGTGCTGTATGTCTTGTGTGAATGCAGTCAATGCGATGCCTCTCCCCCTGTCAGCAGCGAACCAAAATGTGGCCATAATTTTTGAACAAACAGAACCAGGATTTGTCTGGAAACACTTTCCGCTGCCATTCCTGTCTCCAGTGACGTTGTTCCATACACAATTGCAGTCTAGCATGTTTATGCACATTAATCAAAGGTAGGCAAAGAAATGGACGATGCACCGGTAACGCAGACCGCAATAAACGGCGACGGACTGTCACTCCTGATAGTGTACGATGTGTTACACTGTTCCACTGTTGGGCCAGAGCCGAAGAGGATGCAGATCTGTCCTGCAATACCATTCGGTTGAGGTGTCGATCACCTCAGGGGGTGGTCTGGGGGGTGCGACCAGACCCATCTTGTCATGTTCTACAACCTTCTGTCAACAATTCTGTACACACCCGTTGCACTGCCGACACACTTCGTCCCACACAAACAGCAATTTCCCAGATGGATGCATCACGTTCTCTCATGTCAATAATACGCCCTCTTTCAAACTCACTGATTTGGCGATACAGTTCTTGCACATGTCTGTGGGGCATCCTGCACATCTGCTCAAGTCACACTGATCCATTACCTTCGGTTTATAGCGACAACGAGAGCCGCAGGCACATTTTACCAGTTACTGGTGGTGCGCCAAGATATCGATGTGGACCTTGAACCTGATGTCCTACATGGTTCAAATGCTAATAATTTCTTCAAAACATGCTAATGCACATGTCCTGTGAATATGAACTTGCTATCTCTAGTCTTTCAAGGTGTTCTGGTTTTTATGAACGTAAGTGTATAATAAAATTTGAGTGGTAGCAGTACTTTATAACATTGATTACGTTCATCATCCACAGTTTGAAATACTTCAGGAGCAGTCAGGGGAACTAGGAGATACCAAAAGGATATGTTCCAAGCAACTGCATTTGCAAGACAGAGCAAAGTGTGAAGAAATGAATCTGTTCATTATTAACCATCTGATGGTGTGCAGACAGTTGTTTGTTTGTTTTTCTCAAAAGTCACTTCTCAGGATATGTGGGGTTTCTGAAATGAAAAATGCCTGTACCTTGTGCCATGTAAGATGAAGGATGTGTTCTGCTGTAAATGGTGAAATCACCGGGCAAGTTGTCCGTGCGGTTAGGGGCGCGCTGCTGTGAGCTTGCATCCTGGAGAAAGTGGATTTGAATCCCACTGTCGGCAGCTCTGAAGATGGTTTTCCGTGGTTTCCCATTTTCACACCAGTCCACGGCTGCTTCCTTCCAACTCCTCGCCCTTTCCTATCCCAACCTCGCCATAAGACCTATCTGTGTCGGTACGACATAAAGCCACTATCAAGGGTTATGAATTTCATATTGTTGGTCCATATTGAACTGAGAATGACATATGAATTATAACACAGTAGAGGTTTCCACCTATTCAATGTAAATATTGTAAATACATCTTAGTATTGAATAGGTGGAAATCTCTACTGTGTTATAATATTCATAAAGCCTCTAGCAAAAAAAAAAAAAAAAAATTTATGAAATCTTCTGTTTAAATACATTGGCTATAGTGATCTGTTATTCACATTATAAATGTTTCTCAGCACACACCCAACACAGTTTTGCTTCCTGTCTTAAAATATAAATTGTAACCGGGATATTTTTAAAATTTGCTTTAAGTCACACTAACACAGATAGGTCTTATGGCGACGATGGGATAGGAAAGTCCTGGGAGTGGAAAGGAAAATGGGAAACCACAGAAAACCATCTTCAGAGCTGCCGATAGTGGGGTTCGAACCCACTATCTCCTGGATGCAAGCTCACAGCTGCACACCCCTACCACACAGCCAACTCGCCCGTTAAACAGGATGTATCAAGAGAACTAGTAAATAATTTGGGTGGCAGCTGTATGGACTGTTTCAAGTACAAAAACATGTGTGCAATGTGTGACATTACTGCTGTTTGTGTGGTACATATAAAAACAACCTTACAAAAATTATTTAAAATGTGCAAATGACGTACTGGATTCATAATGTTACTGGTTTTACATTCCACTAACTACATTTGTTTGAATTTTGGAGATGCTGAGGTGCCAGAACTATGTCGCACAGAAGTTGTTTTATGTGCCTGTAAATCTACCGACACGAGGATGACGTATTTGGGCATCTTTAGATACACCAAACTGAGCCAGGATCGAACCTGCCAAATTGGGCTCAGAAGGCCAGCACTCTACCACCTGAGCTACTCAGCATGGTATGACTTGTTGTATTCATTGATGCAAAAACTCTACATAATGTGCAACAGTTCAAACCATATGATGTATTGATGCAAAAATCCTACATAACAACGTGCAACAGTTCAACAGAGGTGACTTATCAGTGCTCAAACCGACATCCTTCAGTACAGTTCACAGTAAATTTTCAAAAATTCTGCCACGGACTTCATGCAATTTTCAGCTCTCTTGACAGTAGTACATGTAGCTCATTGGAGGTCTTGGCGTTCTTTTATGAGGGTAAATTATGCATATTGCAATAAACCAATTCGTCTCTTGTGTTTACTTTTTCTGTTGGCTTCACTTTTTATCCGTCCCCAAAGATAGAAATATAATTCAGTAGGTTTGTGCATCAATAAGTAAATAATTTGTGTGCTAATTATTTTTGTAAGGTTGTTCTTATGTGTACCATATAAACAGCTGTAATGTCACACACTTTGTACACATGCTTATATGACCTTTTATTTACTTGAAAGAGTCCATTCTGCTGCCTCCTGGAATATTTACTAACGGGCGAGTTGGCCGTGCGCTTAGGGGCGGGCAGCTGTGAGCTTGCATCTGGATGATAGTAGGTTTGAGCCCAACTGTCGGCAGCCCTGAAGATGTTTTTCCGTGGTTTCCCATTTTCATACCAGGCAAATGCTGGGGCTGTACCTTAATGAAGGTCACGGACGCTTCCTTCCCACTCCTAGGCCTTTCCTATCCTATCGTCGCCATAAGACCTATCTGTGTTGGCGTGATGTAAAACAATTTGTAATATATATATATATATATTTACTATTATTCATGAAACACATTGTATATTTTTAAAGCAGAAAATACAAGTTTCTACTCTGTAACCAATTATTATTTTTAAGGTTTTACTCATTGAAATTTTGTGAGAACTGTTTTTATTTTAAATTGAATAGTATTCAGTGCTGTATTCTTTCTTATTTTTACCTTTCAGCTTGTATTACCAACGTTTTGTTGAAGTCTTCTGGCCAAATAAAACTGCTGTTCTGAATTCAGAATATAAGTATGAAATGTATCACCAGGTCACTGATTTGACTGGTCTAGTTTTGGTTGAAATCCCTCTGACACACAAACATACTGCTCAAATCAACTATGGATATAAGGTAAATATAATGAAAGATGTATTGAAATAACTATAGTTATGATTACTAAGTATTGTGGAATGAGTTGACCTAGCTTGTTGAAGTAAATTGGGAAGATGCATGGTAAGAAATAGCACCCTGGGTTGAGAAGCTTAGGTTAACTTCTGAAACAAATACTATCTTGAGAACATATATGCCTCTCGTGATCCATCAGACATAATGGCTGACTGGTATTATTGCCAGTTTCTAACCAAGGCAAATCCCAGATTTAAAAAATTAAAAAGTTGCTAACTTGTAGCTCAGATACTATGTCAAATTTTAGTCCCAGAACATGTGAACAGGATTTTAGGTTTTAAAGTTATATTGAACAACATGCTAGTTTCTGCTCATATTTTGACAAAAAGCAAGGTATGAAGCGTTGGATAAGCCACAATTTGACTTTGGCTGTTATGTACGAAGGTAAACCCAAAAATAAGGTCTCCTATTTTTTTTTTATAAATACATAGACCTGTTTATTTCTACAGTGGTTTACATCATTTTACAGCTTGAACATTTAGCTATTTTTCTACATAATCACCATTTCGGTCGATGCATTTTTGTAGATGCTGTGACAGTTTTTGTGTGCCTATGTCATACTAGCTGGCCGCCATGGTCTTTCACCTCGTCGTCAATGCTGAATCGCTTTCCAGCCAAATGTTCTTTCAACTTAGGGAACAAGTGATAGTCACTGGGCACCAAGTCAGGACTATAGGGTGGACGGGTGATGATGTTCCACTGAAACTGTTGCAGGAGAGCAACAGCTTGCAGACGACGTGCGGGCGAGCGTTGTTATGGAGAATGTTTACGCCCTTGGTCAACATTCCTCTTCTAGAGTTCTGAATTGCCCGTCTGAGTTTTTTCAGGGTCTCACAGTACTTGTCAGCATTAATTGTGGTACCAGAGGGCATAAAGTCGACCAACAATACCCCTTTTTGATCCCAAAACACAGTTGTCATAACTTTTTCCGGCAGAGTGTGTTTGCTTGAATTTCCGTTGCTTTGGCGAAGAGGGATGCCGCCACTGGTATGATTGTTGCTTGGTCTCAGGTGTTAGCCATGATAAAATGGCATGTTCATAAAAATGATGTTTCCCATATTGCAAAGAGCTTGTATTTGTCTCACTTCAATTGAGTTAAGTGTTTCCATGATTGTACCAGAGAAGGCAGCTCCCTCGGTCATGAGCACGGAAGATCATTCTTTCGGCGAGACTGTTGTTTTATCTCTTTGGAGCAAATCTTTGCATTGCTATGTATGTGGAATATAAACATGGACCCCACGCAGATTGGAGTGGCGTTTTTATGCCATAAATGGGTTTTTAATAGATTTAAACTTGACCCATACTACCATCCTTCTTGTTACTTTGATTATTGATATTACAGGTATGGTAATCCTTGTATTAATATTATTTCTACGGTTCTGTTTTGCCATTCTCCTCTTTTAATGATGACTGATTGATATGCATCCTTCTGCTGTACAGCGAGAATGGGCTGTGTGTCCGTTGTTGACGTGATTGTGATGTGCTCATAGCTGGGTCTCTGATTGATTTTATGTACATGCACTACATTGTAAAGTATATTGCCATCGAATGAATGTACGTCCTGCGTGTCGACATGGAGATCCATTTGTGTCATACGAAGTACGTAAGTTGATAGGTTTATGTGTGACCACTGGGTCCCTATTATCCTATTGCTAATTGTCTGTGCCGTGCACGCTATCTCTGACATATGTGAGACCTTTGTTTGTGACCATGAGAGTCATACTATACAAGTTGGTGTTCAACTTATTAACTGGAGCAACTGCTCGTATTGCTTGCCAATACCAGCAGTGTCTGAATGTTTGAGTGTGTGTTGGTGAGTGGAAGGAGGGAAAGGATGATGTATCGGTCAGCTCAGTTTATATTTTTGACTTTGTATCTGAGCCTCATGCTTGTTGCCGATACGGTGATATTTATTTTGCATTGGTCTCCATCATGGTCGTTTGCTTGCCCACGAGGCCGCCATGTTTGTTTTCTTATATTCAGGCTATGAGCATGCCTGTGTTCCTCTTTGGGTTTGAATTTTGTTTCTTTGGTCCAGAGATGTTTCTCTCTGTGCTATGTTGTGATCTTTCACATTTTATTTTACCTTCTCTGGGGTCTTCGTTTTTCTTCTCCTCGCTGCGTGGGAACTTTGATCTGTGGTAATTGTTGAGACGATGTGGAAGTAAAATAGACGCGTATGTTAAGAATTTTATTAATCTCACAGAAAGAATGACCGAGTTGATCCGTGTGGATTGTATTCACATTACCACATTATGTAGCGAGATTGCAATTGATACGGTGAGCCCGTCGTTTGAATAATTTAAGCTTGGTGTTTGAAAAGCTGTGCTCAGGCATAAATGTTAGGACTCCAATTGGATGAACTCTGCACATGTACGTATCCTTTCTTTTAATTGTTGGCTTCATTTCTTGTTTTTTTTTATTTTTATATTATTATCTCAATAAACCCTCATTTAAATTTAGTTTGAATTTTATTGCTAGTAGCCTTAGTCTCGTTCCTGTTCTGCATTGGAATGAGGGTCATTTCCAGTTCTGGGCTGTGTCATTGGCCTTTCCTAGTCGCGGTCCACGCCTCGAGTCTCCCGACGTGTGTGTTTTATGGTGACGTAGATTGTCGGTAAGGGAGGGGGTGTGGCTCAGGTGTAAACTAGAACACCCAGGTTTTGTCACTAATGACAATTGAGTCCAAAAAGTTTTCCTGTTTGGCTGCAAAGCGTTGAAGAAATACGTGGGGAGAATCAACTTGTTGCCACATGCGGTCTTCAGTCAGCATGCATGGTGGCACCCATCTTGCGCACACCATCCGGTATTTCAACTTTTCCGTTAAAATTCTGTGAGCGGCGCTTTGGGAAACCTCAGGAACCAAAGTGCAGAGATCATCCAAGGTGATCCACGGATCTTCACGCATGATTTGCTCAACCTTCACGACTGTCTCGATGGAAATTGACGGTCTCCTGCTCCTTTGTTCGTCATGAATTTCAGTCCGACCGGCTTCAAACTCTCCACACCACTTACGAACATTTTTGACATCCATGCATGACTCACCATGCACTTCTGTCAATTGGTGATGGTTTTCAGTTGGTTCAGTAACTTTTGCGTTCAAAAACCGAATAACTGCGCACACTTTGCACTTGGCTGTAACAACCAACAGGAGCTCCATTCTCCAACAGCTGCCAAGCCAAGACTGAGTGCCTAAATGTGGTGTGCGCATGTTTATATGCGAGCACAGGAAATACTCTTCACAATATTGTGATCAAGAGCCACACGAACAGATTTCTGTATTTATAAAAAATAAATAGGAGACCTTATTTTTGCGATTACCCTCATACCTGGTATGTTTTTATGGATTTAAATCTTGATCCCAATACTAGATAGATAGATAGATAGATAGATAGATAGATAGATAGATAATGATCATGGAAAATACACTGGTTAATGGCACTGCAATGAGTTTTCTAGGAGTGCAGAAGGCCTACTTTATAAATGTTGTTTACTAGCCTGAAAACAGCAAATGTCATCATACTCTTATTAAACACATTGCAGAAAAGACAAAGCTGATGTAATGTACCTATGTGATCATTTATTTAAAAAACTTTGGGTATAATTATATGTTCTAAATGCAACAACAGTTTGTACATGACAAGTTTTAAAATCTATCTATCTATATATCTATATAAAATATCTATCTATATAAAATAACATGTCCCTACTGACTGGCTGTCTGACTGACTGACTGACTGACTGACAGATTTGTCATTGCCGAGCTAAAACTACTGGACATAGAAAAATTAAATTTTGAGGGTAGATTAATATTACAGTGTAGGTGCTTACTAAGGAATGATTTTTGGACATTCCATCACTAAGGGAGTAAAAAGGGGGTGAATTTAAAAAAATGAATATATCTGTATCTCAAAACTTAACAGTTTAATGACATGAAAATTGATATTTGGAATCTCCTTTAAAAATAAAGAAACTTTTTTTTGTGGAAAATCCACTTGGGGGGGGGGGGGGGTGTATAAAATAAGTGAAAAAGGGATTGAATGCTTTTTATTGGGATACTTGCTTCCAGTCATTACGTATTGCATTCAGAAGTACAACTCCTGAAATTTGCTCAGACCGTTCCAAGTGATCAACTGGTGGGTTGACGCACTTTTTACAGCGCAGCTTTATTGCGAAGAGGTGGCTTCTGCTACTCATTCACCAACTGGGAGAATACAGAGACCCTCTGTTGAAAACATCAGCGAAAGATTGTCTCTTTTTGGTCTTTAATCGGGAAGGAAACAACTATAAAATCTTTCAAACAAAAAAGAAAGAAAGGAAAAGACCGGGATTTTGAATACTGTCAATGGCAGAGAAGGTGACGTCATTTGGGATGGTGATAATGCCAGTAGCAGGGAAGGTGGCAGCACATATGATAGTAATTCAAAAGCAGAATACTGTACTACACAGAAAAAGAAAACCTACCCAGAATTCCATGGGCTTATTCAATAGCAAAAGAATATAAACCAAACCTCATCCGAAATAGAATAAATCGCATATGTTCAACCATCTTCCCAGCAAATATATTTAAGCCAACCATAATAAAATCAACCTCAGGGAAAAATGTACATTCATACATTCAAAATCCTATGTTTCTACATGGAGTAATTAATACAAATTTAAATAATAATCTTAATTATGTTACATTCTGTGCAGATGGTTTGAAACACACAAACAAAATAGGAGAAGGTGCGGCATTTTATTCCCATGATTACCAATTGAGAAAAATTACCCTATCTTATATAACTTCAATATACACAGCTGAAACATTTGCGAGTAGACAAACGTTATTAGCCTATATATTAAATATCATAATATAAACAATCCTATAATATGCACCAACTTTCTAAGTACTAGACAACCCTTCAAATACAAATAATTGTTATATTCAAAATCTATGAAAACTCTAATATGATATTACAGTCCTATACTTATATATTAGTATGAATACTGGGACATAGCAGAATTCATGGTATTATGCAAGCTGACAAACTAACTAATGATACTGCCAAAGGGGAAAGCATTCAGATATAATTCAATACATTTATAAAAATATCATGGAACAATGGAATATGATGTGGGGTAAAAACAGCTCAGAAGAAGGGAAGCATCTGTTCAAATTAGTTAATAAAATATCAATACCACCTTAGTTTGCTCATGAAACTTACACAAGATGTCAAATAACTACTATCATTTTATCGTATTGTCATACCTGCCAAATATTCAGTTTTTTCCGTAAAATGTATGGATTTTGAGTGTGTTTTACGGTTGTACGGATGAACAACGTTATTGTATGGATTTTGAATATCCGTGTTTGTTTTCGCTTTCTGCAGTGAAATCGGATTTGACTTTCAAAAGTAGCTGGTAATACGAGATGCAATGTTTGAAATTCTACCAGTAAATGTATCGATTATCGCCGTGCTTTTGTCACCTGTTCGACCTCAACTGCTACTTCATTCACTGAGATGTTCCCAATCAAGTAGCAGGCTGTGGTTTTGAAGAAAAGAAATCAGTGAAAGTAGCAGACTGTGAATTTATGTATAACAACTTTAGTAACTGTGTTGTGCTTCATAGCAGCTGAAAGGCTTTGTTTGTGTGTGAATGTGAGTAACATAGGCAGTATTTCTGAAACCCATGGAATTGTGTAACAAATTTGTAAGCAATTTAGCATTTTTAGTGGTGTTCGCAATGAGTTCACCTAAGAAATGATATTATCATTCTTTTACGGATGCATATTCTGCTGAATTTCCTTATTTTACACGATCATGGAAAGGCAAAAATTTGCATTCTGTTCCATGTGCTCGTGTGATATAAGCGTTTCTCACAGAGGAAGAACAGAATTAGTAAATCACATTAAATCTGTTAAACACACCTCCAGTACAAAATTTAAGTATGGCAGTCAGAAAATGAATTTGTTTTTTTACCTCTTATGGAGCTGACCTTGATATATTAAGAGAGGAATGCTTGTTCACTTCATTTTTAATTTAACATAATATCCCATTAGCTGCTGCCGATCATGTTTCCAGGTTCAGAAATTGCAAAAAAAAAAAATATGTCTGTGGTCTTATGAAAACCACACACATTTTGAAAGAAATTGCTATGGATTCTAGAAGTGAACTCATTGGTTACATGTAACATGAACCCTTTTCTTTAGCTACGGATGGGAGCAATAATAGTAATAAGCTTTATGCTACTGTTGTTACCTGTTTTGTGGCAAAGCAGGAAAAGATAGCTCAGTGTTGTTTGTCCCAGCCTTGGTAGCTGATTCAACGGGATGTAATATTGGTAATTTCACAGTTAGAGTGTTACAAAATACCAATTCAAAATTGTGTAGCATTCTGTTCCGACAATGCTCCAGTCATGATTGGAAAGAAGAATGGAGTTGCTGCTGTTTTAAGGGAGGCACAGTCACATGTCTTCATACTGGGTTGCTCATGCCATTTGATTAAATTGGCTGCTGAGGAAGGTGCAAGCAGTTTGCCTGTTAAAGTTGATGAACTATTATTCAACATCTTCTATTATTTATAAAAGAGTTGTAAGAGGAAGGAACGCCTTAAGAAATTCCAATAGCTTCACAACAAGGAAATGAAGAAGATACTGAAACATGATTGCACAAGATGGCTATTGTCAGGAAGGTATCTGCAGAGGCGGTTTCTTGAAAGATGAGGTGCTTGTTTTTTTTATAGGGGCTTTACATCGCACCGACACAGATAGGTCTTATGGCGACGATGGGATGGGAAAGGCTTAGGAGTTGGAAGGAAGCGGCCATGGCCTTAATTAAGGTACAGCCCCAGCATTTGCCTGGTGTGAAAATGGGAAACCACGGAAAACCATTTTCAGGGCTGCCGATAGTGGGATTCGAACCTACTATCTCCCGGATGCAAACTCACAGACGCGCGCCTCTACGTGCACGGCCAACTCGCCCGGTGATGTGCTTGTTAATGCTCAATGTGCATCAACTACTAGCTGAACATCATTTACGATCCTGAAAGCAGAGCCTGTAGTTCCAAAGACCATGAAAAGAGGAAAGCTACTGAGTCATCAGAATTGGTCGCTCCCAAGAGATTTGCATGTGTCTCAAAATCCGACACTCCTGTGCTAAAGTATAATAACATTATTCAAAATTGTAAAAAAAAAAAGTTTATGCTTCTGTCATCAGGTTTAAATAAGGCATACTGTGCCTTCATTTGTGCTGTCATTCCTTTATTTGAGAATCTCAATTCTACACTTCAGGGTGCTTCCCCTCACATCCTTAAACTACTAGAATTCATGACAAAGCTGTTAAAGCAGCTGCTTTCCAGATTTGTTAAAACAAAAGTGATCAAAAGTTCCCTTATATTAAAAGTTCCATACCATTCTACTGAGAATCAGAGAGATGATGAGCTAGTCATTGGCGTTGAGACAATGAACTTGGTGAAGAAACTTAATGGTAGAGATAAATCAACATTCTTTTCATCTGCCAGGGCTTACTTCTGCACAGCATGTGATTATATTATTAACAAGTTTCCTTTCAATGATGAAGTACTGAAACATGCAAAGGTTGCAGATGTTTCAAAAATTGAAGATGCCAGTTTCCCTCTGTACAGTTCCTTATAGAAAGTTTTCTATTATTGCTGCCTAGGAAGGACAGTGAGCCACTTGAGGATGCAATGGATGTGCTTCAAAACCGATTTGTAGCTTTTCAGATTGATGACTGTGCTACTATTGAGAGTGAGGATCTGACAGATGACCCCAAATAGGCTCACTTGTTTAACATTCGTGGAGCTGATGGTGTTTCTAAGTATAATAGGATATCCAGGCTAATGCTTTCTGTTCTGACTCTATTGCACAGCAATGCTGAGCTTGGTGAAAAAGAACCAAAATCAGTTTAGGTCCTCATTGTCAAATGAAATTCTGGGTTCTATTTCTGTTTTGAAAACCAGAAGTACTGGTTCATGTTACTCGAGTAGTCTTCCTCCAGAATTTCTGAAGAAAGCAAAGAAAGCAACTTATCTCTATCTGTTCTCTCCAACCTGTGATGGATAAAAGCCTGCATACTGTGAACTTGAATTTCGTAATTAAGTGTACATGTTTAGTTTAGTTTTGATGGTGACATATTGTGAACCACAAGTTTAAAGTATAGAAAAACACTATTTGTGTACTGTATGAACTGTTCCCAATGTTAAGTGAAAACAGATGAGCACTCATAAAGATGTAACTTTGTGTGAGTATTCAATTTCAGGGGTGATCATAACATGTATTTAATTTGTATTAGTATTGTTTGTAATCTCCCCCCTTGCCGTCCTTTTCCACTATGCCTCAAGACTTTGTGATGCATGCGCGTTTTGTTAAAATGTTTCTGCTCTAGGAACTTCTGGATTTCTCTTTTTGAAAGTTGGCAGGTATGTGTTGTATTTATGAGTACAATAGAGCATAACTATCTGTCAGAGGAAGGTGAAGCAAGAAGGTGACAAGAGCTAGCACATGTTTCATACATGGCATGAATCGAACAGGGCAGTCCCCACCACGTTTAAATAAATCATATTTTGTCGAAAACTACTTGTCTATTTTTCATATTATGTTACATTGCTTGCCTTATACATTGTGTGTAACATTTTTAATCTGCATACGGCTTAATATTAATCATTATATTAGTATGGGACAGTGAGAATAGCATAGGTTATTACAAATTGTAAATAAACTCATACCATAATTAGTTCTTCAAATAATAATCAGTATTTGAAAATGTGGATCAGGGTTCTCCCTAGGACCGTTTTAATGGGCGTACTGCCCTGCTGTTTTTACAGACCGCCCAGCTAACATAAACTATATTACATCATATTAATACATATTTGAGTCATTGAGAGTGCTCTAAATTAAAACGTAAATACTGTAAATGTGTCGTATTATATTAAAATTTAAATGTTTACCTTAACTATCATGTAGTGTCGTGCGCAAGCAGTGTCTGTATTAGCGTAGAATCACATGTGAGCATTCGATTCGGCATGAGGTCACAAACCCGTATGGCACTGCACAGCAACCGAATGGTTCCTGGTGTTACATGATTATGAATAAGCAGTAGAACATCAGACGTTCAAATTACTCTATCATGTCTTGTTCCTGATAAGAACACTAAAATAGTTCAGTTTTTCAGTTATTGTTCCTGAGGGTAATACATTGACATTTTAGCTTTTTTTTTTTTTTTTTTTTACATAGTATTTCGTGCCCGGCTACTAATTTCTGCCACCCAGCTGACGAAAATTTCTGGGGGAAAAACTGTGGATTCTTTATTATTTTCTCTCCATATTGTAGTATATTTAGATTAATAGCCTACAGCCATTGAGTGGATGAATTAATAGAGTTGCTTTGATTACACTCTTGACCCACTCTGTGCATGTTACATCCTGAGTGCCTTACGAAAAACATGGTGGAGGTGATTTCAAGCTGCTTCAAAGATGGCACGTTATCTACCATTCTATGTAGTATAATATAGGTCATTGTTCCCAGTGCTTTTTCTCTAAAAGATTTTTAAGGAGTACTCTCAGTTTGTAATCAACAGAACATCGCTAACTTACGATTTACATTTTAAAATTCAATGAACAGATAAATATAAACATGTATGGTAATGTCTCTGACGTGCTTGCAATAAATTCCACACTGGCAGTAGAGAATGGTCACTGCCTTCTTCATGCCTTTTCTCCTTGCTTTTTGTGTCAGTCGCCTGATGTCGTCCTTTCCAAAGCCATGAATTTACATAGTCCATAGGTTTAAAAATTGTTAATGGACGGCCAACCAACTTGATGATCATAAGATGCAATCATGCTTTTGTTGGAGTCATGATCAAATTCATTTTTGAGAAGCCTTGTTCACATTTGCTTGTCGAAATTGGGATGTTGCCCATAGTGTTAAAAAGGGGAAGTAGAGACAATGGATATTTCTTCTCCGTAGGTTACTCTCAGATACCTCTTAGTATTTGTCTGTCACAGATCTTAAAACATATACACAAGTTTCTTATTTATTTTTTCCTCATAAGTTAGATCAGGTTTTTCTGGCTAAATTGTAGCATCCAAAACTCTAGCCCATTGCGGTATTTCACTGTCTTCTGAAGTTAAAAGGCTGTTCTCTACATGCTTACCCAGGCATTCATAGAACTTCACAACATCACTATGAATACCGTTATTTCTTGCTCCTGTTTTGAGTGTCACACCTTAAAACATTAACTGTACTTCTGTTTCCAAGGCTTCAGTATAGTATAGTCTTTGAAAAAATACAATACCATAATTTACTTTACTTCTTATGGCAGGATAAATTGTGATGTCACGTGCTTGCAACTCAACACTAAGTTCCGCCAGTTATTTCAGGCTCTTCTGCATGAGCTCTTAATTCCCTGGCATTTTGCGGTGATTGGTAGTAAACTGTGTATGGCTTGTCCAGGAAAGGTTTGAAGTGGTTTACATGTGAGAGCAAATCTTTGCTCACATCAGCTATGGAAAGCTCTAGCTCGTGATTAGCATAATGCCAAAACACATCAATGCAAGGTCTAATACAAAGTTAACATTATTAATGCATTTAAGGAGTCCTCCATATGTGATTTGTTTGGTTTTGTGTCCTTTGGGATCATCATTGACATTTGAAATAGGCCGCTAAAACTTCAACATTTTTCCAGACAGCTGAGACAGCTCTGAAGGTGGAAGCAAACTGCCTTCTATCAAAAATCCTCCCAATTTTTAACACTGTTATTTCAGGCTCTTCCACATGAGCTCTTAATTCCCTGGCATTTTGCGGTGATTGGTAGTAAACTGTGTATGGCTTGTCCAGGAAAGTTTTGAAATGGTTTACATGTGAGATGAAATTTTTGCTCACAGCATCAGCCATGGAAATCTCTAGTTTGTGATTAGCACAATGCCAGAACAAAACATTGGTAAAACTGTTGCTTAATGTGAGTAATTACACCCTTCTTTCTTCCTAGCATTACTGCAGCCTCATCAATTGCCAGTGCAACAAGATTCTGTTTCAGAAACTCACCATTGAATCTCAGTGTTCTCAAATATGTCATCAATGAATTAAATATGCCTTCAGCAGTGATATCATGTAATTGAATAATGCCCAAAAAATGTTGGCTTGCTAATTCATCAGTCATCAGTCCATAGACTGGTTTGATGCAGCCCTCATGCCACCCTATCCTGTGCTAAACTTTTCATTTCTACGTAACTATTGCATCCTACATCTGCTCTAATCTGCTTGTCATATTCATACCTTGGTCTACCCCTACCGTTCTTACCGCCTACACTTCCTTCAGAAACCAACTAAACAAGTCCTGGGTATCTTAAGATGTGTCCTATCATTCTCTCTCTTCTTCTCATCAAATTTACCCAAATCAGTCTCCTCTCACCAATTCGATTCAGTATCTCTTCATTCGTGATTCGATCTATCCATCTCACCTTTAGCATTCTTCTGTAACAACACATTTCAAAAGCTTCTATTCTCTTTCTTTCTGAGCTAGTTATTGTCCATGTTTTACTTCCATACAATGCCACGCTCCAGATGAAAGTCTTCAGAAACATCTTCCTAATTCCTATATCAATGTTTGAAGTGAGCAAATTTATTTCCTTAAGAAAGCTCTTCTTTGCTTGTGCTAGTCTGCATTTTATGTCCTCCTTACTTCTGCCATCGTTACTTATTTTACTACCCAAGTAACAATATTGCTAATTTGTATTTGGAAGAATTGTTCTCATGTACACTATTAGTGATGACAGCTGACTCACTGTGATACTTTCATCCATAAGGACTGCAATTTTACTATCTTTCATCTGTACTACCTTTTTTCTCATTTCTATGGCAATATATGAAGGGAGTTGGTCATGCTGTTAAGGGTATGCAGCTGTGAGCTTGCATTCAGGAGATAGTAGGTTCGAACCCCACTATTGGCAGCCCTGAAAGTAGTTTTCTGTGGTTTCTCATTTTCTCACCAGGCAAATGTTGGGGCTGAACCTTAATTAAGGTCTAGCCCTTTCCTATCCCATCATCATCATAAGACCAAGCAACTTAAACCCAATTGTAAAAATGCAGTCTACCGAGCTCGATAGCTGCAGTCGCTTAAGTGCGGCCAGTATCCAGTATTCGGGAGATCGTGGGTTCGAACCCCACTGTCGGCAGCCCTGAAGATGGTTTTCCGTGGTTTCCCATTTTCACACCAGGCAAATGCTGGGGCTGTACCTTAATTAAGGCCACGGCCGCTTCCTTCACACTCCTAACCCCTTCCTGCCTCATCGTCGCCATAAGACCTATCTGTGTCGGTGCGACGTAAAGCAATTAACAAACAAAAAAACAAAAAATGCAGTCTAATGCAATATGAGAAGAATTATTTCTACATGCGTTGGCTGAATGAAGAATGTGGCCCATATTAATGCCATTCCCCCTGCATGTCAATTTCAGTTTTAAAATTGTGGAAGGCTTCATTCCTTTTAACTACTGTATATGCTATTAGAAAAACATTGGCAGTTACTTCTCTTTTTTCTCTCTCTCTAAAGTCTTAGTGCATGCAGTTTCAATAGTTTTCAGTTTTGTTGCTTTTAATATTTTAACTGCAGCCACTCATACTTATTGCAAAGTCACTGTTTTTTGTTCAAATCCCAGCATTCCGGAATGTCCTCAGTCCCAACATTACACCCAGTTGTTGGTCCATTGTTCTGATTTCCTACTTTATCACTACATGACACTGTTGGCATTTCCTTGTCATTGTTTACGCCTTTCACTTTTACCTTTTGTAGTACCTGGGGAGATGTAAAATTATTATTTTCTTCATCTTGAAAACTAACCACACACATAAACACAAAATAATATCATCACTTGCTGCATAACACCACTTGGATATAAAATTAATTAAAGCATACAGGATTCCATTTTCAACTATTTTTCATTTATGTGTGAATTCTTCGACGATCACATCGCTTCTATCAGGTATTCAGCTACCCAGCACTAGTTAATACTGCCTTTGAAGCTGCATCATTAACAGATTAGAATCTGCTCTTGAAAGACAGTGCCTTTTAATGCCAATGCCAACCACAGAACAAACAAACTGCACACCTAAAGCCCAGTTAATCGTGCTGGCATGACATCAGAAAACAGCCAGTGATCATAATTATATAGACTGTACAGCCAACATACAACACAAAAATAACTATTTTTATATAACAGCATAAAACTACTTCCATTATTAATGATTTGTAGAATTTTGTAGCTATTGCAAAAGTACAGAAATGTACTTATGTTTTCTCATATCCAGTCTCCAAATGTTTATGGGGTATGCATACCCCCTGCATTCCCCCTGAAAAAAACCCTGGTTGTACCGAAAGGTAATGGGTAAGCTGTAATTTTTAAGTCAGTGGTAAAAAAATGAATGTAATTAACAACTCTGTAAATTAGTTTCTAAAGGCCTCTTTGTACACTATGTTAGCAGTCAAGAGCCCACCAGAACAGCACTCGGCCAGCTGTTGGTCTGGAAGGCATTCTTTGACACAAAAGGCGTAATTTAATGGAGAACCATAGAGTTACAAAAGATAATGCATATAATTTTTTTTTTGTAAAATAGTGGATCTGGACTTTATTTTATGATAGAACTAACCACTTACCTATTGTTTTGATTTTTAATGGATGCTAAATGGCTAAACATTGCAAACTAAAATAAAAATTATGGGAAAATATCAGCTTGAAAGTTCCAAAGTACCATACTTTGTCTCACTTAGCGATGCTAGCCACTTAATGCTTCTATGCTAACAATACACAAAATTGGGGAGCCCCATGTGCAATTAAATAATGTCTGTAATTACATTCACACTGGTTATCTGTGAAGTAATTGTAATTTTACCAATTACTGTTGAAAAAGTAATTTATAGTTGTAATAATTGAATGAAATATTTGAGCCCAGTTAAATTTTTGCTGTACTTTTCCCGTCACTGCATACAGGCATTTGATAACACTGACTGGATAAAGGTGTTAGAATACAGTAAAATAATGTAGGTCAGTGTGGGTAATATCAGGCTAGGAAATTACATTTTGGGTAGTAGATGAGACTGGTACTCATCAAACTTCACGGTTGAATGGTCAGCATTGTAGCCTTCTGTTCATAGGACCACGGAATAGATTCTGGGCTGGGCTGGACTATGAATTCTGGCTGCATTTGGTTAATTCCTCTAGCCTGAAGCTGTCTCTGATTGTCTTAATACAATATGTCTTCGTTTACATACAACACATCACACCAGTAATCACCCCCAAAACTTGCAATAATGAATGCATCCCTTCCAGGCTGGGCTGGACTATGAATTTTGGCTGCATTTGGTTAATTCCTCTAGCCTGAACCTGGGGTATCTCTGATCGCCTTAATACAATATGTCTTTGTTTACATACAACACATCACACCAGTAATCACCCCAAAAACTTGCAATAATGAATATATCCCTCCACATAGAGTTGGCATCAGGAAGGGCATTCAGCAGTAAAACTAGGCTAAATCCACATTAGTGCCAATCCTAAATAATTGGGATAAGGCCAGTAAAAAGATGAGACTGATACTTGGGAATAACCAATAAAAGCAGAAGGAAGGAAGCATAGAACAAAGACTGGGCAAAGCAGGGAATACTTTCCAAAAGAAGAGAAATGTTCTCATCTTTGACAAAGATTTGGATATTGCTAAGTAATTTCAAAAGATGTATGTGGAGTGTAGTAATTTTGATTCAATTAGACTTGAATATCAGGCTCAAAGTTTTATGAAAGTGATTCCAAACCCATGGCAAGTACTACTGTTTGAGGGTCTTGGACTGCTATGACAACATTGCGGAGTGCCAAGTATAAGAAATAAATTGACAAGAGGGTCCACCTTTTCATTACAATATATATTGCACTTCAGAACGGAACAAAAATAAAATTTATAGCTTATAATAAGAGTGCCACATAGTCAATGTGACATCCTCAGTCAAATTGGTTGGCTTTCATGACTGGACCTGCTGCCTTTGTACCCCATGGCTCTTCAGATGGTCTCACAAGGTGGAGTGAATTCCATTCCAGCTGTCAGTCCAGGATTAAAATCCTTAAATGAGCTAGAATTAAATCTGGGACCTTCAGGTAAGAAGCAGAACGATGACTCCTATACCTCGGGACTGGCTAATTATTCCAATGACTGTTTAAAAATATTTTCACAGTTCACGTCTTTAAAAAACCTTGAACACAGATGTTTCAAGAATCACCCTGTGAAGTTATTGTTAAATATCGTAGATCTCTTATTAAATGTATGGTAATAATTTAATTGAATTATTCATATTTAGTATTATTCAATATGTTATGGTTAAGTGCCTTTTTGTCTTCACATTCTCTCAGATAATGGATGATGTTATATCAACTTCATTTTATTTGTTCTTCCATTCTAGCAAGAGCCACTGAACAAAACTGGATATGCAACAATTAAATATAATGACCAGGAATTCTTGGAAGGAAAGTATAAATGTGACTCTCAGTCATCTGCTGGATTTGATAAGGATGTTATAAATATTGAGATAGAAAATGATTACTTTCCACTTGGAATCTTTTATGATCATGAATTTAGATACAGTGGAGGTATGGATGGAACAAACTTACCTACAATTGTAAGTATAATTACATCATTTCTTTCCTTCTTGAATATGATATTATGTACAGAGATAAAATTCCTTTGACCTGCTATCTAATTACCCTTAAGTTTGTGGGAAGGGCATAAATGGTGTTTATTGATGTTTACAAGGACACCAAATTATATTTTTCCACAGCATTTTGTATCACTTGAGCCGTTGTCATTTCCTTGTTCTCGTCTCCAAAAGATAATGTCATCTATCTTTTTACTCTCTTCCCTACAGACCAGATCACTCTTCTATGGAATTCATATTTATCTCCTCCTATCAAAATTCTTGTCGTATAATCTCCACCAAGCTCACTCGTAATGGCAGCTCCACTTTCTTCTGTCATGCACATTTTATTTTCATGCTGTCAAATGTGTGCATCATAATATCATCTACTGTATGATGAATTGTTACTGGATTCTAAGTTAGAAAACAACTACAGTATGACAAGGAAGAGGTGAAGATAGACACTAAAAAATTAAAAAGAATGTTAACTCATAATTTGAATGGAGATATGAAAAATTTTGTTGCACCTGTTCAGTTCCCAGATTTTCCGTCTATTGATTCTGTTCCTTCTCATAGTCTCAGTAATCTTTCCACCTCTGAGTCAGAAGTCTATTCGTTACTTTCCTCCCTCCCAGAAAATAAACCTACTGGTCCGGATGGTCTCAGTCCTGTCTTCCTTAAGAATACCGCTACGACTCTTGCCCATCCTATTGCTGTTATATTTAACCGTTGCTTCTTAGCCGGCTACTTTCCTGACGACTGGAAAATCGCTAACATCACTCCGGTTTTTAAAAGTGGAAAGAGGTCTGATGTCAGAAACTATCGTCCGATTTCTATATTACCCACTCTGTCGCTCATCTGTGAAAAGATTATCCACCAGCGCCTTCTTTCTTTCACACTTCCTTATATATCGTCCCAGCAGCATGGTTTTCTTCCTGGTAGTTCCTGCCTAACTAATCTGGCTGTTCTTCTCCATCGTGCAACATCTGCTCTTAACGCCGGTTCTCAACTGGACGTGTGCTACATTGATATTGCTAAGGCTTTTGATACCGTAGACCACGTACTTCTTTCCTATAAACTCTCAGAACGTTTTAATATCCATGGTCGCTTGCTAACTCTCCTGCAGAGCTTCCTCAATACCAGAACTCAGCGTGTGGTTCTTGATGGGTTCAGTTCGACTCTTGTTATGGTACATTCTGGCGTCCCACAGGGCAGTGTCCTAGGTCCGCTTCTTTTTGTCTTATTTATTGACGATCTCATTAATTCTGTATCCTCCGTTTCTTGTGAAATTCTACTATTTGCAGATGACTGTAAAATATTCAAACAAATCGATTCTTTATCTGACGTAAACTCCTTACAGAGTGGGCTTAATTCACTCTCTGAATGGTGCTCCACATGGCGTCTTAAGCCTAATCCTGCCAAGTGTTCCTCTATTTCGATCACGCTTCGTAAATCCCCTATTCTCAGTAAATACTCCCTCCACGGTAACCCGTTCCCAACTCTAGCAGAACAAAATGACTTAGGAGTGATGTTTGACAGTAAATTGTTATTTGTCCCCCATATACAAAAGATAACCGCGCGAGCAATGTCACTTCTCGGTTTGTTGTATAGATTTTCTGACATCACCGATATCCACGCCCTCCGAGCCTACTATGTATCTTGCACCCTACCGATTATTGAATTCGCGTCTCCCATTTGGTCTACCTCTTCACCCACTAATCTGAATCATATTGACCGCGTGCAGTCATTCTTCTGTGCCATTGTTAGAGCCAGAGTATCTGATTGTCGAAACTTGAGCAGTAATCAGATACTAGACAAGTTAAACCTTCACCCGTTATCTAGTCGCAGGAAAGTAGCCGACCTTAGATTCCTATATAACGCTGTTAATGGTTTATTTCGTTCTCCTGAACCTGCATCTTTCTTTTCCATACATGTTCCAACTCGCAAAACCAGGATTAATACGCCCCTTCATATTCCGTATTCCCGCCTCTCTCTCGTTCAAAGAAGTTTATTTATCCGCATACCAACCCTCCTTAACTCTTTATCTTCTGACAGGAACTTGGACGTTTTTTCTTCGTATGCCTCCTTTAATCGATTCTTACTTAACTTAACCTAGTTCATTTTCTTCATATTCCTTTTTTCTCTTCTCATTGCTGTCCTCTCTTTTGTACATAATATAATATTTATTTTTTACTGTGCTATACCATTACTTAAGTGTTATGTCTGTATTTATCTTACTGTGCCTAGCTATAAGTTCTTCTCTTCGTTTTACGTTCAACAATTTTTCTCGTTTCTTTAGCCTTTATTTTTTGTTTTTGTTATGTTGTGTCTCTAATTATGTTAGTTTTTAATTTTTTCCTCTATATTTATCGTTAGATGTTTTTTCGTCATTATTCTTCCACTTTTCTTTATGCTTGCCTTGTGCTACTCTATTGTAAATATGTATTTCATTGCGGAACTCTGTAATTCGGCTTCTCGCTGTTTTGGTTTCCCAAATAAATAAATAAATAAACAATAAATATAGCATCACTTGGCAAGTGTTAGATTAAGGGTTATGAACTTCATGTTGTTGGTCCATATTGAACTGAGATAACATATAAATTATACACAGGAGAGTTTTCCACCTATTCAATACTAAGTTGTATTTACAATGTTAATTACATTACATGGGACTAGTTTCAACCCTACTCGGGGTCCTCATCAGCCATATTAAACATACACAATATTTGACAAAATCCTAAAACATGTTCCTAAGCAGTAAGGATCTTATGAATATATAATTTACAATATGAAGTGTGGTTGAATTAGGCAAGAGCTATGGCGCTCAAAATGTTGCAAATGAAATTGAAATATTACGTGTGACATAGGTGAGCAATAAATAATGCAAGTACACTAAACATGCTAGAAAGTCTGGAATAAAAGTACAAATGAGGTGCTCTGTGTTGTAGATTAAAAATTTCAGTATGATTTTAGACTCATGGAATTCAGTAGGTCCTGGTAATACATAATCATTGTGGACCGTGTGATATGGTACTAAGAATGAACACAATGTAAACTGACACATATATAAAAATATACAAGTATGTACAATGTCTGAGTAACAAAATGTGTAGTTGATACTCTCTAGAAGAAGAGTCGACTATACACTGTATCAGCTTAAGTGGAGAATTTGGTACTTGGTGTATTAAGTAACCAAGCCATGTTGATAGGGCTGCATGGTTGATTGTTGGAATTGTGCAGACTGAATATGAAGTTTTTAAATTCTTCTTGAGAAGAAAGTAAACACTGCTTGTGGTTATATTAATTGCTGGACTCGCAGTTCATAGCAGAAAACAAATTGGACCTATTAAAATTGAGAAAAGCCAGTAAAATGCAAAGTACACGGAAAGAGGAAAAGATTACCACAAAGCGAATGGACACTCATCTCGCGCTGCGGTATGTGTAGCTTAGCCGATAGTATGCGACTGGTGGCGGAAGGAGAAATATGGGAAGGGAGGGAGGTGAGGGGCAGGCACATGCGGGTTGGGAGAGTGGGGGTGGCTTGGGAGGGGATTGGGGTGGAAGGGGGAGGAGGGGGAAATTTAAGGCGGAGCTGAAGGGTGTGGGAGAAAGGGTGATTGTTTTGGAAAAGTACCTTTAATAAAACTTATGATTGAATTCTGGATGGGTGAATTATTGTTTCTGAGAAAAGTGATAAATAAATCAAAAAGGATGTTGGGTTCCTCTGAGATTTCATTAAGATTGTAATTGGAGTTAAAATATTGGTCTAGGTGTATGTAGTAATTTTCCATTATGTTGAGTAAAGGACCCTTATTTGCTAATTCAAGGATGTCCATGTCCTGTTCGATATTGGTAAAATTATGGTTATAATCTAGCATGTGTTGGCTGATAGCTGAAAACTTATTTATTTTATTGCGTTAGTGTGCTCATGGTATCTTATATTGAAGTTTCTTCTGGTCTGCCCAATGTAGGATTTGTCACA
This sequence comes from Anabrus simplex, assembly GCF_040414725.1. Taxonomy (NCBI): domain Eukaryota; kingdom Metazoa; phylum Arthropoda; class Insecta; order Orthoptera; family Tettigoniidae; genus Anabrus; species Anabrus simplex. Next base: position 1,133,222,809 of record NC_090266.1, read on the forward strand.
GGTATTGCATTTGATCCTATAACCCCCCCCATGGCACTACAGCCCTTGAAGGACCTTGGCCTACCAAGCAACTGCTGCTCAGCTAGAAGGCCTGCAGATTACGAGGTGTCATGTGGTCAGCACAACGAATCCTCTCGGCCATTATTCTTGGCTTTCTAGACCGGGGCCGCTACCTCACCGTCAGATAGCTCCTCAATTCTAATCACGTAGGCTTAGTGGACCTCGAACGAGCCCTCAGGTCCAGGTAAAAATCCCTGACCTGGCCGGGAATCAAACCCGGGGCCTCCTTGTAAGAGGCAGGCACGCTAACCCTACACCACGGGGCTGGCTCCTATAAACTCCTGATTTTAAAAAACTGCTGGTCTTGTTGATATGTGAAGTATTGTGTAAAATGTTCATGTTCTTATTGTTGGTTTTGAAAGCTATTTTAACACCTTGTTTCTTAAAGATATCGGTTAACTTGTAAATGTAATTTTTGAATGTGAAGGTGGAAAATGTCAGAGGTTTAGTTATTTCTTCTTTGAGGGTAGTTTTAGGGTGATGTTTGTGTTTATTGATTATCCTTTCTATAAAATGATTGCTGAAACCGTTGAATTTTGCCTTTCTGCGGATTGTGTTTAGTTCATTCTTTAGATCTTTCTTGGACATCGGTATGCTAAAAGCTCGATGAACTAGGTTATTGTATGTAGCTCATTTGTGGGACTGGGGGTGCATTGAATCTTGGCGGATGGTGGAGGCTGTTTGAGTAGGTTTTCTGAATATTTTTTAACTGAAAGAATCTGAGTTTCTAGTGATAGTTAAATCTAGAAAGTTAATTTTTTTATTTGATTCAGTTTCTAATGTGAATTTGATATGAGGATCAGTACTGTTGAAGGGTGGTGGAAAAGTCAGTTAATGCTTGCACCCCCTCCTAAGACTCAACAGTATTGATCCTCATATCAAATTCACACTAGAAACCAAATCAAATCAAAAAATTAACTTTCTAGATTTAACTGTCACTAGAATCTCATATTATTTCAGTTATAAAATATTCAGAAAACCTACTCAAACAGCCTCCACCATTCACCAAGATTCAATGCACCCCCCAGTCCCACAAATGAGCTACATACAATAACCTAGTTCATCAAGCTTTTAGCATAACGATTTCCAAGAAAGATCTAAAGAATGAACTAAACACAATCCGCAGAATTGCAAAATTCAACGGTTTCAGCAATAATTTTATAGAAAGGATAATCAATAAACACAAACATCGCCCTAAAACTACCCTCAAAAAAGAAATAATTAAACCTCTAACATTTTCCACCTTCACATTCAACAATGATATTTACAAGTTAACCAATATCTTTAAGAAACAAGGCGTTAAAATAGCTTTCAAAACCAACAATAAGAACATGAACGTTTTACACAATACTTCACATATCAACAAGACCAGCATTTTTTTTAGATCAGGAGTTTATAGGATCAAATGCAATACCTGTGACAAATCCTACATTGGGCAGACCGGAAGAAACTTCAATATAAGATACCATGAGCACACTAACGCAATAAAATACGTTAAGATTTTAGCTATAACCATAATTTTACCAGTATTGAACAGGACATGGACATCCTTGAATTAGCAAATAAGGGTCCTTTACTCAACATAATGGAAAATTACTACATACACCTAGACCAATATTTTAACTCCAATTACAATCTTAATGAAATCTCAGAGGAACCCAACATCCTTTTCGATTTATTTATCACTTTTCTCAGAAACAATAATTCACCCATCCAGAATTCAATCATAAGTTTTATTAAAGGTACTTTTCCAAAACAATCACCCTTTCTCCCACACCCTTCAGCTCCGCCTTAAATTTCCCCCTCCTCCCCCTTCCACCCCCATCCCCTCCCAAGCCACCTCCACTCTACTCAACCCGCATGCGCCTGCCCCTCACCTCCCTCCCTTCCCATATTTCTCCTTCCGCCACCAGTCGCATACTATCGGCTAAGCTACACACACCGCAGCGCGAGATGAGTGTTCATTCGCATTGTGGTAATCTTTTCCTCTTTCCGTGTACTTTGCATTTTACTGACTTTTCTCAATTTTAATAGGTCCAATTTGTTTTCTGCTATGAACTGCGAGTCCCAGCAATTAATATAACCACAAGCAGTGTCTACTTTCTTCTCAAGAAGAATTTAAAAACTTCATATTCAGTCTGCACAATTCCAACAATCAACCATGCAGCCCTATCAACATGGCTTGGTTACTTAATACACCAAGTACCAAATTCTCCACTTAAGCTGATACAGTGTATAGTCGACTCTTCTTCTAGAGAGTATCAACTACACATTTTGTTACTCAGACATTGTACATACTTGTATATTTTTATATATGTGTCAGTTTACATTGTGTTCATTCTTAGTACCGTATCACATGGTCCACAATGATTATGTATTACCAGGACTTACTGAATTGCATGAGTCTAAAATCATACTGAAATTTTTAATCTACAACACAGAGCACCTCATTTGTACTTTTATTCCAGACTTTCTAGCATGTTTAGTGTACTTGCATTATTTATTGCTCACCTATGTCATTACAAGATATTTATAGAAAGGATAATCAATAAACACAAACATTGCCCTAAAACTACCTATGTCACACATAATATTTCAATTTCATTTGCAACATTTTGAGCGCCATAGCCCTTGCCTAATTCAACCACACTTCATATTGTAAATTATATATTCATAAGATCCTTACTGCTTAGGAACATGTTTTAGGATTTTGTCAAATATTGTGTATGTTTAATATAGCTGATGAGGACCCCGAGTAGTGTTGAAACTAGTCCCATGTAATGTAAATAACATTGTAAATACAACTTAGTATTGAATAGGTGGAAAACTCTCCTGTGTATAATTTATAAGTGTTTGATCATAAAACATAATGACAATGTTTCATTTCTGGTTTCATGTTGAAATTTTTTACCTGACCATAACATTATTTCATCCTGTTTAACACATAGATTTGTTGAGTTAAATTTTGATTGTTGTCATGTAACACCAAGGTATGAAAAAGCTGACTTACTTGCCAGTGCCAAACTGTTCACAGACTTAACCGTGCAACTCTCCATGATGATGATTATGATGATGATGATGAGGATGATGATGATTTTACAGGGCTTAACCCTTTGAACCCCAAGAGTAAAAATAATTTTCATAAATTTTGTATTTGTGCTGTTCTATACTAATTGGTCACATTCAAATGCATTTTTGCCATTTTCAAAAAAATTCCCTCCTAGACTTGGATTTTTGAACATGTTGCTTCAGAGCTACATTGGGGCTCAGTGGTAATTCGAAGAAAAATAAACTGAAAATTTAAATTTCCTACTCTTACTTTATTAAGACATTACACAGTACTAGAAACATTACAGTATCATAATTAAGACATTACACACTACAAGAAACATTAAAATATCATAATAACATGTTTTAGAACACTGGATGATGGGAGAAACGTCACATTACTTTAACAACTTTCCTTTACAAGCACTATAATTCCAGTAACAAATACAGTACACAATTAAGGCCTACTTGGTATGGAACAGAGGGAAGCAATTTTTTTGCTGCCTGTTAAGTTATCAGCCCAGAGGCTGGTTGGATCCTCAAGTGAGTGAGTGCACCTGGGGAAAATTTGCATCTAGCTTTACCAGAGTATCCCAGCCAGTGTTTAGACCCGTCGTACCGAATGTCATCATTTGAGCGTACTGCAAATTTTCGCCTTTTAGCGGGTTTTTTGAGTGCTTCACTGGAGCGACGTTTTGTACCTTTCCCCTGCCTTGATCTCGTAAGTGCGCTTGCAATATTTGCCTGGAATTTTGCCATCGAATATTAACATTTGCTACGTCGTTGAGCCTAATGTCTACGGTACAACCACCATTGATTCATAACGGTAACACTAATGCATCAGTATATTATTCTACTGTACCTCTTCACTGATCTCAAATCAATTCTGTACAATTCCTGAAGCATACCAGCCAAATCTACCCCTCCCATGAAGAAGTTATACTCTTTTGTAACACTGACGCAATCTACTTTCATGGTTACTTTTTGTGATGCATTCCACCTCTTACATTTCCCTACTGGATCAATTGCAGCGTAAGCTGATATAAAATTCACTGCTTTTCTGTCATACCATCTTATAAGTGCCACATTACTGTCCTTTTCCACACGCCAGTCGTAGCTGCCTCTTCCAGAGCGTTTTTATTCAGCTTCAGACTTCAGGGGACACTTGCCCATCCTGTCATTCCGTATTGTGGCCACACAGAATAATCCCCTTTCTTTCAGTGCATTGGCAAGTTGAAGAGAAGAAAACCAGTTTTTGTGTTCAGGAAGCTCATTTGTGAGAACCACAACTATGCTTGACGAAATACGGCTGTTTCATCTTCTGAGTCCTCAAAATCTGACAATTAATCTATTTCAGAATTCAGAATTCCATCTGATAACTGTTCAAGAATATCAATAAGGTCCTTTTCATTCCTTGTTTGTGCTGATTTCATCTTGGCTATTGGCATAAAACAACTATAAAATGGAATTACAATCCGGTTGGTAAAAGTTAGGTTAGAATGATTTGTTTATACTTAACCCCAATGTAGCTTGAGAGCAACACCATTTTCTAATCAGATATATTCACTAGCTATCATACATATTCCAGTTTATCATGGTACATAATCTTACAACAGTACATTAAGTTGACAAATACACTAATATAAAAAGTTAACTCACCATAGTTATTCTGAAACGTGATTTTGTAACACTGGCGGTACTAGATCACAGCCAGCTGATTCACTTCACATACTAAACACACACACTGCCACCTAGATCAGTGTTGTAAGTGGCATCTGTAGTCATTTTATGAAAATGTACACCTGTAGCTTCATGGCAACAATGGGGTTGAAGGGACCAGTCTAAATAAAAACTGGTGAGGTCTCCTTGAAATACACGTTGCTTAGGAGCAACACTGGTAGCAAAAGGGTTAAAATCTAGGTCATTGTCCCACAACTTTTGCATATTTATATTTAGCCTTTGTGATGATATACATGTGTGAATACAGTGCAACACTGTACAGTGTCATATTGATTTTAACAAACTGTACAAACACATGCATCCCAATATGGGATTGCACTATTGTAGAAAGAAGCAAGAGTTCTGATGCTAAGCTTTCCTTACCTTTTTGTTCATGAAAGAAAATTATGTTTTGTGTGCAGTGAAAGGTTTCCAAGATTAGTTTTTGATCCAATTCAGTATTGGACAGTTCCATTCATTACAGTACATCGAGGAACTTCCTTGTTTCCTCTGGTGTTGTCTCTACCCAATCATTAAATTATCTTGATATGTTTAATTGATGGGATAGTAGAAATTGATGAGCATTGCAGTTTATATCCACTACCATTACATTGACAACTTAATCAGTCATAAATAAACTATCAGTTGCATAATATGGTGAAGCCTCTGCTATATTCTCAAACCTAATGTTGAGAGTTTCAACTTTTCAGAAAGAAATCTATCAGCCTAACTGCCATTACAATATCCCTAGTTATAAGTTACACTCATGTCATCTCTGTTTATGTCCTGGTTTGGAATAAAACCCTCACTTTCACCCACAGAATCACATGTCATACTTCCAGAATCATCCCTAGTTTTTAGTATTTTGCTATTTGTGCTCGGCTTAAAGTCGTCATAACTGAAATCATCACCGTCATTGTCTGATGCAGTTTATCTGTTGCCTCTGGATTTAATACTCTCTCTCCTTTCATCACGCGATATCACATAACCAAATTAAGTTTCCTGCCCAATGGTTACAAAAAATGAATTTCGGGGCAGAGTTGAAGCTCATGGGACTGGCGAAGACACCTATCTTTCTTCTATTGGCACAATTTGACTTCAGCTCCTCCTACAAATCATCTTGTAACAAGTCTAATTTCAAAGAATTGTACCAATATTCAAGTTCAACACATCAAGAGTCCATCCAACTTCTTGTGTGTGCTAACAATACTCAAGCCAACAACTCTGACTAAAAAGTGATGTGCATCACTGTTTTACAGTTTTAAACTTTCTCACTTGACATTCCCTTGAAAAAAATGTTGCATTTTACTTGACGTATTTGCCAACTGAATCATAATTTTATTCTTTTAAATGTGTTTATAATATCCTTGTTGTATTTTAACTTGTCTTTTGCTTATCAGCTGATGATGTCCATAATGTGTTCCAAACATGTCCTGAATTAACATATGGTATTTATGTTGTCTTGAAGAATAACTAACTACAGGTACTGGTATGGTAAAGCTAGAATTTTTTATGAAGAATTTTAAAGATTATACTATTGACCCTTTCCAATTGCACTAGAAAACTACAGTACATGAGAAGTAGGCTTTCTTTGTCATCTAAAGTAACATTAACATTCATTGCCATATAGGGTCACACCTCACAGGGCATAAACAAAAGAACCTTTATTTTAAAAGACTATCAAAATATTATCATCATCACCCTCCTCCCCCTTATCCAGCTCCTTATGGCACTTCTCCACCTTCCTCTCTCCTAACACTATTCCTCTTCCATCATTTTTTCCCAGTCCATCATTTTTATTATTATTTATTGAATCAATCCACCTTGTTCTAGGTCTCCCTCTTGTTCTCTTTCCCTCCAGCTTCATCTCCATCATCTGTTTTGGTATAATTTTCTCCTTCACCCTCTTTACATGTCCAAACCATCTCAGTTTACCCCTACCATTTCTCTCATTTAGGTTTTCCATTCCAACCTCCTTTCTCACCTCTTTCTTTCTCACTCTGCCTTTCCTTGTCCTATCATACTACTTAAGTATTTCAATTTGCTGACTTGAATTTAACTCTCCTCCCTACTTGTCATCGTCCAGGTCTCAGCTGCATATGAGTGCATAATACAATTTTTGCAATATCTCTTTACACTTCCTTGGAATTTCCTTATTCCAGACAAGGTTTCTTACACTCTTGATAGAATGTGTTGCCCTGTTGTACCCTCTTGCTAATCTCCATATGCAGCCTTGTATTCTGGATTAATTCACTCCCTAGGTATTTGAAGCTACTTACAATTTCAAGTCTTTGACCACCAATTTTCACACTGCCTGTTCCTTGTCTTTCTCCTCATGATATCACCATGGTCTTGCTTTTCTCTCACTCATTTTCATATCATACTTTTCAATTTTTTCATTTAGTGCATCAAGTTGTTTACTACTTTGCTGTTCATTCTCCAACTATCATCTGCAAATAGTAATAACTTCATCTCCCTATTCCTATGTGTTTCCTGTGTTTCCTTTACAGTTTCATCCATAACCATTAGAAACAAAAGAGGTGACAGCACACTCCCTTTTCATTTCCAAACAATTCCGTCTTTCCGACCGGTGTCTGTATGCTGTTGACATAATTGTTGTACATTGATTGCACCATTTCTACAGTTTGTGTACCCAATCTCTTTTTGACCATGGTTTCCAAAAACCTTCTCCCTGGGAGTAGTATGATATGCCTTTATTAAATCTATGAATGTCATGACCAGATCCTTTTCATATTCCAAATTATTTTTCATTAATAGTCTCATGCTGAAGATTGGGTTCACTGTAGACCATCTCCCTTGTGAATAATCAAGATAGAACTCTCGCATGAGTTCCAAAAGTATGATAACTCATGAGATTGTTAAATTCACATGAGAAGACATTGTACTGCATCACATCATGACTTGATTATTCAGTGTGCCTGCAAAAATAAATCCATTACTTCGCAAAGTGCTCCATTAAATTATATATGAGGAAAAATAACACATCTTTGAATATCTATAATATTATTCTGCATCATAGAACACTAGCGTCAATTTTACTGCATTCCAGTATTATAACACACATCATTTGACTCCAAATCGTCGAGATGAAGAATGAAATATCATAAATGACCTCAATATCATCCACAATAAAGCACGTTTTCCAACGATGCATGGCAAAACAATGCAAAGCACCTGCATCATTAATTCAGTGCTTATTTAATTAAATGTTATCATGAGGATCTTAAGTGATGCACAGTTTATTTAATCATCATAACTACTATTATTAATCTTAGAAAATCTTTTAATACCAAAATAAGGGATGTTTAACTTATAATGATTATGTAATCTTTAATGCCATGAGGTAACATGATTTTGAAGATAGTATGCTATCCAAGAACCAGAAAGAAAATAATATCATGATAACAGATACAGTAATAGTCACATAATATTATTATATCATTAAATTTATAGTGGATGGACTTGATATCACTTAAATTCATGATTATTAATTGCTACTCCATCTTCTGCATTCAGTCATTTTCAGAAGAAAATCTATCACCATATTCAAAAATATTGATTACAAGGGGATATGTATCTCACTGAAACATGAAAATTGTAAGAAACTATTAAAAGTAAATACTACAGAAAAAAAATTGAGAGCAAATAAGGCATGGCTGCACCACCACAAAACATAATAAATTACATTTACTTCCACAAAGAACAAGTATTGAGTCCACCCCAGTTATAAAAATTGTCAACTTAACTTAAATTTTTCTCCCATCTCGGACAACTGGAGATTGTCCTAGGACTGATGATCATTACAGATTACTTGCTTCACATCTTAAGGTTGTCTGCCTTGGTTCCACTTCTTGGACAATCATTTTGAAGGTGTACTTCCAGATGATGAAGAAATCCATCATAAATCCAGTTGAAATCGATGTTGAAAACCAGCATGAACCCTGAAATAGTTATTATCCTTCATAGAAAAGTGCATTCCAAGGATAGATGAAACCTCTACAGAAAGAATGAGTGGAAGTTCTCAATGTTGCTCAGTGTTGTCAGTCTGCTATAATATAAATCTCGGTGTACCAGAATGTCTGTCAACAAGAATCGAAGCTTCTAGCATGAAGTGTCATCAGCCAGAAAGTTACAGTGAGGTATGGGGTAATCAGAATTTTATGACATCCCATACATCATACGGAAGTTGGTCTTTCAATTGACACCCATAATTACACCACTCCATTTCACCAATAAGTTTCACTCACACCACTGTTATCCGATGTAAATAATTTATTTTAAGAATCTTCATTACCAAATGTTAGATAATCCTTCATAATTAAATATGATAAATGTTCACAGTACACTCATTAATATTTATCACAAGTAATTACTCAGTGAGGGCATTGCAATCAATCACCTTTCACCATTCCCCCAAGTTTCTTTATTCTACCAATTTGTTTGCCTAAATCCCCATTTGCACGAACCCCATCTTTCCAATTATGCTTGTTTGTTTGGTTCTGTTCAGCTTTGGAATGAACTCCCTCCAAACAGTGAGGATAAGAATTAATTAATTTATTTATTTATTTATTTATTTATTTATTTATTTATTTATTTATTCATTCATTCATTCATTCATTCATTCATTCATTCATTCATTCATTCTTGACCTACGTTTGAGGTAAATTTAGGACTCATGACCCTCTCTTACACTTATCATATTCCACTAATAAAATTTTTTTTTAAGTAAAACAATTGTAAATGTGTAGTCTGGCATTTCATCACTGTATTAGATTAAGACTTTACTTAAGACGTACCAATTTATAATTTTTATTGGTGGTTATATATATGCCTGTATTTCCAATTTGACCATTGGCTGAAGATGAAAGAAATTTGTACCAATAATATAAAGTATAATATTAATTTAATGATATTGAATAGGTGGACGTTTCTCTACCCTTTGATAGTGATCAATTGTCAATATAGACCATAATGAAATTCATAAGTTATGACAAGGAAAATACAATTAAAAATAAATGCTTAATACTATACATATAAAGTGAGGTATCTAAATACCTGTACCAAATGGTCAAATGAAATGAATTTATAATCATATAATCCATAGCATGAAGTGTAAACTACTAAACTACAGTTCTGTATTTTACATATTAATTACCAAACAACATGATGAAAGTATAAACAATTAAAATCAGATTACAAATTAGTAAGGCAGTAAGGATGATGATGATGATAATAATAAAAATAAAAAGAGGAAGTGTAATAATAGTAATGATTACTGAAGTTCATAATACTTAAAAGAAAACCTATTCACAAAACATACACACACCACACATTGATTCTCACAACTTCGATATATATACCAGGAAATATTTTTGGCTGGCAGATATTTTTTTTCTAGTTGCTTTACGTCGCACCGACACTGATAGGTCTTATGGCGACGATGGAACAGGGAAAGGCTAGGAGTGGGAAAGAAGCAGCTGTGGCCTTAATTAAGGCACAGCCCCAGCATTTGCCTGGTGTGAAGATGGGAAACCACGGAAAACCATTTTCAGGGCTGCCGACAGTGGGGTTCGAATCTAATATCTCCCGAATACTGGATACTGGCCGCACTTAAGCGACTGCAGCTATCGAGCTCGGTAGGCAGATTTTAATGTAAGAGTAATAGATAAGTTAAATTCATGGGAACTATAGTTCAATTTTCTTTAAAATGTCCCTATAAGTGATCAAGAGGCATGTCATAGCCGGTAAAGTGGTGTGAAAGTGGGAACAACCATGCATGAATTGGAGGAAAGGTATTAACTGGTCTTGACTTTCTCTTGGCCCAGCCTCAAACCAAATGCTGCACAGTAACAATAATTGCCAAGCACAGTTGGAAGCAATGACCTACAAGTAAAACCCTATGTTGATGGCATTTATTTTCCATAAAGTCCATCTGGGGTCAAGCACAGTGAGTAGGCCTAAATATACAAAAGGAGGGCAAATAATGTACAAGACTAGCTGTTGTTATCCGACACTGTTAGGTTCTGTTAATAGCAAAAAATTCTATTTTCTTCTTCTTTTGATGCATGTAGTATTTTGGTAGCCTTAATTATAACAAATATACCTGAGATTTCAGTTTGTTATATTCATCTGAACTACTCATACTTTGCACTTATGAAATGACATATAGCCTATATTGTAACAGTCCTTACTTTTTTAACTGAAATACCAAGTTTAGTAGAATTATGTTCAGCAATAGGTTTCCAGCTGTTAAAAAGGGGAGGGCAGAGTGTGGGGTAGGAATATACATCAGGAATACTGTTGCACGCAACATAGTTTCTGTTAGCCACGTAAATGAGTGAATGATGTCGGTAAATTTAGCAGTTGGAGGAATTAGGATGAGAATTGTTTCAGTGTATTCACCGTGTGAGGGTGCAGATTAGGATGAAGTTGACATGTGAAGCATTGAGTGACATTGTAGTCAGGGTAAACAGCAAGGCTATGATATTGCGAATGGGCAATTTCAATGTGAGAGTTGGAAATAGAACTGAAGGATACTAGAAGGTGAATAGTAAATATGGGGAAGACATGGAAGCTAATAGGAATGAGTAGAGTTTACTGGACTTCTGTGCTAGTATGGGATTAGCAGTTATGAATACATCTTCAAGCAGAAGGCTATTTACTGCTACACATGGGAGGGTAGGGGCACTAGGTTCATTGTAGTCTACATCATAACTGAATTTGAATTCAGGAAGTCTATTAGGAATGTGTGGGTATTCCAGAAAATTTTCGATGATGCAGCTCTGATCTGTAATGGACTTAGTATCTCTAGTCTTAGGGTAGAGAAAGTGAAATCTATCTGTAGACGAATAAGAGTAGACAATCTCCAGGATGAGCATATTAGACAGAAGTTTTGAGAAATACTTGCTCCATGTTCAGGCTTTTTGGTGCTAATGGCTTTACGTCGCACCGACACATATAGGGCTTATGGCGACAATAGGATAGGAAAGGGCTAGGAGATGGAAGGAAGTGGCCATGGCCTTAATTAAGGTATTTACCTGGTGTGAAATTTGGAAACCATCTTCAGGACTCCCGACAGTGGGATTTGAACCCACTATCTCCTGGATGCAAGCACACAGCTGTGCGCTCCTAACCGCACAACTGTTCAGGCTTTAATTGTCTCCAACATTCGTATATTCTGTATTTCATAGGTTCCATTGTTTTCGGAAATTTTTCTGCCTACAAACAAGAATTCTCTATAACAAACTTCATATCACTTAAAAACTGAAAAAAAAGAGAGGAAGAGTTTTCAAATTGTTAACTGTAGAGAGATAATTGATTAGGAATATTTTATGTTATCATGGAATCCAGCTCCTTGGCTGAATGGTCAGCCTAATGGTAGTTGGTTCAGAGGGCTCCGGGTTCGATTCCTGGGACTAGATGTTTGTGTTAGTCTGAATATACTCCTCTTCATATACACACAACACATCACAGTACCTACTATAACAGAAGCACTTAGTAATGGATACATCCTTCCACATAGGATTGGCATCAGGAAGGGCAGTCAGCCTTAAAACGTGTCTAAGTCTACATGTGTGACAAAATTCGCACCCGCGACTCCACCAGGAGGTGGTAGTTTGTCTCTTCTGTTAACCCTCATTTCTGCTATACAGCATTACCGTAGCAATTACACAAATGTTTACCCTGCTTTTGATGGGCCCGAGAGCTACTTGTAAATTTTTAAAAATCAAAACAATTCATACTGTAGCGTGAGTGGTTTTTTTTTGTTACTTTTATTGATATTTTGTTGTAAAATGTAAGCAGATTCTCTCTCTCTCTCTCCCTCATCATAGTTGCGGTATTGGTTATAAAAATAACAGATAAAGCGAAGATTTGTCAACCCATGAGTGGTATGATGGGACAATAGTAAAAGAGTTTACCATAAAACTTATACTTAATGTGTGCATTTCCTAGTCCGCATCGATAAAGACAAAAGAAGACAAAGAATAAAAAGAAAAGAAAGGAGGAGAGAGTTTGTTTTGGTGTTGAGGGCAATAAATGGGAATTCCAGGGCAAATGCTATGCCCTTTTACTCATCTGTTTCTGAGAATACTCAATGAGTCGGAAAAATCTCTGTGTACTACACTGGTGAGGGAAGATCGATCTGGCTGAGATGCTGTATTTTGCCTCCCATCAGAAAAGAAAACCCCTATTTGCTCATTTTAGTTTTTAAAGTTAATGCTGAAGTATTAGAAGGGGGTGGAGGGAAAGCATCACTTCTGAAGAAAAGAATTTCCAATTTTTGGGTGTCAGTTGGTTTAAATTTGGAAAAGGCCAAAAGATTTGTTCTTTTCCAATTTAAAAAAGGGTCATAAGTGAGCCAAGAACTTCAACATTTGAATCATGTGTTCGGCTTCTTGGTCCTTAATACCTGTTTTAAGAGTAAGATGTCAGGGTCGTACCTGTTTTAATAGTAAGATGTCAGGGTTGGTTGAGTGGCTAAGTAGGATTCTAGATTTTGTCATTTTCACTATTTTGTTTATCTGAGATCTAATGAGTGGAATACAAAATTTTTGTTGTATATTTTTATTAGATTTCAGTATTGGGGCTCTAGACATCATTCTCAAATTTTGTTTTGGAAAACTTGTAATTTAGAAAGTGGTGCAAGACCCTGCTCATTAGCGACAGCTTATTAGCCCTATTTCATTAATTGCTGCTCGTTAGCCAATGCTCATTAGCAAAAGCTCATTAACCCTTGTTTATCTTCACAGAATTAACTAAAGCATACATGCAACAACCTGGAGTTAGTCCTGTGAGTGCATGCATAGGATAACTAAGTCTATTAAATGTAGTGAATATGGTTCCTCTCAGCTAACTAGCTGGATAGCTGACATAGAATGGCTAAGAAATTTAACATGCTAACTAAGCATCCACCTGAAGAAACCTAAAACATTAAGTATTTTGACAAAAGGTTTGCTATTAAACAGATTCCAGCTTTAGGCTTGAGACATTGACTCCATGTTAAGTTCTGTGCTTTATCTTAACGCTTTATGCCTAAGTTAACTGCATAGCGAAGTTAAAATCTAACACGTTGCCAAGCACCGAAGTGAAAATCATATTGATTGTAATAGAAAATTGTAAACTTACACCTTGCTGTAGTTGAAGATGAAAACATTGATCTCACCACAGCAACAACTATCTTGCAAATTATATTTTCAACACTTAATTTGTGAAACAATAATTAGAAGGCATCACGAGTATGCTAATCCTTCACAGTAAGATGTATAACCTTAATATTACATAATTTTGTGAATCAATTTTAAAAACTGTCTACTTATTTCACTTATTTTTTGCAGTCATCACAGTGTTATAGCTTCTAATCCTACACCTTGTTTGCTTCTTTGACCCAAGTAGCAGTGTCCAGTTACATCCTGCATAAAGTTCAAATCCTATTAAATCTTGCTGTACCTTTGCCCCAGCCCCTGCCTCAGCCTCAGCCTTGTCTTTATGCTCCTTACAGTAGAGCAAGTGATCCTCTAGTCAAAAGCTGTTAATCTACAGTAGATTGGATGTTATTCTAAACATGATCTCTGATCTGCCTCAGCAAAGTTTTGTGTGTTATCATTACCCCCACCTAAAGTAGTTGATCCTCTAAAAAGACAAGCAAGTAATCCTTAAAAGTAGGTGATCCTCAGCATGAAATCCTCAAGTCAGAAGCATGTCATCCTCAGGTTAAAAGCAAGTAATCCTCAGTAGATCCAGTCATTTGTAAAACAATAATTAGAAAGCATCACAGGCATGCTAAACCTTTGCAGGAAGATGTATGACCTTAACGAATGTAGTAATTAAACAAATAAATATTTCATTAAATTTTTAAAATGTTCTACTTATTTTGCTTTTTTCCTAGTCATCACTAAGACACTTCTAGTCTTATGCTTTGTTCAATTTCTTGACTCAAATAGCAGTGTTTAGTTACATTATTCAAACCTTGCACAAGATAGTCTAGAGAGCTAGCAAACATGTCTACATAATTTCTATTATGCTTTGCAATCTTGGATTAAAGTTTAAAGTGTAATCTCCACATAAAGTAGCTTAGCAAATTCTACTCTGCTTCTCTAGTATGCTATTCCAGAATTTAGTACTTTTACATGCCTGAACAAGAGCTTGTCATATTTGGACTAAGCTAAGATTGAGCCTGGGGTCAGCACCCCAAACAAAGTAAGAACAGCTGATAAATTAAGCCCATACACATGCGAGCTGGAAGCGCATCCAGTTAGGATAAGCCTATACTCAGCTCTAAAACCCTAAGGATATCCACACTTGTGCTAAGAGCAGTCAGTTAGCATGAGGTTAAGCTAACCCTCTAGCTCAGCTCTAAGGTTATCCAGACTTGTGCTGGTTAGCTCAGCGTGAGTTTAAGCCAACACTCTAGCTCATCTCTACAGTTATCTAAACTTGTCCTGTTAGGTCAGCATAGAGTTAAGCCTATACTGTAGCTCAGCTCTTAAAATTACCCAGACTTTTGCAGAAAAATAAAAATAAAAATAAAGCAACCTGGTGTTTGGAAGTGTGGTTAGTCAGGTTAAGCCCCACTCTTAGCCAAGGTACAAGGTCCCAATATTAGCCAGGCTTAAGCCCCCTACTCATAACTATAGTGTGAAACCCCTACTCTCAGCCAACGTGTAAAGTCCTACTCTTAGTCGGAGTGTGAAATTGACAAAACTCCTGTCGCACACGTAGCCGAGCGATCAGGTTAAGCCTGCAGCCCTAGCGAAAGTGTAAGGCTCCACTCTTAGCCTAAGTGTGAGCCCCTGCTCTTAAACAGAATTTTAGGTCACCCAAGCAGTCCTCAGCATAAGCAGGTAATCTTCAGTTCAGAAGCATGTAATCCTTAAGAGATCGAGTGAGGAGTAGGTGATACTTAATAAACGTTATTATTGTCTGTATCATATTAATTTGTACTTGTCAAGAAATTGCATTATCCATTTTCATTGCAGTTGCATTGATAGTTTAAGCAGGTGATTTGCTGGATCAGGTGAGGAGCATGTATATTTAACAAACGTTACTATGAAGGCGAGCTGAAAAATAATGCCTCCAAATTTTTTATTTGAAAACCATTAAAGCTTTTTAAATAAAACAAACTGTATTAACATCCTACATCTTTATTCTTCATGTCTACATATTTATTTCTTAGTATAGTCACCCTGGAGACGTACAAATTTCTCCCAATGAGAAACCAGTTTTTTGACACCGACTCTGTAGAAATTTTTACTCTGTCGACGGAGCCACAACAGCACCTCTGCTTATACCACTCTATTACTATCAAAGTGAACTCCTCGAATGTGTTCTTTAAATTTTGGGAACAGGTGAAATTCAGATGTATGGATGTATGGAGGATGATTGATGACTGTGAATCCAAGGCATGTGATTATTGCAGATGTCACAGCGCTCTTGTGAGGTCTGCCATTGTCATGTTGAAGGAGAGGGTGCTGCACGTGTGGATGAACATGTCAAAATCGAGCTTTCAGTTTGCTGAGGGTTTCACAGTACCGTGTGGAGTTTATGGTGGTGCCTTTAGGCATGAATTCTGAATGCCTTACACCTTGAACATCCCAGAATACTGTGAGCAAGACTTTGCCTGCTGATGGCATGGTCTTGAAATATTTTAACACTGGTGATCCTTTCCGGCCGAACTCCATTGATGCCCTCTTGGATTCGGTGTCATAATAGTGAACCTGGCTTTCATCATCTGTCACAATGTCACCCTCGAGCTCAAAACGCAAAAGCAGTTGCTGACAGGTGTCCAATCTCCTCTGTTTCATGTCAGGAGTGAGCATTCGAGGCACCCACTGTGCACACAGTTTTTTGTGCCCCAATTCTGCAAGGATGGCCTGTACACGCTCTCGTGATATGCTGCACTTACCTGAAAGCTGTGCCTTTGTTATCCAAGGATTTTCTCTGATGAGTTCATCAACCCAATTGCGATGAATCTTGTTGCTTGCTGTACGCAGTTGTACACTCCGAGCTCTGTCACACATGTTGATGTTTGCACCACCTTTTCCTTCATAATGAGCATGAACAATCCAACGTCGCACATTGCTGATGTCGACACAATCATCATTCTTTCATTCTTCTATGGATTTCAATTGGAGGCATGTTTTCTGCAGTTTGAAGTTCGATTGCAGGATGCTGTTTCTCACACCCCGACATAGTTACGTTATACACCGCCATGTTACATGCTAAAATTTGGAGCCCTCTAGCAACAGAGAGTTGCATCTTGCATCGGTGTTGTGAGAATGTCAACTGAGTAACTTGCAAGACATGTCATACCTCAACCGATATTGAGAACAGAATAAAAATATTGGAGGCATTATTTTTCAGCACACTTACATATAACGTCAGAATCTTATTAATGTGTACTTATCAAGGAATTGTTTTATCCATTTCCAATGCAGTTCTATGTGCATTATTCATTTTTACCCTAAAAACTTATCTATCTATATATATAAAATAACATGTCCTGACTGACTGACCGACCGACCGACCATCGTGGAGCCAAAAGTACTGGACAAAAAGAAATGAAATTTTGGGGATACATTTACATTAGGGTGTAGGTGCTCACAAAGGGAGGATTTTTGGATATTCTGCCGCTAAGTGGGTGAAAAGGGGGGGGGGGTAAAATTTTAAAATGAGAATGTCCATATCTCAAAAACTTAAAACCTTACAGACGTAAAAATTGGTTTTTGGAATCTCCTTTCAAAATAAAGAAACGTGTGTTTTTTTATTTTTTGGAAAATCCCATTAAGAGGAGTGAAAAAAAAGAATATGGGTTGACCACCTTTTATGAGGAGGCTTATATCTCAAAAACTGAAGATGTTACAGACATGAAAATTGGTATTTGGAATCTCCTTTGAGAATAAGGAAACATGTATTTTTGTGTTTTTGGATAATCCTATGAATAGCGGGTGAATAGGAGTGACAAATGGGGTGAATTCTTAAAAAGAATATATCTGCAAATTCTCTCAGACACGTAACATATTGCATATTTGAAAACTGGTATTTGGAATTTCCTGTAAAAGTAAAGAAACATTTTTAAAAAATTCGGAAAATCCGCTTACGGGGAACTGAAAAAGGGGGTGAATTTTTAAAATTAGCATATCTACAGTATATCTCAAAACCTTAACATGTCGCAGACGTGAAAACTGGTATTTGGTACCTCCATTGAAAATAAGGAAATGCGTATGCCTTGGTTTTCAGAAAAAAACTATAACGGAGGGGGTTTTTTGTGTGAAAGAACTGAAAAGTTAGGTGAATTATTTGTATGATAATGCATGTAGGATATATATACCAAAAATCTAAAGATATTACAAACATGAAAACTGGTATTTGGAATCTCCTTTAAAAATAAAGAAACACGCATTTTGGGGGGGGACCAACATGGTAGGGGGGGGTGAAAACGGAGATGAATTCCTTTTACAAGGATCCATATATCTCAAAAACTGAAGATGTTACAGTCGTGATTAGTGGTATTTGGAAGCTGTTTTAAAGAACCGAGTACTGTTTGTTTTTAGAAAATTCACTTGAGTGGGGCATGTAAAAGGAAATTAAAAAACTGAATTCCTTTTTTGGAGAAACTTATATCTCTAAACTGAAGGTTACAGATGATGAAACTGGTATTTATCTCCTTTAGAAATGAACAAACATGCATCTTTTTTGGGGGGGGACCAACTTAACGGGCAGAGGTGGAGTGAAAAAGGAGATGAATTCTTTTTATGAGGATAATTATATCTCAAAAACTGAAGATGTTACAAACACAAAAATTCGTATTTGGAATTTTCCTTCAAAGTACAGAAATACATAATCCTTTTTGTTTGGAAAATCCACTTAAGGGGTGAATTAATTGAAAAATTAGTTGAAATCTTTGTATGAGGGTACTTATATCTCAAAAACTATAGATGTTACAGACGTGAAAATTGGTATTTGGAATCTCCTTTAAAAATAAAGAAACTTGCACTCTTGGCGAGTAGGGAATCATTTTAACGGGTAGGAATTTGGGGGGGGGGGGAGAGAGAAAAAAAGTTGAATTACTGTTATGAGGATAGTTATATCTCAAAAACTGAAATTTTTACAGACGTGAAAAATTAGTATTTGGAATCTCCTTTAAAAATAAAGAAACATGCATTTGGTTTTTTTTTTTCAGAAAATGTACGTAAGGGTTTTGGGGTTGAAAATAAATAAGGAGTTGAAATATGTGTATGGGGATACTTTATCTTAAAAACTGAAGCTGTTACATACGTGAAATTTGGTATTTTGAATTTCCTTTCAAAATAAAGAAAGACATACTTTTTGTTTTCGGAAAGTCCACTTAATGGAAATTCTAAGTTCCCATGGAGGGAATTAGATATTTTTCACCAATAGAACATATCAAAATCAGATCAAAAATTAGATGTATGGCTTTTCAGGCTTTTGCTCTATTACCAGCATTTCGTCTTAGGTCTGACACTAGACTCTTCAGAGTGGGATGTGTCAGACCCTACCCACTGATGCTGGGGTGTATGCAGGTGAACTTATCAGAAGCCTTTTATTAGGCACAGTCTGATAACTGCATACAGGAGATAAGACTCCACAATGGAATTAATGCCCGCCTAGCAATTCCAAATGGAAATTCTAAGTTCCCATGGAGGGAATTAGATATTTTTCACCAATAGAGCATATCAAAATCAGATTAAAAATTAGATGTATGGCTTTTCAGGCTTTTGCTCTATTACCAGCATTTCGTCAGACGAAAAGCCTGGAAAGCCATACATCTAATTTTTGATCTGATTTTGATATGCTCTATTGGTGAAAAATATCTAATTCCCTCCATGGGAACTTAGAATTTCCATTTGGAATTGCTAGGCAGGCATTAATTCCATTGTGGAGTCTTATCTCCTGTATGCAGTTATCAGACTGTGCCTAATAAAAGGCTTCTGATAAGTTCACCTGCATACACCCCAGCATCAGTGGGTAGGGTCTAACACATCCCACTCTGTAGAGTCTAGTGTCAGACCTAAGACAAAATGCTGGTAATAGAGCAAAAGCCTGAAAAGCCATACATCTAATTTTTGATCTGAAGTCCACTTAAAGCGGGCGAGGGGCGGAAAGAAGTCAAGAAGAAGAAGTTGAATTATTCTTATGAGTATACATTTATCTCAGAAACTGAAGGGGTTACAGACGTACAAACATGAAAACTGGTATTTGGAATTTCCTTTTAAAATAATGAAACATTTATTTTTTTGCTTTCGGAAAATCCAGTTAAGGGGCTGAAAAGAATTGTGAAAGCGGGTGAATTTTTAAAATGAGTACCCTTATATCCTCAGTATATGTCAAAAATTTAACATGTTAGAGACAAGAAACTTGGTATTTGGAAAGTTCTTTAAAAATACAGGAACATGTACCTTTTTGTTTTCGGAGAAGGCACTTAACGGGGGGTGAAAGGAAGTGAAAAATGGTTCATTTATATTTTTATGAGGAAGGATACTTATGTTTTAAAAACTGAAGATATTACAGACGTGAAAATTGGTATTTGGAATCTCCTTTAAAAATAAAGTAACACGTATTTCTGTTTCTGGAAAATACACTTAATAAAATGGGGTGGGGGTGGGGGAAGTACTGATAAAGGGGTTGAATTATTTTTATTGGGATACTTATGTATATTTCAAAAACTGAAGATGTTACAGATGTGGGAATAGATATTTGGGATCTCCTTTAAAAATAAAAAACTGTGTATTCATTTTTTCGACCTGACAGAAGACTATTTCTCACATGTACAGTTCTATGTCGCATGGTTGTCTTAGCCCCAAAAGGTAATACCACAAATGTGGTTTACAAAGAATTTCTGGGGTAAATGAAACTCAATTTTTGGGTGAGTTTTTGTACTTTAGGAATTTTCAGATAATGTCTTAGTACAATGCCGAGGAACTATTACTTTGATCAAATTACGAAATCCACGCGAGCGATGCCGCGGGTAATTGCTAGTCTATATATATAAAATAACTTGTCCTGGCTGACTGACTGACTGACTGACTGATTCATCATCGCCGAGCCGAAACTACTGGACACAAACACATGAAATTTTGAGGATACATTTATATTACAATGTAGGTGCTCGCTAAGGGAGAATTTTTTAATATTCCTTCGCTAAGAGGTGAAAATGGGGTTGATTTTTTAAAATGAGTGTATCTATATCTCAGAAATTTAAAAGTTTACAGATGTAAAAATTGGTATTTAGAATCTCCTTTAAAAATAAAGAAAAACGCATTTTTTTTTTGTTTTCTGAAAGGGTGAAAAGGGTGAAAAAGGGGTTGAATGACTTTAATGAGGATACTTATATCTCAGAATCTGAAGATATTACAAACCTGAAGATTGTATTTTGAATCTCCTTTAAAAATAAAGAAACATATATATTTTTGTTTTTGGAAAATCGAATTAATGGGGGTTAAACAGGAGTAACAAGGGGTGGTGAAATTTTAGAAAATTTTAAAAAGAGTGTATCTATATCTCAAAATTTTAAAAGTTTACAGACATAAAACTTGGTATTAGGAATCTCCTTTAAAAATAAAGAAACGTGTTCTTGTTTTCACAAAATCCCATTATTATTATTATTATTATTATTATTATTATTAAAGCGTCTTTATTGTGGCGAAGTTAGGGCTCCCGGCCCTTTCTTACACTTAACCACTTCATGTATATACAATGTATATTTTACATAAAATTTAAACATATGAAATCTTTACAACCTAAAGTATAATTATTAAAGCAACTAAAGTATCACTAACTAAACTAAGGTGAGTAAAGTATAACTAAATTATATACAGGAACACATTGCAATAACAACCATATTCACTCTCATTCATGCATCCCATTCACACTCAAGAAAGACTGGAAGTGCTTAAAAGATGACGCTGGCAAAGGATTTTAAATTTTGTCTTAGATTTAGCTTCCTTGATGTCATTGGGGAGTTCATTCCACCAGCTCGTGGCGGAGATTGTGAACGATCTGTTGTAGGTTGCGGTTCGATGCACAGGAATTTCTAGCGTACAGCCTGACCGGGTATTGAACAGGTGCAGGGAACTAAGGTAGCGAAATCTGGTGGATAGGTAAGGAGGAGTGTTTTCAGAAAGCACTTGATACAGCAAAGTAGTTGCGTGGAGTCTACATCTGTCATTCAGTCGTAACCAAGATAATTAAGGGGGGGAAGGATGAGAAAAGGGGGAAGTTTGTTGAATACCTTTCATGAGGATACTTGTATTTCGAAAACTGAGAATGTTACAGACATGAAAATTGGTTATTTGGAGTCTCTTTAAAATAACAAAACACATATTTTTTGTTTTTGAAAAATCCAATGAATAGGGGTGAACGGGAGTGACAGAAGGGGTGGAATTAAAAAATATATCTAGACCTACAATATATCTCAGACACTTAACATGTTACAGACTTGAAAACTGGTAATTGGAATCTCCTGTAAAAGTAAAGGGACACAGATAGTTTTTTGGAAAATCCACTTAAGGAGAACAATAACAGGGGGTGAATTTTTAGAATGAGCATATCTACAGTATATCTCAAACACTTACCACGTTACAGAAGTGAAAATTTGTATTCTTAATCCCTTTCAAAAATAAGAAACACATATTTTTTGTTTTTGGAAAAAAACACATGGGGGTGTGAGGAGGGCGGGTAGAAAAAACTGAGAAGTGGGTTGAATTATTTTTATTAGGATAGTGATATCTCAAAAACTGAAGAAGTTACAGACGTAAAAATTGGTGATTGGAATCTCATAAATAAATGTATAATTTTTTGTTTTCGGAAAATCCACTTAGGCGGGTGTGAAAATGAGTTAAATTATTTTTATGAGTCTGCTTATATCTCAAAAACTAAAGATGTTGCAGACATGAAAATTGGTGTTTGGAATCCCCTTTAAAAATAAAGTAACACATATTCCTATGATTTTGGAAAATACAATTTAGGGGGTGAAAGAATTGAAAAAATTATTGGATTTATTGAAATTGAACTAAGAAATTTATTGAAATTTATTGAAGTATGAGGATACTTATATCTTACGAAAAATAAAGTTGATACAGACATGAAAAATGGTGCTTGGACTCTCCTTTAAAATAAAGAAATGTGCATTTAGGGGGAAAATAAACTTGTGGGAGGGGGTGAAAAGGAATTGAATTCCATTTATGAGGAGACATTTCTCGAAAACTGAAGATGTTACAGTCGTGATAATTGGTATTTAGAAGCTCCTTTATAAATAAACACGTGCTTTTTGTTTTCGGGAAATTCACTTAAGGAGGGAGGGTGAAAGGAAGTGAATAAAACTGAATTCTTTTTATGTGGATACTTATATCTCAAAAACTGGTGGTTACAGACGTGAAAATTGGTGTTTGAAATATCCTTTAAAAATAAAGAAACACACATTTTGGGAGGGAAATCAATTTAAAGGTGGTGGGGTGAAGGAGGAGTTGAATTCTTTTTGTGAGGATACTTTCATCTTTTAAAAAAAATATGTTCCAGACATGAAAATTGGCCTTTGAAATCTCCCTTAAAAATAAAGAAGCACGTCTTCTTTTGTTTTCGGAAGTCCACTTAAATGAAGAGGGGGTGAAAAAAGGGAAAAAGAAGTTGAATTCATTTTATGAGGATACTTATATCTCAAACACTGAAAATGTTACAGACATGAAAATTTGTATTTGGAATTTTCTTTCAAAGTAAAGAAAGTCATACTTTTTGTTTTTGGAAAATTCACTTAGGGGGGTGAAAATAATAGAAAAAGTGGGTGAATTTTGAAAATGATTACCGGTGAAATGAAATGGCATATGGCTTTTAGTGCCGGGAGTGTCCGAAGACAAGTTTGGCTCGCCAGGTGCAGGGCTTATGAATTGACACACGAAGGCGACCTGCGCGTCATGATGAGGATGAAATGATGAAGGGGTCACATACACCCAGCCCCAGTGCCAGCGAAATTAACCAATTATGGTTAAAATTCCCGACCCTGCCGGGAATCGAACCCAGGACCCCAGTGACCAGAGGCCAGCATGCTAACCATTTAGCCATGGAGCCGGACTGAGTACCAGTATATCTACAGTATAAGTCAAATACTTAACATGTTACAGACATGAAACTTGGTAATTGGAATGTCCTTTAAAAATACAGGAAAACGTACTTTTTGTTTTCGGAAAAGGCCCTTAACGGGGGTGAAAATAAGTGGAAAAAGAAGGGAATAATGTTTAATGAGGATGCTTATATCTCACAAACTGATGATGTTACAGACGTGAAAATTAGTATTTGGAATCTCCTTTAAAAGTAAAGGAGCATGTATTTCTTTTTGTTTTCGGAAAATGGGAACGGCTGATATAGGAGTTAAAATTTTATGGGGGTTTGTATAGCCTATGTCAAAAACTGAAAATGTTATGAGGTGGAGATAGATATTTGGAATCTCCTTTAAAAAAAAACATTTTATTTGAGAGAAGACTGTTTCTCATAATTATGTACAGTTCTATGTTGTATGGTATCTTAGCCCCAAAAAGCAATATCACAAACGTGGTTTACAAAGAGTTTCCGGGGTAAATTTGTCGAGAAATGTTTATACTTCAGGGATTTTCAGATAATATCTTAGTACAGTACCGAGGAACGCTTTTTTTTTTATTATTTTACGAAATCCACGCGAGCGAAGCCGCAGGTAACTGCTAGTCTATATATATAAAGTAACTTTTACTGACTGACTGACTGACTGACTGACTGATTCATCATCGCCGAGCCAAAACTACTGGACATAAAGAAATGAAATTTTGAGGATACATTTATATTACAATGTAGGTGCTCACTAAGGGAGGAATTTTGGATATTCCGTCGCTAAGGGGGTGAAATGGGGGGGGGGAATTTTTAACTTTAAAAGTTTACAGATCTGAAAATTGGTATTTAGATTCTCTTCTAAAAATAAAGAAACACGTATTTTTTTGTTTTTGGAAAATCCCAATAGGAGGGGAGAAAAAGGGTGGAAAACGGGTTGAATGCCTTTAATGAGGATACTTATATCTCAGAAACTGAAGATATTACAGACCTGAAAATTTGTATATGGGAAAGAAACAAGTATTTTTTGTTTTTGGAAAATCCAATTAATGCGGGGTGAAAAGGGGGAGGGGGTG
Source organism: Anabrus simplex (assembly GCF_040414725.1). Lineage (NCBI taxonomy): Eukaryota > Metazoa > Arthropoda > Insecta > Orthoptera > Tettigoniidae > Anabrus > Anabrus simplex. Next base: position 1,133,247,822 of record NC_090266.1, read on the forward strand.
ATATTTTAAAATGAGTGTATCTATATCTCAAAACTTTAAAAGTTTACAGATGTAAATATTGGTATTTAGAATCTCCTTGAAAAATAAAGAAACATGTATTATTAGTTTTCACAAAAAAACCAATAGGAGGGATGAAGACGAGGTTAAATGCCTTTAATGAAGATACTATTTATTTATTTATCGTGTCAGAAGTACAAAGTAAGAGAGACAAAAATTAAACAAGGAAATTTTAAACATTGGTTGACCAAAAATTGGCCACGACAAGCGCATTTGGAGTTGCCCTCATTAGATCTTTAATGGTACAAGTGGCTGGAGAAGATGGACACAGTAGAAGATGCTCGTTAGTCTGCTTAGTACCACACTTGCAGTAAACTGTCTCCACAGGAAGGCCCCATTTCTGTAGGTTGGTCTTGCATCTCGTGGTGCTGGAGCGTAATCGATTGAGAGCCTTCCATGTTGTCCACTGTTCAGAATGTCCAGGAGGAAGTTCTTCCTTTGGAACCATCCATTCTCTCAAATGTTGACATTTTTCCCGCCACATTGAGATTCTTGCTTGTTGTGGTGTTCCTTTAAGAGCTTCAGTGGTTGTCAAGAAGCTCTTTCTTGATTTCAACCTAGGATGTGCTGGTTGACAGGCATACAAAGGATGGGCTTCCATAGTCATAGCCTTGCTTTTCCCATGCCTAGCAGCAATCTCACGTCGGATTTCGGGTGGTGCTATACCAGCGAGACAGTGGAGTTTATCTATGGGAGTAGGTCTTAAACAACCTGTGATAATACGGCAGGTGTCATTTAGTGCTACATCTATGTTTTTGGCATGGCTGGACTTATGCCACACGGAGCATGCATACTCAGCAGTGGAGTAGCACAGTGCTAACGCGCTTGCTCTCACAGTGCAAGGGTGAGCTCCCCAGGTGGTGCCTCAAAGTTTCCGCACTATGTTGTTTCTGGCAGACACTTTTTGTTTCACGTTTAGGCAATGTTTCTTATACGTAAGCGTACGGTCCAGAATCACTCCCAGATATTTTGGAGTCGAACAGTGTTGAAGAGGGATTCCTTCCCAGGTGATTTGTAAGGTTTTAGCTGCTTTTTTGTTATTGAGATGAAATACACAGCTATGAGTTTTGGCAGGATTTGGCTTCAAGTCATTTTCATTGTAGTAGTTCGTAAATTCTTTCAGAGCTTTGGATAAAGTCTGTTCTACCTTTTCAAAACAGTTGGCCTGAGCAGTGACTGCACAATCATCAGCATAGATAAAACTCTGGGTACCTTCAGGTAGAGGCTGATCGTTAGTATAGATGTTGAATAACAGTGGTGCGAGCACACTGCCTTGCGGTAACCCATTCTTCTGTGTTCTCCATCTGCTTCTTTTTCCCTGAAATTCCACAAAGAATCTTCGGTTTTGGAGAATATTTTTAATGTTGCACATTAGATGGAAATCTTTGGTGATGTCATACAATTTTGTTAGAAGAAGCCAATGGTTGACTGTGTCATAAGCTGCAGAAAGATCAATGAAGACAGCGCCTGTAATGAGCCGATTCTCAAAGCCATCCTCAATATGCTGTGTCAAGTTTAATACCTGTGATGTGCAACTTTTTCCTTCTCGGAATCCAGCTTGCTGTGGTATAAGAGACGACTCCACCTTTCCTATCAGTCGCTCAAGAATGAGCCTCTCCAGGACCTTGTACAGGTGACAGAGCAAGGAAATAGGCCTATAGCTTTTGGGATGCAGCCGATCTTTGCCTGGTTTAGGGATAGCAATGACTCTAGCCTTCCGCCAGATTTTGGAAATCTTGCATTCTTGGACACAGATATTCATTAATTCCAGTAGCTATCGCCTCGTAACAGGACCAAAATTTTTGATCTGCTCTACTCGAATGTCGTCTAGTCCAGCTGCTTTTCCCAGAAGTAACAGAGTTATTTAATTTAATGAAGATACTTATATATCAGAAACTGAAGATATTACACACCTGAAAATTTTTATTTGGGATCTCACTTAAAAAGAAAGAAACACGTATTTTTTTGTTTTCGGAAAATTCAATTAATGGGGGTTAATCGGGAACGACAGAATTTTTAGAAAGATTATAACTAAAGTGTATCTCAGAAACGTAAAATGTTACAGACGTAAAAATTGCTATTTGGAATCTCTTGTAAAGGTAAAGAAACGTAGGATATTTGTTTTTGGAAACTCCACTTGAGGGGAACTAAAACGGGGTTGAAATTTTAAAATGAACATTTCTACAGTATATCTCAAAAACGTAATATGTTACAGAAGTGAAAAATGGCATTTTTATCTCTATTACACATAAAGAAACATGTATTTTTGTTTTCGGAAAAAATCTTGGAGGTGTTAGAGTGAATGAAAAAGGGGTTGAATTCTTTTAATTAGGATACTTATATCTCAAAAACTGAAGATTTTACAGACGTGAAATTTGGTATTTGAAATCTCCTTTAAAATAAAGAAATACGTATTTTTTTGTTTTCGGAAATCCACTTAAAGGGGGGGAATGTAATTGAAAAAATAGTATAAATATTTTTATGAAGGTACTATTATCTCCAAAACGAAAGATTTTGCAGACGTGAACATTGGTATTTGCAATCTGCTTTAAAAGTAAAGAAACGCGTATTCCCAAAAAATCCAATGAGTGGGGGGGGCGGAGGTGAAAGAATTGAAAAATTAATTGTATGTGGATACGTACAGCTAATAAAAACCAAAGTTGTTACAGACGTGAAAACTGGTATTTGTATCTCTTTTAAAAAAACAGAAGAACTCGTTTCGGGGGGAAATCATCTTGGAAGGTGGGGGTGAAAAGGAGTTGAATTCCTTTTATGAGGACACATATCTCAAAAACTGAAGATGGTAGAGTCATGATAATTGGTATTTAGAAGATCCTTTACTATTAAAGAAACAAGTAATTTATGCCAAAAATTCACTTGGGGGGGGGGGGGTGAAAGGAAGTGAAAAAAGTGAATTACTTATATGGGGATACTCATATCTCAAAACTGAAGGTGACAGCCGTGGAATCTCCTTTAAGCATAAAGATACACGCCTCTTTATTTTTTTGGGGGGGGAGTAAATCAAATTAATGTCGGTGGGTTGAAAATGTAGTTGAGACCAATTTATTTTACAGTTCATAATGTACTTATTCTGATCATAATCCGATCGTTTTTAATCTTTCCTGGGTTCGTTTCCAAGGGCCATCTTTTCCTTTGGAAAACTTAGTTACATTACAGTAGATTCTCTCTCCTAGCATATAAATGAAAATTTAAACACATTTGAAATAAACGATAGGAATGATATTGACCGTGCAATTGTCCACATATATAATAAGGTCAATAATGCACGGAGGTATATCATTCGTATCGCCAGAAATCCCGCGTACTTGCCTACACGCGGCAATGGTGCTGGTCACATTGTAAGTAATGAGAATGACAGCAGATGTAATTTACGGCCAAGTAGCGGTCTTGCATCTTGCTGTGGGGTCCAGAACATCAATAATAATAATAATAATAATAATAATAATAATGTTCTGGACCGTTGTCAGAATGTGCGGACCGCGCTGGAAACGGGTCCTGCCCGAGTAATTACTACGATTGCAGTCCGGCCGCGGGTTCAGTACCGCCAAGGCACCTAAGACAACACCACGCCGGATCTCCTCAAAGATTTGATCCATATTAAAAATGCTTATAGGAAAAGAAATCGATTGCTGGAAAGAAAGTTTGAAAAATGGGAGGAACTTTGCCGTAATCTCTCAAGAAACGAGTCAGATCGTGAATTTTGGCGGATTCACTCAGAAAACGAGTCAGATCGCGAATTTTGGTGGATTATATATAAAACGTTAAGCATGCAATTATAAATTTCAGTATAATACCATAGCAAAGCACGGGTATCTTGCTAGTATATATATCAGAGACAGAGAAAAATGACCCTTTGTTCTTGTGTTATTGAAGGTGAAATGAAATGAAAATGGGACTAACTCTTCCAGATCGCAGTATTTTCGCACATTAAGTCAAGTCAGGGGTAAGTTGATCTATATCACCGGTTAGAAGATCATTTTCGACAAATTTTAAGCTAAAAATCAGTCTTCCACGACTAATGAGTTGTTTTCGTGCCAACCTGTTTTTTACTCTAAAAGTAATTTAAAGTATACGCCAAAACATTTTGAATGATAAAAGTAATTTTTACCCCAAAACTTTGGGAAAAAAACAGTCGAGGGTAAGTTGATCTATATCACGAGTTAGTGGATAATTTTAAGCTAAAAACCAGTTTTCAAGGACAATCAGTTCAGGAGTTATTAATTTTTTAAAGTTAAGACTTGTTTTAACCCCCTACCTAATTTGTATTCTAAAAGTCGTTTAAAGTACCGGTATCCTCCAGCACCTATTGAACATTAAAACTCATTTTTACCCCAAAACTTTGAAAAAGAAAACAGTATTCGAGGGTAAGTTGCTATCACTGGTCAGATGTTAATTTTAGATAAATTTAATGATAAAAATCAATTTTCTAGGACAATCTGTTTACAAGTTAATAATTTTTTAAGTTATTTTCATCTCCTGCGTAATTTTTTTACTCTAATAGTCATTGAAAGTATCCTCCAACACTGTCTTAACGTCAAAAGTCATTTTTACCCCAAAACTTTGGAAGGAAAAAGTCAGGCATGAGTTGATCTCTATCGCCAGTTAGAGGACTTTTTGAATTTTGAATTTTAAGCTAAAAATCAATTTTCTAGGACCATTGGTTTAGGCATTATTAAATGTTTAATTCAAGGGTTGTTTTCACCCCCGAGCATTTTTTTTTTTTTACTCTAAACTCCATTTTTACTTCACAACTTTATAACAGTGTAGGTGTAAGGAAAGGCGGCCGGGTGTAAAAAAGGAGCCACTGAAGTTAACTCCACACTAATGTTAAGTACTTTTCGAGCAGCCAGTTAGGTCCGCGTTACTCTCAGCCTTAGCCCCCCTCCTCAACATCAGTGAGGTTAAGCCCTGTCGAGAAGGGCAGCCGGACGTAAAAATCAACCAGTGAAGTTAACACGGCACTCTTAGTTAACGTTAAGTTAGGTTAGGTTAGGTTAATGTGTGGTCAGCATGAGGTTAAGCCCTGCCAGGTTGTAAGCCACTGCTCTTAGCGAAGGTGTAAGGTTAGGCCCCTGCTCTTAGCTAAATTGTGAGGTTAAGCCCCTTCCAGGTGTGAAGTTAGGCCCCTGCTCTTAGTCAAAGTTTGAAGTAAGACACTCTTAGCTGAAGTGTGAGGTTAAGACCATACTCTTAGCCAGGGTGTGAGGTAAGCTTAGCTTAATTTAGCCAAGCGATCCTCAGTAGGTCGGGTCTCCAGGCTCGGGAGGAAGAGGATGCGGCCGCAGCCCCATATTCTCAATACTGCCGTGATGGACTTTGCTCATTATTGATTGCCTTGGGTTTTCTTCCCTCTGGGCTAGGTGAGTCCCTGTCCATTTTCCTCCTCGGCAGTCTGATGGTTTCCTCTTCCATGGAGGAGGCAGGTGATGGTAAGCACTCTGGTGTCGGAGATTTGAATCTTGTTGGAGTACACGTGGCGGCATCTGGTGAAGTTGGGTCGTACTTGATCGTGGTCCCTGTTCGGGTACACGTGACGGCATCCTGTGTTGCTCGGCCGTACCTGATCTTGATCCCACGGCCGACTTGATGCGTCGCTCTAGCAAGCTCCTAACCGGCCTTGACAATCGGGTCCACGCACTGTAATCGGAGTAGTTACACAGCTCGACACGTGGCGCTGGCGGCCGACCTATTTGAGGTAGAAATGCATATCTATTTATGTAAAAGATATTGGCTTTGATTGCCGATTTATCGTAATTTAGAGGTATGGAGTATGTTACATAGGTTAATACTGTTAAAAAGATTAATCCTAAAGGTTACTCTCATTTATATATGCCAAAATAATGTCTTGAAATGAAATTGCGGAGAGATGGAGTGGTCCAGCTGACGTTATGATATTGACTTTGATTGCCGATTTATCGTAATTGAGAGGGTTGAAGGATTATGTTACATTGACTAATACTGTTAAAAAGATTAATCGGGTAATCCTAAAGGCTAATTTCGCTTATATTTTTCAAAATAACGTCGTGAAATGAAACAGCGGATAGAAAGAGTTGGCGAACTGACGTTCCTTAACTGCGAGGATTAATAGTAATCACTTTTATTGTACATAGTATTTAGATACATAACAGAACTTACTACACTACTTTTGTCTTCTGATGTTAATCTTGATATTAAGAGTCATTATCCAATTAGTTTTAAAGTTCTTCAAGTCTTCTGTTAGGAAGGGGGCGTGGTTAAAACATAAAAGTCTTTGTTTCTACTTAAGTATTCGTGTATGGATATGTTAAACATGTTTACATTTAATATATAGTTTCAGATTATATTTCATTCATACATTGCACTAGAATTTTAAATAAACATTCAGGGAGAGAAATGTATTTTTAGGAAATACTTGGTAAACTGTTCATTGCAAAGGTAAAATTTCGCTTCATACGTTGACCTTCCTGTCAAAACAGTAATGGTTACTACTTGTCAGTGTTTAAATGTTCAAGTTCAGATTATCTTGGATAAAAATGTGTTGTGTTGCTATCATATGGCAAATATGACTCCCCCTAAAGGATTATTCAATGAAAGAAAATTTAGGAGTAATAAATACCAGAAAATAGAATCAGAAAACTAATCTCAAAGTGCTAATTCAAGGATGGTTGTAGGGAGCTATAGGCCCTAATACAAACTTAGGTGTTTTAGTCATCCTCGTGCTTGTAATGTCATTTCTGCTTCAGGCATATCTTCACTTTATGGTAGTTGTTCAACAGTGAAACTGACATTTGAAAATTAATTCATAAGCAAAGCTCAACAATATCATAATTCATCAGATTATGTTTTTGTACATTTCAAGGTAATGTTCTCAGCTTCGTGCCAGCTTGTTTGTTGTAGTGGGAGACAATAAATTATTTCTGAAAAATGCAAAACCTTTGAAGTGATTTCCTGAAAGGTTACAAATTTTACCACGTAATACCATTATTTCAGAACCAATGAACACAGATAAGAAATTCAGAACACATGTATGTACCACACCGTTTTATCTCTCTGGTAGTATCGGGGTCAGATATCTTCAAAATTGAAGTTTTAAGAACTTAAATATCAATAATTTTCTTAATAGAAAAACCGTACTGACTCCTCTTACATTTTCTTAAAATATTTGATTTAGAGAAACTAGTAAAATAATGTTGTACACACATAATACTGTAGGCCTACTGCTAGTTTCAGACTGATGATGTTATACTGTATATAGTTCATAAGTTACAGGAATGCAAGGAATTTCATGAAAACCTTAACAATGTTGCGGGATGAATAGTAGACCTACTTATCTGTCTAGTAGTAGTAGTAGTATGTATCAGTAAAACAGTAGATATCATAAAAACTGAAGATGTTAAAACTAAAATATTCACAAACCAACATTTTTACATTAAACTATCTAAACATAACCATAATATACATAAATACAAGATTTTTAAGAAATTGCTAATGCAAATGCAATATATAGTTAACATCTATTAAAATATCAGAATAATTCAGAGCACATATAAAGACCACACCTATTTATCTCTCTGGTAGTATTGTGCACAGAATGATATCTTCAAAACTGAAGTTTTAAAACTGGTATATTAACAACTCCTCTTACATCTTTTTTAAAACAATTTTGATTAGGCCTTTCATGTCCCATCATCAGCATAAGACATATCTGTCTGCTACTCTCAGACTGTTGCTGTTATACTGTATAGAGTTCATAAGTTACAGGAATGTGAGCTAATTTCCAGAAGACCTTGTCAATGTTGTGGGATGGACAATACACATATATCTCTCTCTGGTAGTAAATATGTACAGATATCTTAAAAACTATAATTTTTACAACTGAAATATTAACAAGAGAGTAAAAGAATGGTAATGAAAAGGAAAAATACTTAGTTAACATTACAGAATAATTCAGAGCATTGTAAATACCACACCTACTTATCTCTGTGCTACTACTGTGCACAGATATTTCCAAACTGAAGTTTTAAAATTGGAATATTAACCACTTTCTCAATAATTGTACTGACTCATCTTACATGTTTTTTTTTAATATTTGATTTAGAAAAACCATTAAAATGATGTTGTCCACATCTTAAGACATACTGCTAGTCTCAGGCTGATAATGTTATACTGTATAGAGTTCATTATTTACAGGAATGTGAGCTAAATTCAAGAAGACCTTGACATAATTTACAGGAATGTGAGCTAATTCCAAGAAGACCATGACAATGTTGTGGGATGGACAGTACATATATATCTCTCTCTGGTAGTAAATATGTACAGATATCTTAAAAATTAAAGTTTTTACAACTGAAATATTAACAAGAGTTTTAAAAAGAATGGTTATGACAAGAAAAACAATACTCAGTTAACATCACTTAACATACAGAATAATTCAGAGCATTGTAAATACCACACCTATTTATCTCCATGCTACTATTGTGCACAGATATCTTCAAACTGAAGTTTTAAATCTGGAATATTAACCACTTTATCAATACCATAACTGCACTGACTCATCTTACATCTTGTTTTAAATATTTGATTTAAAGAAATCAGTAAAATGATGCTGTCCACATGTAATGACATACTGCTCACCTCAGACTGTTGATATTACACTGTATAGAGTAGTAGATAAGTTATGGGAATTGTGAACAACTCCAAAAGACCTTAACAATGATAGCAAATGTTAACAGATATCATCAAAACTGAAGTTTTTATAACCAAAATAAAGGTTGCAGATCTCTACAAATGGTATGAGGGTATTTATGGGTTTTAGTAAGTAAATAAAGAGGATGGCATATAACTTTCTGATAAGACTGCAATATTGCAGTATGGTTGCAGTGTATTGGACCCACTCCAGGATTACTAGGTGTGGGAACTGGAAAAGATCTAAAGAGAAGTAGCATGATTCATTCTGCATGACTTCAGACAACGGAGCAGCATTACAAAAATGTACCAATCTTTGGGCTGTGAAGAGTAGGGACCTGCTCGACTAAGCAGTACATACCAATATAGTTGGTCCTTTATTGGACATTAAAATTCTGCAGCTACTCATTCCTGATTGCCAGTGTTCTGCCCCAGTGTGCTAAGTTGGGCTCATTAGTTGGTAAATAGCACATCTACCAAGACGCATGGCTAGTGCATGCCATGGAGGCCACTGAGTAGGCTACTTGGAGCCACCGGCTGGAAAATTTATAATGTCCAATAACGGACTAACTATATTGGTATTATAAATTTACTCATTCGGAACAAATAATTCAGGTTCCCTATGGGAATCAACATCTTTATCATAAGCAGTACATTCCAAGCTGTCATTGGAGAGATAAAATGGAATGTTATTACTGGATAATTACTAGAGTTTTTAAGAGTAGGTCAGATATCATGAAGAAATTGGAATTTAAGAGGATGGATTGGGGCAAATATTTGTTTGTAGGAAGAAGAATTAGGGATTGTACTACCATAATTTATCAAGGGAAATGTTTGACTAATGTGCAAGTTCTTTCAAACAATTTAAGAAAAGACTAGGTAAGTAGTTGAATCTGCCACCTGGGAGACAACCGTAAATGATTGTTGATGACACTGTAATATTATAGAACATTAATGAAGCACATCTCTTTCACTGCACAGTTACGTCAGACTCTGAGGATTTTCCTGCTAAGTGGTTTGTGTGAAATATACTTTGATGCCACTAACTTTTCAGTGACAGTTTTTGCTATATTGTATAGAAGTGGTCTGACAAATTTCTCAGCAATAATGCTGGCAAGTTGCTCCTGACCAGATTGATCACAAACTGGGCACTGAAGAAGTGGGCACCTAGCTAGTAATGGGACAATAAATGAACATATGATTTCCAACACATTTTTGCCTGAAAGATACAGTACTGCTTTTTCAACAAAACGTTGAAGAATAGACAATACTGTTACAAATGCAGGTTTGGGATAATGCAGATTTCCCAGATCTTGATTTGAAATAAGACTCATCAGAGGGGAATTGCTGGAATTGTGGGAAATGCAGTTCAGACATTCCATACAATGAACTCTTTCTTCTATTGCTCGCACTATGTAGCCACCAATATGTGCCAGGCTTGCAGTCTTCATGGTTGGAAGTGGCGACGCTGAAAATGAAACAAAACTTCTTAAATAACATTAATATTATAATAAGTTCTGAATTTTGTACTTTTCCTAAGAGGCCAATGTTTACCTGGCTCCTGGAGTACCTCCTGGAGGATGCTCATAACTGTTTCAGGAATGGCAGGCCTTTCTTCCTCTGAGTCAGGTGCATCTGATGGCATCAGCTCCAGATTTGGACCATCTGTGATGTTGGATGCAGAGTTCTCTACATTGCTGAATGATGAACTGCATAAAATTCCTGTTTTCAGTATCTTCTGCAAAGTGAAACTTACTGATCTTGAGTCCAGCATATCATTTGATCCTGACATACGCCGCAAGGTGCTGAAAAGTGACTCGACAGTATCACTGGAAAAAGCACGTGTCAGAACGTAGTGGTAGCCATTCTGCAGAAGATATTTTTTGCACTGAACAGTTGATTTGGTTGTCAGTGTAATTGCTTCATATGTCTCATTGGTTAGGAAATCTTTCCCATGCACAGTGCTAGCAGACTTAAGAGTTTCAAGATAGGAAAGGAAATCATTTTCCAGCCAATCCAGGCGATGGTCATTCAATGAGAAGAAATGCTCCTTATCTCGATTTCTTCTCTGCAGATGTTGGTATGTATTGCTAACATCATGCATGGCAAACCATTTGTCAACATATTTCATGAAAAGTAAGGTTGCATCTGCATCTCTAAATTTATGTGCCTCTGGGTGAGCACTTGCATTTTCCTTCAGAGCAGTAATGACACCAATGACTGCTGGTGAGAAAATTTCTTTGGCGCATTTGACGTTCATGTTTTCAAATGGAGTCGGATCAATATGTTTCTTTGTCAGATGTCTCACAGGCTTCACAATCTCATCCTTCTGCATTTTATATAGCATGGTCAAATATTTTGCTGATATTATCCCCATGCCATCAGTCATCTCTCGTTCAAGAAACTGTGTTCTTATGTTTTTGAGGATGTGACATTGATCAAAGCTAAGGAATAGCTTCCTAGTTTCATCTAATGGATGATCAACCACTGGTTGTAAAGTGCCTCCCCCTAAATGCCTCATCATGGTAGTGTTGGCTTTGTGGTTGTCAGACACAATCCTAATGATAACAAAACCACATTTTTCCACCTCCGCAATTACTTTCAACACCAGCTGATGTAATTCTCGCCCTGACAACTGCTTTGTGAAGAAGAAAGCACATGGTATTTGATAATTTGTGGAAAGGCCCCTTAACACAAAACACAGAACTCGATTAGCAATGGTCTGGTCTCTGGGTCTGCTGTCTTCATTTGACTTTTCAAGGATTGTTTCTTTGTACCCAAAAAAACAGTCAAGTTTCCTATAATAAATTATTTTAGGATTGATTGCAGCCTCATCTACAATCAAGGAAGAAAAGTGTTCAACTTCATGCAGATCTTTTGCCTGTAAGGTCAGTCTATCCATAATCAATTTAGTGACACCAGTGGCACAATTACTGTCACCAGAATATCTGCAGAGAGTTCTCGTGGATGGTGGTTTTAACAGTCCTCTGGTGCGTACATGTGAATAACCTTTAGGAGACATGTACTGAAAAATAATGCATTCCCTAATGATGTCACTACTCCAATTTGGCCTGCATTTATGAGACATAAAAAGCTGTTCTAAAATGAATTTGGCATGAATGTTGCCCTCAGCAGCAGCTTTCTTCAAGACCTCTAATGCCCTGTAAAAACTATCATTTTCAATTTCATTCAGTTTTATTCTTGCCCTTGTCAGTTCTTCCTCCTTCTCTTGTAAAGTGTTGTTTAGTCGAGTTACCTTCACACGTAACCGGTTCATAGTTTTTCGCATTTCCTCAATGTTTGAGGCATCAGTCTGGGTGGAAGCATGGATTGCCCCTATATCAATTTTAGATTCAAAATTGCCTGTACCTTTGTTATTGGATATTGAACAGTTTGCTTCTAATCTAATTGGTTTTTCGTCCCACTAACAACTTTTACGGTTTTCGGAGACGACGAGGTGCCGGAATGTTGTCCCGTGGGAGTTCTTTTACGTGCCAATAAATCTACTGACACGAGGCTGACGTATTTGAGCACCTTCAAATACCACCGGACTGAGCCAGGATCGAATATGCCAAGTTGCGGCCAGAAGGCTAGCGCCTCAACCGCCTGAGCCACTCAGCCCGACTAATCTGTTTTTCACACCAGGTAAATGCTGGGACAGTACCTTAATTAAGGCCACGGTCGTTTCCTTCTCGATTCTGGCCCGTACTACTTATACTACTAAAATGTTTTTATTCCTCCCCTGAAGGGGCAGGCGGGCCTCTTAGACAGTGACGCCGTCTCTCAGGCCGGGAGATTTGTTACGGTGAAGCAGGCCCCGATTTCAAGTAGTTAGCGCCCTGGGCAAACAATATTTAGCCGAGTTTTAAAACAGTACATTATGCAAATACAGTTAATTCTCATAATTAAACTTCAAGCCAAATACAGGTAGCAGCCAAATAAGAATCAGGCTGATTTTATTTTTATTTAAAAAGCCGTTGGTTCAGTTTGATAGTTTGTATGTAAATAAATTATTTTGGAAATAAGACACATTTTCTTCCTAAAATTTAAATATATAGAGTAAATTCAGGTTTTAAAGTTAGAATAGTTTAAAGGTTTTATACAGGCTAATAAAATAATTGGAATAATTTGTGGAATGTAAAAGTAATTTGAGTGGAATTAAGACGTAATTCACGCAGGCCATAATTACTCGACCCGCCGGCCGCCGCCCCTCAAAACCTGGCGCCCTGGGCAAATGCCCAGTCCGCCCATTTGTAAATCGGGGCCTGGGGTGAAGGAGATGCTCGGAGAAGGTGAGGGGGTTGGCGGCCGTGGCCTATACTAGGAAATGTCCCAGCGTTCGCCTTAGTGCAGGAGAATGGAAAACCATTCTCAGGACAGCGGACGGTTGTGGCCAGCCATGAGGTCCAGCGCCGTCCCGTCTCGCGATTGCAGAGCCGTGGAGCCACGGTATATGCGTGGCCACCCTTCCTCTGCTCGGTTGGCCGGTCAGAGTGCAGAACTGTTGGAGCACGGACCAGCCGTGGCCACTTATGGGCCGAGACCCACTCTGCATCTACAGACCCTAGTCCTTACTACTACTAAAGTGTTTTCATTCCTCCCCTGAAGGAGGAGGCGGGCCTCTTAGACGGTGAAGCCGTCTCTCTCGCCGGGAGATTTGTTACGGTGAAGGAGATGATCGGAGAAGGTGAGGGGGTTGGCGGCCGTGGCCTGTACTAGGAATTGTCCCGGCATTCGCCTTAGTGCAGGAGAATGGAAATCCACAGAAAACCATTCTGAGGACAGCCGACGGTTGTGGCCAGCCGTGAGGTTCAGCCCTGTCCCGTCTCCCGAATGCAGAGGCGTAGAGCCACGGTAGAGTCATGGCCACCCTTCCTCTGCTCGGTTGGCCGGTCAGAGTGCAGAGCTGTTGGAGCACGGACCAGCCGTGGCCACTTATGGGCCCAGACCCACTCTGCATCTCCTGACCCCTAGCCCTTTTCTATCTCATCGTCGCCAATAATAGCTAACTGTGTTGGTGCGACGTAAAGCAACTTGAATAAATCTTCTCTAATTTAACACGTATGATATCATTTGAAATAGCTTGCTGTTTTGTGGTATTATTTGATTCTTTTTTTTTTTGTATGAATTCACGGCATTAAACCAATCATAAATGAAAATATCCCCCGATGATCGCTCCTTGCTCACTATTTGCATTAGCAACTCGCAGCGCTAGACTGCGCTGTGATTCGGGGAAGTCCGTAGGCCGCCTCCGCCTTCAGGGGAGGAATGAACACATCACGGCCGACTTGATGCGTCGCTCTAGCTAGCGCAGCGAGGGACCCAGTCGGCCGTGGAACACATTTTAGTAGTAGTAGGGAAGTCCGCTAGAGCGCTCTGAACCTCTTGACTTGCACTTTCCCCATTCTGTTAGTGTAACTGAAGTCCTGCAGATGGAGGGAAAGTTGTAGTGTAAAGCACCAGCATTAAAAAGCATGTTCGTTCCTAAAAAGTGGCTCGATGTGATCAGTATGTATAGATAAATTTATTTCAGTAATACTGTTGTTGTATACAGAAAAGCAACATTCTGAATTACTATGGAAGTAGCGGGAATAAATCGAAAGTTTGTTTTTTTCTCACTTACAGGGCAACTTAATATAAGTTCAAATAGGTCAGGGATACGATAATCTATGAAATGTTAAATTTGGGTACGTCCAAAATTCAGTAGCATTGCTTTTTTATCAGGTTTGGGCAAGTTTGCCCGTGAATAAAACTAAGCATAAAACTACACTTTAAGCTGTAAGTAGTCTCTGCATCGTGGGTAAGCAGACAGCCCATTCCACAGTACAGTAGAACTGGATCTCAGCACCTGTACGAGGTTTGTACTGTACCCCGTTATCCTATGGTAGACAGATCCCTGGACACTTCCGCGCTTGTTCGAAATAATATTAAGACACCATTTCAAGTCCCGCGGACATAAGGTATTATTCTCCTAATTGTTATTGGCCAGGTTGTATTTTGTATTCGGTTAGATCCTCATATCTTATCGTAAGCTTTGCGTTGCCGAATCTGTGTATAAATAGTCAATTTAAAAAATAAAATAAAAATGTTTCACGTCCCCGACAGAGATACATATTATGGCGACGATGGGAGAGGAACGGGCTTGGACTGGGAAGGAAGCGGAAGTGCCTTTAATTAAGGCACAGCCCCAACATTTGCCAGGTGTGAAAATGGGAAACAATGGAGAAACATCTTCAGGGGTGCCGACTGTGGAGTTCAAACCACCTAGGTATCTTCCGAAATCAAGCTAATAAAGCTACGTGACCCAAACCGCTTATTAGGGAGCCGTGTCAGAGGATTCAGTCTCCCGAAGAAAAACTCTTTTCCAGCGCAAAATTTCAGTAATTCATTTTGTCCTAAGACCGATCGTAGTGGATGCGAAATTGAACTCTATTATTATTATTATTATTATTATTATTATTATTATTATTATTATTATTATTATTATTATTATTATTATTATTATTATTATTATTATTATTATTTCCTTACATATATATTTTCTCAATTATCTACGTTATTATCAATGTCGATTAAGGTCAGTTTAACGGCCCGATGCCCTTCCTGACGCCAACCCCATTTGGTGGGTTGCGTTCACTATTGCGTGGTTTTTGTGATGGTTAGTAATGCAGTGTGTTGTATATAGATGAAGACGTGTATAAGATAATCGTAAACACCAAGACTCCGACCAACATGGCTAAAGTCTACGACGTGACGTGGACGAGAATCGAATCCGGGGCCCTCTGAATCGAAGGATATTACGCTGACCATTCAGCCAAGCAGTCAGATTATTATTATTATTATTATTATTATTATTATTATTATTATTATTATTGTCATCGGGGTGAATGGTTCAATGATGGAGCGTTAGCTTTCGCAGCCCAAATTGGCGGTTCGATCCCCGCACAGTTCAGTGGCATCTGGAGGTGTTTAAATACGCCAACTTCTTGTCGGTAGATTTACCGGCAAAAAAGACAACTCTTGGGGACAAAGTCTCTTCGCCATGGCGTCTGTGTAAACCGTGAAAGTAGGTGGTTATTAGGACGTAAAGCCAATATTATTATTATTTAGATTCTTGCGAAAGTGTCAAAAAGGAAATAAAGAGAAATTATTTGCGTTTCACGGGGATTTTGCTCTGCGTCTTCAAAAGCGAAAACGTCTATCCATGAGGAATACCAATAATAGAATATTATTAAAACAGTTACGTCCCAGAGTCATGACTCAGAATATGTCCGAGATGCCCACTCCTCCATATCAACTGGTATACCGACTCTCAGGTCCACATCAGGCCACTCAGCCGTTGTTCGTGGTTCACGAATTAGGATGTGCTTACGGTAACTCACACCACGAATTATTATTATTATTATTATTATTATTATTATTATTATTATTATTATTATTATTATTATTATTATTATTATTATTATTATTATTATTATTATTATTATTATTATTATTATTATTATTTAACAGGGACACCGGCTATCAATTAAGTAATACCTGGTTGCCAGCCATTAAGAATTTACGTAGGTAGTTCCCTTCCCTGTCCTTTCACTACTGTTATTTCGTCTCGGTGTTTTCCAAATTTGTACGTTCCTCGTCGCCAGATGTTTCATTCCAGGTTTGTGTCTATGCCATACACTTGTCAATGTCATATGTTACGTACACACCACTGATCTCTATACATGGATCGCTGATGGCAGGTCTCCGCTGCAGGAGAAAGTACGCCAAGTTGAGCGCGCGGTTCGCCATATTGGCGTACCCAGCCTAGAGCTCTCCTTATGGGGAAGCAATGATAATATAGTCAATTTTAAGTCGCAATTAATGGCGCATTGGAATAATTAAAAATATAGAGACATGTTCACTCAAAGCATAAGGACATTGGGATCACTGACACGTCATTCCGAGGTCAGTAAATCTCCGGGATAGCAATAAACATGAGTGCATAATAACGGCCGACAAATATTAACTTGGGTGCTGAATACATGCAATTAGCGATCGGTAACAGAATACGAGTGAAAACCAGTTTCTGGAAACATTGCTGTAAATTGTATACATGTATGCCACGAAATTATGCATTCTTAAAATGATGTACCTATAAACGTAGCTCACTATACAGGCCTAGATTCGACATATCGTAATCGGTGCTTGATAATGAATTTCTGTTTCCTGTTTCCATGAAATAACGCGCATATTATCAAATTAAAATATCATTGAAGCAAATGTACACATTTATAAAACCAGCAAATATTCAAAACTTGTCAATATATCACATTACCTGCAGCTTAATTTACTATTACAGACCTCTTTAATTAAATTCAGCCAGCAAAGCGATATTAATAGTCATTATCAGAAATATGTAACACCAGTTAAAAGAGTCCCAAATACCACGAATAGTATAATGGGATAGCCCCAAACACCCACCACACTTTCCCTTCTCCCACCACTCCAGTGTCTGAAGCCCATAATTATTACTGATGTAAATAAGGTCTAGAATTCCTCCAGACTTCATTTTCTAAGATTGTTATAAGGTCACGTCAATTATTTCATCGAAACCGTCAGTTTAATTATGAGAAATAAAAAAAATATAAGTAAATCTTTACTTGCAGTTAATGTTCAGTAAAATTGAAAACAGTTGGTTGTACATCACTTCTAAGGCGTACAGTTTGTCCATTTCTATCAAAACAGTCTTCCTCTAAGTGATCCGAGCAGAGAACAGCTGTTTTAGAAGGCTCCCAATTCTCCCGCCTGATACTCCTAATCCATGATCTTAGAAGTTCGGGTCTCGAGAAAGGAAACCTACAAAAATTAATTGCCATTTTGCTCCCGGAATATGCGAAAAAAGATACAATAAACCCAAAACTCAAAACACTACCCTAGGAAGATTCTTATGTACAGTATAAAACTCCCCGATGAAATGATTTCTCCTTCTGCTGATCGGTTCTGTTTGTATATCCATAAGCTGAACACTGCGGTATGTTAATACCCCGTAGAATGTTTCTTCATTCACATTTCAGATAAACACATACATATTTAAATTGAATCTTGTAATCCACAAGTATACTACAAGGCAACGAACCTAAATTCGTAAAATACACTACTGTTTACTTTGCAATAACACAGCACAGAACACTCGTGGAACTACAATCAAGAGGGCTGGCGTCACTGAACTAAGCATAAACAAAGCAAGCACGCTCCTCGTGGTCTCTTGGACCATGCGCTGGCTGCCATCTTACTACGCCAGTCATCTTCTATTCGGCTTACTGCTACCCAAGCTACCAGCCATCCAGGTATAGAGATCAGTGGTACACACGTTATGTGAACCGCATAGACGGATTCTGATGGTTCGGCCAGCTTCCGCTTCGAACGCTAGCGTTGTGCCACGTCCTGGGAGCTATCTGGTGGTGAATGAACGTACCATTTCCACTTCTATTATAACGTCTAAATTTTAAAGAGTCATTGTTTAAGAAGTAAGAAGCTTTTATCGTGGACAGTCGAGATTCCTTCTGAGAACGCAGAGCACAGTTCTCTGCCAAACGTAAAGAATTTCACCTTATTTTCTTCACACGGCCTAAGCCCAAAAGCCTATACAGTATCATGTCTATACGTAAGGCTATTAATTTCTAAGGAGAAAAGAGATAGCAGGGAGGAGTGGGAAATGGTAGGTACTACAGGAGTACCTGCCTGTTTGGACGTTAGATGCGTTACCAGACAAGGTTAGTGTTGGAAAGGTGGTGTTGAGGCATGGTATTAAGGGTCAGGGATAACTACATAGGTGTAAAAACAAAGACCCTACATGTAAAACCTGAAAAATTTTGATAGTACATGCAAGGACATGGTTTCTGGATAGGTCCAAGTTATAATGCTAGTTGAGAAAAGGTATCATGCAAAAGTCATGAGCCATATTCTCGCCAGTCCAGTTATCAGGGGATGAGTCCATCTGGGAACTGTCGTGACTAGCGCGGGCCTTGCCGGCTACGGAGCCTTGCGCCAATAGCCACTAGGGCCTGTCGCACTGCTCCGCCCCTTTGGGGTCCCTCATACCCAGTCTCCGATCCCAGAGAATGAGGGCAAGCCCGCCAAGATGGAGGCCTCCTGTATGGAGGTGGGACATGATACCGGGTCTCCTTCCTCTCTGCCCGCACCATGACCCAATAAACAGGGCAATGGCGATGACAGGCCGGGTGGCCTCCTGCGCAATTGGCGCATACCGGTGCCTCCTTGAGTGCGCGCAGTGCAGACTGTATAGTGGTGATCACCCCCAGAACAGTTGCACCTCAGTAAGAGTCCTCCTGTCAATGGCTCCACCTCAAGCAGCTGAAACACTGCAAGAGCTGCTGAGGGGGATGTTTTGATCTCACCTGACTGCCACTACCCACTGAGATCCTCTCCTGGTCTGCTCCTCGGTGGACTGCTGTCTTGGGAGCATTCCTGACGGGCCAGAGTCTTCTTCTTCCTGGCCCGGGGGCGGCTTCTGCATCCTGGCGGTGGCAGTCCCTTCTCGGCAGGGTAAGAGGCCTCGTCCTGGTTGCCCTCCTCCCTGCCTTCTGACCCTAGTGTAGCAGGTGGCCCCGCTGCAGAGCTGGCTTCCCCCCTCCCCCTGGCTGGCAGCAGCGTCAGTCAGTACCAACACCTGATTGCGTTCCCTCTCCTGTGGGGCACACATCAATGTCTGCTCACAGACTCACGGACAGGCTGGGCCTGTGTAGCTGCTTCCAAACGCCAGGGGGCGTCTTCCTCTACAGCCGTGCTACCGTCCACCATCTGGAGCGCCTTTCTGAAATACGCCCTGGTAGTAGGCCCTTCCTGGTTGGCTTTGGTCTGAGTCCGCCTTGCAGAAGTGGCCCTCATGAGAGTGGTCTGTGTCCACTTTTCAGAGCTTAGCCGCTCGGCCTGGATCGCACAGTCGCGGTGCCAGGGGGTGGCATGCCCCACCTCTATGGTGGTGTCGCTGGTCTCCAGCATGGGCAGGAGGACTAAGTCAGCATCAACCGCCTTATTCCTTAGCCATCTGTCCTTCTTGGCCATCTGGGTGGCAGCTGATCTGGTCTCCGTCCCGAGGGCACCGGCGTTCACCCGTGGTGCGCCATCCCTCCCTGGTAGTCGGACGACCTCGAATTGGACGGAAAGCTCCTTCACCATGCTATCCAGGTGTCCCTCGCTGTGGTGCCGGACTATCAGGCCTCCTGGGAGAAAGCTCTCAATATACTGGGAGGGGATACATTTGGTACCCTGGTAGAGGGGCTGCGCATTTTATACAGGACTGTGTCCCTTTCTAGCAATGCGTCACATCCCTTCCTGTAGTATATGAGAAGAGCCTGGTTCCCCGGGGTCGGTCTGTTCTCCCATCTCAAAGCCATTAGGGGGCTCACACCCGTCCCTGTAGGTGTCCCACTCCATCACATCCGCTGTTGACATCCTGGTCCTCCTGAAATAAATCTCCTGAAAGAAAATCTGAGCACTGAGAAGTGCTTCAGAATATGCTGATAGTGTGTACTGAAAAGCAGTGCTCTAAGGAGTGAATGAATTTGAATAATAATAATAATAATAATAATAATAATAATAATAATAATAATAATAATAATAATAATAATAATAATAATAATAAAAACCAAACCCCATGGCGCAGCAGCCCGGAAGGGCTATGGCCTACCAAGTGACCGCTGCTCATCCCGTTATTCTTAGCTTACTAGACCAGGGCCACTATCTCACCGTCAGATAGCTCCTCGATTTAATCGTGTATGCTGAGTGGATCTCGAACCAGCCCTACACCACGACCAGCAGTAGTGATAATAATAATTTAGTGTGGCTATTGCTAGCCTGGTACAGCCCTTGTAAGGCATACCCTCCGACGAGTGTGAGTGGCATCTGCTGTATATGGGGAACTACTTGTTCTTATGGTGGAGGATAGTGTTGTGTATGAGTTGTGAAGATATTGGGGATTGCTCAAGCACCCACTGGCCGAAGCTAGGGAAATAACCAATTACGATTAAAATCCCCAACCCGGCTCTCTGAAGCGAAGGCCACTGCACCAACCATTCAGCCAAAGAGCCAAAACAGTCAGATGATACAATATTATAAGTAAAATGATTCATTTACATATTTGTTTTACAAGAACCACATTCCACTTATGATGCTTTCATAAAAATTGTTTTCTTTTTATTTCTATCTATTTCCTGTCCTGGAGTCATAAACTTAACTACCACAATCCAATATTCGTCAACTATGCTGCATTAATGCATATAATAATAATAATAATAATAATAATAATAATAATAATAATAATAATAATAATAATAATAATAATAATAATAATAATAATTTGTTGTATGGGTTACTAGTCACATCTTTGTTCATGAATCATGGACAAAGGCTGAGTTACCTGGTAAGTGGTCCTGGGAGTCCGGATACCAGTTGTTATAGAACAGAAGCGGGTATCTTGGACATATTCTGAGTTATGGTCCTCCTTGTACTCCGACAGCTAGGATTATACAATCCACCGGGGGTCCCTAACCCGTTAGAGGAGAGATTCTCACTGGGACTATGTGTAAGTAGGGTGGCATCCTTCTTTACATAATGTACTGATCTCAGAAGCAAGCCTCAAACCTATGGGAGTAACAGAGTCCTACTTCCATTTGATGGGCAAGGGACTCTTTGGAAATTATGTGGCGAACAAAATAGAATTTTCCAGGGAGCTATCAATATTAATGGGTCTTATGGAAGAAATAAAGTAGAACCTGCTAAGTCAACAAAGAGGATGCGTGTGGATGAGTTGGGAATTATGATATTTGTGTAAGGGGATATAACGAGCAAGAGATAGGAGATTATAAATTGCTTTTAACACATGTTAAAAAGGGGAGGGCAGAGTGTGAGGTAGGAAAGTTCATCAGAAATACTATTGCACGCAACATAGTAGTATAGCAAATTATTTGGGTGGATTTAAGATGAAAATTCACCATGTGAGGGTGCATATGAGGAGTAATTAGACAAGTTTTATGAAGCATTAAGTGACATCGTAGTCAAAGTCAACAGAAGGATGCAATAGTGTTAATGGGTGATTTCAGTCCAAGATTTGGATATATAACTGAAGGATAAGAGGAGGTGAATAGTAAATATGGGGAAAATATGGAAGCTAACAGGAAAGAGAAGCATTTACTGGACTTCTGTGCTAGTATGGGATTAGCAGTTATGAATACATTCTTCAAGCAGAAGGCTATTCATCGCTACATGTGAGAGGGTAGGTGCACCAGGTCTGTAATAGATTATATCATAACCGACTTTGAATTCAGGAAATCTATTAGGAATGTGTGGGTATTCCGGAAATATTTTTATGATGCAGATATGATCTGTAATGGACTAAGTATCTCTAGTCCTAGGGCAGAGAAAGTGAAATCTGTCTGCAGACGAACAAGAGTAGACAACCTCCAGGATGAGGATATTAGACAGAAGTTTTGAAAAATACTTGCTCCATGTTCAGGCTTCAATTGTCTCCAGCATTCGTCTATTCGCTCCTTCGTGGGTTTCATTGATTTTTGGAAAAGTTTCTATCTATAAATTAGGATTCTGTACAACAAACTTCACTTCACTTACAAATTAGAAAGAGAAAAGGAAGAAGAGGAAGAAGAAAAGTAGTAGTAGAAGTAGTTTTCTTCTTCCTCTTCTTCTTTGTTGTTGTTTGCTTAACACTAAACATTTGAAACAGGACTGCAGTCTACCATCTTTTTTTTTTCAAAACGTTATCTGTAAAGAGATAACTAATTAGGAATTTGTTATGTTACCATGGAATCCAGCTCCTTGGCTGAATGGTCATCCTACTGGCCTTCGGTTCAGAGGGCCTCAGGTTCGATTCCTGGTACTGGGTGTTTGTGTTTGTGTTAGTGCGAAAGTACTCCTCTTCATACACACACAACACATCACAATACCTACCATCACAGAAGCACTTAGTAATGGATACATCGTTTCACATAGGGCAACCAGCTGTAAAACATGTCTAAGTCTACATGTGTGACACAGTTTGCACCCGTGACTCCACCAGGATGTAGTGTAGAGAAACAAGAATAGGGGAAGAAGTGTTTTGTCTCATCTGTTGCCACTCATTTCTGCTAGACGGCATTACTGCAGCAATTACACAAAATTTACCCTGTTTTTGATGGCCCCAAGAGCTAGTTGTAAATTTTTAAAAATCAGAACTATTCATACTGTAGCATGAGTGGTTTTTATTTTAATTTTACTGATTTTCCCTACTTCATCACACTTGTGGTATAGGTTATAAAAATTACAGAAAAGGCAAAGATTTGTCAAGCTATGAGTGTCATGTAAAGAAAGGAATAGAATTAAGTAATTTAATAGATATATATTTACCAGATATTGTAATAGGAGTTGAATCATGGCTGAGAAATGATATAATGGATGCAGAAATTTTCTCACGGCACTGGAGTGTGTATCGTAGAGATAGGATAGGAAAGGTGGGAGGGGGAGTTTTCATTCTGGTGAAAGAAGAATTTGTAAGCTACGAAAAAGTTAAAGATGAGGCACATGAAATTCTAGGTGTAAGGCTGATTTCTAAAGATAATAGGCAACTTGATATATTTGGAGTGTACAGATCGGGAAAGGGTAGCACTGATGCGGATTCGGAATTATTTGATAGGATAGTCAGCTATGTGGGAAACGACATGGAAAGAAATGTGATTGTAGCGGGAGATCTGAATTTGCCAGATGTAAATTGGGAAGGAAATGCGAACGACAGGATGCATGACAAACAAATGGCAAATAAGTTAATATGGGAAGGACAGCTGATTCAGAAAGTGATGGAACCAACCAGAGGGAAAAATATCCTGGATGTGGTGCTGATAAAACCAGATGAGCTCTATAGGGAAACTGAAGTAATAGATGGTATTAGTGATCATGAAGCTGTTTTTGTGGTAGTTAAAAATAAATGCGATAGAAAGGAAGGTCTTAAAAGTAGGATTGTTAGGCAGTACCATATGGCTGATAAAGCAGGTATGAGGCAGTTTCTAAAAAGTAAATATGATCGGTGGAAAACGGTAAATAAAAATGTAAACAGACTCTGGGATGGGTTTAAAGAAATTGTTGAGGAATGCGAAAACATGTTTGTACCTTTAAGGGTGGTAAGGAATGGTAAAGACCCACCTTATTATAATAGAGAAATAAAGAGACTAAGAAGGAGGTGCAGACTGGAAAGAAATAGAGTTAGAAATGGCTGTGGAAGTAAGGAGAAATTGAAGGAACTTACTAGAAAATTGAATCTAGCAAAGAAGGCAGCTAAGGATAACATGATGGCAAGCATAATTGGCAGTCATACAAATTTTAGTGAAAAATGGAAGGGTATGTATAGGTATTTTAAGGCAGAAACAGGTTCCAAGAAGGACATTCCAGGAATAATTAATGAACAAGGGGAGTGTGTATGTGAGGATCTTCAAAAGGCGGAAGTATTCAGTCAGCAGTATCTAAAGATTGTTGGTTACAAGGATAATGTCGAGATAGAGGAAGAGACTAAGGCCAAAGAAGTAATAAAATTTACATATGATAACAATGACATTTACAATAAGATACAAAAGTTGAAAACTAGAAAAGCGGCTGAAATTGATCAGATTTCTGGGGATATACTAAAGACAATGAGTTGGAATATAGTACCATATCTGAAGTACTTATTTGATTATTGTTTGGTCGAAGGAGCTATACCAGATGAATGGAGAGTTGCTATAGTAGCCCCTGTGTATAAAGGAAAGGGTGATAGACATAAAGCTGAAAATTACAGGCCAGTAAGTTTGACATGCATTGTAGGTAAGCTTTGGGAAGGCATTCTTTCTGATTATATTAGACATGTTTGTGAAATTAATAACTGGTTCGATAGAAGGCAATTCGGTTTTAGGAAAGGTTATTCCACTGAAGCTCAACTTGTAGGATTCCAGCAAGATATAGCAGATATCTTGGATTCTGGAGGTCAAATGGACTGTATCGCAATTGACATGTCTAAAGCATTTGATAGGGTGGATCATGGGAGACTACTGGCAAAAATGAGTGCAATTGGACTAGACAAAAGAGTGACTGAATGGGTTGCTATATTTCTAGAAAATAGATCTCAGAGAGTTAGAGTAGGTGAAGCTTTGTCTGACCCTGTAATAGTTGAGAGGGGAGTTCCTCAGGGCAGTGTTATCGGACCTTTATGTTTTCTTATATATATAAATGATATGAGTAAAGGAGTGGAATCAGAGGTAAGGCTTTTTGCGGATGATGTTATTCTCTATAGAGTGATAAATAAGTTACAAGATTGTGAGCAACTGCAACGTGACCTCGAAAATGTTGTGAGATGGACAGCAGACAATGGTATGTTGATAAACGGGGTTAAGAGTAGCGTTACAAAAATGTTGCAATGTTTGGGTTGGGAAGAATTGAGAGAAAGAAGAAGAGCTGCTCGACTAAGTGGTATGTTCCGAGCTGTCAGCGGAGAGATGGCGTGGAATGACATTAGTAGACGAATAGGTTTGAATGGCATTTATAAAAGTAGGAAAGATCACAATATGAAGATAAAGTTGGAATTCAAGAGGACAAACTGGGGCAAATATTCATTTATAGGAAGGGGAGTTAGGGATTGGAATAACTTACCAAGGGAGATGTTCAATAAATTTCCAATTTCTTTGAAATCATTTCGGAAAGGGCTAGGAAAGCAACAGATAGGGAATCTGCCACCTGGGCGACTGCCCTAAATGCAGATCAGTATTGATTGATTGATTGCCTGTGGGATGTAGTGTTTGCTGTACCGAACATACATGAGTGTCATGACGGGACCTTAGTAAACTAATTTATCGTATAACTTATACTTAATGTGTGCATTTCTTTGCATTGATAAAGACAAAATCAGATAAAGGTTTAAAGAAAAGTAGGAAGGAGGGTTTTTTTGGGTTGAGGGCAAGTCAATGAGAGTCCCGGGGCATAAACTATGCCCTTTTACTCAGTTGTTTCCGAGAATACCTGATAAGCTGAAAAACTTTTTTACTACACTGGCAGGAGAAAATTGATATGGCTAGGAGGCAATATTTTGCCTTGTGTCAGACAATGAACCCCCTATTCACTAATTTTTGTTTTAATGGTTAATGCCAAAGTGTTAGAAGGGGATGATGGGAAGTGCTCACTTCTTAAGAAACAAATTTATAATTTTAAAAGACAGTTGGTTTTAATTTGGAGAAGGCTGAAAGATTTGTTCTTTTCCAATTTAAAGCAGGTTATAAGTTAGCAAAGGGTCTCAACGTTTGAATTGTGTGTTCAGCTTCTTGGTCCTTATGACTGGTTTTAAGAGTAGGATGACAGGGTCGTTTGAGTGGCTAAGAAGAATTCTAGGTTTGGTCATCCTTCTCTTTTGTTTATCTGAGATCTCATAAGCAGAATACGAAGTTTGTGTCATATCTTTTTATTAGATTTCAGTATTAGGGCTCTAGACATCATTCCCAAAGTTTGTTTTGGTAATCTTCTAATTTAGAAAGAGGTGTTTTGGGAATATAGCTCCAGGTCTCACAACAATACAGCAGGATAGGCCTGTCATAATGCTGGGCAAATATTTCTCTTATTACTAGTAGAGATATATTTATTTTCTAGCAGAGGTCTTGGGGCTGGTACCCGTGATGTAGCTCGTTGTTAGGCCTGTTCTGTATTGTATCTCCAGGACAAACTCTGGTCAGTGTTAAGCCAAGATAATTTATTTTATTGATTGAGGACAATGTAACATTGTTAATGGTGAGATGACCAATTTTAGTCTGACGCTTTGTGTTTGTGTAGGTTTTATTTTCACCTTGTTCCGGATGCACCACTCCCAGAATGACGTGATCAATTGTTGCAGCAAGGAGACACCGTGAGCATTGTCGAAGGGCAATGTCATATGCGTACTGCTGGATTGGAAGATCATTCAATGATTGCAGCAGCAAAAGAGAAGTTGAGGTCTACTTCTCTTGCAGTAGGGAGAGTCCTGTTGTTCTGATTTCTCAGGTACTCCCGTACCATCTTCTGCTCCATAATAGAGTGGAAGGTGTTGCAGCACCTCGAAGAGGTTGGGTGTTTGCCCACACAGTACATAAATTTAGCTGGTGCCTCCAGAGTGAGGGGGCAGGGAACAGCTGAATTGTTTTCTCCACATTTGACACAGCGTAGAGGCATCTCGCAGTAATTAGCAGTATACCCCCACCTCGGATACCGGAGAAATTGATTTGGCCCCTCACGGTCCCTGAATGACTCTCTGGATACCCGAGACCAGCACAGATATTGCGGGGAGTATATGGTCTCGGAGACCTCATCGTTGGGGAGTGCGACACTCGTGACGCTTAGAGGTATCAGTTTCTTGGTGATAGCATCACGCCTAGTGTCTAATGAATGTCCTTGAGCTGATACTTAAGGGACATGAGTTCCTCCCTGACCCATTTCATGCCTATGGTGGAAACAATATTTTGAATAATAACCTTCAGGAGCCTTTGACTCCGAAGCTGGTGAGTGTAAAGTCCCTGACTGTTTTCCTCAAAATATTGCTGAAATCTTGTAATACATAAAAATATGAAATCTCTGAATCATTGTTGTTTGTCGTACAGAAAAAACAGGGGAAGAAATAAATCATAAATTTTATTTTTTACTACTTTTGTTATTTTAAATTTTTCAGTAGGTGTTTTATTGATAGAGATTGTGAATCCAGGCCACCTATCCATCTTGCAATGCAAAATAATTCATACCCTAGAAGCCATAAATTAAACTAAACACACTTATGACCACTTCTTATGTACAATACTAGATACATGTTCTTGGTGCAAATTATACACCTAAGACTGGAGCTATTGGAAGGATGAGAGAACAGAGTCTCCCCCACTGCATGCATGCCAAATTCTCATGCAGAACATTTTCAAGAAAATCAGCCTATAACTCAGTAGTTGATGTATGTGTGAAAATGGATGGATGGATGGATTAATGAGTTAAAGAGAGAGTAATTAACACAAGTCCATGTTGTACTGTATATACCTCATATGTATACAGTATATTGTTTTCTCTTTCTGGTGATTTTGTCTCCAAAGTTTTTTTCTCTTCCAGGTTAGGGAACACAAACTGTATATTGGATTTGCATATTCTTCTGGCCTTCCGGAATATGTTTTTGTATTTTATAATTAATAAATTGTATATGAAATAGGACTAAATTAATTCATCAAAAGCTAGCTAACAAAAGTGTATTCTAATGAAAGCTCATTCCATTATTCCATGCATATTTCATGATTATAGTTCCGTAACTGGTAAGAGTAACACTATTTAGGAATGTATGTGTTTAATTCTTACATTTACTTTTCATGTCTTTCAAGGATTTCAAGAGGGCAGAAATTTTTAAGCTGCACAATGAAACATTCTTCAACTTGACAGGAGAATTAAATGTTAAAACAACTATGACTGGACAAGAAATGCTGGTGACAGGTAATGATTTTTTAGTGCTTCTTTTTTTGTTTATTTTTCTCGAGTAACGAGTAGTAGATAACACTTATATGTATTATGTTTGTTGTTGGTAGAATTTTTCAGAAAGAAATTACCATTTATTTTTATATTGTGCAGTATATATGAAGATATGATAGAAATGGAATTGTTAAGGCCACGGCTGCTTCCTCCCTACTCCTAGGCCTTTCCTATCCCATCGTCACCATAAAACCTGTGTCGGTGCGACGTGAAGCAAATTTAAAAAAAAGAAGAAATGAGTGGAATGAGAGAACATTTGATAACATATGCTAGAAGTACACTCGCCTTGCACTGTTAGTAACTCCCCCCTACCCTGCCCCCATCTGCCTTTCTATCTCTTTTGAAAACATACACTGGTGGAAAAAAAATATCCAAACACCAAGAAGGGGTTGTGCTAGATTAACAAATGTTGGTAGGCATGTTTGTACGTCTGAAAGATTACGTTGAATCAAATTTCCCGCAAATCACATTAGCGTGGCACTAGTAGCGGCACCATGACGTTGCACATCAGGTTGGCTTTAAATATGGGATGTACTGTGCGAGAGGATTATTTACCTGCGAGATTGGATGGAGTGACTGTGGGCGAGTCAAAAATGCCTTTACGATGACGAAGAGGCCAGTATCAACAGCTCACTGCTGTTGAAAGAGGCCGTATAATAGGGCTACATGTAGGTGGATTTTCCTTCCGCGCTGTTGTAAAATGATTTGGCAGGAATGTCTCCACTGTGCATGCATGCTGGCAACAGTAGTCACGAGAAGGTACGCTCGCATGAAGACCGGGCTCCGGACGTCCCCGTGGCACCACTGAGTGGAAGAACCGCCATATTCAGTGTATGAATGTGGCACAGCGGACTGCGTCTGCAGGAGCAATTTGAGCGACAGTTGGTACCACAGTGATGCAGCGAACTGTTCGAAATCGGTTACTTGAAGGACAGCTCCAAGCCAGACGCCCTGTGGTGTGCACTCCGCTTGCCCCAAACCACCGCCGTCTGCGAATTCATTAGTGTCAAGTGAGAGCTCATTGGAGGATGAGTGGAAGGCTGTTGTGTTTTCTGATGAAAGCCGTTTCTGCCTTGGTGCCAGTGATGACCGTGTGTTGGTTAGGAGGAGGCCAGGTGAGCACCTGCATTCTACCTTTCTGTGGCAACGACACACTGGACCTACACCGCGACACACTGGACCTACACCGGAAGTTCTGGTCTTGCGAGTAATTTCCTATGACAGCAGGAGCACTCTCGTGGTTATCCCAATCACCCTGACTGCAGATGTGTACGTCCATTTGGTGATTTGACCTGTTGTGCTGCCATTCATGAACAGCATTCCTGGGGGTGTTCTCCAACAGGATAATACACGCTCCAATGCCACTGTTGAAACTCAACATGCTCTACAGAATGTCAACATGTTGCCTTGGCCTGCTTGATCCCCCGATCTATCACCGCTCGAGTACGTATGTGATATCATTGGACGACAACTCCAACGTATTCCACAACTGGCATTAAACATCCCTGTATTGACAGACCAAGTGCAACAGGCATGGAACTCCATTTCACAAGCCAACATCCGGCACCTGTATGACACAATGCTTACACGTTTCCATGCCTGCATTCAATAGTCAGGTGATTACGCCAGTTATTAATGGACCAGCATGGCACATTTGTAATGGCTTTTCTCGTGTATATATTAACCTGTAGTCTTGTACCTTTAACCCTTTGGGGTCCAATTGATTTTCCACCTGCATCCTGCACAGGTCCAATTTGACATTAGGCATATATGGGAAGGAAGTACTCACATAAGCATAAAGCTGAATTTTTACATTAATAATACGAACTGCAAATTTATTTATTATCAGTCAAGTTAACCACATTATCAGTGATATTTTTTCAAAGTATGGTACTTCCAGAAGCATTTGTTCGGGTGTAGTCCTGGGTTCCCTGGACAGGTCTCACAAAAAAATGATGTCTCCTTTCTGCCTCCTTTCACTTTCCTGTTGGAACACACGGCACAGTCCTTGGTTTTCTTGTCCTGACGAGCATCTATGATGTGTAGCTTCCCGTTCAGTCGAAGTTCTTCGTCACAGCTGCTCCGTCGGTCGCGTTTACGGGCATTTTTGTTCCTAACGTCCCCAACAAGCCCCATAATAACTCGGTCCCTGAAAGTCTTGTGATTCATCCCGGGCTTATTTTCTGCTGTTTGTTGCAAGTTATATAGGTGAAAACTGTTCACCAAAGCTACCTCCAACACGCAGAAGTACAATTTCCTCCACCATTTCGGACTTTTCACTACAAAACCATAAGATGAGCAGTAGTGATCAGCACGATCGACCCCTCGCATTTGGCTGTGTAATCTATAATGGCAACAGGCTTCAAAATTCTTTCTTCTCCTTGCCCATTACGGTTGTGTCTGACTACCTCCACCATTGATGGGTTGTGCCATGTACTAAGAACTGACACAGTGCGCTTGTCTTTCCACGAAAATACAATGAACGTTTCTTCCTTCCACAGAGCACTAATATCATACTTCTTCAGATTTAGCCTCCTATCTTTCAGCTGAGGTGGTAGTACCTTCCGATTCAACAGTCCCAGTAAGGTGAATTTTCCTTTTCAAGAGTTCTCTTGCCAGTTCCATACTAGTGTAAAATCGATCAGTAAACAAATGATAACCTACAGCCTGAGTAACATGAAGAACGTCTGTCACCAGCTGTAGAACTATTCTACTGCCAAATGTCAAACCAGGGAAAAGTAAACGAGCCAAAACATACAAAACGTACCCATTCAATGCATCAGCAATAACATATATCCTAATCCCCCACTTTGTTGGTTTTCGTGGATTGTACATTTTGAAAAGGACACACCCCTTGAAGCTTACAGTCGATTCGTTAACTGACAGATACTGAATTGGTCTATAAAATTCCAAGAACGACTCCCCTACACATTATAAGACACTTCTAACTTTACTCGTTCTTGTTACCATTGTTGATGCACTTGATTGTGGAGGGGGTGAAACATGAAAGCCCCAGAATATCTGAAGAAATCGTTTCCCAGAAAAAATGTCCTTACCGAAGGTCGATGAAGAGAGCCACAAGTCTATCTTCCATGTCTTTTTCCTCCTCACTCGAAATATCATACTCAGATTCAGGAATACTAATGTCACCATCAGAATCCGTCAACAAATCATCGTCAATATCGGCACTGTCACATAACTGTTCGTAAATATCATCAGGCTCCATGCCGCGGCTGGTGGACACCATGTTGATAACACAGCTGTGACAGTGAGGAACTATCTCCAAAGAAATCACAATTCAGCTTAAAGGAATGAACAGCAGATAGCAGTAGGCAAGAGAGATGCCAAGGCTCGGTGCCATTTCTGCTCCAGCATAAGAAATATATAACCTTAAAGTTGTGTCGGACTAGGTCCGACATAGGACCGGAACTGAAAATTAACGATGTCGGACTGAGTCCGACATTGAACCCCAAAGTGTTAATCAATTAAATATGTTACCTCGACAAATATATCGCCAAAATTTCTGTATTCTACATTCCTTATTTCATGGTGTTTGGATATTTATTCCACCCGTGTATTTACAGATATCAATCAATCAATCAATCAATCAATCAATCAATCAATCAATCAATCAATCAATCATTCTACCTATAGGTGCACTCGCCTTGTACTGTTCTTAAAACACACACACATTTTTTCTTTTTCTCTCTTGAAAACATATTTTCAGAATCATTCTACGAGTACATTCGCCTTGTACTGTTCTTAACACCACCCCACCCCACCCCACCCCACCCCACCCCACCCCAGCCCTCCTCTCTCTTATAACTGTTTATAAAGGAATTCTTTTGTATCTTCATTTTTCACTCTTTCTTTTTTGTCTTTAAAAGTGTCATTCTATTGCCTGTATTAGATTTCCATTTTTCTATGTCAATGACCAGGATTCATATGCATATGTTGCAATAAGTACATACAGTAACATATCAGTCACTTACTGGATGGGACATGGTCTGTGCACAAATATAGTTCAATAATCCAAGGAATGAATACGATTCTTTATTATCAGTCACTACTGATCTGCATTTATGGCAGTCACCCAGGTGGCAGATTCCCTATCTGTTGTTTTCCTAGTCTTTCCTTAAATGATTGCAATGAGATTGGAAATTTATTGAACATCTCCCTTGGCAAGTTATTCCAGCCGCTAACTCCCCTTCCTATCAACAAATATTTGCCCCAATTTGTCCCCATGTATTCCAACTTTATTTTCATGTTGTGACCTTTCCTTGTTTTAAATACACCACTCAAGCTTATTATAACATAGAAAGAAATGTAAAATGGTTTTACAGTAACTTAAAAAAAATTTCACATATCACTGTGACTGTAATAACTAGAGCCCGGAAGTTAGCCATTTATTTTTAGTTAAAATAGGCAGGCAAAAAGGCACTTGAAATACTGAAAATAGGCAGTACTGTAATTAAAATAGGCATTTAGTAGGAGTGAAAACAAAGAAGAATCTCACTCATTATTAATAAAAATATGTATTTTAAATACTCATTCATTTTTTATTATCAATTTATTACATAATTAGCATACTTGCTCTTACTTTCCTTGGTTAAAAGCAACAACAATGTGCTTTTTCAAAGTATCAACCGTCATAGACAGACACTTGTCAGAAAGAATGTTTGTCATCATAGAACATTCTACTTCCACTGAAGTGATAAGCGCAAATTTGAAACAAGCTATTTTGGAAGAACACATGCCAGTTAAAACAGAATTTTCACCTTTCAGAACATCACAAATGTTTTTCATTTTTTCAATGTCCACATTACCACTCAGAACATGTTTTTATCACTAATACTGCTTCCTTTTTTCTCCTGGTGCTTGTAGCAGTTGATTTACTGCATCTTCAAGAATCGCCATAGATGATACCAGCGAATCATCTCTTTTCTCCAACTTCAAGATTGCTTCCGGTATCACACTATAATGTGCTGTTATAAATGCCAGATCATTGCTGAGCTCTTCATGGTCCAACAACTTTTTTACCTCGCGAACTGAAGCAACTTCGTCTACTGATACGGCATGAAGTACCTTACATATCTTGTCCAAATTGTTGCTGTAATATATGACTGCTGAGATCCAGGTTCCCCATCGGATGAGAACTGGCTGTGGAGGTAAAGGGAGCTCTGGTGCCACATCCTTGAAAACCCAGATTCGGGAGGGTGATTTTAGGAAGGTTTTCTTGGTATTCGAAACTAACTTATCCATGTGAGGATACAAACTTCCCTTCAACAATTCTGTGCAGTCCATGAGCTAGACATGTGAGGTGGAGCATTTTAGGAAAGAGAACTTTCAAGGCTGTAGCTCCTTTTTTCATGTAAGGTGCCGCATCTGTGACAAAAAGTAGGACATCATCATGCCGTATTCCATCCGGCCAGAGTAACATTAATGAATTTGTGAACAAATGTGCCACTGTGGAACCATTTGCTCTCTCCATCTCTTCTGTCGTCAAAAAGAAATACTGATGATAGGTCAGTTTGCTTTGCTTCCATAGTTCCAATGATGACGTTGGCCATGTAACATCCCATTGCATCCGTAGTTTCATCAATGGAGATCCAGATCTTCTTTTCTGCAACTCTGCTTCGAATCTTCTGCAGGGTCTCTTCAAAGGAGATATTCAAATACGTTTTTCTTAATGTGGATTCTGACGGAACTTCTTTAGTGTACTTCTGCAGAAACGTGCTGAGGGATTGATTTTCCAGTTTCCAGAACGAAATTCCAGAGTCCAAGAAAGCTTAGCATAGATCCAGGGAATACTGAGATTGCCTGCTGGATGTTGTAACTGCTGTTGATATTAAATTGATCTTAGGGCCAAGAATATTTAACCTAGACTTATGTTGAGTCATGAAGTACTTTTTTGGTGATTAATAGATTTTTCACAGATTTTGCAAAAGAGTATAGCTCCATCAGTAGAAAGTGTATCCGAACCAAATTCGCGAACATAGCCATGTAATTTACCATGCAGCGATGAAAATTTCGGCATGATAAATAAGTCAGCGCAAACACCTGAGTTGCCTTTAGCAAGTTCAACAGTAGACTGACAGCTTCTTTTATGTTTGACCAGTTAGACAGAAGTGATTTCCTCCCTTCCTCTGCATTATCTTATCATTTTGAAATCGGGAATACCCGGTAATTATGCATTGTCACAGCAAAAGGGGTGTGAGGAAGGAGAAGAGACCTACTTCCCTCATCCTCCCTCTTTCCTGGTATTCATTATGCTTGTGCATTCCTTTCACTAATAAAGGTTCTGCTATTTACAGAGGTTAAATGAATGGGTTGAGAAAATAAGCTTTCGAATGCCTGAAAACAAGTAAACGATTTACAGGGAACAATATTCAAAATAGATATTTGTGATAGCAATATGTAATTAAATTTGTGCAACCTTTTTTGTCTTCGATGTACGGAAATTCATAACGTGCTTTTTAAAATGTGTAAATCACAGAAAAAAATGCATAACGATCAAAAAAGGCAAAAAAAGGCTTTAAATCATAAAATAGGCAAGAGAAGCCAAAATAGGCAAAAAAGGCAAAATAAAAATTGTCTCTACACTTCCTAAATGCACAAAAACATATTTATCTCTATCTGATTCTTCAATATATCCAGTCAGATTAAAAAGGCATTTTGCCTAACTTCCGGGCTCTAGTAATAACAGTAGAGTTACATGCTTTAAAAACAATTATTTTGATGTTTAATGAAATGAATTCTAGAGAAGAGTACCTGTAGTCTTGTAGACCTTTTGGTCAAATTGCTAGGTTTGATATAATATTAAAGTGTACAGTACTGTCTGAAAATTACTACATAGAATTGAATTTACTTGAAATATTCTGTAATATTATTTTGTTTCTAATTAAGCGGTCTTGATTTTGGGGATGCACACTCAATTTCTTTTCTCACAATTTGTATGCAGGTGTATTGCTACTAGATGCTGTTCTATATATTTGAGTGTAGTCTAAAAACACTTCCTTAACTTCAGAGTGGCCAATAATCTTTTTGTTTATCATCATCCATATTTTCTTCATTAATATCATCAGGAATGATTTTTATCGTTATTAAGATTCTTGTTGGTGACCTCAGGAATATCTCCCTCAGCTAGCTACTCTTCTACATCAACTGGTTGAATGTCCCACTGAATAGTCTGAAAATCTTCAACGATTTCCTCTACGTCAGTATTGGGGCTTTCAGCAGGTTTTTTGTAGATGACTCACCGTCATGTTATGTCAAGCACAGCAGAAGGGCAATCAGATATCCTAACGTCGGATGTGAAATAGTCTAAGAGCCTTTCCTAGTATATACTGTATTTGTTCCATATTAGAAGACACTTGGTTATTATGGCTGCACAGTTGTCACAAATACTGTAGGTACACCTTATTTCTTTAGCTTTCATTATTATATATCTGTTCCATACTTGATTTCATACTCTGTAATGGGAAACACCCCCAAGTTGTTTCCTCCTGCTGATTTCCATACCCAGTCTTGTATTCTCCATTGATTTTCAAGTACTTGAAGATCTCCACAACTTCAACATCTTTTTCTCTGATTTTCAGTGCTTCTTTCCTTCTCACTTTCCTGTTGTCAGTACCATTGTTTTGCTTTTCTCCTCACAGATTCTCATTGCTTATTGTCCATTGCATATCTTCTCATATACTGCATGAGGCTGTTCTCAGACTTTCTTCTCATTCTTTTTCCAAATTGCATTGTCCTCAGCAAATAACAGTTTGCTATTTGTTTATCACTATATGTGGCTTCTGCTGTCCTCATGATATCATCTTTCATAATTCTACAGCATACCTCCCTAAACGACCGAGCTTGATAGCTGCTGTCGCTTAAGTGCGGCCAGTATCCAGTATTCGGGAGATGGTGGGTTCGAGCCCCACTGTCGGCAGCCCTGAATATGGTTTTCTGTGGTTTTCCATTTTCACACCAGGCAAATGCTGGGGCTGTACCTTAATTAAGGCCATGGACGCTTCCTTCCCACTCCTAGACCTTTCCTGTCCTATCGTCGCCATAAGACCTATCTGTGTCGGTGTGACGTAAAGCAAATAGCAGTAGCCTCCCTAACTGCGTGACTTAATGGTTCAGGTAGCAGAGCTCATGTTAATGAGATCAATCCCCGTGATATTTGCAGGTTCAAAAAAATGTCAACCTCGGATAGGTAGATGTACCCACAGAAAGGAACTCTTGTGAGACAAAATTCCAGCATCTTGACATCTCCGGTAATCATAAGACTAGTTGGTGGGACATAAAACCAGTAATAACATTACCACATCTCTTTTTTCTCTCCTAAGGATTCAGTGTCAGAACTCTCTTGAAGGATGTTTTAATATATAGAACTAATCCATGGACAAACAGATCTATCATGCCAGAATGTTCTGATCACATTGCTTAATTTGGAATTGTATTTAATGTTGTGCAGTTAACGTAAATCCCATTCCCGTTAATTATCAATTTTCATGACTAGGGTTACTACTGTCCGTTATAATGCTGTATCTTCCATAATCCAGGGGGGAGGAATCCACCAGAACAATATTCACCAGCAACCACTTGATCAGAAGAATGCCTATTCTTGGCCTTGGAGTATCACAGAAATGATCTCATCACTCATTCAGTTCATTCTTGAGATATTCTTGATGTGGTGAGCCCCAAATCAAAACACTTCAAATCATTTACTTAGCTATAATTCTGTTTTCTCAATCATAATTAACATGAATATTATTGTGGTACTGAGCAAGTAACTGTGCGGTTTAGGTCACATAGCTGTTAACTTGAATTCGGGAGATAGTGGGTTTGAACCCCACTGTCAACAGGCCTGGTTTTCCGTGGTTTCCCGTTTTTGTACCAGGCAAATGCTGGGGCTGTACCTTAACTAAGGCCACAGTCACTTCCTTCCCACTCCTAGCCCTTTCCTATCCCATCGCTGCCATAAGACCTATCTGTGTTGGTGCAATGTGAAGCAGATTGTAAAAAAATATATATATATTATTGTGGTACAGTATAAACTCTATTATTTGAGACCTGATTATCCGAGGCTCTGTGTTAACCAAGGCACTTGTTTTGACAGTGTAATGAATGAAATTAATGGTAAAATTCATAACTGTGTACAGTGCAAAACTATGGCCCAAAAATGAAGTTAACAAACTTATAACTCTAACACTCTTCCTGTAATTGAGCCTCTGAACCAAGAAGATGTCATGAATTCTTGAAGAGGGCAAGGAGGAGGAACTAGCAGTAAATGCCGTTGTTGAAGTTTTTCTTGGCAAGACCATGACTGAACTGATAATGAATGCACTGACCGATTTCATACACAGATGGCCTATACATGACTGAGGCCACCTCGGCCTACATAGAGCAATAAGGAAAGTTCACTTTGCACAATTTGCTTTGGTTGAAATGGTGGCAGAACATAGCAGCAAGCATGGGAGATAACAAGCTCAAATAAAAAACAATACAGGAATGTTTTTTCCCAAATAAGTTTTAACTTTATTTTAAAAAGTTTATTAAGGTTGTTAAGTGCTGTACATACAGTTTCCACTTCTTTAAGAGAAGATGAATTAATTAAAATTGTTACTACTGCAGTAATACAAATATTTGTCATTTCTAACCTACAACCATGATTTGCTACATGTTCCATCACATCAAAGATTTTTTGCTATCCAAGTTGCCCTCGGTCCCATTTACCTCAGATAAGCAAGTTTATACTGTACCTTTATATTATTTATCTCCTTATACATTTCACCTAATAGAGAAATGAACCAATGGTGTGAAAATATTCAAGTAAACTTGTTTTTTATGTTTCAGTTATACATTCAAATCGAGTGGTAAAGCTGAAAACAGATTATGATTTTCTGGACCACGAATTCAAACAGCATTCAACTCTGAGCCTGGATCCAAATTCCTGGGCCAGCTATGACCTAACCATAGTTAACAAAACTACTGTAAGTCATGTATTTCACTCTTTTGTAACCATAACAATTATATCATAACATTTACAGTCATAGTTTTTTTTACCGAGTGTAGTGGCGGCACTGTAGCGATAATAACAATCGAACACTGCTACCAATGGACAAGACGGCAACAGCAGTAAACAACACATTGTCGACCATTAATAACACTACATGATATTCTGTGACAGACCAAGTACGCAAGCACACAACGAGGAAGGATAATCACGACACATAAACACAAGAGACTAGGAGCATGAGAGTCTGGGCAGGACCGAGGTCATAAGGACTGAAACAGAGGGTGGACCAGGTAACAGCAAAGGATTAAGACAATTCACCTGAAAGAACAAATAAACACTTATACCGTCATAATAGATCAATTTTAATTAAATAATTGGTGGGTGGAGGAAGAACAAATCATGAATTTACATGTCCACGGACACAATTTAACAAAAATTTGTGTAAGGGAAAATTAAGAAGAGGTTGGTAAAACCAATGGAATGATAATTAGACTAAACAATTGCAAATTGTGATACCTTCTGAACTCGGTTATAGAAAACCTTAGAATTACGAGTACCTTTCATGTGTACAGATTATGGATATGGCTGTCCCCGGGTTCTACACTATTAAATTTCATTAACATAGTAATCTTGGCAGACCATAAATTATCACTTATTTGGTTTTGAAGAAAGGGACCTCAGTGAATACTGAGGAGTATATGAAAAAAATCCATAAAATATAAAAACTCACGCAAAGGGAAGAACCTAAACTAAGATAAACTATGAAGCCATAATTAAAAATACATGCCATGAAAAAGGAAAATAAACAGAAGGAAATGTAATTAAAATGTAGGAGAGTTCAAATAATATACTTAATTCCTTCAAAATCAAGTTA
Source organism: Anabrus simplex (assembly GCF_040414725.1). NCBI lineage: Eukaryota > Metazoa > Arthropoda > Insecta > Orthoptera > Tettigoniidae > Anabrus > Anabrus simplex. Next base: position 1,133,286,980 of record NC_090266.1, read on the forward strand.
AAATATTGCAGTAACCATATTCTACACATTAAACACTCTGGTTTAATGCACATTACACAACAATATGATGCTGGTCACAACATGACATAATCACAACCATCCCAGCCAACAGCAACAATACAACTGTCTGGTTGGTGTTATTTTGTCAGCAGAAAGCAAAAACAAAAACCTACAATGTAAACGGATGGCGTCAGTACAAAGAAAAAGAAAACAAGAATGAACAATTAACGATGGCGTGAATAATCAAAGAAAAATATTCAGAAGTAACGAAGCAAGGGAAAGTTACAAATCATATCTCTCAAAGCAAGCGGACATTTCGGTATCCACTTAGGTGTTGAATTACAATATTGTCCAAGTATGGCATTTATTCAAACTAGTAGGGAGCTAGTTCGCCTTTTACATCATGTATTCCCCTATGTGCTCAGTCTCATGAATAGACCATTCAATACATAGTGAAATAATAGAATTTTAGTTTTACATTCCTGAGCAGGTTAACTGAACAGTATCTGTCACCTAAAAAATAACATTAAAAGACTGTCACATTAAGTAACAAGTTAATCAGGTGTCATGTACCTATTATCATGACAGCGTATCATCTCATTAATAAATGACTCGGTCCCAGTTGGAATTTTACGCTGATGAAGTGGGCCTTCATTGGACCACTCTAGCCAAATTTATACAAAAAAAATTTCAGTTTCCTGTCAGCCCAGTACTTCTTCATTCTCTCGGATCTTTCTTTCTTCATCGGTAATCACCCTTCCTATTGTCTGTTTGTTGATTCTGGTTTGCAGTCTGGTTTATTTGTCTGTGAGTTTCCTGATTTTGTCGGTTTTGTTTCTTAGGTCTTCCACTGTAATTTGTAGTTCATCCATATCTACATTGATTTCTGTAATCCACTTAATGTTGCATTTACTATTCCATAATTTTTGTATTGTTCTCCTGATGATCCTGTTGTCTGGTGTCCTGATTAGATGTCCAAAAAATGAAGTGCATTTCTTCCTGATTGTGCTCATTACTGGTTCTATTTCCTTGTAGATTCCATCATTACAAGCTACTCGCCAGTGTCCATCTTTTTGGTATAATTTGCTGATGCACGTTCTAATGATTCTTCTCTCTATCTTGAGTATTTTGTCTATTTGTGCAGTGTTAGTTGTTTTGAGGATGGTTTCATTTGCGTACGTTATTTCTGGTTGAGTGACTATTTTGTAGTGTTTTAATTCTGTTTCTGTTGACAGGCCCTTTTTGTTGTCGGTATTCTTGGTTACATATTGTGCTCTGGTCAATTTATTTATTCTGTTATGCCATGTTGGCTTTTCTTTAAGGTTATATGTTACGATTTATCCCAGATATTTAAATTTATCTACAATATTCTTTTCTTGGTTTCCTATGGCAATATTGTTTAAGAGTGATGGGTCAGTTAAGGTGATTTACTGTATTTTCAATAGATATTCCAAGACCTGTTTTCTGTGCTATTTACTGTAATGATATAATTTGTTGCCTGGTTTCCTGTATATTGTTGGACAAGAGAGCAAGATCATCAGCAAATCCTAGACCTTTAGCAGACACATTAAAATTCACTCTAGTTGACTATTTCTGGGACAGAAACGTACACATTTTGAAGTTTTAAGTAGTACGAAAGTGGGCAGCACATCCAGTTGAATCACTGCAATAATATATGATGCCAGTTCAGACATTTAGTTTTGCAGAAATAAAGGACGCTTTTTCATCGAGATGTACTTTTATCCTTGCAGATGTTCTCTGGACAGGTTACAAATGTCTCTCTAAACTTAGACCCTTCCACACTTCCAAATTCTGTTTTCTGTGATTTGTTGTTTCAATACCTCCTGTAAATTTTTAATTTCCATACTTTTTTTTTCCCCCTTCTCTCTTATTTCCTTTATCCCTTGAATTTTTCTCACTCTTGTTATTGCTACAACTACTGGATGGTCTCTACCAAGTGCTTCTCCTGATAGAGCCATCCATCAACTGCGACTTGTACTTTATCCACCATGAAGTAATCTATTACTATCTTCGTTCTTCTGTTATCTTCAACTATATCATGTACTGGATTTGCTATTCCTTTTTCTAAACCACATATTTTGTCATATTTTTGAAAGTAAAAGACTTTTGAAAAATAATTAATATGTTTTCAAGTGTAAGACTTCTGGGTACTGTGCCGCCTTGGTACTGAAATACTTCTGGGTACCATGCCACCTTGGTACCGAAATATAGTGGACATGAGTAACAGACACCCTCGGAACAACAACAAAATCAGAACATAAAATGAAAATGTTTAAAGAACAGGTAACTTACCTTAAGGAGGAGTTAAAAAAAATGGAAACAGGTGGATCGAAAAATTACTTCCGAGTATGGATAAACCATTAAAATCAAGAAAATGTATTTAAATTAACCCCTCAGCACCGACCTCTATACGTGGTATAGACCCTCTTTTCTTCCGTAGCCGCCAACCTTTATACGTGGTATAGACCCATACATGGTTTTGCATTTACGATAATAGCACGAAGAGTTTTGGAGTTACGGATATGCAAATTGTTTTGTTTCCATGAAGATATTTTTGGGTTTATCAGTGTTGTAAATAAGAATAGAAAATCGTTAAAATATAGTTGTTTTTGCAAGGATAAGTATTTGTCAAGTAAGTCTGAACACTAATCTCTGCTTTAAAAAAGTCTGTTTGCTTCATTCTTTCCCAAAGAATAAAATAAAGAAATGATGATCTGAGAAGTTAGTCTTTTCGCGTGATGTTATTTGCTCTATTTTTACACTGAGAGTGCAGTTTATTTATTATATTTTTCTTTATTTCTCGGCTTGTAATATTTTCGTAACTCTCCACGAGCGCTCTGTGTAGGCATGAGTTAGTGCTGCTTTCTGTCATACGATACGAGAACCAGTTGTTCATGGTATGTATCTCATTTGAAAGACGATGTCTCGACCTTTTATCTGAAATATGTATCGAGTTAGTTTGTTTCGTCATAAATATTATCCCCCTCATTCAGTTTCATCCTGCTGCTTTCAGTCTCGCTGCAGCTTCATCAGCCCGTATGATGCGCCGCGCTCAATGGCTAGCTCTAGCCGTGGTTTGACTGACAGTAACATGCTTGAAATATTGTATAATTCAGATGAAAGTTTAGTCGGAAGTAGGAGTGACAGTATTAGCAGCAGTGATCATGAAATAGATGATTTGGCTGTGGCAGTTGCAGTGGTAAATGATGAGAGTGACGATGAGGAGGAACCAGTACTTGGAAATTTCATGTGGGAGGCTACGGATAATTATATACATCAAAGAAAAGTTTTCAGCAGAGAATTCTGATTCCTAAATTCTCTAATAATATTCAGACAAGTCACAGGGACAAACATTGAGCCGTTATCTTATCGGGTTCAGCTGATGGAAGGTTTGTTTACAAAATATGCTCACTCGGGTGGGGAACGAAATATTCAAGGCCGGCGCGCATCAGATAATACAGTTCCAAGGTTGCATGAAAGAGATTTCATTAGGAAATTAGCACCCAGGAGTGAGAAATCCAAACCCCAGAGATGTTGTATTGTGTGTTCAAAACAAGGCGAAAGGAAGACGTTGGTGTACTGCTGCCAGGAGTGTGACTTGGGTCTCTGTGTAGAAGAGTGCTTCGAACTCTTATCACACGAAACTAAATTACTAAGGAAATGTGAAACAATTGTGTAATTATCTCCATGTACATAGTTCCATCATAAGGAATTCATAATTTTGTGAATATCGGGTTACTCTTATACTTGTAGTAACGCTTTAAGCAAATCAATGTATTTCAGTCGCGCGTAGTTGAAATCTCATCCGGCCGCAAGGTAGGAAGCTCTTTAAATGGCTGCGACGTTGAGAGGTTAAGATGAAAGAAATCAAAAACAAACAGAATTTTACATGTTGTCACCTCGTAAAATATCAGGAAAAAACAATATAGGCTAATAGTAACTCACTAAAATAGAAAATAAGATAAAACAACTTTAGAAATTAAAATGCTAATTAGAACATGCTCGGCCGATGCAGAAAAGAAAAAATGGTAGTAAAACAATAAAACTCTTACAATGAAACTGACATGGAAGAACTGGCCTAAAATTTGAATATGTACTACATAAACCTCTGTTTGTTTTTAACAGAAAGACCCCCTGCGGGTGGGGGACACACATGTAGAATACACACGTGGTATCCCCTGCCTGTTGTAAGAGGCGACTAAAAGGAACGACCTAGGTGCGGACATGGATTGCGGTTTGGTATAATGTGTTGGACCTCCTGTGGATGGGAGGGGCTGAATTCATTCACAGGTAATCCCTGCCTATCGTAGAAGGCGACTTAAAGGGTCATGTGGCCATCCTCTTTATTTTTTATTTTTTATTTATTTATTTATTTATTTATTTATTTATTTATTTATTATTTTTTTTTTTTTTTTTTTGAGGTTTAGTTGTAGAGCATTTCCAAATTTTGATGTGCATGCTGCATGGAGATGGACCTCCTATGTGTGCGACTACACTCGAAAGCCCGTATCGGTAACCACCCAGGAAGCGACGGGTGGCAGTGTCATGTACCCTGTGCAGTAGTATCCGCCTGACAACACAGGTCCCCGCACACCCGAATGCCAGAAGAACATATTCTTATTCATTATTTTTATTTATTTTTACCTATATTTAGTGCTCTGTACACACTATGGGGTACATGCTATTGTGGGAGACTGGAGGAAGGGAGTCCTAATGCTCATTGCCTCGTCCAACATCGGACCCTGGGCAGTACCGGCTATGACCAGGTGGGTATTGCCTTAGCTGCTTGGATCGGCTACAGAGACCCTTGATTGGAGTGAGTGGCATTTGGGGAGGATAATTTCGGGTATGGCGTCGAGACTACTTCTGCCTGCCTCCTCGGGTAGTTCGCTACCCAAGTCTTTAACATTTGATTCCATAAGGGGGGCAACCACTTGGGAACAAGCGCAGCGTATTGTCTGGGTTCCAGCTTCCTTAGGTTCTTGGTTGCTACCAGAACTGATGGGCAAGATTTCAATCTGGTTAAATCGATTCTTTTCAGTCGACACATCGAAGGTGTATACGGTGAACTTGAGGATCTAAAGAAAATGCGCAATGGTGGTTTGCTTCTGAAGACTAGCACTGCGCTCCAAGCCGATCGGTTGCTTAAGTGCGACCAATTTGACAATATCCCTGTCAAAGTGGAAGAGCATAAAACCTTGAATCTGGTTCGTGGGGTTATTTTCCACCGTGATCTTATTCTAAACACTGACGATGAATTGACGGAAGACATGAAGCACTTTGGCATGACTCACGTCCGCCACATTACGCGCAAAGTCAACGGTGAAGACGTTGCCACGGGTGCGTTCATAGTCTTCTTCAAATTGTCAGTGTTGCCAGAGAAAGTAAACGTAACAAGCTATTCTTGCGATGTGACGCCGTACATCCCGCCTCCCATGTGATGCTATCAATGCCAGAGATTCGGACATATGATATCTCATTGTTCGAAACAGTCTGTGTGTGGTACATGTGGGAAAGTAGCTCACGGTGTGGAGGAGTGCACACCTCCGTACAAGTGCATTCACTGCTCTGGTCTTCATTCTCCTCGAGATCGGAACTATCCAACCTATCTGAGTGAGAAGAAGATCCAGGAGATCAAGACCCTGGATGGTATTTCCTACCAGGAAGCGCGCCGTAAGTTTAATTCTCTGAATGCACCGGCCAAGACACTAAGACTTCAGCTTGATAGCACAGTCTCTCCCAGATTCCTCATTTTCAACTGGAACACCTTTCCTGAAGATCGCTGTGCCCAAGGTGGCAGTTGCTCCTGTGAGCAACGCCGCAAAGAGAACGAGCTCGAAGGCGGGTCCATCCCGGCCTTCGCCACCAATAAGCCTGTGCCGGCTAAGAAACCTATGCCAGCACAGAAGGGGAAGAAGACAATGTCTCCTTCTCCCACGAGGTCGGCGAAAGCCGCGCCTAAGCCGGTGGAAGCGGCATCGTCAACCAGGGCAGGCATGTATCACCTCGTCACCAGACGTCACCAGACGACGTGATGCACATGGAGCATTTATCTCCATATTCGGATGGGGATGTGAGTGTAGGTTAGGTTAGGAAGCATTATGCTGCTCCTAACCTAAACCTCAGAAGTCCACACCCACAATATGGTACTGTTACAATGGAATTGTAACGGTTATGATGGGCATCTTGCTGAGCTTTGGAAACATACATGATGAAGAATGACAAAGTCTTTGATAATATATTGTTTTGGGCTAGATTTGTAGACGATACATTAGTAATTTTGGATGAAAGTGTTGGAGATGCAAAGGCTACTCTTGATTTACTTAACAATATTGACCCTCAGATTGAGTTCACGTTGGAGTCAGAAAGTAATAAATCAATTAATTTCCTTGACCTAAAAATCAACAGATCGGGTTCTGCTTTTGAGTATAGTATTTTTAGAAAGCCTACACAAACGGCAGTAACTATTAGACAGGACTCGGAACATCCACAGAGTAAAAAAAGATCTACATATAATAGTTTAGTAGAACGGGCCTTTAAGATTCCTATGACGAAAGATAATTTGAAAAGAGAACTCAATATAATACGTTCAATAGCTAAGGCTAATGGTTTTAGTGAAGGCTTTATTGAACGTATTATTAACAAGTTTAAATTCCGATTGCAAACCGCTTTGGTCAAGGACAAACCCAATCATAAGACATTTGCAACTTTTACTTATAACAAAGATATTTATAAGTTTACTAATATTTTCAAAAAACATAACATGGAAATTTCATTTCGCACTGATAATAATAATACTATAGATTGCACAATGCAACTTCGGTTAATAGGTCGAACCCGTATACCAAATCGGGAGTATACAGATTTAAATGCAATGACTGTGATAGTACATATCTAGGCCAAACAGGACGCAGTTTTAAAATTAGATACACAGAACACGTCAATGCAATAAAATATAACAAATTTTCAGCGGTAGGCCAGCACGTACATGATCTAAAACATAAATTCACTTCTATAGAACAAGACATTGAAATTTTCGAGAGCTTAGGGAAAGGTAATTTGCTGGATGTTACGGAGGGCTGTTATATACATTTAGATCAGTATTTTAATCCAAATTTTAATTTAAATGAAATTTCCAAAAAACCAAATATTCTTTTTGATTTTCTTATAGAGTTTTTTAAAAATATACATATACCGGACAATAAGACAGTTTTTCATATTATGCCCAGTAGCTTTACATACTTCCTTCCACAATCACGCCCTCCGGAGCTCCAACAGGTTGCCGCCCCTCAGTTGCTCCTCCCTCCTTCCCCTAGTTCCCCTCTTTGACCCAAAACCAACCTTGGACACTGGATTGCTGACACAACAAGGTTCACTTAGCTACACGGTGCTTTGCAAGGACAGCGATCTCACGAGGTGAGTCACATGTTATAAGACGTAAAGTTTCACACTTTTTCAGTTAAAGTGAAGGTTAATATTTTCATATTATTTCAGGTCTGCATTGAACTGAGAATGAAATAATTGGTAACTTCATAAAGCGCCGGCTTCTGAGTCCACCTCTTTTCACGATCGCCACATTTCAACATTTTGAAGATTTCATAGAATAATTTTAATATGGTTTTAAAAGATTTTGAAGTGTCAAACAGTGTCATTGTCAATTAAGAAGATTGTTTAATCTTATTCTGTGACATTATGTTCACAACATGGCAATAGCCTGAGGACTTTATTGAATGGCTTTAATATGGTTCTACAAAAACATTAAAAAAAAAAAAAATCAAACAAAGTGAATGTTTTTAAGAAGATCGTGATTTTATTATTAGTTTTGTTTAATTTTAATGATTATTTAAACCAAATTGCATCAGATTTTAGCAATCCAAAGTTTAATAATTGCAAGTCTTGGACAATATGGACTCGGAAATAGTATAATTATAATATGGTTTTTAAATCTTTATCATAGTTTTTATAATGTGTGTGACGTAGATAAACTTATATATGTTTGCCAATGTTTCCAGTGTATATCAGTTGATGATGACGCAATATAAAGCGTCAAAACTATTCCTGATAAAATAAATATACATGTTGTAATTTCATCTTAACTACATTTTTGGTATTGAATAAGGTGGATATGAATTTTAATAAATTTTAATAAATTGTGAGCTGTGCCAGCTCATTAGCGAATATTCAGCGAGTATAGTCCGTATTCAGGAAACAAATTTCAGACCAGGTCATCATACGGTCTTGAGAAATTTTCGACTATACTCGACAGAACCACATTATGCTCACCGGGCTTCCGGTGCCGTTGGGATTTTTGTCTGTTCTGATACCTACAGCGAAGAGGTTCCATTAAGAACTCCACTGGAGGCTGTAACTGTTCGCGTTCCGCTGCCTGTCATAGCAACAGTGTGTAATATTTATTTTCCACCAGGCCAGCCTCTTAACATAAATGATGTCACTGATCTTATAGATCAGCTTCCACCTCCCTTCCTCTTATTGTACGATTTTAATGCCCATCACCCCATGTGGGGCTCTGAGATCCCTTGCCCCCGGGGAAGCGAGCTGGAAAAATTAGTAACAGAGCTGGATTTATGTATTTTGAACACAGGGGAACCAACTCACTTTAGTGTATGTTACAGCACATATTCTCACATAGACATAAGTATATGCAGCCGAACATTGGTTCCGCTGTTTCGGTGGAATACACACGATGATCTTTGTGACAGTGACCATTTTCCCAACATCCTTACCTTGATGAAACCCCCTCGATGGATTCTTAAACATGCTGATTGGCTAAAGTTCACATCCTTAGCTGTCTTTAGTGCCGATACCACGCGGACCATAGACGGCGAAATAACTTATATAACACAAGTTATACTTGCTGCTGCTGAGGAGTCCATTCCTTCCTTCTCAGGGCCTCCTCACCGAAAACTCATTCCTTGGTGGAAGGAAGAAATTGCAGCAGCTATCAAAGAATGCCATCAAGCCCATAAATGTTATCGTAGGCAGCCTACTGTTGCCAACATTTAAGAAATTCCACGCTAAAGCGCAAGTTCTTATTCGCCAAAGTAAGAAAGCTTCATGGGAGAGAGATGTGTTGTCTGTGACGTCACATACTCCATCATCTCAAGTGTGGACTAAACTTCAATGTAATTCGGGTATCCAGGGATCATCTTCTGTACCAGGAATTTCCATTGCAGACAGAGTCGTCACTGAACCACTCTTGATTGCTAACCATCTAGCTAGTCATTTTGCGGATGTATCTGGCTCCGGGAATTACCATCGTGATTTCCTTGCTCTGAAGCGGGAGGCAGAATGTCATCACTTTAGTTTTGCCACTCAAGCTTCAGAGGACTACAACGTGCCCCTTTCGAAGTGGGAGCTCCACAGCGCCTTAGTGCTTTGCAAGGACACATCCCCTGGAGCAGACAACATCCATAACCAGATGTTGAAACACCTTAGTGATGATAGTCTACTATATCTCTTTCATGTGCTCAACTGAATCTGGATAGAGGGTGATTTTCTGTCTCAGTGGCTAGAGGGCATATTCATTCCTGTCCTCAAGCCTGACAAAGATCCTAAGTATGCAGGAAGTTACAGACTGATTTGTCTTACAAACTGCGTGTGTAAGCTATTTGAGAGGATGGCAAATCGCCGACTTGTGTGGTGTCTGGAGAAACAAGGACTCTTTTCCGAGTACCAGTGCAGTTTTCGAGCCGCTCGATCGACCACTGACCGCTTGGTACGCTTGGAGAGCTCTATCCAGGATGCATTTCTCTGCAAACAGCAATTGGTAGCTGTCTTCTTTGACTTAGAGAAGGCCTATGACACCACATGGCAATATGGTATCCTTTCAGTCCTGCATCAATGGAGATTCCGAGGTATTTTGCCGGTCTTTATTGTAAATTTTTGTCGCTCCGTCTATTCCGTGTCTGAGTAGGGAGGACATGTTCGCAATACCACGTTCAGGAAAATGGAGTCCCACAGGGATCAGTTCTTAGTGTCACTCTGTTCGCGATTGCCATAAACGGTATTGTCGCTGTTGCTGGTTCAGCAGTAATACCGTCGCTATATGTTGACGATTTTGCTCTGTACTATAGTTTGTGTAATATGGCAGTCGCAGAGCGACAGTTACAGTAAGGCAAGCTATTAGGAGAGTGGAGCAGTTGACCTTAGAACATGGCTTTTGGTTTTCCACCACAAAGACTTCTGTTGTCCACTTTTGTCGTCAACGTACTCTTCACCCTCCTCCTGCACTTTATCTAGGAAATGTCGCTCTTCCCATAGTTGACACTTACCGATTTCTTGGGCTCTTTTTTGATAGTAAATTATCGTGGGAGCCACTCGTGCGGCAGTTAAAAGTGCAATGCATTAGGGCGCTGAATATCGTGAAGTTTCTTAGCAGCACTAATTGGGGTGCTGACCGCACGGTGCTAATACGATTCTACAGGGCATGTATTTTATCCCGGCTAGACTACGGCAGTGCAGCATATGGCTCAGCAAGACCCTGCGTCCTTGCGAAGCTGAACAGCATCCACCACAGCGGGGTGAGGTTGACGACGGGAATTTTTCGTACAAGCCCCGTCGCTAGCCTGCTTGCTAAGTCTGGTGTGCCGCCATTACACCTGAGGCGCCAACAAATGCTTCTTTTATATGCTGCAAATTTGCGACAGATGCCACTTCATCCAAGCTATCCTTGCGTATTCAACAATGGCAACAGTTTGCTGTATGCTGCTTTTCCTTGAGCGACGCGGCCGGTTGGAATACGCTTGGATAGGAGTCACAGATTGTTTCACGTACCTTTGGTTCCTTGCCTTGTCAGACAACCAAGTGGGGTACCTCCGTGGGTAGTATGATGTCCTGAAATAATCCTGGATCTGCACACTGGCCCGAAGGAAGAAACGGACCCTTCGATTTATTGGAGGTTCTTTCTGTCCGTTGTTGGCTGGTATCCTGGTTCAGTCATTGTTTACACGGATGGCTCGAGAACAGACACTAAAGTGGCCTGTACGTTCGTTGTCAACACTGATGGGTTTCATTTTGCTCTCTCAGAAACCTGTAGTGTGTACACAGCAGAGCTCTATGCTATCTGTGAAGCTCTGTGGTACGCCCTGTCTGATGAACGCCGACACTTTCTTGTGTGTACTGACTCCTTGAGTTCGCTACAGTCTATTGATACCTGTTTCCCTCAGCACCCTCTGGTGCAGCGGATCCAGGACCTGCTGGCCGAGTGTTTTGATGCCGTCACCAGGGTCACGTTTTTGTGGCTCCCAAGCCACATGGGTGTAGAGGGAAACTAGTTAGCAGATAAGGCTGCCAAGGAGGCAGAAACACTGTCCCCGTTGCCTTACAAAGGTCCAGCAAGTGATATTTGCTCTCAGCTGAGACATCTGGTTATGTCCCATTGAGAGATGGAGTGGCAGGCCACTCCTCTTTCAAATAAGCTGAGAGCAGTAAAAGGTACAACGAAGGTATGGAGGACTTCCCTTTGGGCTTCTCGGAGGGAAGCAGTGGTATTTTGTCGTCTTCGGATCGGCCACGGTATCCTGACGCACTCCCATTTATTGAAAGGAGAACCCCATCCGGTGTGTACTTGCGGCGATCATCTTACCGTGGTACACATCCTTACGGAGTGAGTGCACCTGGTCGATCTGCGCCCTAGTCTAAAACACCCCTGTACCATCTCCTTCAACCTGCGCGATGACTAGCAGTCTGCAGACCTCGTCATCGGTATTATTAGGGACAGTGGTCTTTATTCTCATGTTTAATATTGTTCTTGTCTTAGTGTATTTTTTGTCCACTGTGCTTTTATCCCATTGACTCTATTTTACACTGACTGACAGCAAATGCAACACCAAGGAGGAGTGGTTCGAAAGGGATGAAAGTTGGGGAAAAAACAGAGTCGGCACGGAAGAATAATTGATGTTTATTTCAAACCGATATGGAAGTTACACAATGCGCACGGCATCGACTTAGTAGGATGTAGGACCACCGCGAGCGGCGATGCACGCAGAAACACGTCGAGGTACAGAGTCAATAAGAGTGCGGATGGTGTCCTGAGGGATGGTTCTCCATTCTCTGTCAACCATTTGCCACAGTTGGTCGCACGTACGAGGCTGGGGCAGAGTTTGCAAACGGCGTCCAATGAGATCCCACATGTGTTCGATTGGTGAGAGATCCGGAGAGTACGCTGGCCACGGAAGCATCTGTACACCTCGTAGAGCCTGCTGGGAGATGCGAGCAGTGTGTGGGCGGGCATTATCCTGCTGAAACAGAGCATTGGGCAGCCCCTAAAGGTACGGGAGTGCCACCGGCCGCAGCACATGCTGCACGTAGCGGTGGGCATTTAACGTGCCTTGAATACGCACTAGAGGTGACGTGAAATCATACGCAATAGCGCCCAAAACTATGATGCCACGTTGTCTAGCGGTAGGGCGCTCCACAGTTACTGCCGGATTTGACCTTTCTCCACGCCGACGCCACACTCGTCTGCGGTGACTATCACTGACAGAACAGAAGCGTGACTCATCGGAGAACACGACGTTCCGCCATTCCCTCATCCAAGTCGCTCTAGCCCGGCACCATGCCAGGCGTGCACGTCTATGCTGTGTAGTCAATGGTAGTCTTCTGAGCGGACGCCGGGAGTGCAGGCCTCCTTCAACCAATCGACGGGAAATTGTTCTGGTCGATATTGGAACAGCCAGGGTGTCTTGCACATGCTGAAGAATGGCAGTTGACGTGGCGTGCGGGGCTGCCACCGCTTGGCGGTGGATGCACCGATCCTCGCGTGCTGACGTCACTCGGGCTGTGCCTGGACCCCTCGCACGTGCCACATGTCCCTGCGCCAACCATCTTCGCCACAGGCGCTGCACCCAGGACACATCCCTATGGGTATCGGCTGCGATTTGACGAAGCGACCAACCTGCCCTTCTCAGCCCGATCACCATACCCCTCGTAAAGTCGTCTGTCTGCTGGAAATGCCTCCGTTGACGGCGGCCTGGCATTCTTAGCTATACACGTGTCCTGTGGCACACGACAACACGTTCTACAATGACTGTCGGCTGAGAAATCACGGTACGAAGTGGGCCATTCGCCAACGCCGTGTCCCTTTTATCGTTCGCTACGTGCGCAGCACAGCGGCGCATTTCACATCATGAGCATACCTCAGTGACGTCAGTCTACCCTGCAATTGGCATAAAGTTCTGACCACTCCTTCTTGGTGTTGCATTTGCTCTGTCAGTCAGTGTATTTCGTGTTGCATATTTTAAAATGTTATTTTAACTCATAACCTGAATTATATGTATATATATATATATATCTGACTGCCCAGGGAATGCCTTTTTCCATTATCACCTCTATTCTCTATCCTTTTATAAGAAATAAGGCATTGCGAATTAGATCCACTGATTGTTTTATTCTCATAATCATTTTTTTCATCACAATTTCTTTTAAACTCTAGTCAGTGGATGCATTTTAATCTTTTAAAATTTTAATTTTTTTATTTATCATCTCATGTCGTCCATCACGTACTATTAGGGGCCGATGACCTTCGATGTTCAGCCCCTTTAAACAACAAGCATCATCATCATCATCATTTAACACAAAGTTCACACCAAAGTGTCAGTTGCAATTTAGAGTTTTTTAAATTTGGATGGTACCAAAGATGTTCCACTGAGCTTCCACAAGGATCATATCATCATCCACAAGATTAAATGTGCTACGTAGAGAAGTGGAGGTAAAATACTCAAACATATCCCAGAAGAAAGTGTACCAACATAGGATGCCCCAAAAATACAGAAGTCTCACATAGAAAATCAACCATGCCCGCTTGTTACAACAACAATAATCATCATCAGCATGACAACCCTAAAACAAAAACAAATGAATCACGAACTCCAGAACAATACCCAACAATCTGGAAAACTCCACATATCAAAACAATAGACAATCTAGCAGATCCCATTACACCAGAAGAATCACAAAGTTAATTAAAATAAATGAAAATGGGCAACAGAAAATTTACGTATTTTATGGGATCCGATTATTTAAAAAAACTTCTTGCAGAAACCCTAGTGATAGTCAAACCGCCTCTAACACCTTTTTCAGAAAACAAGGTTTTACCCATTGATACAACACCACATCATAATAATAATAATAACAATAACGTAATTAACTAAACCCCATAGACAGGGAAGTATTATAACAATAAAACATAATCGGTGAGAATTACTCAAACCCAAAAAACAATATAAGAAGCCAACCAATTTCAATTTAAGAAAGAAAAATTACAAGCGTAGAACAGGGACGTGATTTTCAGAAATGTTACATGAAGTAAGCCAGTTGATGTGTGTCCACGTGACAACTGATGTAGTTACCCAAAAGATATTTTCAAAGTTTCATGATGAGTAGGCCAAGATGATAATACAGGAAATCAACTTACAAATCTTGAAGTCAGGTGAAATAATCCAATCAGCAGGACATATCATCAATTGGATTCAGGAGGTCAGTTAGATTGCATAGCCATAGATCTTTCCAAAGCCTTTTATAGAGTGGAACATGGAATATTATTAAAGAAATTGGAGGGAATAGGATTGGACGTAAGGGTTACACGTTGGATAAAAACATTTCTAAATTCAAGGGTTCAGAAAGTCAAAGTAGGAAATAATGTATCGCAGGAAGAGAAAGTTTGGAAGGGAATTGCACAGGGTAGTAGAATTGGTCCGTTACTTTTCTTAATATACGCAAATGATTTAGGGAACAATATAACATCAAAAATAAGATTGTATGCAGATGACATAATTGTTTATAGGGAAATAAATAACATTGAGGATTGTTCAGAATTACAAAGGGACCTTGAAAGTATCCAACAATGGGTTGAAGAAAATAATATGAAGGTTAATGGAGGCAAATCAACTGTTACAACTTTTACAAACAGGAGCTTTAAAACTGAATTTGAATATACTTTGGATGAGGTAGTTATTCCAAAAGATGACAAGTGCAAATACTTAGGTGTGAGATTTGAAAGTAATTTGCACTGGAAGGGTCATGTTGATGACATTGTTGGGAAAGCATACAGATCATTACATGTCATAATGAGGCTACTTAAAGGATGCAGTAAAGAATTAAAAGAAAAAATTACTTAAGTATGGTTCATCCATTATTGGAATATGCAAACACTGTTTGGGATCCTCACCAAGAATACTTAATAAAAGAAATAGATAGTGTGCAGAGGAAAGCAGCATGATTTGTAACAGGGGATTTCAGGAGAAAGAGTAGTGTATCAGAAATGTTAAAGGAACTTGGGTGGGAAACTTTAAGTAAGAGAAGGGAGAAAACTAGACTTATAGGATTATATAGAGCCTATACAAGAAAAGAAGCATGGGGAGATATCCGTGAGAGGCTTCAGTTGGGAAATAATTATATCGGCAGGACTGACCACAAATATAAAATTAGAAGGAATTTTAGCAGAGGCAATTGGGGTAAATTTTCATTCATTGGGAAGGGTGTGAAGGAGTGGAACAGTTTACCAGGGGTAGTGTTTGATCCTTTTCCAAAATCTGTACAGAAATTCAAGAAGAGAATAAACAGCAACAGAGAAAATAAATGAAGTGTTAGAGGGCATTCAACCAGTGCAGGTTATTGTAAATAAAAAATGTGTGTGAATAAATTAATTCCATTCCATGGTCTAAGGAGTTTGGACAGCCAAAGTAGCGGACTGCCTGTAGAGGTGAAGTACAGTGGGGACTTTGAGGGACCTGCGACTGCTACGTCAGCTGTGAAGGCCCTTCAGGAACTCTGAAAAGTGGTGGCAAAAGGGGCTCTGGTTAAGACGCAGCAGGTTGTTATGCTACTTAGGTTCCAGAATGGGTAAAAAAAAAAAAAAAATAATAAGTAAATGGAAATGCAATGTAAAGTTTAATCTTATACCAGTTGTATAGTATCATTTGAAGTAATTCCACATACTGTATATCAGTTGACTATATTTGTAAGTAGTACAGGAGATATTATAAGTAGAATTTTGTAAACAATATAAATTTATTAAGGATAAGCTGTGTGTTTAATAGAAAAAATTGTTAGCGTAAATTGTATAATATTGTATTATAGGAAAATGTTCTTCTCTTGTGAATTTAATATTTAGTGCTTGACAATAATGCATTTTAGTGTACCATTTGCCACCAAGGTAGACACCTCATTTGAAAATAAAGAGATTTTGATTTGATTTGATTTGAAAGTTGTGTAAAATAATAATCACTGCACTACAACATACTGATCATGAAAGCGTCGGTCTTGGAAAATTAAAAAGAAAAACATTATAGTAGAAATAACAAGGACGACGACGACTAGAACAGTTTTAGGGTGGCCCTACTTAAAGCTTTTCATCCAGGATCCATGTTGGCAGGGAAGGCCTCTATCAGATGCCGATACATCACACAACACTCCTCCATGACGACAAAACTCATAATGGGTGACAATCTCTTGCTATCTCACTAAATTTACAAAAGGAGTATTTTTATTATCCCACCTATTCAATACAATTGATTCCATGGTTATGTGGTTAAATAAAAATGGAAATTACTAAATTTAAAGGGACATGTTTCGCCCTTCTTTTATTGGGCATCATCAGCCTTATTTATTCTTAAAACAAGCATTGGTCGGAGGACATTTTCACTTATAATTTATAAAAATTAAACTGTGTTTCTTGAAAGTAATGATACTGTGGAATAGTTGTTATAAAATAAAGATGTTAAGGCATAACATATACAACACATGCTAAAATCATTTTAAACAATTTAAAATGTTTTGTCTAAAAAGAAAATAATTTTGTGTCACATTAATTCTAAAAACAACACAAGTCCGACATTGAAGTGGATCCTCTTTGTAAGAAATTTGAACATATGCGTTCCTTGGGGGTTAGATATCAAACCCAAGACTTCAATAGACAAGAATGCTATGACAGTACACACAAGCTGAGGTTGAATTCTGTTTTTTATGAAAAACACAGGAGCTAAAAAAATTTGGCCAGAAAAATGGCGAACGATTTAAAATTATCTTATTCATTTGATTAATCAAAAATTATCGTAAGATAACTAATGCAAGAAGACGTTGATATGTTGGTTGAAGTTGCTGCTGAGACGAGTATATCAGAGTATTTGACAGGTTTGTTTGACAGTCTCGTGAATGTGTGGTCCCTCTAGAAAATGTAGAACACCGTGGAAAAGTACGTGGTTATATCATTCGCTGTAAACTATCTCTGTCTTAATGAATCAGCAGCGTTAGTCTGTCTTTTTTTTTTAATTATCGTAATATAACTAATGCAAGAAGACATTGATATGTTGGTTGAAGTCGCTGCTGTGATGAGTATATCAGAGTGTTTGACAGGTTTGTTTGACAGTCTCATGAAAGTGTAGTCCCTTTAGAAGGTGCAGAACACCGTGGAAAAGAATGTGCTTATACTGTAATGAAACAAAAAAGGAGCTTGACGGTGTGTGTTTAAATCGTATATGAGTCCCTAAGTATTATGTGTTATGTAAAACAGGTACCTACTCATTCGCCGTAAACTATGTCCGTCTTAATGTATCAGCAGTGTTTGTCTGTCTGGAGTTCCTACTCTTCGTGTTGTATCGATGTGGTAGAGGTGGTGGGGAATGCTGAGGGGAAGTGGAGGTAGGCGGAGCTTTGCATGCCAATGTTAATGTGGGAGGGGGGTTGTTTGGAGGGGCAAGAGTAGGCTTAGTATTTGGTGAGATAAGGGGAGTTTTTAATTCAAAGGATTTAAATATTCATGGGACTCTATTCTGGTTTGCGTTGACCGTTTTTAATAACTGTGCTGTATAAGAGCTGCAGTGTCCGAGTGGTTTTAATAACTTAGGCGTTAAAGTATATAAGGGACTTCTGACTTCCGTATCATCGTTAAAGTTTCAATCTTTATTATATGTTTTGTCCAGAAAAATATATATATTCTCTAATTCATTTAAGAGTTTACCTTCGCTTGTATTCTTGATTATTATGAGATCCTTCTCAATTGAATTGAAACGGTGACCAGTTTCCTTCAGATGCGTGCTCATTGCCGAATATTTATTGTGTTTTTCTGCACTGAAGTGTTCCATGTACCTTATATAGAAGCTTCGTCCAGTCTGTCCAACATATGGAATTCCACACTGAAAACATGTTAATCTGTAGACTCCTGAACCTGAATATTTATTGTTATTATTGTTGACATTATTATAATTAAAGAATATATTTTGAGTAGTGTTGGTTGTTCTAAAGGCCATGTTCATATTACATTTGTTGAAAGTGTTGGCAATTTAGCGGACAACTGAACTACAATATGTCAAAGTGGCGTATTCAGTTCCTTTAGGTTTGTCGAGTATAAGATTTGTGGATAACTTGTTATTAATTTTATGAATTAAGTGGTTTACCATTTCGGCCTTAAAGTCATTAATTTTGGCATGGTTTCTTATGTAATTTAACTCAGTTTTTAAGCTAGTAGGGGAGAGTGGGATTCTTAATGCTCTGTATATTAAACTATGAAAAGATGCCTGTTTCTGATAACCAGGGTGTAATGAGGAATTATTTATGGTTACAGACGTATGTGTAGACTTTCTATGAATCTGGAAATTGAAGGTGTTAATGGTTCAGGTGACCTGTATGTCCGAAAAATTTAAGGAGCCTTTGTCTTCATCTTCCTTAGTGAAATTTAAGTTAGGATTAATATTATTTAAGCTTTCTGAGACGTTGCTACTATTGGTGACATTCTTATAGATTATTACAACCCTGTCATCCACCGGGCGAGTTAGCCGTGCAGTCAGTTGCACGCGGCTGTGAGCTTGCATCCAGGAGATAGTGGGTTCGAATCCCACTGTCGGCAGCCCTGAGATGGTTTTCCGTGGTTTCCCATTTTCGCACTAGGCAAATTCTGGGGCTGTATCTTAATTAAGGCCACAACCGCTTCCTTCCAACTCCTAGGCCCTTCCTATTCCATCATCGTCATAAGACCTATCTGTGCTGGTGTGACGTAAAACAACTAGAAAAAAAGTATCATTCACGTATCTCAACCACAAACTGATCACTTTGATATTAGTTCTTATTTTTGTGTGTTCAATCGAGTCATGTAAATATCAGCTAGGATGCCCGATATTGGGTCACATATAGCTAAACTGTTCTGTTTATAAATGTTCTTTTTAAAAGTGAAACAGTTGTTGTCTGAAACAAAATTTAATAGTCTCATGAACTTGTCGATCTCCATTCTACGGAGGCCACTATATTTACAGATGTTATTATAGCTGATGTTGACTCTGTCTCTGGTCTGAATATTTGGGTACATATTAATCACATCTAAAGAGCATATTGTGTGATTAGGTTGTAGATTGAACGGACATAGTTTACGGCAAATGAGTAAGTAACCGTTTTAAATACCATATAATTCTTAAGGACTCGCATACGATTTAAACACACACCGTCAAGCTCGTATTTCTTTTCATTACAGTATAACCACATTCTTTTCCACAGTGTTCTACATCTTCTAGAAGGACCCCACTTTCATGAGACTGTCAAACAAACCCGTCAAATACTCTGATTTACTAGTTTCAGCAGCGACTTCCACCAACATATCAACGTCTTCTTGCATTAGTTATCTTACGATAATTTTTGATTAATCAAAAAATGTAAAAAGAGTTTAAAAAAAGGAAGAATAAAAGACAGACTAACGCTGCTGATACATTAAGACAGAGATAGTTTACGGCGAATGATATAACCACATACTTTTCCACAGTGTTCTACATCTTCTAGAGGTACCACACTTTCACGAGACTGTCAAACAAACCTGTCAAATAGTCTGATGTACTCGTCTCAGTAGCGACTTCAACATATCAACGTCTTCTTGCATTAGTTGAAAAAAAAATGAAAACCTACAACCTGTTTTCCAGTCATTGACTGGGTCAGGGATGTAATGAATGAAGCACATATAGTATGTTAGTACGATGGGGTCGCCACTCCCAAAGTGATTTATTAATGAATGATAGATGCTATGAAATGAGAATGGAGAGTGTTGCTGGAATGAAAGATGACAGGGAAAACCGGAGTCCGGAGAAAAACCTGTCCCGCCTCCGCTTTACCCAGCACAAATCTCACATGGAGTGACCGGGATTTGAACCACGGTATCCAGCGGTGAGAGGCCGACGCGCTGCCGTCTGAGCCACGGAGGCTCTCTTCTTGCATTAGTTATCTTACGATAATTTTTGATTAATCAAATTAATAAGATAATTTTAAATCGTTTGCCATTTTTCCGGCCAGTACTTTTTAGCTCCTGTGTTTTTCATAAAAGACAGAATTCAACCCCAGCTTTTGTGTATTGACGTACCATTCTTGTCTATTGAAGTCTTGGGTTTGATATTTGACCCCCAAGCAACGCGTATGTTCAAATTTCTTACGAAGAGGATCCACTTCAGTGTCAGACTTGTGTTGTTTTTAGAATGAATATGACACAAAATTATTTTCTTTTTAGACAAACATTTTAGATTGTTTAAAGTGATTTTAGCATGTGTTGTATATGTTATGCCTTAACCTCTTTATTTTATAACAACTATTCCACAGTGTCATTACTTTCAAGAAACACAGTTTAATTTTTATAAATTATAAGTGATAATGTCCTCTGACCAATGCTTGTTTTAAGATTAAATAAGGCTGATGATGCCCAATAAATGAAGGGCGAAACATGTCCCTGTAAATTTAGTAATTTCTATGTTTATTTAACCACATAACCATGGAATCAATTGTATTGAATAGGTGGGATAATAAAATTACTCCTTTTGTAAACTTAGTGAGATGGCTGTTTTCAATATGGAACAAAGTTGAGAGTTATGGTTTGTAATCTCTTGCTAGCCACAAGCTCCAAGCTAAGCCAACATGCCGTGCTCTCATTGGTCAGAACAAATCAGAAGTTTGTCTCGCTACCGACAAGCGGCAGCACCAGACAGGAGGCAGTGCTCAACGCACAGAGGAGATATAAATTCATAAATAAAAGTGACAGAAAGTCACGGAGAAGGTAATTGCGGACAGAATAAAGGGAAAATAATTCCCAGGTGACATGAATTTCCAAGGCGGAACACCATATCGAAAATATTAATGGAAGGAGGGTAGAATAAGTTATATTAAATTTCTATAATTAACATAGTAACTTCCTTAATTTAAAATTAATTATTAAATAGATAGAGGCAGGTCATTTTTATAGTGTATCATTGGAAGTGCAATACTTTTGTGTACCCTGCTAAATGTATTACATAATAAACATAAATGAATAAAACTATAATTAGAAAGAAAAATGGGGGCACTTGTTGAAAGTGCCAAACAGTTGAGTTGTGGGCATTCTTTCTAATGCATTATTGCTTGTTTTGTTCGAGACATGAAATATTTTAGGAAATGGTCATGAAGGTCATGAAAAGTGGTTTGATCAAATCTGTAGACACCCTGTAATTTTACCCAATCAATAATTAACTGTTCCAGGTAATAATAATAATAATGTGGCAATTTTAAACAAGGTATAGACTAGCCGTAATGAATATGACCAGATAATATTTTCTCACTTCTTCACAACACTACAGCGCATGTTAACACACTATGGCTCTGGAGCCAAGCTCTGCATTTGGGAGATCCGTGAGTTCGAACCCCCACTGTCGGCTGTCCTGAGAATGGTTTTGTGTGGTTTCCCATTTTTCACTTCCAAGCAAATGCCGGAACAGTTCCTATTCCTTTCATCTCCATACCCAATTTAATTCACCATCATTCATCTCATCTTCATTAGCTCCTCAACTGAGGTTGGTGTCCAGCCATAAAAATATGCCATGTAAATTCATCCGTCCTCATCCTTGACCCCATATCAAGAAACAGGGCTAAGGGGTAGACATAGATTTCCAGTCATTGGTTTTTGTTGCTATATATTAATTTATTGGGTTCTTCTCGAGGTGGCTATGGTTCAAATCTGGATCATTGCATGTGCAGTTTATAAATTAAAATTTATGGCCCTATACTTTAGATTCTACGTAAAACTGGAGGTCCCATGGTAGTGATAATGTTAAATCATATAATTGTGCAAGCTTGTTTATTTTTTTAGTTTTTAATATGATTTATAATATATGGAATGGAATAGAAATTTTTAAGTACTTTACTGTCTCTTTAAGTCATAATTAAATGGGATTGAGTTTGGAGTGAAGTGACACTGAAGAAGGTTAAACTCTGAAACGAGTTAAAGCCGATGAGATGATGAAATGGGATTATAATGCAAGTTGACCAGCAGACATTTCTCATATCAAGGAGGTCTAATGATAAGAACATGCTTGAAGTAATATGAAGCTACTAGTCAAGATCAGAAACATTTTTCACACATTTAAAAAAAATCCAGATGAAAAATTGCCAGTTAGAGCAGATGAACTAGTACACTTCATACCTGTGCTACATCAGCATTCTGTACAACCCCAAGATATGTAGTTTGAGTTTAGGAACTCTGATTCTTATGTAACATTTCAGAATTACATCAGTGAAAGTGTGCAGATATGCAGTAAGTTGGAAGTGATTTGTTAAGACGTTAGCAAAGTAAACACATTTCATGATCACTAAATGATGATTACCTACCGAAAACTCACTTCATTTACTTATCACAGTGCCTTTTAAACATGGAAATTGACAAGCTACCCAGCTGAGCCAAAAGACCCTGATAAGTTAAATTGAGCTCCAGTAGGGTAGCCAATTCCTTTTCTGTTCCTAATCCAGCTGACGACAAGCAGTCTACTCATCTGCCATGCTGGCTGGCTGCAATGGTTGAGCACTGACCTTCTGAGCCAAGTTGGTTGATTCAGTCCCAACCCAGTCCGGCAGTATTTGAAGGTACTCAAATGCACCAGCCTTGTGTTGGAAGGTTTACCAGCATTCAAAATAACCCCTCCTGGACAAAATTCTAGCATCTCTGAGATGCATAAGACTAGGCAGGGTGACATAAAATAATAATTGTTACATTTATTATTATTATTATTATTATTATTATTATTATTATTATTATTATTATTATTATTATTATTATTATTATTATTATTATTATTATTTCTGATGATGCTTATCTTTGGATATCTTATGGGATGTTTCAACATGGGTATGCCACTGGGACCTTAAAACCCAGTCAATTGTCAGTTTGCCCTCAATACAGCATGACATGTTATTAAGTTTTTCAGTCTGTCGAAGTACAAAATATAGAACTCAGAACACTTTATCATACCTGTAAAAGAACACAATGACAGAATGATCAAAGTGAGAAGGATTAATTATCTTGAAAGCTTAGGTAAGAAAGCTAAGAAGAGTGGAATTATACACATGTAGGAAACAGACAGAGAGCTGACGTAGAAGATGATTGGGGGTTTATCCTGGGCTCCATCAGACCTCATTTGGTAAGTGTTTCACAGTTGAAGACCGTAAACATTTACCCCCATGTTTCCATCCTCTTGCTCTTAAGGATTCTGAAGTTGGACATGAACTGGGGCTCAGGGCTAAGGAAGCACTGAAACTTGAAATAAAATGATGACTCTTTCTTTCTGTGGTCTCTTGTCTTACCTCTCTCCCCCCTCACTTTACCACATAGCTGCATCTACATTTGAGCAATGGTCACCATAATTGTTATTCTCTCTTTCACTGATGAAAGCTGCAACCAAAAATTTTGAATCCGTGTTTTGTGTCTGCCTGCTGTCATTTCTTGATGGATACAGTACTTTTGCATCCATCTCTTGGCACAGGCCAGAGTAAAGTGTAGCTCCCACCGAAGTCCCAGTCAACATCCATGGCTGTGACAATATGGAAGTTGCTGGGGTATGGGTAGTGCTGAGTAATGACATTCAGAGCATGACTAGTGCATCTGAGTGTTACGAAAGGTGCTGCTCATAGGGTCAGTCGTGCTGCAATAATACTTTCTGACCCAGTGAGGAAAGCAATGGCAAACTACCTTACTCCTCATCTTGCCTAGTACGCCTCATTTAGGTGCTGCCATTGGTTTTTGGGGTTTCCTTATAACCGCATAACCTTTGGTGGTGCTATTTGAGGAGCCAACCAGCCTCTGGGCTGATGACCTGACAGACAGCGGTTTCGTGTGTACTCTGTCCATGGTAGATTGCTGCTCTCCATCTGTTCTGACCCTATGCAGGATGAGTCTCTCTTCTATGGCAAGAAGCAAGAAGGTGATAAGAAAGATTTTTAAAAAAAATCAAGATATAGTACAATTCACTACTGTAAGTGCACTACAACAGACTGTATGCTGCTAAGACAGCAAGGCCTACATCTGATGACACTAGGATAATTGTCAGTCCTTAGTGACTTTTCTAATATGCTCAATTTAAGCATAAGTGTGAATAGTGGATATGTACAAGACCTTTAACCTATTGCAATCTACAGGCGGACTGTTGTTGAGTGCATCTCTGTAACAGTGTCTACGCTGGGTTGGTTGAGAAATAATGTCACAGCAGTTGCTTGAAGTGACTTCTGTCAGTACATTAGAGGCAAAGGAACACTATGTGTGTTCTCCTCCAACTTCAATAAACCGTAATTAACAAACAGTTGTGGATATATTGGAGGAAAGACTCATCCTGTATACACTAAAACTTTATTCATCTCTGTTGATATGCCAGATGACTATAATTATGTAACTGTTCACTCCCTCAGGCACTCCAAATTTATTTTTCTGGGAACTCTAAGCTTATTAATATTTCTTTAAAGATTAAGTAATAAAGTTATATTGTTTAATAATGTGATTATATTGACCTTGGATTCCTAATGTTGTTTTAATTTGCATTGCCTATTATATGAATGCATTATTTATATATATATATATAATTTATTTTTTCCTTTGTAGAATGAAAAAGAGGAAGAGCACGTACAAATCAACTTTGCATATCCCAGGAGAAACTTCACACTTATTGGCTATTATCAGCTTGCAAATAATTCACTTTCATCAGAAATGAATTTTGAATGGGACAAACAAGTAAAGAAAAGAAGTGTCGGTGCATCTTTTGACTGGAAGAGATTGAGTACTAAACCAAACAAACAGCATGCAGTATTTTGTATCAAGCATCCATCATTTGTGAGAGTGAGTGCATTACTTTCAGAGTTGGGGAATAATTGAGTAAAAGTAATCAAATTACTTGTAATGAATACTTATCTAGTAATTTTTACTTGAAATTATTACTTTTTTACAAAATATAATTTTTATTCTTAATTTACTTCTTGGAATAAAATTGTAATTTTGTAATTTTAGTAATTGTTACATTTTAGTTTTCAATATATATTGCATGGAAGAAGAAACAGGAAGAAATTCAGTGATGATGAATGTAACTTTCAGGTCTGCTCCAGCAGAAACAGTATCATTACCAGTGCTGGATGAGGTACAGTTGAACAATCAAAAATTGATGCATGAACAATTTTAAAGTCCTATCGTTCTCAGGAGATATGGTACAGTCGCAACAAAAAATGCAACTCATTTATTGTTAAACGACATGTTTTAATGAAATGGAACTGTCCACACATTAGTATAACGTAAAAGAATACAATGAAGTGGATGAGAAACATCCATAAGTGAAATGAGGGACATGCCTGGCAGGTGAAGCTCAATGTAAAGCCTCTCACAGCATGATAGTGTTAATGTAAGGGAAAAGTCCTTTGTTGTCAACCAAGAAATCCGGGGTTCGAATACTGGAATCACCAATTTATTTATTTTATTATTTTACTGGACTCCGTTACTCTGGTATGTAACTGCACCATACTAACAGTCTGTGCATTCCCACTCCGAATGCATGCAATGAGCACATAGTTTATTATCACTGGCCCCTTTGACGTACTGTTATAGAGGTCGAAATATGCTGTGTGCTTGCACAGTCGGGCATAACCTTACAATATTAAGTGTGTTCTTGCGAGTGCCAGTAGCTCCGAGGAAGCGTACCTGCCTATCAAGGTGAGAACCAGGGTTCAGGTCTTACTCTACGCATTACTTATTTTTTAAACTTTTAAAGTGTTGCATTAAACAAATACATTGTATTTCCATTCGTTGCAAAATCTTTTTTTCTTTATGTCGCTCCGACACAGATAGGTCTTATGGTGACAATGGGATAGGAAAGGCCTAGGAATGGGTAGGAAGCAGCTGTGGCCTTAATTAAGGTACAGCCCCAGCATTTGCCTGGTGTGAAAATGGGAAACCACGGAAAACCATCATCAGGGCTGCCGACAGTGGGGTTCGAACCTGTAACATTGGTTTCGAAAGTACACAAACATGAATTAATAGAATAATAATAATACCACAGAATGCTTGTTGTTTTAAGGGGCCTAACATCGAAGGTCATCGGCCCATACCACAGAATAATAAATAATAATAATGTTGAATATTGACGTAGAATGTGAGTAAAGAAATAGTTGTAAATAAAAATAGACACTCAATAATATGAATAAGGAAATAGTAAAGTGATGCAGTGGCGGTGAATTCACATCAGAACATGGAAACGTGACGAGTATCTTTCGATACGCAATATTAAATCAAATACAAGGGAACACTTACAGGCCTATAAATGACAACTAAGAGAGGAGAGTGGAGCATGCGGGAGCCCTATGAGGTCCATGGGAACGTATGGCATTATGGGGGAGAAAAGACTTACAAGAAATACGCTCTAGCTCAACTATATTAAAATTTTTAAAGTTTTGCAAGAAGTAAGTTAAATTACATAGCAACAGATGCTTATGCACAAATGAAGGGTGTTTAAAGGACCTTAACAACATACAGTTCTGCGACACGGAATCAAGACATACTTAAGTAACTTAGAGAAAATTTGATTTAACATAGGAGGTGATGCTACATTGCAATGTATAGTTTAAAACAAAAGTATTTAATAGATGAAAGGATTAAAACTACGGCAACAGGAACCTAGGGTAAACTCGGACACATTAAATTTAAAACTTTGAAAATGACATTAAGCAAAGAAATAGCGAAACGCAAAAAGAATAAAATTAAATCAAACAAAATTAGAAAACATAGAGAATGACATAAAATTTACACTGAAATAACACTTACCAATAAGACTGAAGTTCCTGAGGGAAAGCCCCAAGCGCGAGCTAGGGCGGTCGGATGTAAATGACGCTGAGCACACGCATCATTTTTCCGAAGCTGGCAGAAGACCGGAAATAGCCCGATCACAATTAACCAATAAGAAACAATTTCCACTAGGTTCCCTATCTTTTCGCCAATAGGAAATCTCATTATTCTAGCGAATGAAATTGCATGACCATATATGGTCATATTAAGATAGTTAGCAACTTCTCAAGATTTCCTATTGAGACACAAATTTCAGCAGCAATAACTGCACATGCGGTATAGGATGTTTCACAACTAAAGCACCTTTACATTTTCATCAGATTACAATTTTGACAGAGAATTACAAAAATTAATTTTCAAATAATTCTGCAAGAAATTCTTCAAGTAAAATGTCCCAAGTGTCTTTTTACGTGACATTAATTTAAATTATCAATTACATAAAATTTACATACAAAAAAAAAACTTCACCACAATTCTCGTATGTTGCAATGTTCATTTACAGTTCCATATTATCTTGATGTTTCCCAAAAAAATATTATTACAATTTAAAAATATTCCAGCAGAGTTCCCCGTCTCATCAGATATTACATTCTCCTGTTCCCAACGTCGAGCTCCGCTCGACAAAAAGGAGATTTAAATAATAACAAATTTAAATGAAGTTAAAGGGAGGTTTAAACGGAGATTTGAAGATTCTCGCAACGCCACAATTGCACCACACCACAATTTTTTTTCTTCGTTATCTTCAGGAACATCTATACAGGCAAAAACAAGTAGAACGTTGGTATCGCTGTCAAATGAAGGCGCTGTCTGCGGCCGTTGCCAATGTCTCCATCCATATTACAGTCCCACCATTGCTCTCTTACAGCCTCAGCACAGCCCACCAGCTTAGTGAATGGGCCCAAAATAGGCGAAGGTTGTTGACGCAGCATTGCAGACTGCCGCCATCAGAACCACCTTTCCATTCCACCATCAGATATAAGTGGCCAATAGGTGTGTGGCCGGCTCCAAACAGATATCCCAGGTTGAACAGAGTCCATGATATTGCAGTCACTGGAACATAAACAAACACAACAGAAACTTGGAACTGAAGAAATAAGGCCACTGGCCTAAACTATCGATGACTTAAAGTTGAGTTCCAAGGGTGGGTTTTTGTTTTTATTTTTTTAAATAACAATAACAAGACTCCTTAGGGAGATCCCTCTCATAGTTCTTGGATGCACCAGCCCCTTGGCAAGTGCTATTTCAGAATTTAGGACAATAAAAATCTAAAAGGAAATCTGCCAGAGTTTACCCTAGTACCAAAAACATTACAAAATCCCTAACTATGCATATGAATAAAATTCCTATCTTAGCCCAAAATACATTATATTCCAGTATATCTAATATGGTCACAAATGACCATCCTAATTACAACTAATATTCCTAAATAACCTATAAGATCCAAGAGATTACTGGCAAGACTTTTCCCCAAAATTTGCTTATAACTAAATAAATCCATAATGACTACTAAATTAAGTTACCATGTGCATTCTTAATCACCCAACATTAAGAAAAGAACCAAACAAATAAAAGGAAGAATTTAGAATGTTGCAAGAGAACTCAAAACAAGGAAATAAATAATTACGTTAGCTTGCAACCACCTTTGATGAATTGAGGTTAGTAAGTCACTATTCATTTACCATGTCATATACTCATAAAATTTTAATGCAGATAACTCACATTACGTATTACATGTCACACCAGTCAAATTAAGGCGCAAATCAAAACAGGAACTCAAAAATGAGAAACGAGAGCGATGCAAAAGTGTGCATACAGAAATCCAACTCACTGATATAAGAAATAAAAAGCACAAGTACAACCTTCATACCAGAGATTACCAGATAACCGCACGACACACAGGACTACCAAGCTTATCTCTCCTCCGACATACACACATTCAACATCAAACCACCAAAATAAGTGCGACGATTTCTGAATCAGCATAACCAATGAAATGGTAAAAGGCACAGACGACCTCAATACTGACTCCATCACACAAATACAGTACACACACACACACACACCAAAACACCCGTGCGATGACACATCAAGAAGTACCCACAATAGAAAAAGGACAGAACATGACCTCAAGTACCCTTGAACTTATCACACGACAATGGGACTCTTAGGGCCAATATCGTACTCCCAGGAGAGGAATGGCCTTACAGCACCTTAAGCCCTAAGTCTCGGTAGACACGATATGCCTACCCAAGGCACCCAAGACAAACACACAATTATATGCGAAAATGGAAGGACAGATACAGCATGGCTACCCAATTTTGAACCTTACTCAGTTTACAGAATCCCATACTACCGCAAATTGAGTAAATGAATTTAGAAGACACAAAACCCATAATGCAAGAAATTTTTAAAATAGAGAAAATCGAACAAGACAAAACAAGCAAGAAAATTAATTGCAGAACTCATTCTAAATCGTAACACCTACAAAATATTACTACAAGGTTTTGATGATGAAATTAAAATAACCAAAACAAATCTTAATGACC
Organism: Anabrus simplex; assembly: GCF_040414725.1. Taxonomy (NCBI): domain Eukaryota; kingdom Metazoa; phylum Arthropoda; class Insecta; order Orthoptera; family Tettigoniidae; genus Anabrus; species Anabrus simplex. Next base: position 1,133,316,647 of record NC_090266.1, read on the forward strand.
TACAGACCTCTATGACTTTAACAACAATTTATAGCTCAGCATGACATGGAAATTAACATTTGCAGGGAATCTTCCTAGTAATCATTCTACAATAGCAAGGGACATTTTCCATCTAGGCACCTAATACCAAGAAAAAGATAACGAGGAATCTCATACCAGATACACTATCGCAGCCAATGTAGTACCCTTCCTAGGAAGTATAGGAACACACGGGTAAAAAAATATACGTGACAGCTCACCCAGTCATTGCAAAATCTAACATTGTGCTTTTTATTATTTTACTCCAGAAAAGGAATGTTATAGACATGCCTTAATACCTCGTCCAGTATCCATTGGCTTGAACAACTTGTTGGAGCCAACGTAGCATTGGCTCAACAAGCTTCCTAAAATATTCTTCGTCGAGGGCAATCTCCTCCCGTGCAGCCAATGTAGTGCCCCACAAAGCATCATGTGAACGTGGGGGAGCATGACACCAGTATTTCTTTATATGGCATTTCCACCTTGTCCACACAGGTCCAATGGGCTTCAAGTCTGGAGCTCAAGGGACCCAATTAAGCAGTTCAATGGGGTCTTGCTCAGGAAATCAGCCCCCAACACAACCGCTCATGTGGATTGGAGAGTTGACTTGCACAAACTGTAATTCCTCATCCGGACACCACACTCTCACTCTCAGAACCATAATGTTCTGTGCAGAATGTCAAAATATTGGTCCAATGAAAGATGGTCATCTATCCAATGAAGTACTCCAGCCCCAACAGATGACATCCACCCTCAACACGACACAGATATGCATCCATTGCATGAATACTTGGTTGTATATCTTTTATCATATTGGGCTGTGCACGGTCTGTAGATGTGAACTAGCCCCACTCTGCTGAACTGAAAAAGTTTCATCAGAGAAGATCACACGATCCCAGTTATGATTTAACTCCATCTTGGCAAAAGCGCACTGATCGACTGTCTGTTCATCAGATAGAGACTCTTTGGCAGCAGCTTTTCTGCAGTGGAGTCCAGCTCCTCGTGATCATTTACGAACTGTGTATGGACATCTGGGAAAATTGGTCACCTGCGTGAGCTCCGCCGAGTTTAAGAACCGGTTCTCCTATGAAGCTTCAACTAACCTGTTGTCTTCTTCCCTAGTAGAAACCTGCTTTAAACAATTGCCCAGTAGACTTGCAATGTTCCCTGACACCCACCACTGCAGTATACATTTCTGAGCAGCCCTTGGCATAACACCACACTGAATCGCTGACTCATGAATGCTAAAATAGCTGTGTTGGACGAGGGCCAGCACTTGCTCTCTTAACAGTTGTGAATAATGTGCTATAACAGAATTGAGTGAAGCATTGGGTAGCATCAAAGTTAGTTCAGCCAAACTTGGTATGCTCATTGCCTGCTGCCATCACAGAAAATCCATTTGGGAACAAAAATTTTTTCATGCCAGGATTCTAAGCTTGGTTGTTATGGTAGATGCAAATTTTTAAGCCTACAGCTGACCCACTGCACTATGTATGAGCGTACCAGGTACTTATAATTTCATAGTGCTGTTTGCAAGTGCATATCATGAGGAGGAGAGAGAAGGGATAGGGTAGAGTGAAAACAACTGACACAATTTTTGAGAAGGACGGGCCATGTTGCAAAATGCATCCAGCTGATTATACAAAGCCGAACATAACCAAAGTGGACTTTTTTATATTTCTCATTTCCAGAGAAGCGACAATTTTCTATTGTTCATCTGTACCTTCTTACCTCTCCAGTACTTTCAATGAAATCAAACTTATCCTACAATATCCATAACTGCTGGGGATGGTGACGTAAAACCCCTAGCAAAAAAATAAATAAATAACTGCTGGGGATGTTCTTAATTTTTCAACTGGAGAAGTAAATCACTTTTTTCTTCTAACTTGAAAACATTCCCTTTCTTGGTAAGATTATATGTTACTGTGCTAAAAGAATGCTCTTATCACAGCAAAAAAAGAAATATATGAAATACATGAAAACATTAAAAAAAGGAACACACAGTAGAATAAACATGAACAGATTAGTTTGGGAAAATACATCCCAGGAAGAGGAGAAGTTTTTATTTTTTATTTCAGCATCATTGTTAGTCTGATCCATAAACTAAACAACAGCAGCATTAACATTACTGTCACTGCACTGGATAGTCTTTGAGAAGCCCCTTGATTCAGGTTATGCACACTTATTGTAAATTCTGTGTAAACATTAAACTTACACAAAATCCTCAATTCTAGAGAATTCTGGTTTTCAAGAAAGTATCCTTTATATGATGCATTATCATATTATGTAATAAGCCAAAAAATACTTCTTTTCTTTTTCTGACTAAATTTATCATTCCTAGATGACTATCACAAGAACAGAAATACAGAAAGGGAACATATAATAGAATAAATACAACCACACATAAAAGTGGGAAGAGGAATCGCGGGAAGAGGAGATAAAGTCAAAGATAGAAACATAAAAGGACAAGAACAATCTCCGCATCTTCATAATCTTCCATCTTAAAATATATTGGATCTCTCCTTATCAATCCTGTTTCTTCTTTATCCATTTCTCTTAGGCCCTGATGAGCTCGTTTCTGCTCCCAGCTTGCTAAAAAGGGCAGGCTTCAACAGTCATCGAGGGGCCATCTTGACGGACCTTTAGTCTTGATATGAGCTGTTGCTACAAGCAGAATTGTACAAGTGGGAAATACATTCTACCAGAATGTAAAGAACTTGGTATGGTGCAAAGAAGTTCCTATGAAATGTAAATAGATAATGTGCAAGATGCACTACAACCCTATATTAATGTATGCATAAAAGACTTGGACATTGACAGCAAGAGATGAGAGTAAAATTCAGGCCAGTGATATGAAATTCCTGAGGAGTATGTCAGGAAAGATAACGAGAGACAGAGTTAGTACTGTTGAGGTCAGAAAAGAGATAGGGGTAGAAAAACTGAGTGATAAGATGGAGAAGAATAAATTGAGTTGGTTTGGACTTGTTATGGAGATGGAGGAGAGAAGGATACCAAAACAAGTGTTGGAGGCTAAGATAAAGGGACAGTGGGCAAGAGGGAGGCCCAGAGCTAAATGGATAGACTCGATCAAGAACAGTATAACAAAAAGAACAGTTATTGAAGAGGAGTGGTGGAAGGGGAGGCAACGGTGGAGAAGTACCATCAACACCCCGACCTGGCCAGAGTTGGACAAGGGGAAATGAAAATGAAGACGAAGTAGGATCATCCTTGTTCTTTTGCATTATCATATTTGTACTTGTCTCCTCTTTCTTCTGCTCCCTCTTCCCACAATCATTTATCATTGTGTTTATCCAGTTACGTGGTTTTTCATGTTCCTATTCCTCTATATACACTGACTGACAGAGCAAATGCAACACCAAGAAGGAGTGGTCAGAATGTTATGCCAATTGCAGGGTAGACTGACGTCACTGAGGTATGCTCATGATGTGAAATGTGCCGCTGTGCTGCGCATGTAGCGAACGATAAATGGGACACGGCGTTGGCGAATGGTCCACTTCGTACCGTGATTTCTCAGATGACAGTCATTGTAGAACGTGTTGTCGTGTGCCACAGGACACGTGTATAGCTAAGAATGCCAGGCCGCCGTCAACGGAGGCATTTCCAGCAGACAGACGACTTTACGAGGGGTATGGTGATCGGGCTGAGAAGGGCAGGTTGGTCGCTTCGTCAAATCGAAGCCGATACCCATAGGGATGTGTCCACGGTGCAGCGCCTGTGGCGAAGATGGTTGGCGCAGGGACATGTGGCACGTGCGAGGGGTCCAGGCGCAGCCCGAGTGACGTCAGCACGCGAGGATCGGCGCATCCGCCGCCAAGCGGTGGCAGCCCCGCACGCCACGTCAACCGCCATTCTTCAGCATGTGCAAGACACCCTGGCTGTTCCAATATCGACCAGAACAATTTCCCGTCGATTGGTTGAAGGAGGCCTGCACTCCCGACGTCCGCTCAGAAGACTACCATTGACTCCACAGCATAGACGTGCACGCCTGGCATGGTGCCGGGCTAGAGCGACTTGGATGAGGGAATGGCGGAACGTCGTGTTCTCCGATGAGTCACGCTTCTGTTCTGTCAGTGATAGTCACCGCAGACGAGTGTGGCGTCGGCGTGGAGAAAGGTCAAATCCGGCAGTAACTGTGGACCGCCCTACCGCTAGACAACGCGGCATCATGGTTTGGGGCGCTATTGCATATGATTCCACGTCACCTCTAGTGCGTATTCAAGGCACGTTAAATGCCCACCGCTACGTGCAGCACGTGCTGCGGCCGGTGGCACTCCCGTACCTTTAGGGGCTGCCCAATGCTCTGTTTCAGCAGGATAATGCCCGCCCACACACTGCTCGCATCTCCCAACAGGCTCTACGAGGTGTACAGATGCTTCCGTGGCCAGCGTACTCTCCGGATCTCTCACCAATCGAACATGTGTAGGATCTCATTGGACGCCGTTTGCAAACTCTGCCCCAGCCTCGTACGGACGACCAACTGTGGCAAATGGTTGACAGAGAATGGAGAACCATCCATCAGGACACCATCCGCACTCTTATTGACTCTGTACCTCGACGTGTTTCTGCGTGCATCGCCGCTCGCGGTGGTCCTACATCCTACTGAGTCGATGCCGTGTGCATTGTGTAACCTGCATATCGGTTTGAAATAAACATCAATTATTCGTCCGTGCCGTCTCTGTTTTTTCCCCAACTTTCATCCCTTTCGAACCACTCCTTCTTGGTGTTGCATTTGCTCTGTCAGTCAGTGTATTATTTATCACTACAGGGCGAGTTGGCCGTGCGGTTAGGGGTGTGCGGCTGAGAGCTTGCATCCGGGAGATAGTGGGTTCGAATCCCACTGTCGGCAGTTCTGAAGATGGTTTTCCGTGGTTTCCCATTTTCACACCAGGCAAATGCTGGGGCTGTACCTTAGTTAAGGCCACGGCCACTTCCTTCCAACTCCTAGGCCTTTCCTATCCCATCGTCGCCATAAGACCTATCTGTGTCGTTGCGACGTGAAGCCAGTAGCAAAAAAAATATCACTTGTTTGTTCCTTTCTATTAATTATCTTGATAATCCTATGTGAATATTTTTTTAACCATATGAGGTCATGAAGATATTGTATAAAAATTATGAATGGCTTGTTTTGTAACTGATGGGAGATATGGAACTCGCAATTTGTTATTCACGTCAGATTACAGGAAGATGAAAATACTTTGGTTTAAAATACCAGGGTGGGGTGGGGTGGGGTTTTTGTTTATGGGGAGGAAGGTGTCTTTACCTGGAGGACATTTCCATGGATACAGCCTTATGTCTATCCAGAATAAATTTTTAGAATAATTCTGAACTATTTATTAAGAAGTTTCTTCCAGAGAAATTCCACGTGTTAGTCTTCAGAAAGTATAGGCAAATAAATGAATGACAGTTACTAAAATCTTAAGTTATTCAGTAGTGTAGTGTCTATAATTTATACCTTCTGTTAAATGTACTAAATGTTTTAAAATAGATGTTAGAAAATTTGTGTGTCAAAAGATATCCACGTAGATTTTGTGGCATTTATGTTATAGAAAAATCTATTTTTAATGTATCAAGAACACCCAAGTAATAGTTACCCACATGGAAAGTGTCCTTAAAATCTTTCTCATTGATAATAGTGAAAATCTAGTACTATAGTCTGTGTCAAATGGGAAGTTGTTCCAATTGTGGTTGTTTTTGTGAAGTAAAATTATTTTGGCCTGGCGCAAGTGATATTTAATGCAATGAAATTTTCCTCAGAGTGGGTGGAATGACACGACAACCTATTACCCACTTAGTTGGACAATTTTGAATAACCTCTTGAGGCCAAAACACTCCTCCTTTGATACAGAGTATGTATATACTGTACATTGTAGTGATACATGAATATCGTTGATTGAAAGAAAATATGAGGGTAATCCCAAAAATAATGTCTCCTATTTTTTATAAATATATAGACCTGTTTATTTCCACAATGGTTTACATCATTTTACAGCTTGAACATTTAGCTGTTTTTCTAGATAATCACCATTTTGGTCGATGCATTTTTGTAGACGCTGTGACCGTTTTTGTATGCGGATGTCATACCAGCTCACCACCATGTTGTTCAGGAAGTTGTGAGTGGCACTTCGGGAAACCTCAGGGACCAAAGTGCAGAGATCATCCAGGATGATCTGCCGATCTTCATGCATGGTTTGCTCAACCTTCATGACTGTCTCGGCGGAAATTGACTGTCTCCCCCTCCTTTGTTCATTCATCGTGAATTTCAGTCCGACCGGCTGCAAACTCTCTGCACCACATACGAACATTTCTGACATCCATGCACGACTCACCATACACTTCCCTCAATTGGCGATGGATTTCAATCGGTTCAGTACCTTTTGCGTTCAAGAACCGAATAACTGCGTGCCCTTCGCACTTGGCGGTAACATGCAACGGAAGCTCCATTGTCAACGCCTGCCAAGTCAAGACAGAGTGCCTGAGTGTGGTGTGCGCATGTTTATATGTGAGCACGGGAAACACTCTTCACAGTATTGTGACCAACAGCTACACGAACAGAGTTTTGTATTTATAAAAAGTAGAAGACCTCATTTTTGGGATTACCTTCGTAAGTACACAGCCTAAAAATGTATTTATCTTTGTTCAGACTGTTTAGAAGCACTCAGGTTCAGTAGATTTCTACTGTATTTTAAACAGTGGCACAAATTCAAGTTTTACATTATAGAGATTATCTAAATTCATCCCATGCTGGGGATAGGGAAAATATGTAACTTAGCTACCTTAAAGTGCTGTTATAGAATTTTAATATACAGTTTATTTTAATTAACTGCAGGAATAGGTGTGTAATCTTCTGATTTTGTCTTTTTCTTAGGATGTTACACTTGATGGTTTATACTTCAGTGATGATAAAGATCTGTTTGTTTTAACAACTGATCTAGTGTATTCCAATGTGAGTGATAAGAAACTCTCTCTCTCAGGAAAGATAAAGGACAACTCTCAAGGCAAAACAAGGGAATATGGTTATGAAATTCTTGGAGACCATCCTGCGACAAGGTACGCAAATGCATTTAATTGTTGTGAGAATCCTCCCATTCATAGTTAATCTCATGTTTCCTATTTCACACAGATGTGTGGGCTGTACCTTAATTAAGGCCACGGCCTCTTCCTTCCCACTCCTAGCCCTTTCCTGTCCCATTGTCGCCATAAGACCTATCTGTGTCGGTGCGATGTAAAGCAAATAGCAAAAAAAAAAAAAAAATGACAAGAAAAATAAAATACTTGTGGTGATGATGATGATGATGATGATGATGATGATGATGATGATAAGATAAAATGTTCATTCATGTTGGGTGTCAGCTGATGACACGGCATAAGGGAGGATAAAAACATAACACAACCAATTATGATACTTATTTCAACATTCAAACTTTAAATTCAACTTCAACTACGCTTGTTTTCAGGATTTTCCCCGAAAATCACATTTTAAGAAAATCTTTTATATTATTAATTTTACCTTCAAGATTCAACAAGCATATACTTCCCAGCCTTAAAGGAAGACCCCTTACATCAATTTTATTTGTTAACTTGGACTTTGACTTGTTGGAAATTTTTAACCCAACATGGACGAACATTTTATCTTATCAATATCATCATAATCATCACAAGTGTTTTATTTGTCTTGTCAATTTTTGTTAAATCTTTTAGCTGAAGATGTTCTATAATTGGAATGAAACATGTCCTATTTAGTATCATACTCAGAGATTAAGCTGGATTATGTTATGTAAATAATAAACTACCTATAAGGAACTGACAAGTATTGGAAGGTAGAAATCTCCTTGAAACATAACCTTAACCCTGTAGTAAGCGAAGATGCGATGACAAAGACATCCTTCTTATGAATGAAAATCCACAGCCTGTTTCCAGTCATTCGATCGGGTCAGGAATGGAATGGATGAAGCCCCCATCTAGCGGCGAGGATAGGAATTGTGCTGGCTACCAAAGCATGTTGCACTCCTCTGGGGCAAGGATTAATGAATGACAGATGAAATGAAATGATATTGGAGAGTGTTGCTGGAATGAAATATGACAGGGAACACCAGAATACCCGGAGAAAAACCTGTCCCGCCTCAGCTTCGTCCATCAAAAATCTTGCATGGTGTGACCAGGGTTTGAACCATGGAACCCGGCTGTGAGAGGCTGGCACTCTGCCACCTGAGTCATGGAGGCTCATATATCCTCCTTATCTGAACTCTAAATATTGAAGTTTCAAGCCTGTTTATAACTCTTGGCAGTCAGTGTTGCTAAGTAAGCCTACAATTGACGGTTGTGTTGTTGTAAATAATAGTAAATTATTTGGTCCTAGGAATGAGATTATTCCTTAATATTGTGCCAGTTAGCGTGTTTTGGTTACTATAATTAGAATATGCATATTTTTTTCTGTATGTGTGTGTGTTTTTTAATTTTAATTCCTTCGAATTTGAAAACTAAATTGTGTAGTACTAGTGTGTTCAATAAGAGGCAAGTTGTAGTTTAACATAGCTTTAAATGTCAATCTTACTATAAGAAGTCAGGGCATGTTACAATTTATGTGCATTCCAAACCACAGGAACTTGTAAATCCCACACACATTGACCGAACATCAAATCCAGGCCATAGAGGTGGGGAGCCACAGTCACAGAACTACCATTCTCCACAGTGATAAAGTTTGTCAGATAAGCACTGGTATTTGACTGGTGCAAAATAGCATAACTTTCAACTAGAGAGACAGGAATTTGCTAACAAATTAACCAAAATTGACACGGTTTTTAAAAAAGCTCTCCTATCAAAAACCAATCTAGATGGAACGCATGCTCAGCCTATTAAATCCGAAGAGTCGTCAGTGGCCCGAACAATTCCACAAAATGCTCATGAAACTGAAATCAAAATAAAACAGTGGGTAATGGAGAATCGGACATATTTTTTCTGACTGATAGGGGCCTCTTTGCTGAAGGTATCAGTATAGAAACAAAAGTGTGCATCCTAACATGAGAACCATGTAAACCAAGTGGACCATTCCCTAGAGATACAATCACAAAAAGGTCATTTAGTACCTATTATTATTGTTGTTGTTTATTATTATTATTATTATTATTATTATTATTATTATTATTATTATTATTATTATTATTATTATTATTATTATTATTAATCAAACACAAAAACTGGTTAGAAGCTAGACAAATTTTGGTTGTGTTACTCTCCAAAGCCAAATGCTGTGTATTGTGAGCCCTGCTGGTATTTCGGTGCCAACAGGGAAGGGAGAATTTGGCGCAATGGCACTATTCCTGACTGGTAAGGCCTGAGCAAAAAAGATTAAAATTCATGAGGCCAGTCATTGTCATTTGCGAACTGTCTAGCATTTTCTACTTGGAAGAAAAACACAGCAATTGAGAACCAAATTTCAGATGAAAAGCTTAAGTGGAAATATATTTTCTTCCGCATAACTGATGTCTGCCTGCTGTCATTTCTTGATGGATATGGTACTTTTGCATCCAGTCTCATACATGGCTATGACAATATGGAAGCTGCTGGTGTATGGGTTATACTGAGTAATGACATTCTGAGCATAAACAGTGCATCTGAGTGTTATAAAACGTGTTGCTCATAGGGTTAGTCGTGCTGCAATAGCACTTCCTGACCCAGTGAGGAAAGCAATGGCAAACTACCTCACTCCTCATCTTGCCTAGTATGGCTCATTTTGGTGCTGCCATTGGTTTTTGGGGTTTTCCTATAACTGTGTAGCCTTTGGTGGTGCTATTTGAGGATCCAACCAGCCTTCGGGCTGAGGACTAAACATACATACATACATGCATAACAAGATGGTTATCACATTTTGACTGTCTAGTGGCTATTAGAAATAACTTCTCCTCTGTAACGAAATTCTTGAACGCAATAGTACTACACAGTTCTAAGTCCTCAGAGAAAGAAGATGCGCTTTCGCTAATTAAGAAACTTGATAAATTTGATTTTGTATTGTTATTTACACTGCAGAGCAAAGTACTGAAGATATCAGCATAATCTTGAAACTGTTGCAGAGTAGGTCAGCTGATATTGTTTTTGCCTGCACATTGTTAAATTTTCCAATTTGAGGGAAATCTTCTGTTGTTTTTTAAGTGAAGTACAAGTTCTTGCCAATTCTTGGAATATCAAATGTGAATTGCAGCAGAAACATATGAAGTTGGTAAAAAATTTAATGACAAACTTTCTTCCGGTTCAAGAATAAGTGATCTCATGAACATCTTCGAGATATGTGTATTTAAATGTTCTCCCGATGTAATCATTACACAGTTGGACATCCATTTCACTAGCGTGAGATCCGTTCTAAATTTTTTTCATTTCTCTCCCCTCTAAAATTAATTAGTCTATCTCGAGAACAACCGGAAATTCAAAAACAGGTTCTCGTTGAGAAATACTCTTCAGATCTTTCAGAGATCCTTCTTATCGAAGTAATATCATTCAAGACTGCATTTTATAAGAACATAAGTAAGAATAATAATAATCGTGTGGCCTCAGCTACTATGTACAGACATTTCATTTTGATGCCATCTGGCTGTCTGCTCATCAATTTCGACGTTCCATTTTACTCTAGGCCCACTAGATGGTAGACCGAGTAAACCAAAACTCTCTTGGGCATCTATGGCTGAGATTTAATGAATTTTATCGGGTAAACACCAAAAGTGTCACCAGAGATCTTTTACATGCCGACATCATACGACATGGAGTGTGGAATGGAATTTTTTCAGCCCTTCAAAAATCTGACTACCTCTGCCAGGTTTGAACCCGCTATCTTGGGATCCAGAGGCTGACACTCTACCACTGATCCACAAAGGCAGCTCATAAGTAAGAAGAAAACTGTAAGAGAGATGGCTGAATTATTAACTGAAGAGAGTTACCTCTTAAGTAGCTTGCCTGATCTAAACACTTTGTTACAGCTGTATCTCATTCTTCCCGTCACAACAGCTGATGCAGAGAGAAGTTTTTTGAAACTAAACTTGATAATGTCTCATTAAACATGTCAGATGCACCTCAGTGATCTGTCAGTGTTTAGTATTGAACATGAAAGAACTAAATATATAAACACTAGCAGTTACCAGTGTCTTCGCTCGCGTGGATTTCATAATTTGATAAAAGTAATCGTTCCTCGGTATAAAAGCTCACCAAAAAGTTGATTTTCATTTACCCCAGAAACTCTTTGTAAACAACGTTTATGGTATTGCCTTTTGGCACTAAGATGACCATGTGACATAGAACTGTACAAGTGAGAAAGAGTCTTCTCTCAATTCGAAAAAAGAACATCAACACATGTTTCTTTATTTTTAAAGGAGGATCCAAATATCTATTTCCATGTCTGTAACATCTTCACTTTTTGAGATGTAAGTATCCCCAATAACCCCTTTATCAGTCCTTACCCCACCACTACCCCCACCTAAGTGGATTTTCTGTAAACAAAAAATACATGTTAATTTTTTAAGGAGATTCCAAATGCCAATTTTCACGTCTGTAACATCTTCAGTTTTACAGATATAAGCATCCTCATAAAACATTATTAAACTCATTTTTCACTTCTTTTTACCCCCATTAAGTGCTTTTTCCAAAAAAAGAAAAAAATACATGTTCCTATATTTTTAAAGGACTTTCCAAGTACCCAGTTTCAAGTCAGTAACATGTTAAGGTTTTGACATACTGTAGATATACTGGTACTCATTTTAAAAATTCACCAGCTTTCTCACTTTTTCAATTCTTTTCAGCCCCTTAAGTGGATTTTCCATAATCAAAAAATATGTGTTTCTTTATTTTTAAAAAAGATTCAAAATACCAACTTTTACGTCTGTAACATCTTCAGTTTTGAGATATAAGTATCCTCTTAAACAGAATTCAATCAGGCGAGCTGGCCGAGCGGTTAGGGGCGCGCAGCTGTGAGCTTGCATCTGGGAGATGGTGGGTTCGAACCTCACTGTCGGCACCCCTGAAGATGGTTTTCCATGGTTTCCCATTTTCACACCAGGCAAATGCTCGGGCTGTACCGTAATTAAGGCCATGGCCGCTTCCTTCCCATTCCCAGGCCTTTCCTATCCCATAAGACCTATCTGTGTTGGTGTGATGTAAAGCAAATGGCAAAAAAAAAAAAAAAAAAAAAACATTCAACTCTTTTAAATATTTTCACTCCCCCCCTCCCCTCCCCCCCCCCCCCCAAGTCATTTTTCCAAAAACAAAAAAAAAAGTTTCTTTATTTTTAAAGGATCTTCCACATACCAATTTACATGTGTGTAACGTCTTTAAGTTTTATAGATATAAGTATCCTCCTACAGATAATTCAACTAATTTTTCAATTCTTTCACTCCCCTAATTGGATTTTTGAAAACAAAAGAAGATGTGTTTCTTGATTCTTAAAAGAGATTCCAAATACAAATTTTCACGTCTGTAATGTCTTTAATTTTTGAGATATAAGTATCCTCATACAAAGAATTCAAGTAACAACTTCCTTAAGTGGATTTTTTGAAAATAAAGGAATATGGGTTTCTTTACATTGAAAGAAGATTCCAAATATACGTGCAGTAGAACTCTGTCGCTCTGCCAGATCTCAAGCTTGGTTGTTTCTGTGTAGCTGGTTGCTGACCTTAGATAAACATAGTCTAAATGAACCTTTAATTCCACCAGTTCAGGTACCACCGATGGGCAATATGGACACAGCCTGATAAAATGTTGCCTCATTGGACCATTTCCTTTTTGTATGTAAATGGAGGATAATATGTTTTGTATTCTACATGATTTATGTTCTAAATATCTGTTGGCAAGTTTTGTCAGTACCCTTGCTCTATTCTGTTCAGATCATCCTTTGTAGACATATCTTTAAATAATATAATTTCCTCGTATAAATTTCCTTTTCAGATAATCTAATCTTTGTGGTCATTATGATAATCTTTTTTTTCTTTTGTAGTCTAAATAGCATGATAAAGAAAATTGATCTTAAATTTCTATAATTTAATAACATAATGCATTTTGCTTTCTTTTTCAAAATATAGGTTGGGATTGGTGCTCAGAGGAAACATCAAAAAGGATGGTGGGGTTTACCAGACCAAAAATCAGGCACGCTATGGACGAATGTATATACCAATTCAAACAAAGGAACTCAATGGAAAAATAGATACTGTTCTTAAAGAATTAAACTTGGAGGTAACAACATATGAATTATAAAATTGCAGATAAAAAATGATAGAGTAGTTGTTAAAGTTTGCCTCTGTATTTAAAAGAGTACAACATTTATGCAGAATATTTACATCATCAGTGAGAGTTCAGCACCTTCATTCTCCTATCTGCCCAATCTGTGAAATATGCTTGTGCACCCAAATTGCCAGGAGGAATTGTATCAGCAGAAAAATCACAGTACATTTCCTTCCAGAAGGACATCATTGTACCTCCAGTCCTCTACTTATAACAGTATTCAGAACTGCAAAACATTTACAGGGCAGAAAACAGCATCTCTTCCTGGACTATGAGAAAAATATACAAGATTGAAGGCCATTATTACAACTGTAATTCTGAGAACCTGGTAGAATAGCTATTGTGTAATGAAATTTAAACCCTAATTACATAAACCCACCAGAAAAGTGTGAAAGTCATCATGCACAACCACTCTGACGAACTAGTAGCTTGCTATGCTAACAAGCATGATCTACCAATTTTGAGATGTAAAGGAGCATGATAGCTGAATGGTATGGTCTTTGACTTCTTGACAGGTTCAGTGGTGGCGATTAGGCAGGGGGGAAGGGGAGGGGGCAATTCCACCCCCACCCCCTTACACTTTGTGGAGAAGAAATTACATTTTTATTCAATTTTAGCCACCTAAAACTATGAATTACTTTTTTTTAAGCAATTTATGCAATCCCTGTTATCTGTTACCTAGTTTTTTCCTATAATTTCTTTAAATATTTAAAAAATTCATCAGAAATACACACAAAATTTTGTTCGACACAGCTAACCAACTATTCAGTGCCCAGCAAAACAGGTACTGGCGACTCGCGCAGCAGCCTGTAGAAGCGCAGTTGGTATGTGATGGGATGAAACCTTAGTTGCTCACATGTGTAATTGTTCCTTTGGTGAACGTTTTACTGTATGGTATTGAATCAACATTTCAGAAAACTATTATTACCGCAATTAAGTTGGTAAACTGTTAACTTTTACTCCCCACTATATACCCCAGGCCCCCAGTAATTTTTTTTGTTTTCTATAAATTTTTGTGCTCCCGCCACTTCTAATGCCCAATTGCTGCTACTGACCAGGTTCCAGTACTTGCAGGATTTTTAAAATGAAAAAAATCACATGCCTGTTCTGTGTAAAACCGGAGGTTCTGTGACTACGACCATTACATCAATAGTCACATTAAGGTGTAAGTTGGTTTAACCCCTTGATGCACACATTTTTTAGTGCTCTTTTTGCGTGGGTGGATGGTGGCTACATCATATATGGATACTTTGTCTGCATACATTTGACCACCTTTCACATACTAAACCTAAGGTATTGTAAAATTACCTTTGGCTGTGACTTGTTGACATTTACTGGAGATTTAAGCTGCATTTCAATATAAAATGATAGTCTTGTGCCTTCATTAGCCAATTTCCCTCCTGTAAATAAAAATGGAGTACTTTTCAGACTTGGTTTTCTGGTTGACAGGAAGATGCATTTTATTTTCTGGATGATGATATTATTATGTTAAGGTATATAAGTATATGAGTTATAGGAATTAAATTTGACTTTATTTTTTGTGTACCTAATTATGTTTTCAGTCAGTGCTTTTCACTCAATACCTGTTTCTTTTTGTTTGCAGAAAAAAGACCAAAATAATTTATCATTTATTAAGGGGAAGTATATTTCTAATTATCCCTTTTATAAAGTGAATGGATCAGTTCTGAGGGCAAATGAATTGAATTCTACTGGGGACTATTACCTGAATTTTGATGACAAGTTCCTCCGTGTATCAGTTAACACTACTGAAGGTAATGGATGGTAAATTTCTTGAAGTATTAAAACCTATTATGATTTATGATATTCATCTCAAGTTGTAGATTAAGGAATTATTATATTGAAGAAGATAAGAGTTTAACATTTTTATCCATCACCTCAATAGCAATTGTTTTCAGAGCAATAGTTAATATTAGAACCAAAGGCATAATCATTCAGAAGTAAACGTAGCCATTTCTACCATTGGAGAATATTCTCTACAAAGTGAGGAGAAGAAGGTACCAACTTACATCTCAACTCTTTCCCATCAACATCATTCTGTTCATACTTGTTTCAGCTGAGCTGAGTTCTAGAAGATTCCTCCAGTGCTGGTATTTTAAGTGCTGCTTCAATGATCCATATTGGAAACAAATTAATATCTCAACACCCCATCAACATCATTCTGTTCACACTTGTTTCAGCTGAGCTGAGTTCTAGAAGATTCCTCAAGTGCTGGTATTTTAGTGTTTCACCTGGTCTTCTGTGAGGTGCAGTCTTCAAATTGGAGGAAAGCTGAGAGCTTGCACAGGACATGAGTGTTTTCATATCTTTACTTGTCTGGCATTGAATTTCATGCTTGCTTTTAAAATTTTATCTTCTATTCATGTCTTGCCGTGACGTTGAATTTGACAGATGATTGTCTCTGGTAAGACTGAAACTAGTTTCAACAAATGTACCTTTCGTAAGGTTACAACAAACAGTATTGAATAGGTGGAAACCTTTAGCTTTTGTTTTTTTTCAACAAGAGCTTGCACAGGACATGTGGTTGTAATGAGTGTTTTCCAAAACTTTACTTTTCTTGCATTAAATTTCATGCTTGCTTGTTAAATTTTATCTCTATTCATGTCTTGCCGTGACCTTGATTTTGACTGATGATTGTCTCTGGTAAGACCGAAACTAGTCTCAACAAATGTAATTTTCGTAAGGTTACAACAAACAGTATTGGACAGGTGGAAACCTTTAGCTTTTGTTGTACAGGTTAGGTTTTTCAACAATTTTAAGTTCATGATTATATGCAAAATGCTATGATGTCTTGAGATATTTTGTCATTTTTGCTCCCTCAATATTTGAGAAAATCATCTGCTTCTTTTGAAGTAACTCCTCCTTCGGAAAATGGAAATACTATTTCTTTAAGCATGTTGATCAACTTTCTGAGAGCAAAAAAGTCAAGAATCTTCAAGTTGATAAAATTCATGTAAAAGGAACTGTACTCTATAAAAATAGACTATTGCTTGGGGTGACTAGGGATAAAGCACAATTTTAGTTCCTTCTGGCGTTGATAATTTCAGTGAGGTAATAATCAATCAATCAATCAATCAATCAATCAATCAATCAATCAATACTTATCTGCATTTAGGGCAGTTGCCCAGATGGCAGATTCCCTATCTGTTGTTTTCCTAATATTTTCTTAAATGATTTCAAAGAAATTGGAAATTTATTGAACATCTCCCTTGGTAAGTTATTCCAATCCCTAACTCCTCTTCCTATAAATGAATATTTGCCCCAATTTGTCCTCTTGAAATACAACTTTATCTTCATATTGTGATCTTTCCTACTTTTAAAGACACCACTCAGACTTATTCGTCATTCCACGCCATCTTTCCCTGACAGCTCGGAACATGCCACTTGTGATAAAGATGTTGATTCCCATTGGTAACCTGAAATATTTGTTCTCAATGAGTAAATTTATAATACCAATATAGTTGACCCCAGCATTTGTCTGGTGTGAAAATGGGAAACCACGGAAAACCATCTTCAAGGCCGCCGTTAGTGGGTTTCGAACTCACATCTCCCGATTACTGGATACTGGCCGCACTTAAGCGACTGCAGCTATCGAGCTGTGAGAAACTTATTTATTACTCTATGCAAAATAACATCATCTGCAAAAAGCCTTACCTCTGATTCCACTTCTTTTCTTATATCATTTATATATATAAGAAAACATAGAGGTCCAATAATACTGCCTTGAGGAATTCCCCTGATCAGATAAAGCTTCACCTATCTAATTCTCTGAGATCTATTTTCTAGAAATATAACAACCCATTCAGTCACTATTTTGTCTAGTCCAATTGCACTCATTTTTGCCAGTAGTCTCCCATGATCCACCCTATCAAATGCTTTAGATAGAGATAGGTCAATCGCGATACAGTCCATTTGACCTCCTGAATCCAAGATATCTGCTATATCTTGTTGGAATCATACAAGCTGAGCTTCAGTGGAATAACCTTTACTAAAACCAAACTACCTTCTATCGAACCAGTTATTAATTTCGCAAACATGTCTGATATAATCAGAAAGAATGCCTTCCCAAAACTTACATGCAGATTTATTCTCGTGAAGCAAATTTCAGGGTCAGATTTAGCAACAGTATGTAAGGATGTCTTGTGAAAAATACTTTTATGGGTATTGAAAATTTTATGTGTCATAACATACAATAATAGGGTGAATTGCATATTGCTTCATGAACTTAACAAGGATTAAGGAAGTAGTTACTCTTTTCAAATTGAAAACTGTACCATAGAAACTTGTGTTTTCTATGAGATTGTGCATGTATTTAAAAACATTCCCTAGGAAATAACTCTTAGATAAGTGTAAAAACAAATGGAAATTGTATACAGTGTCATTGTCATAAGGTCATCAGACAAACTAATATGGTCTCCTCATAATGGTACTAATCACTGGTAAAGCAGAACCATGGTGTTCCTCCTATAGTGGTACTAATCAAAGGTAATGTACACCCATGGTATGTCACACACAGTGGCACCACTCACAGGTAACACAGACCCATGGTGTTTCGCACATAAGGGTACTACTCACAAGCAACGCAGACCTATGGTGTTCCTCACACAGTGGGACTAATCACAGGCACCGGTATTCCCGTGGTGTTATTCACTTAGGGGAACTAATCATAGGTAGATTATAAATAGAGAAGTATTTCATGACATTGTATATAGTTTTTGTTGATTGATTTCATAAATCTTAAATTTAAGTTTACAATGTTCACAGTGATGTAGTTCAACAATTATTCATCATTGTATCTAGTTAGAGGATAGTGACTACTTCCTTCTATGAATTTGTTACATAATATGCACCAGGTCATGACTAGAAACAGCTGTGGTATTGCTCCAAATTTTCAAAATATAGATTTTGGCAAGTTAAGTGGCATTTTGATTAACTTTGTAGCGATGAACAGTTGATGGATCCAGAAGCACATTTCAGAACAGAACAGCAGGACTTTGGATATAATAGTTAACCAGATTAATGGACAATGCAAAGGAATTGATAATGTAAGGAAAATATTCAAAGTGCTTCATCCACGATTTCTGTCGTCTACCTCAGATGCAGAGTTGTACAGTGCAACGTTAAATCTCCAGTCAGAATATGAGGATGACCTGTCCAATTAACTTCCTCGCCAGATTTTAAGTTTCAGAAATGCATTAAGGATCAAACTAATTTCTTTATCATCTATTAGGTTATTACCTAAACTTTTGTTCATAACCTCTAATGTTCTGGACTTGTGCACTGCATTGTTCCTCACTTTCCCTATAACAGTAGCTACATCCAAACTATAATTTTCTAAACTTAAACAAATAAAAACTAAGTGCTATGTCAAAAGGTAGCCTCACAGGTTTTAATATATTAAGCATCAAAAGTAGAAGGGCAAGGTATGTTGATGTAAATGAAATAGGGGCCGGTTTCGATTCACAGAGAGCTCGGTGTACAGCTCAACACAAATAATGCCCGCTGAGGGAAAGCAGTATCTAAGTCCACTATCCTACTTCTTAGGCCTAATTTAATAAATACTGAGTAGACATCAACCATGAAGGGGGCCTGGATGAATTTTTGCAGGTGGGACCCATATGAAAAGTGAGTTGGCTGCGTGGTTAGGGGCGCATAGCTATGAGCTTGCATTCAGGAGATAGTGGGTTCGAATCCCACCATCGGCAGCCCTTAAGGTGGTTTTCCATGGTTTCCCGTTTTCATGTCAGGCTGTACTTTAATTGAGGCATGGCTACTACCTTCCCAATCTAGCCCTTTCCCGTCATTGTGTTGCCAAAAACCTTTGATGAGTTAATGCAACATTAAAATGCTAGCCAAACAAAATCTGTAAAATTAAAATACTGTATAAGGATATGAGGTCATGTGCATGAATAGGTAATGAAGAGAGTGGGTGGTTCACTACAAGAAAAAGAGTACAGCAGGGCAGTACCTCATTACCATTAGTCATGATGTAGTGAAAATTGTAAGAGAAACATAGGGTAATGACACCAATGCTCTTATATGTGTTGACGATGCCATGATTTGAGGAGAAACAGAAATGAGGTGAAACAAAAACTGAATGCTTTGAATGAGTTCTTAGGGAATATGAGCTAAAAATTAGCCAAACAAGAGCAGCAGTTATGATCACTCCAATGCAACCATTTACTTGAACAGTCATCACAAAACATGGACCAATTTAAATACCAAGGCAGTATATTGAGCAAGCTAAAAAAATAGGATATTACTAATAGAACCAACAGTGCAGCAGTTCTTTTACAATCAGGTTGGAACATAACTTTGGGATTATATAGTACCAAGACAGTACAGGCATACTCCATTTAAGTGTTACTATATTCCCTTACTGACAAATAGACTTGAGATATGCAGTCTCTTCAAACGAGACAGCAGCAGAATTCAAGCATCCAAAAATGCATTGACAGAAAATCCTCTTCGAGGGGAATATTACAATGTTTACCACGTTCATGGTGGAAAACTATTTCAGTTAGTGTGTGCAACTGCTGCAGCCGCATCCAGTGGCTCAGTTATACATGACCCGTCTTTGTCATCCTCTTTCAGTATATGTAATACTTCCTCCAAGGTGAGGCCACTGGAGAGGGAAACTAATTACTAAGTTACAATACACTCAAATTTCTCTTTAAAATTTGTAATATATTTGTGAAACCTAACTTTTGTAATAATTCACTTCATAGTATAAAAATAATCATACAGTACCAGCATATTTCTTTTCCTCCTAGGTCAAGCTAATGGGAACTTACAGTAGTCATTGGTACACCCGACATTCCTTTCACCTATTATGAAGATGTTCCTTCAATGATTACTTTTATATTCCATAAAATGAACCAGTTAAGAGCAAAATAAAAACTCCATCCTTCTTGGGTTAGGCTGGTCAAAAGGGAAATATCAAATTTCTCTGTTAATATCAGCTGTAATGAAAAACAGTACGTAGCAAAAATTGTGCAAAATATAATTCCCAATTTTTTATGTGTTGTGTGTGATTTTGCAGTACGAGGAATACGAAGGTGGTTTGAAAAGTCCGTGCAAAGTCCGAGAGATGGCACCTCCGACGCGTATCTAGGTCATATTTAGTTAGTAGCATCTCTTGAATGAATGCACACCAAGTTTCGGCCATATTGGTTTATTTCTTTGTGTTTGGCATTCATGTGAATCAAGGAAGTCGAGTGATTTTCAAGAAATAGACGAAAAAGAATTTGGTGTGGTGACTTTATGAAAGGCAGAATGCCTCAGGAGACTAAAGAGAAGCTTGATAAACATAATGGTGACTCTGCACCTTCGATTAGAACAGTTTATAAGTGGTTTCAAAATTTTGGACTGGCCATATGGGCACAAGTGACGTTGAACGTTCTGGACGGCCTGTGGAGGTTATGACTCCAGAAATCATTGATCAAATCCATGATATGGTGATGGATGACAGAAGAGTTAAAATGCATGAGATTGCTAGTGCTGTGGGCATCTCGACTTAATGGCTACATAATATTTTGCATAAACATTTGGACATGAGAAAGCTATCTGCAAGATGGGTGCCGTGATTGCTCACGCTTGACCAAAACCGTAATCGTGTGAAGTGTTGCAAGAATGGTTTGCAGCTGTACCAGAAGAATCCGGAGGACTTTAAGCGTCGTTTTGTCGCTGTAGATGAAACATGGATACATTACTATACTCCTGAGACCAAACAACAATCTAAACAATGGGTTACCAAGGGGGAATCTGCACCAAAAAAGGCGAAGACCGTTCCTTCGGCCGGAAAGGTTATGGCGACTGTCTTTTGGGATTCACAAGGGATAATCCTCCTCGACTATCTGGAAAAGGGTAAAACTATTACAGGTGCACATTATTCGTTGTTATTGGACAATTTGAAAACCGAGCTGCAAGAAAAACGCCCGCGATTGGCATATAAGAAAGTCCTTTTCCATCACGACAACGCACCAGCACACACCTCAGCAGTTGTGGTCACAAAATTAATGGAAATAGGATTCCAACTCATTTCACATCCCCCCCTATTCTCCAGATTTGGCTCCCTCAGACTACTATTTGTTCCCCAATTTGAAGAAATGGCTGGCGGGACAAAGATTTTATTCAAACGAGGAGGTGATTGTAATCACTAAGGGCTATTTTGCAGACTTGGACAAATCCTATTATTCGGAAGGGATCAACGAACTAGAACATCGTTGGATGAAGTGTATAAGTCTGAAAGGAGACTATGTCTAAAAATTAAAAAGGTTTACCCCAAACACGTAAGTAGTTTTTATTTTTGCACAGACTTTTCAAACGCCCCTTGTAATAACACAAATATTATTGATTGTTACATTTTTCACAAACTTAAATATCTCGGTAAGTAATAGTTCTGTATAAAAACTGTACATAACAATAATGATAGAAAATCTGCTTTTCAATTATGTATACCTCATGCATTTTTACTGTATGAACTGTAATAATGGAGATATTCACGAATTTGATGTTTGTGCCATTTGCGTCAAAGGTGAGAATCATTGATACAACAATAAATAACATTGCACTGACTGACAGTTGTTAATTGAGGTCCTTCTGCCACCACTCGTCTCCAGTAAGTAGCATTCCTGCTGCGACTGTACAGAAACTAACCCGTCAACAATGGGTTCAGCAGCTAGTTGACTATGATTTTCTAACTTACGAGAGGAACCTGCCAAGTGTAACAACACGATTTTCCAGAAACTTCGCAAAAGAGGGGCGAAATAAGCGAAAACATGTTTCAGCTTATCCCTAGACACTCTACTGTTTCCGAGAAAATTACGGTCAAATTTTACGACGTACTTTACGAGCTTTTTAGAGCGCAACAAGTTCAACTGTCAGTGGCGCAGTGGCTATCAGCATATGGCTTCACACTTTTGCATCCCGTGTTCAATTCCTGATGATTTATTTATTTATTTATTTTTTTTTTTTTTTTCATTTATCTATTTATGTCCATTGACAATTACTACACAAATATTTCTTATCAAGTTAATGGATACAAGGGCATTATGTTGATTGTAAAATTACAACTGGGTTTTGCAATAAATGTTATGTATTTATTTATATACAGAATATATGGTATTTTTCAGGGATTACGATGTTTTGTAAGTTCATTCTTACATTAATGCTTCAGAGAGTTATGGTGCATTCCCTTGGATAATACCTATCATAAAAACATTCAAAACATAAATTTTTCACACCATGAGCATTGATCAAAGGCAGATTTGCCACAGTTCTAGGTGGGAATGTCACTTGAGAAAGAAACATCGTTAACATTATTGAAGATTTCATGTGTTGGCAATAAGTTTGTGACAAACCACCCATAAGGGATCATATTTCCAAAAACTGGTGCTTGCAATGCGTGGATTTGGCTTTTTATTACATCGCTTCTAGTCATGATATCCCTTTGCTGTGCAAATAGTGTAGGAAAATGGATGTTTTAAAATTCACTTACCAGACAGAACATTAATAGACAAAAAAGGGCAACGATATTTCAAAATACATTAAACAAAACCATTTGTGTAGTAATCATCATAATACCAATATAAATGGTCCGTTATTGGACATTATAAATTTTCCAGCTAACTCATTCTTGGTTGCCAGCGTTTCGCCCTCATGTGCTAGGGTGGGCTCATCAGTTGGTACCTAGCACACCTACCAATACGCTGGCTAGTGCATACCGTGGAGGCCACTGCGTAGGCTAACTGGAGCCACCGGCAGTGCCAATGCACTAAGAGACTTTGTCTCATTATCAAAAATTGATGCCTGCTTGGCCATCAGATGATATAGATGTTGATTCCCATAGGGAATCTGAAATATCTGTCCTGAATGAGCAAATTTATAATACCAATATAAATGGTCCATTATTGGACATTATAAATTTTCCAGCTAACTCATTCTTGGTTGCCAGCGTTTCGCCCTCATGTGCTAGGGTGGGCTCATCAGTTGGTACCTAGCACACCTACCAATACGCTGGCTAGTGCATACCGTGGAGGCCACTGCGTAGGCTAACTGGAGCCACCGGCAGTGGCAATGCACTAAGAGACTTTGTCTCATTATCAAAAATTGATGCCTGCTTGGCCATCAGATGATATAGATGTTGATTCCCATAGGGAATCTGAAATATCTGTCCTGAATGAGCAAATTTATAATACCAATATAAATGGTCCGTTATTGGACATTATAAATTTTCCAGCTAAGTCATTCTTGGTTGCCAGCGTTTCGCCCTCATGTGCTAGGGTGGGCTCATCAGTTGGTACCTAGCACACCTACCAATACACTGGCTGCCGGTGGCTCCAGTTAGCCTACGCAGTGGCCTCCACGGTATGCACTAGCCAGCGTATTGGTAGGTGTGCTAGGTACCAACTGATGAGCCCACCCTAGCACATGAGGGTGAAACGCTGGCAACCAAGAATGAGTTAGCTGGAAAATTTATAATGTCCAATAACGGACCATTTATATTGGTATTATAAATTTGCTCATTCAGGACAGATATTTCAGATTTCCTATGGGAATCAACATCTACATCATCTGATGGCCAAGCAGGCATCAATTTTTGATAATGAGACAAAGTCTCTTAGTGCATTGGCACTGCCGGTGGCTCCAGTTAGCCTACGCAGTGGCCTCCATGGTATGCACTAGCCAGTGTATTGGTAGGTGTGCTAGGTACCAACTGATGAGCCCACCCTAGCATATGAGGGCGAAATGCTGGCAACCAAGAATGAGTTAGCTGGAAAATTTATAATGTCCAATAACGGACCATTTATATTGGTATTATAAATTTGCTCATTCAGGACAGATATTTCAGATTCCCTATGGGAATCAACATCTATATCATCTGATGGCCAAGCAGGCATCAATTTTTGATAATGAGACAAAGTCTCTTAGTGCATTGGCACTGCTGGTGGCTCCAGTTAGCCTACGCAGTGGCCTCCACGGTATGCACTAGCCAGCGTATTGGTAGGTGTGCTAGGTACCAACTGATGAGCCCACCCTAGCACATGAGGGCGAAACGCTGGCAACCAAGAATGACTTAGCTGGAAAATTTATAATGTCCAATAACGGACCATTTATATTGGTATTATAAATTTGCTCATTCAGGACAGATATTTCAGATTCCCTATGGGAATCAACATCTATATCATCTGATGGCCAAGCAGGCATCAATTTTTGATAATGAGACAAAGTCTCTTAGTGCATTGGCACTGCCGGTGGCTCCAGTTAGCCTACGCAGTGGCCTCCACGGTATGCACTAGCCAGCGTATTGGTAGGTGTGCTAGGTACCAACTGATGAGCCCACCCTAGCACATGAGGGCGAAACGCTGGCAACCAAGAATGACTTAGCTGGAAAATTTATAATGTCCAATAACGGACCATTTATATTGGTATTATAAATTTGCTCATTCAGGACAGATATTTCAGATTCCCTATGGGAATCAACATCTATATCATCTGATGGCCAAGCAGGCATCAATTTTTGATAATGAGACAAAGTCTCTTAGTGCATTGGCACTGCCGGTGGCTCCAGTTAGCCTACGCAGTGGCCTCCACGGTATGCACTAGCCAGCGTATTGGTAGGTGTGCTAGGTACCAACTGATGAGCCCACCCTAGCACATGAGGGCGAAACGCTGGCAACCAAGAATGAGTTAGCTGGAAAATTTATAATGTCCAATAACGGACCATTTATATTGGTATTACAAATTTGCTCATTCAGGACAGATATTTCAGATTCCCTATGGGAATCAACATCTATATCATAGTAATCATCAGTCGACAAAAGTAAATAAATGAAACAAAAATTTAATCGAGATTTGAACGTGGGGCATAATGGTGTGAGACTGCAGTGAAAGCTGCTGTGCCACCCAACTTAGCACACTAGTCCAAAACACTGGCACCAGGAATGAGTTAGCTGGAAAATTTATAATGTCCAATAATGGGCCAACTATATCGGTTGAACTTGTTGCGCGCTAATAGGCACATAAAGCATGTCAGAAACTTCAACCATCATTTTCTCGGAAGTAGGAGAGTGTCTACGGTTAAGGCGAAACTTGTTCACTTAGTTCCACCCTTCTTTCACTGAGCAAAGTTTCTGGCAAATCCTGTTGTTACTCGTGGCTAAGTTCCCCTCGTTAGAGTGAAAGAAGAAATGATGAACAGATATTTAAAATATGCCAGTATAGAATCTGATTGCTAATTTGTAGAAAAATTCAAGGAGAACTATACTTATGAACATGTTAGAAATGCTAACAGGCAGAACAAGAACAACGACCCTCATGCAAGTCTACGACAGAGTTGGGAATTCAAACTGGATAGTGCAAACGGATGGTGTACTTCAAGGCGATCCCCTGAGCCCCACCCTATTTATTGTGCTCATATACGATGTTGGTGACAGAATCCGAGAAACAACAAAAGCTAAATTATACATATATTCGGATGATATGGCAATAGCTTCAGAGCAGATAAATGACTTGCAAAAGGCAGTACACATATTAAGTGACTGGGCCCAGAAAAACGAAGTTACAATCAATGAGAATAAGACGGTAATGATAATTTTTTGAAACTGTGGAAGACCAGCAGTTTCCGACCAAGTTACCTGCAACGGCAAGGAAGTGAAAATAATCAGCAATTTCAAATACCTAGGCATTACCTTACAGGTTACAGGAAGAACCTTTAGACTTCACATAAGGTCAAAAACAGCCACCGCAATAAAAGCTATAACAGACATTGGACATATATATTACTTGAAACAGTAATGGCACTTTTTCAAATGAAGGTACTACCCATTCTGACATATAGACTCAAGCTAAAATGGGAATTTTTTAACTATAGGCAATTGGAAGAGATAGAAAAGACAAAATCTAGATTTTTCAAAAGAGCCCTTGGTATATCTAAGACAACCAAATCCAGACTGGTATACGAGCTTGCAAGATAAATATTCCTAATAGAGGATCTACGAATAACTCTTCTACTACCAACTACAAAAAGTTACAACAAGCTGCTCCAAGCTCTACAGAATAAAAAGCGGGATATACTGAGGGAATTCTACACAACAGATGCGATGCGGGACCAAAGATGGACACAATCTCTCTGTAAAATAAGGCAAGTCATGACCAGGCTTGCAGTTCATGGTTTCCACCACAAGATTTGCTCCCGAAAGTGTTTCATGACCCAGATGAAAATTGTGTGTGAGAACTGTATAACAGTATATGTGGAACTTACCACATAAGAACGTGCCCAACCCAAACCAGGTCAATAGTGGAATATAGCAAGGAGTGACATGACTGTTTAATACCAGGAAATACGCTGTATTACTATATAGGTTAAACTTTAAAAGTAATATGACATGAAGTTTGTCCTGCTGGAATTCTTTTACATGTTGGCATATACCACCAGACTGAGCCAATATTGAACCTGCCAGCCAGTCCAGCCACTTGTCCCAACCTTGTGGGAACACTGCCCACATAATCTGATAGCCAATTTGAATGGAAGAGTTTCTGAGATATTATTCAACAACTCTAGCTGGATATTTAATTGCCTTTTGGAACCTAGTTCTAACAATATACAAATACACTGGAATTTACATGTTGTACAGTGTGTGTGACTTATGTCCCTGTGTAGTATTTGTGATGAACCATTAATACTTGGAAATGCATTGGCAGTACACCCTCTCATAAACTCTGAAAGCAACAATTACAATCATGCTGAATATGTTTGATTATTCCAAAAAATCAAATCCAAACATCCCAACATTTAGCATTTCTTACAGTTTATCATTAGGCTTTAATTAGTTAATTGCAACAGATCTATGTCAGTAGTTATACTATCAGATTACTGAACTCCATTGTAAGACAGACCAAGGCAGCCACAGTTTGAATCCTTGGCCACTGCATGTGAAAATGAAAATCCACAGCCTGTTTCCAGTCATACGACTGGGTCAGGAAATGGACTGAAGCCCCCATCTAGCAGCAAGGATTGGAAGTGTGCCAGCTGCCGAAGCCTGTCGCACTCCTCTGGGGCAATGATTAATGACTGATGGATGAAATTAAATGATATGGGAGAGTGTTGTTGGAATGAATGATGACAGGGAAAACTGGAGTACCCAGAGAAAAACCTGTCCCACCTCCGCTTCATCCAGCACAAATCTCAGATGGAGTGACCGGGATTTGAACCACGGAACTCAGCGGTGAGAGGGAGCCTAAGCCATGGGGGGCTTTCCCAGTGCATTTAAGATTCTAAAAACAAAAAGTCACATCACTGTGGTTTGGAACCCAAGTAAACTTGGAGGCCCCATGGCTATGATAATGGTATCACCAGTTACTTTAAGATAAATATCTTGTTTGCTTACAGGACAGAATTCCTGACACTCCGAAAGCTCTTAAAATTCACAGCAATTGAAGAGTTGTTAAATACATTAATAATAATAAGTGAAACCATTTAGCGAAGAGATGAAATATCATTGGTATTCATATGGTCTGGACTATGTCATCATAAACTAGAGAGCAGAAATATTTTCAGATAGGTATAAACTTTATTATTATTATTATTATTATTATTATTATTATTATTATTATTATTATTGTTATTATTATTAACCCGCCTGGTGGCCATGATTATTAAGGTGTGATGTCTATATGGTCTGACACCATGGTTATCCAGTTCGACTCCC
The DNA here is from genome assembly GCF_040414725.1 of Anabrus simplex. Lineage (NCBI taxonomy): Eukaryota > Metazoa > Arthropoda > Insecta > Orthoptera > Tettigoniidae > Anabrus > Anabrus simplex. The sequence goes on from NC_090266.1 coordinate 1,133,344,669, forward strand.
GTTGGTCAAAAAAAATTTACCATCAGAACGTTGGCTGACAGGGTAGGAGAAGTGGTGGTATATATTTTCTATCACTAGATTGTATGCCAGAAGTCTGAATTCAATTCCAAACCATTCCGCAGATCTCATATGTAGTGAAGGAATGTGATGCTGTTGATCATGATTCATACGTTTGATAGGGACTTAAACCCTTGCACAGACACCTTGGTGCTATTTGACAGAAGTTGTCAGCACCAGGTTTCACTCTCTCCCCTCCTACTATCATATCATGCCATTCATTTCATCTCAATAACTCCTCCGATGAGGTTGACTCAGGAAGGACATCAGGTCATAAAAACTCACTATGAAGATTCATCTCACTTCATACCAGACCCCATAGAGAAACGGGACAAGGGCTGGACATACGTTGTTATTGTTATTATTATTATTATTATTATTATTATTATTATTATTATTATTATTATTATTATTATTATTATTATTATTATTATTGTGTTACCCGTGGAGCAGAAAGAGGTGAAAGAAGGTGCCGGGGGGAATGGGTGTAACTACAATATTAAAGTTAATTTAAAACTTTAACAAAGGTTATATTTCTTTAGAATTTCAAAAATCAACAATTAACTACGTAACAGGTAAAATTAGCGATTTAGAAACAAGTCAAGGAAACTACAATATAGTGAATTCCACAAGTCCTGGGCTTCAAGCCCCTCGCTTTACGTTTCCTGAGCTCTCAGCTCAAATTTACAAAGAGCACAAATTCATTCAAGGGCAGAAATCCCCCTAATTCATGGAGCACTTGCTCCCAAAATACAACATCTAGTCTTCAAGAGGCATACAGTAATCTTACTTTGAAAAAGAGCTAACAGGCTCTCAGTTTTCCAAGCCTATTCAAGGCAACATCAACTTACAATTTGTAGATTATACAGGGGTATTTAATACCCAACCTACTGGGCCTTCATGGAACAAGAATAATGGCTAAATAAATGGCCCCAACACAAAAGGAATGGAGGTGAATACTTGCACTCCTAGATATGAACACTTAAAACCTAAAGGTCACTAGGCCGATGAAACAGGGGCTATTCCTAAACTATGGAGGTGACTCATATAAGAATAAATTAAGACATTATGGAAAGGAAGAAAACCAGTTACAAAACTTAGTCACCTCAAACCAATATGAAGGGCAGCTCGAGAGGGTCTATCACTCTCTATCCCCAATTTACAGTTAAAGATTTTATGAAGTTTTTACATTAGCTGGCAGAAAGTTACATTTTTAGGAAAACTAGGTTACATAGTTAATGATTCGGACCTTTCCCTCAGGTTAAACTGCGGAGCTAGCAAGAAATAAACATGTGGTCATTACCTTGTTGGTGTACTGCTGCCTAATGAAAGAGGCGCTGCCCGCCTCCTGCTTTGGCACACACACTAGGTCAGATGACGATCAATTGGCCAAGATACGTGAAAATCCGCAGTTTGTAAACCCTCAAGGAAAGTTTGAGACCATTCAAGATTAAACTAGTCACACCCTCTCTTTTTATAGGGTAATTTAAAAGTTACACTCAAAATCGAAAAAGAAGAAGAAGAAGAAGAATGTGATTGATAGAACATTAATAACAGAAATTAGGGATTGGCTGGATTCAAAACTGGTGGAAAGAAAAGATAAATATTGCCAACCCAAAAATAAATGAACATCAATAGTAAAAAAAGTCTTATGAATACAAAACTTCTTTAAATGAAAAGTTCTTTCACTTCACACCAGGGTACATGATAATAGTTTTTTAGCAGTGACATCTATGGTAGAATGTCCAAACTTCTTGATGAATGGCAAACAAAACAAGTAAAAATTCATACAGTACAGGAAACTTCGCAATAACAAAATTACATCAGATTTCTGTGGTGACATCTTCTGAGTAAATTTATAAGTTGGTCTAGCTTCAATTTCACTGTTTCACCAGTAGAGGAGTTCTTTTAGGCGCTAGGTTTAAATGCGCAGTGTTGGGGTGTACCTCCTGGTACAATTATTATCATCATTATCATTATTATTATTATTATTATTATTATTATTATTATTATTATTATTATTAATCTCAAGACATATAAGTTATCGATTTTGTATCAGAAGGTTTGAAATCTGTATTATGGTTAAATTTCAGATGGCTCAGAAAGAAATTTCTACATGAATGGAAATGTTCCTGATTCACGGAATGCAATCTTCAGTATGTGGACTGATTACGAGGATGTTCATGTATCAGACATAGCATTTTATCTACGCCTCAATCACTCCCGTCTTGTAACTTCAAACCTCCGTTGGCGTCCAGAACTTGAAGATGAGCTCAAGGTTAAAATTCACTCTACTTCAATAGATTTGTTGATTTTGTGAGCATCCATAGTACTAGATCACCCCCATGTTACTAATAAGGTGATTCTCTGTTTGAACATTACAGGCAAATGTTTACAAGTTTGGTAATGATGTCTGGAATGGATTCTTTAATGGTCTTTATTTCTGGAGAGACTACATACGTTCTGAATCATATTCCGCTGCTGAAAGTGTGTGGAGAGATGCTGAAAACAGTATGCAAGAATTCCTTGATGATGTAAGGTAAGGCTTAATTTAGAATATTTTTTGTTACTGAAATGGAAATTTTCTTAAATACTGCCACTGCAGTTGGTGTAATGATGAACTTTGTATATCATATATTCATGAGGGTAATGTAAATTTGTTTGATAGACCAGCATCAGTAAATTAATAGTGTTGATCTTTTTGTCAAGTTAGTTCAAATAAAATTTACTAAGATATTGTAAAGGTTGTATGGAATGTATTCCAAATCATTGTTTTAATTGAGCTTAGGTGCATAGAACTACAGTGGAACCTTGGATTGCGAGCATAATTCATTCCGGCAACATGCTTGTAATCCAAAGCGCTCGTATATCAAAACAAGTTTTCCGATAAGAAACAATTGAAACGCGGGTGATTCGTCCACAACACAAAAATATTTATTCGCATACCATTAATAAAACAAAATATAATGCAAAACAAATTAAAGTGCACTTTTCCTTACAATAGAATCATTGTTGTTGTGAGGGAGACGAGAGATGACATAAGAAGAGTTACCGTGTAGCACGAATTTCACTAACGGAATCACTGCTATCTGTTGGCCCACTAGATTTGTTTTCTCTCCATGCAACATTAACGAGGAACCTGTCCATTGACTGTTGTTTTTGCCTGTTTTTTGAGGATTTCACGAAAATGTGACATTGCATTTTCATTGAACTGATTCATCACTTGCACTGCTACAGCCTTATTCGGGTATCTACAAATTTCTTCGTATCATACCATGCAGAAAGGTGGCTCAACTGATTAACAACATGTTAAGTGATCGGAAGTTCCAAGTAATCACTGGATGCAAGATAAGCAAGGAGAGGAAGCTAAACAACGGATTGCCCCAAGGATCAGTTCTCTTACCATTATTGTTCAACTTATATCTCTCTGACCTTCCTGACACTTCATCCAGAAAATTCTGCTATGCCGATGACTTGGCTCTAGCTGTACAAGATCAGGTAATGATGACGACTGAAGAGATTCTGACCAAAGACCTGTCTTTACTGGAAGACTACTTCGAAATCTGGAGACTCCAACCCAGTGCGAGCAAAACAGAAGTGTCTTGCTTTCATTTAAATAATCGTTTGGCGAACGTGAAACTGAATGTTAGTTTCAGAGGGAGAATTCTTCGTCATAACTGGAACCCAAAATACCTTGGTGTCATCTTGGACCGCACACTATCCTTCAAACAACACCTCCTGAACTTAGCACAAAAGTTGAAGTCTCGAAATAACATCCTTCATAAACTGTGTGGAACTACCTGGAGATCTTCAGCAACCACTTTGCAATCTTCAGCCCTGGGTTTGGTGTTTTCAAGTGCCGAGTATTGTGCACCTGTTTGGATGAACAGTCATCATACAAGGCTTGTTGACGCCCAGTTTAATACCACAATGCGCATCATATCTGGTGCAATCACATCTACTCCAGTTCATTGGCTTCCACTGTTAACTGGTATAATGCCACCTGATCTACGCTGATCTAATGCCCTTATGAAGGAATTTCACAAGATCTCAAGAAATCCTAGTCTACCCGTGAATAGTGACCTGCCACTTCTGAATCTTAACAGACTAAAATCACGCCATCCAACTCTGCGTGATGCCTCTAACATGGATGCTAAGGATTTTAAATCTCTTGATGAGTGGAAAAGTAGATGGAAAGCAGCAACGGATGTGCGCCTTCATACCTTCTTCTCAGGTCCCAGACTTCCAAGTGGATCCCACCTACCATGCAAGACCTGGACTGCCCTGAATAGAATCAGAACAGGACATGGTCGGTGCAGAGCCACTCTCCATAAGTGGAAAAAGCTACCTAATCCAGACTGTGACTGTGGAGCTCCTCACCAGACTGTTCGTCATATCGTCAGGGAATGTAGGATTTGAGCCTATCACGGTGATGAGGATGACTTCCTGCTGCTGACTCTGGATGCTACACGCTGGATCGAAGAATTAGACATTCAATTGTGAAGCACAAGTTGCTTTGTTTCTCAGCTGTGAATATGTATATATGTATGTTACTGATTATGTCTGTATAAGCCATATGCTAAATAAATAAGCCTTATTCGGGTGGTGTTTTTCTACAAAAAATTTTACCGTTTACCACATTTTGCACTTCTCCCGAATCTAAGTTGAAGTGAGAGATTTCACTGACTTTTCCTCCTCCTCTTCCACAGACGAGATCTCCATAACCTACTCCTGTTGTTCGTGATGCAGGTCCATCAGTTCGTTGGTAGTCAGTTTCTGGCTATGTTCTTCCACCAGCTCTTCAATGTCCACGTCATTCACCTCCAGCCCCATAGTCTTCCCTAAGGACACAATTTCATCGACAATCGGCGGCTCATTGTCACCAACAATCCCCTCAAAGTCACGTCCAAGAACACAGACAGGCCACAACTTTCCCCAAGCGGAAGTGAGACTTCTCTTGGTGACTCCATCCCAGGCTTTATCGATGATATTCAGGCAGTTCACGATGGGGAAATGATTTCTTCCAAACTTTTGGAGGGTAAGGTTTGTTTCTTCGGTCGCTTCGAAGCATCGCTGAAATAGTGCTTTGGTGTATAGCTTCTTGAAGTTTGAAATGACTTGCTGATCCATAGGTTGGAGTAGTGTTGGGAGGAAGGAACTTAACCTTAATGAACTTGAATTCCTCCAGGTAGTTGTCCTCAAGGCCTCAAGGCCTGAAGGATGAGCAGGAGCATTGTCCATAACCAGTAAGACTTTGAGCGAAAGATTATTTTCTGTAAGGTATTTCTGCACTACAGGACCAAAGACATCGTTCATCCATACAACAAATGAACAGGGGGCGGGGAAAACGTAGGCACACGTGATGCTCGTATTGCGGAACCTCACTCGCTTATCAAGTTATATGGAAAATGAAAACCTACAACCTGTTTTCCAGTCATTGACCGGGTCAGGGATGTAATGAATGAAGCAGATATAGGCTGTTAGTACGATGGGGTCGCCACTCCCAAAGTGATTATTAATGAATGATAGATGCTATGAAATGATAATGGGGAGTGTTGCTGGAATGAGAGATGACAGGAAAAACTGGAGTACCCGGAGAAAAACCTTTTCCACCTCTGCTTTGTCCAGCACAAATCTCACGTGGAGTGACCGGGATTTGAACCACGGTATCCAGCGGTGAGAGGCCGACGCGCTGCCGTCTGAGCCACGGAGGCTTATCAAGTTTAATTTATTTAAAATGTTTGCTCGTCTTGCAAAACACTCATAGACCAAGTTATTCGCATTCCGAGGTTTCACTGTATTAGTCCTAATGGTTAGACCTTGAAACATTTGTATCAGTAAGGCTAGTATAAAGAAGGTATGGAATGCTAATTTATTTACACTTAACATGTGAATAAATTAATGGACGGCTTCAGTTAGGTCCAGTATCATCTCTGTATAAAAATTATGTGAAGGGACAGGTTAATACAAAATAGATAGATTTTTGATGCCGTGACTGATATTCCAGTAATCCTAAATCCTAATACAGTAGTACTCAGTCATTGTCATTCTTGCATTGTACTATTATTGCTGTATATGAAAAAGTTATCAGTAGTGCAGATAATGACATTTCCTTTTATTTTCCCTTCCATTACTCATTTGCTTTTTCATGCTAAACATCTAAACAATTGTTTAATTAGTGTGACTTAAATATCCTCTTAATATTCTTTCTAGTCCTTTCCTGTAAAGAATCTGCATATACATGCTGTAGTTCAAAAATTAGAAAGAACGAAGTATAACAACTGGCATTTGAAGAATGCTGATATTTTCCCTCCACTGAAAAATATAACAAAAACTGTACACATTTAACTAGCATTTTCATAACTGACATACCGATTTTTAATGCAGCTTCCTCTCTCGCCCCATTGTCATATATCCGGAAATACCTCCAGTTCCTAATAATAGTCTAGTCATTGATAGTGTAAATGTTGGTGGGGCTGAACCTTAATTAATCCATTCCAGTCTGGGCCTTAATATCCCTAATAAACGTTGTGGACTGGGCATTTTTAAGGGTTTTCAAAACATTATATCTCTGTACCTGTAGGAGATATTTGCATAATTCTTTTTTCTTTGTGCTTGTTTGAGCACCTAATTTTGAAAAACACTGTTGGTATCATGTCAACTATCACTTGAGATTTTAAAATTGTTTATATTTTATACCATGTTTTGCGAATGGACGAAAGGTCTGACGGATAACTAAGCAAGTACAGTTTTCTGAAATACTGTTATATTTACCCTATTTTGCTAATATAAAATGCAATAACAAAACAACAACAATAATGAGTACAATATAAAAATAAAAGTAATAATTACAATAATGAAAATATGAGCTCTTATGAAATTTTATTTTAATTGATAAATTTTGTCAAAAGTTACTCAAATGTAAAATTATTGTTCCATTTACGACAAAAGACTTCTGAGAAAGAGAAAATACAGTCTTCTAAACAGACAACTTTACTAATATGTAGACAATCTTACGTATTCACGCAAATATGAAATACGCGGGAACATCTGCTAGGCCGTAAAACAACCTCCTATCATAATGAAATCTAAGAAGTAGTTTCAAATTCATATGTCAATAATATGTTCATTTGCACATAAACTTATAATATATCATTAAATATCAAAAATATCACTTTCGTCAAGCACGTGTTTGCTGCGAGAGCTCACTGAGTGACAACATCTACTGATGCATGCTGATCGAAAATGTCATAAATTCTCTGACTTAGACATGTAATACTGCCATCTGCTTAAATACTCTCGTAACTAATACATGAAGAAACACGATGTAACCACCAGAATGCGTGCATAGCTCATTCTCGATTTTTAGTGAATTGTCAAACCTTACTACAGGCTATGCCCACAGCGCGGCCTGAACGTTATTTCAGCCGCTGCGAGCTGTTAGACTGGAAAGAGTTAAGGCCACTGCCGCTACCTTCCCAGTCATAGCCCTTTCCCATGCTTGCATCATCAGAACCATTCGATGAGTTAGTGCTATGTTAAACCATTAGCAGAAGAAGAAAATATGTAATTGTTTAAAAAGCCACCTGCTTTTACTCCAAGATATTTAGTGAGAGGAAGATGGGGCAGTTGGTACCCTCTCATAAGGCAGAGAGGTTCCTGGATGTAATTCATTCTATAATGAAATGATTTGCACTGAGCAAGTGACCACGTGGTTTGGGTCATGTAGTTATCAGCATGCATTCGGGAGATCATGGGTTTGAACCCCACTGTCGGCAGCCCGTCTGCTAATGGTTTAACATCGCACCAACACATCAAATGGTTCTGATGATGCAGGGATGGGAAAGGCCTATGACTGGGAAGATTTTCTGTGGTTTCCCATTTACACATGAGGCAAATGCTAGGGCTGTAACTTAATGAAGGACATGGTTGCTTCTTTCCCGTTTCTAGTCCTGTCCTGCCCAATCGACGCCATAAGACCTACGTCTATGTTGGTGCGACGTAAAGCAAATTGAAAAAAATAAAAAAGTTTGCTCTTAGCTGTTCCCAATATTAGACTTAGCAATTTTTCTTTTTTTTGCTAGTGGCTTTACGTCGCACCAACACAGATAGGTCTTATGGTGATGATGGGATAGGAAAGGCTAGAAGTTGGATGGAAGTGGCTGTGGCCTTAATTAAGGTACTGCCCCAGCATTTGCCTGGTGTGAAAATGGGAAACCACAGAAAACCATCTTCAGGGCTGCCGACAGTGAGATTCGAACCCACTATCTCCCGGATGCAAGCTCACAGCCACGTGTGCCTAACCGCATGGCCAACTCGCCCAGTACTTAGCAAAATATAACAGTTCTCCTGAAGAAACATTATAATTATTTGATATATTTCTACTGAGTTGTTTTGTGCCTCATAAAAAGTGGAGGTCTACTTAGTTAGTAGACTGAGCAGTATAGGTTGTGTACCTGTGAGCTTGCATTTGGGAGATGGTGGATTTGAATCCCAATATCAGCAGCCCTGAAAATGTTTTTTCCAAGCAAGCAAATACCAGAGCTATGCCACGCGTGCCACCTTCCTAGTTCTAGACCTTCCGCATCCCAACATTGGCAAAATCTTGTTTGTATTGTTGAACTTCTAGGAAGTCGTATAAAATGTGGAGTTCTATGAAAAATGTCTTTGGGTTCAATGAAAAAATAATGTGATATGACTTTACTTTTCATTGCTGTGTCTGTATTATGATGCACTCCAGAAATTTAGTAATGACATAATTCTGTTTTTCTTCACAGAGAATTGAAGCAGCTGCAAGAAGACTACGAAGACTTTAAAGTATATTTAAATAACTCATACAATAATAATGAGTTTTATATTCGTGACATCGTAATTTTCTCCAGCAGTCTGATCGACGAACTTTCAATAAGGTATGTAGGAAGAGTTGGAGCGTGGAATGCAAGTAGTCTGAATCATTGTGGTTGGTTGTCTGACTGTCAGGTCATCAGCCCAGAGGCCGATAGGATCCTCAAACAGCACCACCCAAGATTGTGAAGTTATAGGGAAACTGCAAAATCCAATAGTGGTGCCTAAATGAGGCGTACTAGGCAAGATGAGGAGTGAGGTAGTTTGCCGTTGCTTTCCTCTCTGGGGCAGAAAGTGCTATTGTAGCACGACTGATCCCATGAGCAACACCTTTCATAACAATCAGACACACTGTTGGGGCTCTGAATATCATTACTCAATATCATCCATATTGCAGTAGCTTCCATATTGTCACAGCCAAGGATGAGACTGGGACTTCAGTGGAAGTTACGTTTTTGTTCTAGCCTGTGCAAGAAACAGATTCATAAAGAAATGGCAGTAAGTGGATGTGGTAGGTTCAGGAATCTGAAATGTAAAATGAATAGACTGAAGTCAGACAGACCAGGGTCGTTGGCCGTGTGGTTAGGGGCACGCAGCTGTGAGCTTGCATCCGGGAGATTGTGGGTTTGAATCCCACTATCGGCAGCCTTGACGATGGTTTTCCATGGTTTCCCATTTTCACACCAGGCAAATGCTGGGGCTGTACCTTCATATCCTTCCCATTCCTAGGCCTTTCCTGTCCCATCATTGCCATAAGACCTATCTGTGTCGGCATGACATAAAGCAAATAGCAACCAAAAAAAAAAAAAAAAAGAAGTCAGATGTGGTTGGTGTAAGTGAAATATGTTGGCAGAAAAAGCAGGATTTCTTGTCAGGCAGCTACAGAATATTATCAGCACAAAATCAAATTGGGAAAATACAGGAGTTGGTTTAGTAGTGAATAAGAAAATAAGGCAACAGATACGTTACTATAACCGGCTTATTGAATGGATTATTGTTGTCAAGATAAACACCAAGGCAATGCCCACCACAATAGTACAGTTCTCTATGCCTTCTAGTTCAGCAGATGATGATGATGAAATAGAAATAAAATTTAATACAATATGTAATAGGAGATGATAATTTAATTGTGATGGGAGACTGAATGTAGTGGTAGGCCAAGGAAGAGAAGTTAATGTAGTAGGGGAATATGGATTGGGACAAAGGAATGAAAAGAGAAGTCAGCTGATAAAATTCTTCATCAATCATAATTTAGTACTTGGTAATACTTGGTTCAAAAACCACAAATGACAGCAGTATATTGCATCCGCTCACCTCCTGAGTCCCAGACTAGCCTTAATCTCAGGGGTGATCAGTTTGTATAAGACGTTAAAAATTTATAATTAAAAAATCAATAAAAATATATATAGGCGCACCAAATGAACACAGGGATGAATGGGGCATGCAAATTAAAGTAATGGGGTACGGCTTATTCATGGATACAAATTATAGACTCCACAATAGGACTGGGAAGTGACAACTTAAATTTCATGGGCATACTGGACTAACTACAATAAAAAGATATAGAAACTGTTTCCTATTGAAATTGCAATGAGGAGCAATTTATTGACTTATTTTGCAAACTGCACATGATGACAATTATTACATTGGGAAAATTCCATCCTGAAAAAGAAATGACATAATACCTGGATTCACCTCACTACTCTGGTAGTGTAAAATATTAGGTGAATTCACCCCATTGGTTACTGGGGATCGAATCCACATCCGTATAAGTGGACTTTTCACCGCTGGAGATCTTCTTTCGGAGATGAAGGCATGAGAGTAACTATTTACTGTCATCTCCCCGTTCCATTGGACATGAGTCACTTCCGGTATGTACATTCTGGTGAGCCGGACCCCTCACCGTGGAAATGTTATCGTATCTAAAACGGGAATTTATAGTACGGACAAACTCTAGCCTATATTTCCAGATTCACAAACATGCCAGGTATAGCTCATTAACTCAAAGCTTGTCTCAATATTTACATTTGTCAATACAACAAGACGTACCGAAAGGTTCATTACTATGCTCTGACAATGAAGACATGTGCCGTCTGTGGGTTATTTCACATCTACCGCTAACAATCACCCACGTGGAAACCCAACATCTGGTTCCAACCAGTTCGACACATGACGACTGTCCCTATCATATCTTCATATGATTATTAAATAATTATCATTATCATTCTTTTTCTGATCATTATCATATTCTGTGATTACCATCAATTATTTTATTATTATCATTTATTTCAATATAATCCTATATTTGATCATTATCATTTGTCATCCGGGATGATTATATGCTAACCCTTGCCGACGTTTCAAACGAAGGGTCGTTCTTCCTCGTAATTTATCCGCACAAATTAATGATCAGTTTCATAATAAATTATTATTATTATATTTATTATTATTATTATTATTATTATTATTATTATTATTATTATTATTATTATTATTATTATTATTATTATTATTATTATTATATTCCTAACACTGAATCATCGTCCATTAAATATCTTAATTTCCTTTCATCATAATTATTATTCTCAAAATACTATTTCAAGTTCTTCTTCTTCTGTTTCTTCAACTTTTTATTATTGTTTTTATTATGGTAACTTAATTTCACGTGTGACACTACCGTTAGCGATATTTATGGTTAATGCATAAGCTTTTACAATTTCGGTCTACTTTGGCACTAAGCAATTGATTTAAGACAAGATTCACTCGGATTATTATTATTATTATTATTATTATTATTATTATTATTATTATTATTATTATTATTATTATTAGAAATGGAAAGTTTTATATTTTTATCTCCACTCTCTAGAATTCAGTCACATATGTTAAATCCCATTATGAACTGCTTTATATCGGTCAGGACAACACGGTATTCAGGACCGCACCTTCAGTTTCGTACTGCCGTTAATTTTATGGGCACACATGTCCTCCCAAGACACATCTCACAACCCTATGGCACATCGTGGCTGGGCAAATACCTCCAATGCCGGCGATTGCTAAACTATTCCTTCCCAATTCATTTGAAGTCCATTTTTTTTCATTGGAACTCTTCAAACATTTATTTCATAAATTAATCCTCGGTGCGTGGATTCTGCCACTCATAATACCGGAATCGGCATTTTATATCATCTTAGGCCTAGAGATTCATCTATTTCATCATTACAAACAGTACGGCTCAATTTTACTTCATGCCGGATTTTCGTTCCTCATGATTTCCAACTCTAAATATGGGCTCAAACCACTCTGGGCTTTCAACATAATGTGACCATCCTATACACGTGCCTCTATCACTTTTAAACAACTTTAAATGGTTAAGATAAAGTCCAAAAACGTGAAATCAACAATTTACGTAAAAATCAAACTTACTGCCCGAATTAAAGTCTTTAACACTACATGTTATCTCCACATTGATTATTATTTCTGCTAGCAAACTCACAAAGCATTATCATTATTATTATACTTTAACTTGAAAATGCACAAAATGTTATTATTATTATTAATTTACTTTCCTTTGCCAACTCACAAACATTATTATTATCTCTCACTCGCAAACACACCAAGCAGTATTATTATTATTATAGAACTTGCGAACACACAAAGCACATAAAGCAGTATTATTATTATTATTATTATTATTATTATTATTATTATTATTATTATTATTATTATTATTATTATTATTATTATTATTATGACCTTCCGTATGCAACACAAATTTTACACTCTGGCACTTTCATAATCTGGCTGTCTGGTAACAAATATTCATACTAGCATACAAATAATCACCCCAGTGATTGAAAATCAAATAAATGGGTTAGCACAAAAAGAAATCTAACACTTGAAATGAACTCAAATCAAAGTATTCACAAACAGCATGCATTAATTGAAAGAAATATCCCATATTTACATTATATACAACAAACAAATACTCAATTAATTAATCTAACCCATAATTACGTTAATATAAATTAGTCGTCCGTCTATTTTTAAAATCATGGATTCGGGAGGCGATCCATGTTAAGTAACCATGATTAATCTACACTGAATCCCATTTTGTTGCGATAACATCCCCAAATATTAAATTTGTGTACTCATTCCTATGTAGAATTCCATTGTCTCATAGAGGATGAGAAGCCTCATGGCCCCATGGTAATTTACTCGTACATCATATCGCACTTTATAAAATTAACATAACAAAACACTTCTGGGAGATTACCCTTGATTAACACCTTACTAGAGAATTTACAATAATTTATACAAGAATAAAGAAAACACTTATAGGTGCCTCTAGACCCATTACACTTGCACAATATATTCTTCCTTGAGCCCGAACGACAAGTTGTGACACATTACAATGAAGTGTCGTTTCATTCGAACTGGCGTGTGTCGCGTTCTTTATCCGGCACTTCCTGAGTATATGATTTTCTGAATAATTATCACCGTTCGTCTTCACCTTCATGACTACTAACATACTTTCAACTCTAACAGAATCTATAATGCGTTTTCTGGCACTGAGTTACTGAGTCACCGTGTCAGCGTATCAAATTATTTCAAACGACTGGTTGATGTGAAGCTTGACTCCCTAGTATATATGGTCGAACTGGTTTCGCGCATGGGTTAATTGCGTTCACTCCAGAGGTAGGGGGTTTGGTTATCCTAAATCGGCATTTGCAGATGGATTTGGATCTCTGAATTTATCCCACTTAATAAACTGGCAATACACATTCACATGTCGTATTCTGATCTCATATCGTTTGGCGATCATGGAGATATTACTTGATCTCTGTCCTCCACTTTTCGAGCTCTAAGTCGGCGTCCCTGATGGCGTGATCATCTTGACCAATGGCGAGATAGCGTGGGTCATTTCCTAGAATTCTTTACTTTAATTTATTACAATTAATCAACATGGGAATGATATCACAAAAATCCCCTCTATTCAATTTTGTGGTTGGAATAATTTAATTATTGTTATCGGAGAAGCTAACTGGAGTTCACCTTAGTTTCTCTTATGTTGGCACATCTGCGAGTCTCTGACGAATTTTGTCATTGTCTAACACTGCAGCGGTTAGTTCAAATATCTCTTCCCGTCAACCTGACAACAAAATGCCTCGAGGCGTTGGAAACTCTAATTCGTCATATTCTCTGTACTGGTGATGTACTTGCCCTCACCTTGTTCTGAAATAAATGCTCCTTCACTTCCTTGTAGTGATTATTTCTGTTGTTGTGAGCGCTTGCTTTTAATCCTCTTAGCTTCTGACCAGGAAATATTCTACCCATTATGACGGGCTAAATTTTGGTGACAGATTGTCGCAAACACGTCTGACTATGTTGAAACTCTTCCTTTGCCACACAAAACTGACACTGTACACAATTTAATATTCCCATATGTCTGCATTTATATTATAATATCAAATCATGATAACTAGGGCCTATCTCATTCGGGTACAATATGTTGACAAGACCTAGAGACACTGGAAGATTATTATGTTCAGGCAGAGATTCGGAAATGAGTTTTGGATTATGAGACCTTCCCAGGAGCAGACTTGGATCCTGACCACAACTTGGTGGTCAAGAAATGCCTTCTGAAGTTGAAGTAATTGGAGAAAGAAAGGAATACAAGGAGTAGCGATGTAGACAAAATGAAAGAAAAGAGAGTGTGGGATTGTTTTAAGGAACATGTTGCCCAAGGACTAAATGAAACAGCTGAAAGAAACACAATAGATGAAGAGCAGACAATCCTTAAGAATGAGTTCCATAGTGCTGCGTAGATGAGTTACAAAGGAAGGTAAGATTAAGTACTGTAATAATCAGTGGATAACTCAGGAGATACTAGAACTGATTGATGAACAATAAAAATTTAAAAAGGTCAGAACAGAATACAAGCGACTAAGGAACTAAGTAGATAGAAGGTGCGGAACAGCTAAGGGAGAATGGCTGAAAGAGAAGTGCAAGAATGTTGAAGGTTGCAGTAAAGCTAGATAGCCCCTGCACCACTATGTCACTTGAACTTGTGCTCTAAAAGACATGTTAAGTATGTCGGAGACTTCGACCGTCATTTTCTTGGAAATGGTCGAGTGTCGAAGGATGAGCCAAAATATGAGTTCGATTATTTTGGCCTTTCTTTCACTGAGCAAAGATTCTGGGAAATTGGGTTGTTACACTTAGTGGGTTCCCTTCATAAGTCAGAAAATCATAGTCAACTTGCTGCTGCACCTGTCGTTGACGGCTTAGTTTCTGTAAAATCGCAGCAGGAATGCTACTTACTGGTCTATCACTTCCCAGACATGTAAAATAGCCTTCTGAAATCTATGGAGTGAGTACTTTTTATGAGTCAACAGTTCAAAAGATTTTTGTGGAATATTCATGTAAAGAAGTATGTTACAATTTTGAAAGCATCGTTGATTCAGAGGTGATTTGTGGGACATGAATATAAAGAAGGATTTTTTAAATGGTATTTTAAACACACATACATACATACATTATCATTATAGACTGTTATGCCTTTCAGCATTCATTCTGCAAGCCTCTGTGAGTTTACTAAACATAACCACAATCCTCAATTTGCAACTAGTGTTGTGGCCTCATTTAGTTCTATATCTCTTATCTTTAAATCGTTGAAAACTCTAACTATCGTCATCTTGGACTACCTCTACTTCTCTTACCCTCCATAACAGAGTCCATTATTCTTCTAGGTAACCTATCCTCCTCCATTCACCTCACATGACCCCACCACCAAAGCCAGTTTATGCGTACAGCTTCATCCATAGAGTTCATTCCTAAATTAGCCTTTATCTCCTCATTCCCAGTACCCTCCTGCCATTGTTCCCACCTGTTTGTACCAGCAATCATTCTTGCTACTTTCATGTCTGTTACTTCTAACTTATGAATAAGATATCCTGAGTCCACCCAGCTTTCGCTCCCGTAAGGCAAAGTTAGTCTGGAAACAGACCAATGTAGTTTCGTCTGGAAACTAACTTCCTTCTTACAGAATACTGTTGATAGCAACTGCGAGCTCACTGCATTAGCTTTACGACACATTGATTCGATCTCACTTACTATATTACCATCCTATGAGAACACACAACCTAAATACTTGAAATTATCGACCTTTTCTAGCTTTGTATCACCAATCTGGCATTCAATTCTGTTGAATTTCTTACCTACTAACATCAATTTAGTCTTTGAGGGGCTAATTTTTATACCATACTCATTTCACGTATTTTCAAGGTCCAAGACATTAGACTGCAGGCTTTCGGCACAATCTGCCATTAAGACCAAGTCGTCAGCATAGGCCAGACTGCTTACTACATTTCCACCTAACTGAATCCCTCCCTGCCATTTTATTCATTATTCATCCAACTTCCTCTCAACGACTGATCGCACCCTCCCGTCCAAGATGCCAGTGAATACTTTACCTGGTATAGTAATCAATGAGATACCTCGATTGTTGCAATCCTTCCTATTCCCTTGCTTATAGATAGGTGCAATTACTGCTCTTGTCCAATCTGAAGGTACCTTACCAACACTCCATGCTAATCTTACTACTCTATGAAGCCATTTCGTCCCTGCCTTCCCACTATACTTCACCATTTCAGGTCTAATCTCATCTATTCCTGCTGCTTTATGACAATGGAGTTTATTTGTCATCCTTTCCACGTAAAATGTAATTTCACCAACATAATTTTCCTCCTCCCCATGACCTTGGCTGATCGCAACACCACCAGGATGATTTCCTTTTTACAAGATGTTGAAAATATTCCCTCCACCTCTCCAGTGATTCCCTGGGATTATTATGAGTTCATCTGAATTACTCAAAACACTGTTCATTTCCTTTTTCCCTCCCTTCATAAGATTCTTTATTACTGTCCAGAAAGGATTTCCCTGCTGCTTGACCTAGCCTTTCCAGGTTGTTACCAAAATCTTCCCATGACTTCTTTTTGGATTCAACAACTATTTGTTTCGCTCTGTTTCTTTCATCTACATACAAATCCCTGTCTGCCTCAGCCCTTGTTTGGAGCCATTTCTGATAAGCCTTCTTTTTACGTTTACAAGCTGCTCTCACTTCATCACTCCACCAAGACGTTTGCCTTTTCCCATCTTTACAAACAGTTGTTCCTAGGCATTCCCTTGCGGTTTCTACTCCAGCATCCCTGTCTGCCACCCATTCACTTTCTATATCCTGAACCTGCTTACTGTCTACTGTTCGAAACTTCTCACTAATCATATCCATGTACTTCTGTCTAATTTCCTCTTCCTGGAGATTTTCTGCCCTTATTCATTTGCAGACAGATTTCCTAAGCCTATAGAAACTTAGTTCACTACAGATCAGATAGTGGTCTGTATCATCGAAAAATCCCTGGAAAACTCGTACGTTCCTAACAGATTTCCTGAATTTGAAGTCGGTTGAGATATAGTCTATTATGGATCTGGTACCCCTAGCCTCTCATGTGTAGCGGTGAATAGTCTTATGCTTGAAGAATGTATTCGTAACTGCTAAACTCATACTAGCACAGAAGTCCAGCAAACGCTTCCCATTCCCATTAGCTTCCATATCTTCCCTACATTTACCAATCACCCTTTCTTATCCTTCAATTCTATTCCCAACTCTCGCATTGAAATTGCCCATTAGCACTATTCTATCCTTGTTGTTGACCCTGACCACGATGTCACTCAATGCTTCATAAAACTTGTCAACTTCATCCTCATCTGCACCCTCACATGGTGAATACACGGAGACAATTCTAGTGCTAATTCCTCCAACTGACCAATCTACCCACGTCATTCACTCATTTACGTGCCTAAGAGAAACGATGTTGCGTGCAGTGGTATTCCTGATATAGAGCCCTACCCAAGACTCTGCCCTTCCCTTTCTAACACCCGTCAAGTACATTTTATAATCTCCTATCTCTTCTTCGTTATCTCCCCTTACCCGAATATCACTTACTCCTAACACATCCAGATGCATCCTCTTTGCTGACTCAGACAGTTCTACTTTCTTTCTTCCATAAGCGGCATTAATATTGATAGCTCCCCATCGAATTCCATTTCATTCCCCAAGTTGTTTCCAAGGAATCCCTCGCCTATCAAATGGGAGTGGGACTCCGTTACTCTCATATGTCCGAGGCTTGCTTAAAATGTTCTGAGCTCGGTAAATTCACGAAGCAGGATGCTACCGTACTTGCACATAGTCCAAGTGAGGATCTCTCCTCTAACGGGTTATGGACCACCAGTGAATTGTATAGTCCTAGTCGCCTGAGCACAAGGAGGGCCATGACTCAGAATATGTCCGAGATGCCCACTCCCATTCCATAACAACTGGTATCCCGACTCTTAGGACCACTTACTAGGCCACTCAGCCGTTGCCCATCATTCAAGAACTAGGACTTGACTACAGTAACCCACACCTTTGAGATACTCTCAATACATACAGACATTAAATTAAGCTCTGGTATTCAAGCTTTTGGGTTGGTGTACCTCCAAAATCCAATTGTTTTATCTTCGTACCCCCGAAGTACGAATATATTGCGATTATACCAGAAATAACAAGTATACCAAAGAATATTAACTATAATCATCATCATCATCATCTGCAGCCAATATGGCTTGCTCAGGATCCATGCACGCACTGAAAATCCCACCTCTAGCAACACCAGGAATCAAACTAAGTTGCTGCACCACCCTATTCCCCAATAACGACAAGAGTGGTATTGTACAGTATGTAATCGTCGCTGGACAAAGGAAACCTCGCAAATCCTTTGGAGTAAAGTTTACATAAGAAGTCCAAAACTGAGTGGTCAGCCAGAGAAATGTTCCTTGCATTTTCATTGCTTAATGATAGCCCAATGATTCGACCACTGGAGTCATCTGTTCCCTTCTCAGGCAACGTGGTAAGCCTTCACAAGATAGTTGGATGCAGCATAAGCAAGCATTTTTACATACCAAGTCAATGGGTGGTACAAAGTGACACATAAGTTATTTTAGAACGAATAGTTCAGAAAGGGGTCTCTGTTTAGTGGTAGAAAGAAACACAATCATAACAAGATTTTATTGAAAATCAGCAGGCTCGACTCTCTTCTGAAATGCTCACAGAAAACAGAAGCTACCCCACGTACCTCTAGTCTTATGCATATGATGCTTTGAATACCACTACTCTAGCCAGCTGGGGAAGATGTTTGAGCTAGTGAACAGGAAGGTGATTGGTATCTACCAGGGGCCTGTTCCACGAACGAACTTTGCAACTTTTCAACTTTGCACTTTTCAATTCTTGCGAAGTGTTTCTGTTCCACCATGATCTAGGTTGTACTTTTCAATTTTTTTTGCAAAGTGAAAAGTCTTTGCGAATGAGTGATCCGATCAAGTTTATTCCATGGGCAAACTGTATAGGCCTAATACTCTATGATTTTAATGCTGTATTTTTCACGGCAAACTTGACGGTATAATTGTGGTACGGTTAGTTTTAAAGTTTTTGTCATGGGAAAGAAAGGTTATTACAAGAAGCTGGCCGTGCTGGAAGTTGTCAGGGAGAAACGGTACATCCTTTTTGGCAACTTTAAAGATAACCTCTCAAATGATGACATGCATCAATATTAACGAGAGTACTGCCAACACATCCTCACATAGAGGGAAATTCACCCTTCATTAGAAATCCTGTCGCTATATTAAGTGGATTAT
This sequence comes from Anabrus simplex, assembly GCF_040414725.1. Lineage (NCBI taxonomy): Eukaryota > Metazoa > Arthropoda > Insecta > Orthoptera > Tettigoniidae > Anabrus > Anabrus simplex. Next base: position 1,133,364,301 of record NC_090266.1, read on the forward strand.
CAGGCCAATATAATATGTTAGGAAATATTACATTTACTATAACATCTACGACTTTGGTAACAGTTCTGCAGATAATTGATTTTGATGTCCCATGCATTGCTAGTACATTGTGCAGCTGGGCACCATTTACTAACCAATGTAAGCATAGGCCTATAAGAATTTGTTCTTTTTCGGAAAGGGATTGACTTCGTTTTGTTGCATGTTTCAATAAATTGCTGATCATTTCAAGAATATAGTCAGCCTGTTTTGGGGTAATACGTCATCACTTGTGAAATTCCGTTGAAGTGAGGTTATGAAAGTTAATCCTGTCTTTGCACATTCTCTTGTTGGATTTTTCATCACGGTCCTCATTTGATGCTAACAAAAGCTCTCATCGTAATGTGTTTATATCACTAAACCAAATTCTACGCTGACAAACTTATGTACATACTTGTTAATTAACATATGAAAAAGGAATCATCTCTTTGCAAGATTTCTGAAAACTTTTCACTTCATTTCTTTGCACTTTGCATTTCTGTACCAATGGAGGAATATAACAGGCTTGAAAAGTGAAAGTATTCCTAACTATTCACTTTTCACTTTGCAAACTAAACCTGAAAAGTGATGGAACAAAATCTGAACTGAAAAGTGCAAAGTAATAAGTTGCAAAATTTGTTCATGGAACAGGCCCCAGGCCACCAAAGGCCTTGCGTGTCTTTGATCATCCTCACATATTTACTTTAGACTGACTGAAATGTCTTATCTTACCCACCATATTAATTGTATATTGAATTACCTGACTTTCATCTCATTCAGTCTCTGTACAGTTCTTTGAATAGCATTTTTCAGTACTGTCTAAAAGCACTTGGACTTCTCAATCTCCAGGCTTCATGAAGGGAGTATTTTGAAAGTGCTCAAAGGATGGACTATAGCTGTGGAAAACATGAGGATACTTTGATTACCCACTGTGTTGTTGAAGATATTGCTGGAACATGACCTTTGTATATTTTCCAGCTCTTATAACTGGCCAGACAATGAAATGAAGTAAATATCCTATATCTACACCTAAGAATTAAAACCTTGTAAGTCAGATTTTTTCTGAAAGTGAGATATTTGGACCAAAGGTCCTAACCTTGTATGTCAAGCTGCTCACTGATGAAAAATAGAAAAAATTTTTACATCCAACCACACCTGGGCGACTGGAGTGGGACATCGATGATGATGATGATGATGATGATGATGACGATGATCTTTACTGCCCTCCAATGACCAATTAGTAAACTATGTATATCAGAGTAGGCAGAATTCAGTGTAATATACTCTGTGCCAGTGATAATGATTAAATATTTTAGGGTTAGTTGTCTATAATAATAATAATAATAATAATAATAATAATAATAATAATAATAATAATAATAATAATAATAATCATAATAATAACATACATTATTATTATAGACTGTTATGCCTTTCAGCGTTCAGTCTGCAAGCCTCTGTGAATTTACTAAACGCCGCCACAATCCTCGATTTGCAACTAGTGTTGTGGCCTCATTAAGTTCTATACCTCTTACCTTTAAATCGTTAGAAACCGAGTCTAACCATCGCCATCTTGGTCTACCTCTACTTCTCTTACCCTCCGTAGCAGAGTCCATTATTCTTCTAGGTAACCTATCCTCCTCCATTCGCCTCACATGACCCCACCACCGAAGCCGGTTTATGCGTACAGCTTCATCCATAGAGTTCATTCCTAAATTAGCCTTTATCTCCTCATTCCCAGTACCCTCCTGCCATTGTTCCCACCTGTTTGTACCAGCAATCATTCTTGCTACTTTCATGTCTGTTACTTCTAACTTATGAATAAGATATCCTGAGTCCACCCAGCTTTCGCTCCTGTAAAGCAAAGTTGGTCTGAAAACAGACAGATGTAAAGATAGTTTCGTCTGGGAGCTCACTTCCTTCTTACAGAATACTGTTGATCGCAACTGCGAGCTCGCTGCATTAGCTTTACGACACTTTGATTCAATCTCACTTACTATATTACCATCCTGGGAGAACACACAACCTAAATACTTGAAATTATCGACCTCTTCTAGCTTTGTGTCACCAATCTGACATTCAATTCTGTTGAATTTCTTACCTACTGACATCGATTTAGTCTTTGAGAGGCTAATTTTCATACCATACTCATTTCACGTATTTTCAAGTTCCAAGATATTAGACTGCAGGCTTTCGGCACAATCTGCCATTAAGGTCAAGTCTTCAGCATAGGCCAGACTGCTTACTACATTTCCACCTAACTGAATCCCTCCCTGCCATTTTATACCTTTCAGCAGATGATCCATGTAAACTATCAACAGCAAAGGTTAAAGATTACACCCTTGTCTAACCCCTGTAAGTACCCTGAACCAAGAACTCAATCTACCATCAATTCTCACTGAAGCCCAGTTGTCAACATAAATGCCTTTGATTGCTTTTAATAATCTACCTTTAATTCCATAGTTCCCCAGTATGGCGAACATCTTTTACCTCGGTACCCTGTCATATGCTTTCTCTAGATCTACGAAACATAAACACAACTGCCTATTCCTCTCGTAGCATTTTTCAGTTACCTGGCGCATACTGAAAATCTGATCCTGACAGCCTCTCTGTGGTCTGAAACCACATTGGTTTTCATCCAACTTCCTCTCAACGACTGATCGCACCCTCCCTTCCAAAATGCCAGTGAATACTTTGCCTGGTATACTAATCAATGAGATACCTCAATAGTTGTTGCAATCCTTCCTGTTCCCTTGCTTATAGATGGGTGAAATTACTGCTTTTGCCCAATCTGAAGGTACCTTACCAACACTCCATGCTAATTTTACTACTCTATGAAGCCATTTCATCCCTGCCTTCCCACTATACTTCACCATTTCAGGTCTAATTTCATCTATTCCTGCTGCCTTATGACAATGGAGTTTATTTACCATCCTTTCCACTTCCTCAACCATAATTTCACCAACATCATTTTCCCTCCTCCCCATGAGCTTGGCTGTTCGCACCACCACCAGGATGATTTCCTCTTACATTGAGAAGATGATCAAAATATTCCCTCCACCTCTCCAGTGATTCCCTGGGATCTATTATGAGTTCACCTGAATTACTCAAAACACTGTTCATTTCCTTTTTCCCTCCCTTCCTAAGACTATTACTGTCCAGAAATGTTTTCCTGCTGCTTGACCTAGCATTTTCCAGGTTATTACCAAAATCTTCCCATGACTTCTTTTTGGATTCAACAACTATTTGTTTTGCTCTGTTTCTTTCATCTACATACAAATCCCTGTCTGCCTCAGCCCTTGTTTGGAGCCATTTCTGATAAGCCTTCTTTTTACGTTTACAGGCTACTCTCACTTCATCATTCCACCAAGATGTTCACCTTTTCCCATCTTTACAAACAGTTGTTCCTAGGCATTCCCTTGCTGTTTCTACTACAGCATCCCTGTATGCCACCCATTCACTTTCTATATCCTGAACCTGCTTATTGTCTACTGTTCGAAACTTCTCACTAATCACATCCATGTACTTCTGTCTAATTTCCTCGCCCTGGAGATTTTCTACCCTTATTCGTTTGCAGACAGATTTCACTTTCTCTACCCTAGGCAGGAGATACTTAGTTCACTACAGATCAGATAGTGGTCTGTATCATCGAAAAATCCACGGAAAACTCGTACATTCCTAATAGATTTCCTGAATATGAAGTTGGTTGAGATATAGTCTATTATGGATTTGGTATCCCTAGCCTCCCATGTGTAGCGGTGAATAGCCTTATGCTTGAAGAATGTATTCGTAACAGCTAAACCCATACTAGCACAGAATTCCAGCAAATGCTTCCCAATCCCATTAGCTTCCATATCTTCCCTACATTTACCAATCACCCTTTCGTATCCTTCAGTTCTATTCCCAACTCTCGCATTGAAATCGTCCATTAGCACTATTCTATCCTTGCTATTGACCCTGACCACGATGTCACTCAATGCTTCATAAAACTTGTCAACTTCATCCTCATCTGCACCCTCACATGGTGAATACACGGACACAATTCTAGTCCTAATACCTCCAACTGACAACTCTACCCACATCATTCGCTCATTTACATGCCTAACAGAAACTATGTTGTGTGCAATGGTATTCCTGATAAAGAGCCCTACCCCAGACTCCGCCCTTCCCTTTCTAACACCCGTCAAGTACACTTTATAATCTCCTATCTCTTCCTCGTTATCTCCCCTTACCCGAATATCACTTACTCCTAGCACATCCAGATGCATCCTATTTGCTGACTCAGCCAGTTCTACTTTCTTTCTTCCATAAGCCCCATTAATATTGATAGCTCCCCATCGAATTCCATTTTGTTCGCCAAGTTGTTTCCAAGGAGTCCCTCGCCTGTCAAATGAGAGTGGGACTCCGTTACTCCCACATGTCCGAGGCTTGCTTAAAATGTTCTGAGCTCGGTAAATTCATGAAGCAGGATGCTACCCTACTTGCACATAGTCCAAGTGAGGATCTCTCCTGTAACGGGTTATGGACCACCAGTGGATTGTATAGTCCTAGCCGCCTGAGCACAAGGAGGACCAGGACTCAGAATATGTCCGAGATGCCCACTCCCATTCCATAGCAACTGATATCCCGACTCTCAGGACCACTTACTAGGCCACTCAGCCATTGCCCATGGTTCACGAACTAGGACGTGACTACAGTAACCCGCAAACATGAACCATAAATAATAATAATAATAATAATAATAATAATAATAATAATAATGCTCATTTGATCAAATAAAACAACTAATGTTAGAACAAGTTGTCAAATTAGCTGTTGCTCTCACCGAGATTAAGGAATATTTTCAAGAAAAATTAATTTTTTTCCACCTTTCATACAATGAGAGTTACGCCTTATTTTCTGGAAATGTATTGAAATATAATTAAAAACTTGGAACTCGTAACCGTAAAAGTATGAAAAAAATGGCATGTCTGGTAACAGGCATATTAAGTAAATATTTTAAAGTTATTAATACATTCAAGTTCCTAATATGTTATGGAATATAATTATCAAAAACCTATTTGAGGGACTTTGAAATCTAAGGTGTTTTTTTCTTTCTGTAAAATTAGTTAAATGGACGTACAATGTTTTCATTCTTTGATGGTGATATGTCTCATTATGAAAACTTGTTTTAATTTAAAACAGAAAAGTAATATGTCTACCCTATGTAGGTCTATTTATTCCTCAAATTGTGTACGTTATTAGTATACCTGATAAGAGAGTTAAAATATAACGTATCTAATAGTAATAGTTACAAGCACAAAAAATGTGTATTCAGTTCGTCATCAATCAGTTATCACTGATCTGCATTTATGGCATCATCCAGGTGGCAGATTCCCTATCATTTGTTTACCTACTCTGTTCTAAAATAATTTCAAAGACATTGGAAATTTATCGAATATCTCACTTGATAAATTATTCCAAACCTGTTATTCCTGTAAATGAATATTTGTCCCAGTTTCTCCTCTTGAATTCCAACCTTATGTTCATATTTTGATCTTTCCTACTTTAAAAAACACCACTCAACTTATTTATCTACTAATGTCATTCCACACCATGTCTCCACTGACAGCTTGCAACATACTGCTTAATCAAGCAGCTCATCTCCTTACTCCCAAGCCTCAATTCCAAGAGTTTGCAACATTTTAGTAACACTACTTTTTTTTTTTGGAAATCCCCCAGAACAAATCGTGCTTCCTTTCTTTGAATTCTTTCCAGTTCTTAAATCAAGTATTCCTGGTGAGGATCCCATACACTGGAACCATACATGCAGTGGGTGGCCAAATTATTGGGGACAGAACTAATATTTTAGTTTTTTGTAGTTTAACTGCATTTTTTAAACAAATAATTGGTTGTAGGTCTCGTAGGTATGTTGTATTTCCAAGAGTATGTTACTATAATTATAAAAATAACAAGCTTCTTATGCAGAAATATTGTTTGGAGGAAATATGGGGATTAATAGAAACCTAATACAATAAACCTCAGTATTTAGTGATGGCACCCTTTGCTGTAGTTATAGCTTCTGTGCATCGGGCCAGGTTCTCTATACGCAGTTTTGCATTTTGTTGGTGTTCAGTGTCATGATGCCATTTCTTAATGAGAGTGTCAATCAGCTGGAGCTGGGTGGAGATCAGTTGCTTGGCAATCGCCCTTTTCGTGAGCTCCCATATGTTCTCTGTGGGGTTCATGTCTGGTGAGTTTCCTGGCCAGGGCAAAACAGTAATTTTTTTTCAGCCAGGAATGTAGTAACACTCCCGGCTTTGTGGCAAGATGCCGAATCATGCGTAAAAATTTCCTGTTTATCACCAGGAAACCATTCCTTGAGCTCTCAATTACAGATAACTTCCACTTCATACAATCCAACTTTCAACAACACGCTAGAATTCCATCGCACATTGGCACGAATATGGCGTGCCACTACGGCTCCTCTTCACAGACAGAATGAGAAGATGCCTCATCCCAGCTACAACGCTCTGACCCTGTAGTTACCATATACATTCTACACTGCAGTTCATAGCATAAGCAACTCCATTCTATTACAACAGACCAGCAACAAAAAACAGTAACTTCGTCCCGATGTCCTTCATACTTTCATTCACGAAATAATATCAATTTAAGTCTCACTGGCATCTCACACCAATGTTTTCACACATCATTCCATGCTACAAGAAGTTAACTAAGAAAAAGCGAAGGATTCAACTCGCAACATATTCCCAATAATACAATTACCTACAAAAAACTGCCATTATTGTTGCCATTCAAATGCACCGTTTACTCAATGACACCCATTGAGTCTCCGTCCACGCTGACCAGTTCACCGTACCGAACCTGGTGTTTCAACCAGACAACTTTGTTTGATGTCTATAGAACCTCATTTGGCTATGGAATATTTTCCCTGCCCCCTGTGATTATAAACTAAGATTAAACCACTCTGCATATTTCTGATGTGTCAGTGCTACAATCATCTTCCAATAATTAAAACAACGGGACGCACTTGGTACTAGACTTTTTTATATCCTTGCTTACCAAGCTGCTCTCCTGTAAATATGTATATAAACTGTAAATTCTCAACTGTTCAATTGGATAATGTAAATTTACTGTAGAGTTACCAACCATTGACAGTAATTTTTGTCACAAACATTGACGCCAAACACTATACCCCTTCCCCCATGACTGTTATACTGTAAATAATTTTATAAACTTTATAATTTCCTATTAGTGCGTCAATTATTCTTCAGAGCACCACTGCTGAACTCTGCTATAATTACCCAGTAATTTTAAGCATTGGTGCCGACTTCTTATTCTATAAACTTATATTGTTTAACCATCACCATTGTACAAGTGTTTCTCGTACTTAATTTTCCCATTGCAATGTGTATTAATATGTGCATGTTAAATACTAATCAGGTACCTGATTTTTGCCTTGAGGAGGTGATTTGACTGATGATCCCCTCAATGAAGGACGAAACATGTCTCAAGTGGAATTAATAATAAATTCCTAAATGTAAAATTTATATGCATTTAATAGGTGACAAAATAAACCATTTAGCATTCTAAACTTGAACCAGTCGTGATGTGACATTAATTATGTCAAAAATGGCGCAGGTTTCCAGTGTTGCCACTTTTCAGAAACAAAAGTAATGATACCAGTAGCAATACCAAAAAAAAAAACCATATGAAAATCAATTTGTTTGCTCATGAGATGATTTATACTAGAAATAACATACATATGTGTATTGTCCCTAATAATTTGGCCACCCCCGCAGTAAATTGTGGTCTTACCAGTAACTTATATGCCCTCTCCTTTACATCCTTACTCATCATCATCTTCATTTCCCGTTTCCAGCTTTCCGGGACAGGTTGTGAATCAAGGACCTCCATTGCTGCCTGTCTCTCCACCACTCTTCTCCTCTTTTAAGTACATCTTCTGGTTCTCCTCCCCTCTTCTCTATGCACTCCCACACTGAATCTGTCCATCTCTTTCGGGGTCTTCCTCGTGGTCTCTTTCCTGTTAACTTCTCTGAAAAATCTTGTTTTTGCACACTCCCTTCTCCCATTCTCATCATATGCCCTTACCACTTTTGCTTTGTTGTTTCTATCCTGTCGTGAAGTTTCAAGAGTCCTGTCCTTTTCCTTATCTCTTAATTTCCATACCTTTAAACTTTTATGGTTTGTCCGTAAAATTTATGGAAATTGCAGCATTTTACGGATGGGCTTTGTCATTTTACGACTTCGTGGACAGAAATTTGAAACGTTAACATTCGATAATTGCTCCACTTCCGTATAATCGATTGCTTGCTTGGGTTGAAGCATGCTCGTTCTTGGTCGAAGGCAAGTCCACGATAGTCGATAACTCATTCTTTGATGTGATTGGTATTTTTAACCGTGTGATGTTTGTTTTGTTATTGGAACTGAATAGCAATGTGCTTGAGCCTAGCTCGAGCTGCTCGAACAGATGGCATCAGAGTTTGAACAAGTTTGCTCTTTGCTCGAGCTTTTGTGCGTGCAACCTTTTGTACATAATATCATTTCCACCCTTATCTGTATCTTGGAGACAGTCAGAATTGTGTTTGTGTGATGATTTGTTACAAATGCCTCCATCAGAATAAACTAATTGTCTACTAAAATGTCTTGCTTGGGCTGTATAAATACAGAAAAAAGGAAAACAAAGTATATTGTCTTAACATTACAAGTGTCGAAATAGTTACTTACTTGAATGGTTATAAGACTGAAAGTGTGTATGTCATCTTAAATTGTTGACACATTTGTCTATTTTTCTTTCTTGCTAGTGGCTTTACGTACACAGATAGGTCTTATGGCGACGATGGGATAGGAAAGGTATAGGAGTTGGAAGGAAGCTGCCGTAGCCTTAATTAAGGTAAAGCCCCAGCATTTGCCTGGTGTGAAAATGGGAAACCACGGAAAACCATCTTCAGGGCTGCCGACAGTGGGATTCGAACCCACTATCTCCCGGGTGCAAGCTCACAGCCACGCGCCTCTAACCGCACCGCCAATTCGCCCGGTTGTCATTAGTTTATGGGGATCATCTATTTTATTATCGTATTGAAAATGAGATGGTGTCTGATTTGTTTGTTCCGGATAGGCCCGAAACTACGGGACAGATTGATCTGAAATTTTGTAAGGAAATCCCGAATCCCGAGTCATGGAAGGGATACTTTTGATTTTGATATACAGTATTTTACACAATCAGATAGTTAACACTGCTGCACAATAATAATTATAAATTTATTTGTGTACACGATTGATGAAATATTCTTACTCAAATTCTTTTATACGAGTAAAAAGTATAATTCTTTCCCCAGGAAGGGATTCAAACCCCCTGAACATTGAGGACAGAAGAAGCACCTCACCTGCCCTGCTACACCGCTGTCATAGCCACCCGAAGCATGAAAACGTAAGAATAATGTTACCGTATGCAAAACGTTGCATCAAACGTAAGTTGTTACAAGAAAAGTACTGCCTTTGGAGGAAATACTTCCGTTAATATGCGGGGAATATTGTGGATAAATGCTCTGTCCTTTTCATAGCATATTATCATAATCTAAGCCTTCTAATTTTATAGGCAGTCTTCATTCCCCACAACACATACGTCAATGACTAAATGTAGTAATGACAGCATGCACCTTCGTTATCAGTACCATAGAGTACTTCCAGACATTTAAAGAATCATATTCTGTTGATTTTCCATGCATACTAAAATCTGGAAAGGGAGAAAAATGTGCCTTTTGCACAGTATGTGGGTGTGATATTAATATTGCACATGGTGGAAGAAATGATTTAAGTGGTCATGTGAAGTGCGGTAAACATGTAAGTTACATTAAATCGAAGGAAGATAACAAGAAAATCAACACCTTTTTCACCAGGTCTGGAAACATTGACAGTGACATAATTAGGGCCGAGTGTCTGTTTACCTCCTTTTTGGTGGAACACAATATGCCCTTAAGTGCGGCTGATCATGCTGGTGCTTTATTTAAGATGTTTCCCACATCAGAAGTTGCGAAGAAATACAGCTGTAGTTGCACGAAAACACCATGCATGTAAATAAAATGGCAAAAAATGCATCATCTGAAGTTGTTAAGTGCCTTCAGAGCGGACCATTTTCTTTGGCAACGGATGGAAGCAGTGATACAAATACCAAGTTGTATCTTATTGTTGTTATATTCTACAATATTCTGCGGGGAAAAGTAATGAGCACTGTGCTGTCCATACCAGCGTTATAGGGGGACTTAACAGGGCGAAACGTAGGTAACCTGATGTTATCACAGCGCTGAATTCTCGTAACATACCAAGTGAAAACTGTGTGGCCTTCTGCTTCGACAATGCTTCTGTTATGATAGGACACAAAAATGGGGTTTCAGCAGTTCTGAAGGAAGTTCAACCAGGTATTGCCATCATAGGTTGCGTTTGCCACCTGATTAATCTAGCAGCTGAAAAAGGTGCTGGAAAATTCCCACTTAAAGTGGATGAGATCCTTGTTGATATGTTTTATTTCTTAGAGAAGAGTGTCAAAAGGAAAGAATGCCTTCAGAAATTTCAGAACTTGCATAATAAAGGGGCAAAGAAAATTCTGAAGCATGTATGTACTAAGTGGTTATCTTTAGGCAGATGTTTGGATAGACTACTGGGCCAGTGGGATCCGCTTCTTTCTTTCTTCAAGGAGGAAGTAATATTATGTACCCAAAACATTACCACAAGCTTGACATCTTTCAGAATACCTAGAGTTGAACGAAGTGGATCCAAAGAGTATCAGAAGAAGATAATTCTTGATTCTGCTACTACACATGCCCCTGAAAGAATAGGGTATTCTTCCAAATGTGACAAACTCAGCCTAAGAAGTAAGACTTCTGCTACAACACGTGAGGAAAATTTGTTTATGTTCTTATCCTAAAACTTGAACAAGGCCTTTTGCACTTTCCTTCATGTGACTGTTCCTGTATTTGACAAATTCAATGAGCCCTTCAGACTTCTTCTCCATAAGTTCACTTTTTACTAGAACTTTTAATGAATTTGCTAAAGCAGTTGTTCACCAAGTTTGTTAAACCCAAAATAGTCAAAAGTTCCTCATTGCTTGAAGTTGAGTTCAACCTGGTTTAAAATCAAAGAAGTGATGATAAGTTAGTTATTGGCATTCAGACTTCGAACATAGTGAATGATCTCCAGGATACAGATAAATCCCTTTTCTTTTCATCAGTGAAAAACTACTTTTGTACTGCCTGTGATTACATCATCAACAAATTTCCACTCAAGGATGATGTGCTAAAGCATGCTCAAGTTGCTAGGTTAGACAATATTGAAGATGCACAGTTTTCTTCCATTCATTTTTTCTTGGAAAAGTTTCCTATCATGTTATGCAGGGAAGAGAATGAAACTAGAGGTGAGGTGGTGAATGAGCCTCAGAGGTAGTTTGTAGCTCTTTAAGTAGATGACACTTTGGTTGCAAATCAAGATACTGCAAGTGATTCTAGTTGGGCAAAACTATCAAGAATTCGTGGAGACGATGGATTTCTTAAGTACTGTATAACCAAATTTCTAGAGTAATGCTCTCTATTCTCACCAAACCGTATAGCAATGCAGAATGTGAACGTGTTTTCAGCCTTGTAAAGAAAAATAGAACAGAGTTCTAATCATCCATATCCAATGAATCTCTGGAGTTTATTTCTATTTTGAAGACCAGGATTTCTGGTCCCTGTTATGACAAAACTTTTTCTCAATACTTTTTGTTTGCAGGAAGCTAAAAAAGCCAAAACTATGACTTTAAAGTCGAACTAGCCTGTGATTTGCAGTGTGTATTATATTATTTCTTTCCTGTCTTACATTAAACAAGTTTTATTGTGTAAAGCCTTTTTCAATTATGACATATCTGCTTAATTTATCAAGGAAGTCCTGTTATGTATGCTCCAAACTAATATTCACCACACCTACTGCTGTTTAACATGGATTTCTTCTTGATTTTTATATTCATCTACAAATCATTGGCCTACGATGTAAGTAGATTTGATTTCATTAAAATATCCTGTTTAAAGCATGAATTATTGTATTTTGTAGTCCAGGAGTATTATTATTTTTGTCAAGCTGGGGTATGTCAAAAATCCTTAGATTTTCTTGTCACGTGTGATTTTTACTGATAGCCCTTTTCAAAAGTTGACAGGATGCATTTCTAATTCTGTCCTTCCTGGTCTTACCCTTGATACCTCTTAGGAATTTCATCTGTGCTGCCTGTATTCTACTGTCCTCTTGTTTTGTTGTAGTCCATGATCCAGCTGCATAAGTTAGTATGGGTTCATAATAGGTTTAATATAATACTTTCTTACATTTCTTCAGGACATCTTGGTTCCACAAAATACCCCTTACACTCTCATACAAGCTGTTTGCTTGTTGTATTCTTTTCCCAATTTCCTCGGTTATCTTTCCATCTTCTGTGATCACACTTCCCAAGTACTTGAAACTTTTAACCACTTCCAGAATTTTACCATTCAGTTTTATCTTTACCCTTCCTTCCTTCCTTCCTTCCTTCCTTCCTTCCTTCCTTCCCCTTATCATCACTAGTGATTTACTTATCTCTGTGCTTACTTTCATCCCAAATTTTTCTATCTCTTGATTCCATACATCTACTTGTTTTTGCACTTCAATTTGATCCTCACCCCATATCACTATATCATCTGCAAACAACATGGCTTTTGTTGCCTGTCTTCCCAATCTCTATTTAATGTTCTTATGAATTTCATCCATGACTATGATGAATAGTATGGGGGATAGTATACTGGCCTGTCAGAGACCAGTTTCAACTTTAAACAATTTTGTTTTTCCTATACTAGTCTTCACACTACCCGCACAATTTTTGTACATAGCTTTTATCATTTGCACTCCCACTCTGTCAACTTGTTTTTTTACCTTAATGTGTCACATACCAACTGTCTGGGCACACTGTTATAAGCTTTCTCACTATCAATAAATGTCAACACTATGTCTTTTCCAAACTCCCATCTTTTCTCCATCATATGTCTTAATGTAAAGATCAGGTCAAACGTTGATCTGTCTTTCCTAAAACCATACTGTTCTTCTTCCATTTATCCTTCTAGCTTCCACCTCAGTCTTCCTTTCAATACTCTCTCCAAGATCTTAGCTACATGGACAATAAGGGTGATCCCTCTGTAGTTATTACATTTCTTTTTATCATCTTTTTTAAATATTGAGACAATTTAACCCTTTCTCCACTCTTCTGGGATCTCTTTCTTCCTCCAGATTATTCTAAATAATCTATACAGCCACTCTAACCCTGTTAGTCCTGCTGCTTTTATCATTTCTGTAGTTACCTCATCTACTCCTGCTGCTTTACCGCTCTTCATCTTTTGTATGGCTTCCTCTCTTTCTGACATCAATATCTCCTTTTCTTGTTCCTCTTTCTCCATTGTTTCTTCTTGCTCCTTCTCGTCTACCAGTTCACTGTATTTAATATTTAACACTTCTGAGAAGTATTCTTCCCATCTTTTTAGTATGTCATTACCAGTGAAAAAGAGGTGTAGTGGTAGTACATCTTATATCCATCTCTAAAGAAGAACTGCGCTTCGTTTGTGGTTTCCAGGGGATATTTGTGATTTTATTTAGGGTGCTGAGTTTATGTTAGTGTTATCTAGTGAATCCATGTTTCTTTAATAGTGTTTTAGGGTCATATTTATTATCATTTTTGTGCCCTAAATAACTGCCATCTTGTTCATTGTTCCAATCGTTCCACAGATATCCCTACTTAGACGGTAACTCAGTATATCTATTTCAAAAATTTTGCCGTAACTGGCACCCATTTTGTCTCGCCTGCTATCACTACCATGGAGACCACAAAGAAGATGTGCACTCTACTCTCTTTTTCACGCGGTTGCCTAGGTCACAGAGCCTGCACATTTTGTCAGCCATCTTAATATGGGCAATATCTGGTACGACGTGTAGACAACGTCCAAGATAGTGTACCCTGGGCACCGGACTGCAAGAGCAGGACGGCAGAAAGTCTACACAAATGGTAACAGAACTAGATCTCGTATCACTACAAACTTATCCCACTGGCTCCTTTAAGAGCCAATTCACACAGAACTCAAAATGCATTGGATCTTGTGCCCGTGTCTTACAACTAAACATTGAAGGCATATCCAAAGTTAAATATGAATACCTGAGTAAATTATCTAAAGAACATAAAATTGATCTCATCACCCTAGAAGAAACCCATCTAAAAGATGATCAGGTAAATTCCAGAGCAAGTATACCCGGTTATAAAATTGTAGGCATGCTTGGTTCAGAGATTTGTGGTTCTATCATGTACATTCGCCAGGACATATCCGACTACAGTGTTACTTCTTACTACCGACAAGGTAATATTGAAATCATACCGACAAAGTAATATTGAAATCATATCTGTCAACATAATGGAAACAACAATATTTGCAGTGTACAAATCACCACAAGAATGCTGGCCAGATCCCCCTCTTCCAAACTTAAGTCATCCAGGTGTTTACCTTGGGGATTTCAACAGTCATCATACTTCATGGGGGTATGACAAAAATGATGAAAATGGAGAAAAGCTATCAAATTGGATGGACCAGATCCAACTTCATCTGTCCTACGATGCAAAAGACAAAAAATCTTTCCATTCTGCTAGATGGCATAAAGACACCAATCCTGATCTCTGCCTAATAACGATGGATGCTAGCCATATTCCTTTACCTCACACAAGATATTTACTATCAGGTTTTCCATGCAGGCAGCATCGCCTATTATTTTACAAGTCCCATTAATTAGAACAAAACAGAAACCCAGATGGAACTTCAAGAAAGCGCAATGGATGAAGTAATCTCATGAGGTTGATTCTCATCTTTGCTTGATTCCAACTAAACTCAAGAATTATAAACACTTTGTTGGAACAATTATTGGAGCAGCAAAACATAACATACCCCATGGGTATAGAAGGAACTACATTCCTTGTTGGAATGAAGAGACTGAAGAGCTTGCTAAAGCATACGAAGAAAACGGAGATCCTGTTTCGGTCGTTCAGATTCTACAATCCTTGAACACTCAAAGAAGGGAACACTGGGGACAACACAAGGTCTTGATTTTACTCACTCCAGTCACAAAGGTTGGTCACTTCTTAGAAAACTTGGAGCAGCAACACAACTGCCGATTTCCAGAACTAAACTTCATCCATCTTCCATCGCACAACACGTTAAAAAGAGGTCAGAAGATGTTCCGATAGATGCCTGCAATACAAAATTATACAAGAGAGTCTTAAAGCAATCAATGATCAGCTGGATGATAACCCATTTTATTCCTCTCCTTTTACATGTGCTGAACTCAATCAAGCAATTAGATCTTTGAAATCTAGAAAAGCAGCTGGTCTGGATGGTATATTTCCGGAAATTATAACTCACCTAGGAAGTAATGGAAGGAAGTGGCTCAGGAATTTATTCTCAGATATCCTCGCCAATGTACAAACACCACCTGAGTTCAAAATAGCAAAAATCATCGCAATCCTTAAGCTTGGGAAACCAGCAGACGACCCAGCAAGCTACCGTCCAATTTCACTCCTCAGCATTTGCTATAAAATTCTGGAACGCCTAATTTACAACAGAATATACTGCACATTAGACAGTATAATACCACCAGAACAGGCTGGATTCAGGAAAAAACGAAGCTGCTGTAAGCAAATCTTAGCTTTAACATCCTTTATAGAACCACGTTTCCAAAGAGGACTGAAAACATCCATGCCCTTCATTGACTTAACTGCTGCGTATGATACAGTATGGATTGATGGATTAATGCTGAAGATAAAACAAGCACTACCGTGTAGAAGACTCACTGCCCTGTTATTTACCATGTTAAGAAATCGTTATTTCAGAGTGTGTGCAGGTGACAAGATGAGCAAGTCGTACACCATCAAGAATGGCCTCCCTCAAGGATTTGTCTTAGCCCCATTGTTCTTCAACCTGTATACAACAGATGTACCAGAAACAATGTCCCATAAGTTCTGCTATGCTGATGACTCTGCCATAGCAATTCAAACTAACCATCTTGAAGAAGGAGAAGAAATCCTGTCACAGGATCTGCAAAAACTAGAAAACTATTTCAAACAATGGAGGGTTTGCCCAAACCCATCAAAAACGGAGGTCACAGCTTTTCACCTTAACAATAGAATCTCCAAACAAGAGCTGAACATTACATTCTGTGGAAAAAGGTTGAGAAACAATCCTAACCCCAAATACCTGGGAGTTACTCTGGACCGCTCACTGACTTACAGAAAACACCTCAAGAATACTGCAGGAAAACTTAGGACCAGGAATAACATCATTCGTAAACTAGCCGGCACAACATGGGGTGCTGATGGAAGTACTCTTCATATGGCAATCCTTGCACGTTGTCTACTCTGTTGCCAAATACTGTGTACCGGTATGGTATAGAAGTGCTTATGTCCACAGAGTGGATACTCAGCTCAATGAGACCTTAAGGATCATAACGGGCACATTAAGATCAACTCCTGTGCCATGGTTGCACGTACTGGCAAGTATACTTCTTCCACAACTGAGAAGACAACAAGCTGCTGCTCAAACTTGGAAAACTTACATCTGTCCTGACTTTAAACACCTTCCGATTCACTCAGTACTGAGTAATCCACCAACCATGCATCTGAAATCCAGGAAGCCAATTTGGGATGATAACATTATTAAGCAGCCAGGGCCTTTCAACATCAGCAACATCAGGAACTAATCTACCAAGAGCTACATCGTGCCAACTAAACCACGTACGAACTGGTCATGCTAGGTGCAAAGCAACGCTGCACAAATGGGGATGGCTAGATTCACCTGCTTGTGACTGCGAAGTCCATGAACAGATGATCAACCACATCATTCGGGAGTGTCCACAGCATAGATTCACAGGTGTTTGGTAAGAGTTCATGAAAGCACCAGCTCCAGCGCTTTCCTGGCTGAAGAATCTTGATATTCATTTTTAATGTATTATGTACATATTTGTGTTCAGTAATATAGATCATTTGTTCCATATGAAATATATACATAGTATGTCATCTCTTTGCATCAATTACAAATTACAAATTTTGTATCTTCCCTATTTCTTAAACTATTCTTCACCAAACCATACAAAACCTTTTTACTTCCCTTTATATCCTCCTGTAAAGTTTCTGTGAAACTTTACCAGCTCTTCCATTTCTCTTCTGTACTATTTTCTTACATACCTTTTTGGCTTCTTTATATTTCTGCCAATTCTGTGTACTAGTGTTGCCTATCCACTTCTTCCAAGCCATTTGTTTCTCTTTAATTGCTTCCTTTACCCTGCTGTTCCACCAAGGAGTCTTCTTTTCCTTTTTCCTCCCTGATAGTCTTCCAAAGGTGTTTACTGCACACTTTACAAAAACATTTCTGAAACGTGTCCATTCCTCTTCCACACTGTTTACGTCATCTTTGGGAATTTCTTTCTTCAGATCCTCTTGAAACTTTTCCCTTATTTATTTTTCTTTTAACTTCCATCCCTTTATTTTTCTTTCCCTTTTTTCTATTAACTTTGTTATTTTAGTAAGTCTTAATTTGGCTGCCCCACTTTATGGTCTCCTTTGAAATCTGCTCTTGGCATTGCTGTCACATCTTCCAATTGTCTACGTTACTCCTTCTCCACCAGAATAAGATCAATCATTGTCCTTGTCTTTCTATCTCCCCAGCCATATCTAGTTATCTTTTGTGTGTTCTTTTTTCTAACCAACATATTGCCAACAATTAATCCATTCTACAAAAATCTATGACTAAATCTCCTTCTTCATCTTGGTTTTCATAACTATAGGGGCCAGTTATCTCTTCTTTTCCCTGTCTGTCTATTCCAACATGTGCATTCTTGTCTCCCAATTTTATAACTTCTTTGTCTTCGATACAACTTTTCAGTTCTTCTAGAAACTCTTCTAAGCATTAATCTGCATTCTACTCTCAAGTCCGAGTCTAACTTTCATTATCCTGTCAGTGATCTGGTCAATTTTGTCCACATATTGCACTAGGTCTTCTCTCAATATAACACCAACACCATTTGTTGCCATCTTTCTTCCACTTCAATATATTCTATACCCTTTCTTCAATTCTTTTTTACCTTTCTCCTTCCATTTTGCCTTACTCACTCCCATCATTGCTATGTCTTTCTTCTCCATATACTCTATCAGTTCATCTACCTTGCCATTCAGAGTCATGATAATGATGATACTGATTCTAGTGATGTCTGGTAGCCCACTTCTCACAGTTCCCCCAGAGCACTGCAAACTGCACTTCACTTCAGGGGGGCGCCCTAGCATTTTCCGACACCTCGATTCACTCACACTCATTTTATAGGCTGTTTGTACGATAGGTTCGCCACTCCCAAAGGCATTTTATTACCTTCTGCCAGGTTCAAATTAGGCCGCTCCTAACATAGAGTCAGGCACATTTTGTAGCCGCTCCTCTGGAGTACAGACGCTACGGGTTTGCCCCCTTCCGCCATCTCCACCATACTGAAGTCCATCTTCTCCACTGTAGATGCCGTTGAGGTCTTCACCCATAACCCAGGGCAAGGGCTGTCCATATTTATGACCCTTGGAGAGAGGGTGTCCCAGTATTTTAAATCCCCCAGGAATTGGGCTACCTGCTGGTCCGCGGATTGTATTGGATATTTCAACCAGCCCTACATACTGTAGGAACCCCCTGTCTGCCACCTAGGGATGTGCTCTGTAGGGGTGAGGTTCCCCTGATTACTTATTGGAAGATAACCCCACCCACAAAGGCTGAGTTTATTTGCAGAGTCCTTTACATCCTTACTACAACTGCTAAATACCCTCATAACCATATGAAGAAATCTGTAACCTTTATTTACAATACCGTTTATGTGATCACCCCAGTGTAGATCATTCCTTCTATTAATACCTAGGTTCTTACAGTGATTCTCATGAGGTTCTTTCACCCCATCAACACCATAATTAAAACTGTGAGAGTACTTTTCCTCTGGGTGACTGAGCAAGTGGCCATGCGGTTTGGGTCACGTAGCTGTCAGCTTGCATTCAGGAGATAGTGGGTTCAAACCCAAATGTCAGCAGGCCTGAAGATGGTTTTCCATGGTTTCCCACTTTCACACTAGACAAATGCTGGCTCTGTTCCTTAATTAGGACTATGGTCACTTCCTTCTCACTCCTAACCCTTTCCTATCCCATTCCCAACATCATCATAAGATGCATCTGTATCTGTGAGATGTAAAGGAAATTGTAAATTTCCTCTGGATGAAATTCACAACCAGACTTTTCACTTCATTTACCATCAAACCATGATCTGCTGCCCATCTCACAACATTGTCAAGGCCTTTTCGCATTCGCTTACATTCCTGTAACTTATTTATTACTCTATACAGTATAAAATCATCCACAAAAGCCTTATCTTTGATTCCAGTTCTTTACTTATATATACTGGTATATATATGTAAGAGAATATAACGGTCCAATAATACTGCCTTCAAGAACTCCCCTCTTAATCATTACAGGATCAGATAATGCTTTACATACTCTGATTCTCTGAGTTTTATTTTCTAGTAATGTAACTACCCACTCTTTTGTCCAATCCAATTGCCCTCATTTTTGTCAGTACCGTAGTCTCCCATGATCTGCCCTATCAAAAGTCTTTGATAGGTCAATAGTGATATAGGCTATTTGACCTCCTGAATCTAAAATATCTGCTATATCTTGCTGGAATCCTGCAAGTTGAGCCTCTGTGGGATAATGTTTCCTTACCCAAATTGACTTCTATTAAACCAGTTATTAATTTTGTAATCATGTCTACTGTAATCAGGAAGAATGCTTTACCAGAGCTTACATGCAGCATGTCAAGCTGACTGGCCTGTAATTATTGGCTTTATGTTCATCACCTTTTTCTTTGTACACAGGGGTATAGCTGCTCTCCCATCAATTTGGTGTAGCTCCTTTGTGCAAATAATAATCAAATAAGTACTTCAGATATTGTACTATATTCCAACTCATAGTCTTCAGTATATCCCCAGAAATCTTATCAATTCCAGCTGATTTCTTAGTTTATTGTAAATATCATAGGTAAATTTCAATACTTCATTATCATTAGTTGCTTCCTCTACCTGAACATTACCCACATATCCAGCAGTCTTTACATAAAGCTGACTGAATATTTCTGCCTTCTGTAAGTCCTCCAAATACACTCCCCTAGTTCATTAATGATCCTTGGATATCCTTCTTGGAACCTGTTTCTGCCTTAAAGTACCTAAACATACACTTCTATTTTTCACTAAACTTGATATGACTGCGAGTTCTGCTTGCCATCATGTTATCCTTAGCTGACTTCTTCAGTAGATTCAATTTCCTAGTAAGTTCCTTTAATTTCTCCATACTTCCACAAACGTTATTATATCTGTTTCTTTCCAACCTGCACTTGCTTCTTAGTCCCTTTATTTTTCTGTTATAATATAGTGAGTCATTACAATCCTTACCACCTTTAAAAGTACATCCCTGTTTTCACATTCAACAATTGCTTTTAATCATAAGTAGTTTGCGTTTTTATTTATCACTTCCACTGAACGTAGTTACTTTTCTTTAACTCCCTCGTGTCAGTGTTATCAACCATATGGTACTGGCCTAATAATCCTACTTTTACAACCTTCCTCTCTTTTGCATTTATTTTTAACTATAATGGAAACAGCTTCATGATCACTTATACCAGCTATCACTTCAGTTTCTCTATAGAGGTAATATGGTTTTATCAGCACTACGCCTAGAATATTCTTCCCTGTGATTGGTTCCATCACTTGCTGTTTCATTTGGCCTTCTCAGATTAACTTATTTACCATTTGTTCAACATGCTTCCTGTCATTCATATTACCTTCCCAGTTATTTGGTCAATTGAAATCACCCGCTACAACCTCATTGCTTTCTGTATCATTTCCCACTTAGCTGATTATCTTATCAAATAATTCTGCAGCAGCATCGATGCTGCTCTTTCCAGGTCTGCACAAACCTAAAACATCCAGCTGCCTATTAACCCCTTAAGCGGTTAGCTTGGTACACACTAGCTCACTCTCAGGTGGGGAACGATTTCTGTGATTGAAGAAAATATTTAATTACTGGATTAAAAACAATCTTAGACTAAAATGAACTATTGAAGGGCCAAAAAAGAAATATTTACTTGAATATAATGTATTTAATTGTTTAAAAATTCGATTATTTTAATTTTTCAATACTTTGTGCAAAAACGTACTAAGTGCTTTCAAACTGTCAAATCAAGTTTGCTTCTTCCTAACAGCAAAGCTCTGTTTTTTGTTTATACAGTAACTTTCACCTGAATATTTTAGGCAGTTTACTATCAATCTCTGCCTGTAGATAAATGTTTCTGTATATGTAAATTGTGGATTTACAAAGTTTACATGTACTTAAAAGATATACAATGGAATAAATTATAATACTCATGAAATTTTCTGTTGTGTTGGTTAGCGCTTTCGAGGGATCAAGTTTATATAGCCTCCCTACAATTCATAAGTGACATAAACGGACTATATTACACGACAATACAGGTAATATTTGCAGTATTTAGTCTTCACAGTGTTATGTCTTTTACAGCTGTTCATTATGATACACGCAGAAGCAGGTCACGTTATATAACCTGTCTCGCCTTCGCATAATTTATATAATTCCATTCCGAAACGTGATTGTTCTCTTGTTATGTAAACTTTCCACCCTAGCCACCCGTTACATAGCAAGAGTTTTTCATCAATTGACATTTTGCCAACAGGGGTACAAGCTTCTGAAAATTTTGCTAACAGGTGGTCAAATACTGGATTTATCTCGTATATTTTGGGGGGAAGTTGTGCATTATTCACCTCATTGTCAGAGATATGTAAAAAGCTGTGGAGTAAAATCTAATGTTATTGGCTTCACGTCCCACTAACTACTTTTATGGTTTTCGGAGACACTGAGGTACCGGAATTTAGTACCGCAGGAGTTCTTTTGCATGCCAGTAAATCTACTGACAACAGGCCGACGTATTTGAGCACTTTCAAATACCACTGGTCTGAGCCAGAATTGAACCTGCCAAGTTGGGGTCAGGAGGCCGGCCAGGCCACTCAATCTGGCAAGGAAAAAATCTCTTCTGTGTCATCAGCTCATAGAAAATAGAGGTAGTGAACAAGAGATTGCGAGAAATAGTGTCCTAATTTTCTGCGGCAACAGAATGGCCATAAGAAGCTTTATTTTGTCCTTATTTGCCGGAACCAATCTTGATCTTGATTCATTCCTTTCGTCTTGCTAAACTGGGTTTTATGTGCGATTTCCTGCTCGGCATCTTTTGTTTGTTCAGCTATGTTCTGGCATATCTCGTCATAAAAAAGTTATTAAAATATTTCGCTCAGCTTTGTTTTCCCTAAAAACACTATCTTGTCATCACGGTGGAAATTTGGATCAAAGTAGGAATTTCTTTGTCCATTTTCGGTATAAGTTGACCAAGAACTTGCAATGGTTGGATTGTAATCAGTATTATCGTCACATCTGTCACTGTCATGATCGCTACTTGAACTGGAATCGAACAGGTGTTGTCTCTATTGCGACTGCTGAATATTCGCATCAGCTACGCCCAAACCCTATATATTCGAGCCTGCAGTACTTATTCCAGGTAATTTCCTGTCACTTACGAATTCCCCTTCGCAGAACTTACTTCACTAATATCACAATTCTCACCACTAAATTCCAGCATTTCATTTATCATGACCCATAAATCATCTTCCTCTAACAGTGGAGGCTGGTAATTCGTTATAGATATTTTAGCAGAAAAAAATCGCATTCCGTCCAAACTGCTGAGAAATCATGAAATATGACTGTTACGGATGCGTACGATAATAAAACTTTGTGTAACTCGCGATAAACACACACTCCAGTCGTGAAAGAAGAACTCAAGACTGGGGATAATAAATCAGGTCACAGTTCTAAAATGTCATCAGAGAGGTCTGTTCAGTGCCATAATCTCTAGAAATCCCTTCTACAGCAATATTATTACATCCAAGGAACGATTAGGCGATGAGCTAAAGCTTCAGCGCGGAGCTATTAAGCCTTAGGTCGTTCTTGCCCGGACTCTGTTGCGTTCGTTACGTTGTAACTCATGGATGACACATTGGTATTGGGAGAACGTAGTTGAAAAAATTCACATCAGAGGGCAGACTCGTCCAGAATACGCTGCTGAAAAGGAAATAAACCTCTGCAGGCAGGCAACTGAGGAAAAAATATAATTTGAATTGATGTATATATCCGCGTTCCCCACCCAGCAAGCGACTTGCAGCCACAGATCTCGCCGCATCGCCCACCGAACGGGTTAACTTTAGAGATGAGCCTTACAGCTAAAATTTCATGTTTCTTAACCATAACTTTTTCATTGCTTACAAATTCTTCTTTCACCATTATGAATACTCCCCCTCCAACCTGTCTCTGTGATGAACCCTCCATTTCCATGTGAAAATTCCTGCATCCATTATATCATTTCTCAGCTATGATTCAACTCCCATTACAATAACTGGTAACATCTTTATGTAATCCTTACTTGACTTCCAGCTCCCTGTACTCTTATCACTGCTTCGTAGACCAACCCGTTTCTCTAAATGTACCTCCCTATAACCCCTCTAAACAAACCTCCTAACTTGTCCGTACCACTGGCGAAGGTCATCTGAGCTCAGATAATTATTTCCTACCCACCCATTAGAATCTACAAACCTCACTCCCAGATTCCCACATACCCACTCTATAATCTAATTTAAATCCCCAATCACCTTCCACTCAGTATCCTTCCTGCACAGCATCTCGCTCATAACAATCTCTGCTTGCTTAAACTTTTCCCTTGCTCCATTAACCAGATCCCACACATTCCCAAATATGTATAGGTACATACCTGCTCGCGTTACATTGTTGGTATCAACATGAAAAACTACCACTTTCTCCTTACCCTCCTCCTTCTCTTCGACTTTCCTCAACAGCTGCCTTAAACTAATTCCTGGATAACACTCTACCCTGGTGCCCTTTCCTCCACACACTTTCCCCACATGTCTAACAAGTGAGTCCCCAGTGACAAGAACATCAATCCCACCCACCTGATTTGATACCTTCCCTTCCTGATCTTCCTTATCTTCCTGATGGCTGGAGAACTTACTTCCTCCTCCGTTTTCTCCCTTCCATGACCATGTTCCTTTTCCTTTCCTTTTACATCTCCCTTCCTCTGCATTACTTCTCTGTTCATCTTCCCTGTACTGTTTTACCTGTAGTAACTCATACCAATTTCTCACCGATACATGTCCTGAATTCTGCCGCTGAATAGATTCTTGGCCATCAATTTCCTTCCCCCTTAAACATTAGACCACCTGTCTTCTACAACTTCTCCTTTTCCTTCCATTCCTTCTTGTATACCTACCATATCCTGTACATTGTTTGAAGGACAATTACAGTACTTCATTCCTGTTCTCTGTGAGAATCCTATATATCTCCTTCAAACATTCCAGCTCTTCCCTCATACTTCTTAATGCCTGCTCACACCCACAGTCCCTTCACCTGCATTCCTGAACCGTTCTTTATTTGGCTTTATGGAAAAATGAAAACATACAAATATAAACTAACATATCCTGTGAATTTAAAAAAATCAAAACTACACAAGTATCGTGCTACATTAAAGTAATCAGTGTAATAACTTATAAAATAACTATACTGCAGTGCTACACAGGCATATTATAATTATTATTGTTAATATTATTTTATCCTACCATGCGCTAACAGAGTTAATTATGGAATATCAAAAGGATTACACAAGAATTAAAAACAGTAAAGCAAGCAAGTGCTCTCTAACAAAATAATTTACAATTCTAAACTGCAGTGAAACAAGTATGTTAATTTCAAAAAGATACTGGAAATAATGGAAATGTACTGAAAACTAAATATTTCTCAAAATCTTCTCTCAAAACTACATCAGTGACTACACCAGCATATTTATCTTGCATGCACAGACTCACACTAGTATTATAATATGCAGTATATTTGAAAAGAGGAACCTTATTATTGTGTTATTATTTCAATTTGAGAAATTACTTTCTTTTACAGAGGGCACATCGAGTCACTTCCTGAAATTGTACGTGAGATCTGGGAAATTATGGGAGAGACAGGAGAAGCTATAAAGAAGTCTCTCCTGTGGATGATTGAAACTGTAAGTGCTACAGATATTTTCCCTGACAAAATAATTCCATGGTAGTTCTAAAGCATAAAGATATATCACTGTTTAGAAAAATAGCATTATGGTAAGTTGAGCATAAATTCCTTGACTGCACAGAAACTGGTGGAACTTCTTGTAGGTGAATAATTATTTGGAGATGATCTCATAGAAATATTCATTATTGCTTTTCTAGTATATTGCTCCTTTTAATGAGGCCAGTTCTTTTCAGTTGGTCCATTAATAGTGATTTTTTCATTTCAGTTTAATTTTTCAATATTTGTCTTCTTTTCTTTTTTTCAGCTTAAGAATTCCTATCATAAAGCTGTCGAGTTTATGAATAGCCTAATGAGAGGAGAGTTAATGGCTAAAATTTCCACTTTGTTGGAGGGTTTGGTTGAAAAGTATGATAAGGTTGGTATGAACTGATTAATTACTGTAACATAATATAACTGAGGACATGGATGAATTGTGAGTGTTATCATCGGTCCTAGATATTAATGCTCTGTATTTAAAAAAGAAAAACGTCTTGTATTGAAGGCTTTCCAGACAAAATATGTCTTACATGTTGTGATAAAACATAATTTAACTTCAACAGCAGGATGATGCTCACAACAGTGAACATTAACACAGGTCCATTTATCCTCGCACTCACGATAGCGCGTTTCCTCGCTGGCTCACGGCGATTCTCAGTCCACAGAATTACACAAACACACAGTACAGCCTACCATTCTGCCACCTCCAGTTACACACTCACTGGTCTCTCCAACACCACAACAACATCTCCTGGTTCAGACCTCGGTGGGACACTAGCGACAGCCAACCCTTCCGTTGCCCTCAGGGCAGCCACCGAACCCCAACACACCGAGTCTCATGCGGAGTCCAATATCGACTCCGAGTCCAACACTGACTGACTCTCCGTGGCTAGCCTCCCATTTTATAGCTCGCATGATTTGATCCAGAAATTTCACAATGTCATTACAAGCAGAACATCCCTGTTGAATCTCCAAGGAACTCACAGTTAAGCCGCCCGGTGAGAACAATATACGGGACGGCCGGCTCCACCCCACAGGCTGGCTGGGAGATTACAGGTCGTCTTGAGTCACCAAGCCCCTTCTTGGAAGTACCGAAAGGAGCTACCACGGGGCTAGCACATAACAGTATCTTAGTTTGCACAATGTGCTTGCATAATAGAAATGTATATTAATTCATTTAAACTCCATAGGATGTCACCAATTTCTTGGCTTCTAGGAAAAACTGCCTGAAAGAGACATTAACAGTTTCTCTCAACATCAGCAATTCCTCTTTGATATAACAAGTGAGGCTTTCATGGCCAGCATTTCAAATTATATATAGGTGTTCAGTGCTTGTTCATAGAAATTGGGATTAGTGATATTTATTTGAATTTTATATCAAGTAGTTCAGTTTGTGTTCAGTAGATTACATTTTCTAGGTTAAGTAGGCTAGCTAGGTACACTTTGTTTCAAATTTAGGTTTAGGAAATAATTTAGGTAATAATATTAACTTTTTGTTAACATTTAAATATCTGCAGATTCGTTGGTATAATACTTACAAAGACAGATTATCATAAGAATTTCCAACTTCTGCAGCATTTACATTCGAGCAGGCAATAGACACGGTATTTCACATAGATATCCATTCAAACTATTACAAAGGTAATAATTTATTCAATTAAATAACACAATATGCCTGTAAACATCAATTTAAAAAAGAAGTTGAAGAGAATACACAGTATTTCACTGGAGAATTACTCAACAGTCTTTGGATTATTGGCGCTTGTTGATGATTGTTTGCTGTATTCCGACAAGATTAAGGAGTAGGGGGTAATTGAGTAAACAAATAAAAGAATCAGCCGGTTACCGTATTCTGATAATTTGTAGTTCCAACTCCTAGGCATACTTCTTACTTTGCACCTTCGATTATTCATCGATAAAAGTTAATAAACAATTTCCTATATCCCAATAATTCCAATTCAAGTCCCCGCCGTAGATTTGACAAAAGTTTTTTAGAAAAATTATTGTGGACAGCCTCTTATTTTTCAGCATTTAAGGGTACTTTTATTCTCCGTCCTACATAATAGGGATAATAATAGTAACCCACCAGCTGTAAAAGTAACATAACCACATTTCAGTTAAGAACTGTAGTGTAGATACGGTATATTAGATAGTATCTTGCCTGATATATTCGTGTGTATCTTTGTGTATGGTAACCCTCTCGCTCCTTCAGCATTTAACCAAATGGCAGTTTTCATTTCTATTAGAGCATAGTAGGATAAAAAGTACTAACATTCATAACGATCTGTTTACACATTTAGCTATGTTGGTAATCAGTGAGTAGTTCTTGCAAATTTCAAACTTTTTTTTTGCTGGTGGTTTTACGTTGCACTGACACAGATAGGTCTTATGGCGACGATGGGCTAGGAAAAGCCTAGGAGTTGGAAGGAAGTGGCCATGGCCTTACTTAAGGTACATTCCCAGCATTTGCCTGGTGTGAAAATGGGAAACCACGGAAAACCATCTTTAGGGCTGCCGACAGTGAGATAGATAGATAGATAGATAGATAGATTAAGAATGGGTGAACCCTGCCTTCTCAGGGCTCCACACGTGGGTCTGTGAAGACCCTTTGTGTCCCTTGAACGGGTTTGCCTAGTCCAGACCTAATGCTCCTATAAAGGATACCAGTGTCCGGACGTTGGCATTCCTGATATCTTCCAGGCTCACGAAATGTGAGCCAAGGTATCGATGTCTAGTGCTTGCAAGAACCTCACACTGACATAACACATGTGCGGAGGTCTCCTCCTCCCTACCGCATCTTCTACATATCGGATCCTGACTGATTTTCATGATGTGTAGGTGTCTCTGTAAGATATTGTAGCCTGTCAACAGTCCAACTACCATTCGCATTCTGGTCCTATTCAAATTTATCAGGACCTTTTTATAACTTTGGCTAGGCCCTTTGATAAGTTCATGTGCCTGCCTTGCTATAGTTAACCTCTTCCAAATGTCTAAGTGAGACTGGTTTGTCCACTGGGATATTACCAGTTTCATGCTTCGGAGTGACACTCCCAGGAAGGGCTCTGGTCCTATGAAAGGAGCCTTGTTTTGCTAGTTTGTCAGCTTCTTCATTTCCACTGATACCTGTGTGCCCAGGGACCCATAATAGGGTAACTGAGCTAAGTTCACACAGCTGATCTAACATCCTTTGGCATTCCCATACCATTTTTGATGTTGTTTTAACTGCACATAGTGCTTTTAACGCTGCCTGGCTATCGCTGCAAATAGTGATGCATCTTCTGTGTCCAGGCATGTTCCATATATGTACAGCACAGGCCAGTATTGCGTATACTTCGGCCTGGAAAACAGTAGCATATTTACCCATAGGTAGGGAGAGCCTTGTCTTAGGCCCCCAGACCCCGGCGCCTGTGCCCGTCTCTGTCCGCGAGCCATCTGTGTACCATGTACAGCCCCCAGACCTAAGACGGGCCCCAGCATCCGCGGCCCACTCCTCCCTTGTGGGTATCACCACTGTGAATTTATAGTTCAAATTAAAACTAGGTTTCATCAGGTCCCCGATCATCATTGTCATAGGGCAGGTCTGGTGAAGCCTTGTGAGAATAGAGGCTAGACCTCTATTCGGATTCTTGAAGGACCATCCTCCGAGTGACCAGAGGCAGTAGGCACTCATTCCCGCTATTTCCTTAACATATAAATGTAAGGGGGAAGACCTAGGATGGCCTCCATTGCACATAGTGGTGTAGTATCCAGTGCCCCTGTTATTCCTAGACACGCAAGTCTTTGGACACTGTTTAACTTGGTGGTCACAGTTTTACTCTTCGAACCTGGCCACCAGACTAAAGATGCATAGGTGATCATGGGCCGTACAATAGAAATATAGAGCCACTGGACCACCTTAGGTCCTAGGCCCCAAGTCTTTCCGACGGCCCTGCGACAGGCCCACATAATCTTGTGAGCCTTATCCACCTTATGGTCTATGTGTTTCTTCCAACTCAGTCTTGCCTCAAGGATTACCCCCAGGTACTTAACTGAGGTTGTCTTAACTAATTTTTTCCCAAATAGGAAAGGCTCTGACAGTCCGTCTAGCCTCCTCCTCCTGGTAAATACCACGAGCTCCGTCTTGTTGGGATTAACTGACAAGTCCGTGTCGTGGCACCATCTTTCCACCCTACGTAGGGAGCTCTGTACGAGCTCTGAAACCATACTGGGGAAATTTCCCACCGCCATCAGGCTAATGTCATCTGCACAGCCTTGGGCGTAAATTCCTCCAACATTTAACCTGGTAAGTAGTTCATCCACTACCAGACACCATAATGTTGGTGATAATACTCCTCCCTGTGGACACCCCCTGTCTATATTAGCTCTCAACATAACTGCGTTGAGGGTAAACAGAACTTGACGGCCCTGCAGCGAGGCCATAATCCATTTTATGAGCATCCTGCTCACTCCTCTTCTCTATGGAGCCCAAAGATGTGTAGTTAAAGGCCCCTTCTATATCTAGGAATACAACCATAGCAAGTTGTTGCTGATCCAAGGCACTCTCCAGCCTGGAAACTAGCTGGTGTAGTGCCGTCTCAACCGACTTCCCTGGTTGATATGCATGTTGATGAGGATGCAGGGGACAGTCTCTTAAAACTTTCTCCCTAATATGTCTATCCACTAGTCTTTCCAAGGTCTTAAGAAGAAAAGACGTTAGACTGATGGGTCTATAATCCTTAGGTCTAGTATATGAAGACCTTCCGGGTTTAGGTATATATACCACCGTCGCCTGACGCCACAAGGAGTACACGTACCCCATAGTGAGACAGGCTCTAAAAATTCTGACCAGGTATGGTATAAGGACCCCACCCGCTTCCTGAAGAAGCGCCGGGAAGATCCCATCCATTCCTGGACTTTTGTAAGGGGCAAAAGATTCTAATGCCCACTTCACCCTTCTGGGGGTAACAATCTCTGTGGCTTCCTTCCAGCCACTTCTATCGGGTCTGAAGGATCCGCTTGATTCTACTTCACTATTCGTGACTGCTGAACCTGGAAAGTGGGCATCAAGCAGTAAGTTCAGGGTCTCCCTCTCTGTGGATGTGTATCCACCCGAAGGTGACTCCAGTGAGCCCAGCCTTGCCCTTCCATCCAAGGTTAGAATCTTATGAAGCCTTGCCGCTTCATGTTGACTTCCAATGGAGTCACAAAACTGTCTCCAAGATTTCCTAGAAGCCTTTTTGACGTCTGACTTATACCTTCTTTGTGATTCTTTATAAGAATCTAGGCTTTCTTGATCCTGAAGTTCCCTGTATTTATTCCAGAGCCTTCGTGTGTTTCTCCTCAGGTGTTCAAGATAACTGTTCCACTTGAAACTTCCTGTTGCTCTTTTTGCCTTAACAACTGGGCAGTTTAATTCATAAGAGGTAACCAGTGTTTGTGTGAGAAAACTCACACTAAGCTCCAGCTCCTCTTTGTTCTTAATTATATTTGAGGGTCCTCCTTCCAGTCCCCTCCTCACGTCCTCCCTGAAAGACGTCCAGTTGGTTTGTCTAGGGTTTCTATAAGGTGGGATCTCGAAGGAGCCCTCTATATGAAACACAATGTGTCTATGGTCTGACAAGGAAGGTTCCAAAGAAACTTTCCAGTCTTTAAATTCCTGTATGATTCCCATGGAACCCAGGGTAAGATCTATGATCCCCTCACTCCTGTTATTGATGAAGGTAGGGGTATCACCTATATTCATGATCTCAAGATCAGTTGTACATAGCAATTCTATGAAATGCTCTCCCCTTCGGTTTGTGTGTTAACTTCCCCAAATGCTGTGATGAGCATTGGCGTCACATCCTACTATGAGGTTTAGTCCTTGTTTCTTACAATATATCACCAGTCTCTTGAACTCCTCCGGCGGGGGTGGAGATTCAGAGTCTCCTGGGAAATATGCAGAACAGACAACCAGATCTCTTGGCTGTCCGCCCTCTTCATATCTCACTAGAACTGCTACAAGGTCTCTAGTAATGAAGCCTGGTATAGCCCAAGCATTATGATCCTTAACTAGTATACATGCTCTAGGCTTTTCCTCTGCTATTCCACTGAATAGAGTGAAGCCTGCACATCTTAGTCCTATGATATGCTCCTGTCTAAGCCAGGGTTCTTGTATCAGGGCGACCGAAAACCTTCCTTTCTGGATACTTCTAATAAGTACCCTGGAGGCCGCTATACAATGTTGTATGTTTGCTTGTATGAAAGTAATCATTGCTTACTTTCATGCAATACTTTACCTTATGCGGTCTCCAGAACGTGCAGCTCCGTCTCCCGCGATGAATCTTGAGGCTTGGCTGGCCCTGGTTCCTGTCCGGGCTCCCGCTCTTTGCCCCTGCTAGTCTCAGTGTTGTCTGTGGTGGGGTTGGTCCTCTGCTTGTCGCGCTTGCCCTCCACCAAGGTGAAGGTAGCAACATGCACCCCGCAGAAGATCTTCTTCCCAACCACTTTCTCCACATCTTTGGAGTCCATGCTGACCACAAGTCGGACACCTCTCTTCTCCTCCTTGCGGTCGTAGACCCTCCAGCTATTGGGATTTAAGCCATGGTTCTGGCGTGCCATTCTTCCCAAAAGGACGTTATTGTCCTTTGGTTGTCCTGGTATCCAGACCATGACTCTCTTATAGGAAAGGAGTTTATCCATGCCCACAATTGTGAGCCTGGCTCCTTCCCACAATTGTGAGCCTGGCTCCTTCCCACGGTTATAGACCTGTAACAAGACTAGAAAGCCATGCTACAGTCTCATCATTCTCTGCGATAATGACGGCCGCACCTCTCGACAGATAGCAGTCCAGGAACTGAGGCTTAATGGACCCCTGCACCGGAAGCCCGTCTATCAGATCGGTGATAGCCTCCTCCACAGATTCCACCTGTTTCTTGGTTAGCTGCTGGTCAGGATATCCTACAGGTGCTATGGCCATCCTGATCCCAGCTTTAGCTATCCTACCATACTCCACCTTGGGTTTTTTGTGGGTCGGCCGATCTTCTTCTGGGGTTGCCCCCGACAGAAGTCGTTTCCCCACTGGCGTCTTGGTGGGTGGAGTCCTCTGTGCCCTAGAAGCAGAGCCTTTTTCAGGGTCCTCCCTCTTGTGCCCATTGGATCCCCCCACGGTCGTCGCTGTCATGGCAGTAGAAGGCCTCTCAGCTCCAGGAGTTAGGCCCTCTTTGGCCTGCTCCCGGGCCTTTAAAGCCTTTTTATACCTCCTCTTCTCAGCGCCGGAGCGCTGTTTCTTCTTCTTCTTCTGGACTAGTAGATTGCTCACTTCTAGAGTGAGCTCTCTTACTGTCGAGGTCGTACTATCCGAGGGTATCTCCGAAGAGTCCCCATCGGTTGTTGAACTGGTGTTTCTCTCGGAGGCCCCAGAAGAGCTCTCCGGTTTATGGGTAGCTACAGTACTCATTTAGGTCCCACGAGGAGCTAGGGAAATATATGTCCGCCCAGGCAGAGCCCCGCATACCCGGGTAAGGCTACTTACTTTGAGAGGGCACCAAGTATCTCGAAGGCTCCGTTCAGGACACATCTCCCATGTGCCATGCACCCCATCTGCACGGGTCGCGTTACACCTTAGGGTTGGGTGGTGCTTTAGCTTCCTCCTCCTTGTATACCGAATGGTTACCCAGTAGGGCTCCACTCGGCATCGCAAGAAAGGAGCTACTAGTCCCCCCACCACGAAGAGGATCTTCAATTGAAGAGGGTAACCAAGGTTAATCCCCTACAATTGTAGAAGCACACACGAGGGGGCGACAGTGGGATACGAACCCACTATCTCCCAGGTGCAAAATTTCAAACTTAAATTGTAATTTCCATTTTTGTTTGTACTTAGTAATACCTATTGTAATCAGGATATGTCTGAATGTAGTTAAAAATTATTGTAGTGTATTGTAGTATCTTATTAGAAATTGTGTGCTTATTCTATTACTGTGAAACATTTGTGTACTATAATAGAAGTATCTTTAGTAACTCTCATACTAGAATTCTGTTGTAGAAATTAGGGTAGGCTTTAACTGCAGTTTAGAATTGTGTAATTCTTGTGTATTCCTTTCGGTAGTCAGTAATTAATGGCAGTTTTCATCCTGTTAAACCGAACTCGATAGCTGCAGTCGCTTAAGTGCGACCAGTATCCAGTATTGAAATAATAACCATAAGTTAATTTATTAATTTGTCCACCTAATCAATACAATATATCTTGTCTTTGTTAAATTACATTGACTTGTTAATTAAAATGGTACATGTTTCATCTTACATACAGGCACCATCACTTGTAACAGTATCCAGTAATCGGGTGACAGTGGGTTCGAACCCCACTGTTGGCAGCCCTGAGGATGGTTTTCCATGGTTTCCCATTTTCACACCAGGCAAATGCTGGGGCTGTACCTTAATTAAGGCCACAGCTGCTTCCTTCCCATTCCTAGGCCTTTCTCATCCCATTGTTGCCATAAGACCTATCTGTGTCGGTGCGACGTAAAGCAAATAGCAATGGCATCCTGTTAGGGTGTTGTAGCAAAAAATTTAGTACAACTAAGTAGTATTGTAGTATAGTAGTAACCTATATTAATTGCCTTATTGTTGTGTGATCTTTGTGTACTATCCTAGGCAATATTTCTTTCTGTTTTATTTTGCAAAGAATAAGTTATTTTCTTTTCATTATTCCATAAAGAATGACTAAGGAGTGCAAGTGTAGGAACTGTAGATGTGGCCAGGCATTAAGGAGTATCTCCTTCAAAATCTCCAAATCCTCATTGGAGAGTTTAAGGGAGATAATTAGGATTCTCTCACAGGACAGGAAGGAAAGTAGGCCTCCCTCAAACAATGTACAGGATACAGTAGGTGTAAAAGAGAGATGGGAAGGAAAGGGGGGAATTGTAGAAGACAGATGGTCTAATGTTTTAAGGGGAAGGAGATTGCAGGCTAAGGGCTCTATTCAGGATCAGAATTCAGGACATGTATCTGTGAGACATCGGTACGAGTCACTGTAAGTAGAACAACAGAGAGAAAATTAGGAACAGGGAACTGTTGCTGAGAAGTGTGGAAGTAGGAGGAAAGGAAAAGGTAGGAAAGGGAAATGTAGAACAGAGGATAGGAAAAGGCAGGTGGAACAGGGTCATGGGGGGGAGGAAAGGGAGGAGGAAGTAGCTTCTGCAGCAGTGAGAGAAGATAGGGCTGATCAGGAGCGGAGGGGATCAAATGAGGTGGGTGAGGCACTAGTCATGGGGGATTCCATTGTTAGACATGTGGGGAAAGTATTTGGAGGAAAAGGATCCACAGTAGAGTGTTATCCAGGAATAAGGTTAAGGCAGATGTTGAGGAAATTAGAAGAGAAGGAGGAGGGAAAGGAGGAGGTTGTAGTGTTTCACGTTGGTACCAACAACTTAAGGCAAGCAGGTATAAGTACCAACATAGTTGGGGATGTGTGGGATCTGGGAAATGCAGCACGGGTAAGTTAAAGGAAGTGGAGATTATTATCAGTGGAATACTGTGCAGGAGGAATACTGACTGGAAGGTGATTGGGGGTTTAAATGGGACTATGGAGTGGGTATGTGAGAAACTGGGAGTGAGATTTCTAGATCCTAATAGGTGGGTAGGAGACATGGATCTGCACTCAGATGGCCTTCACTTAAACCGTTGTGGTACGTATAAGTTAGGCAAATTGGTTAGAAGGGTCATAGGGAGGTGGGAGGTATATTCAGGGAAACAGGGTGGTCTAGGGAGCAGTAATAAGTGTACAAGGATGTGGAAGTCATGTAGGGATGACATAAAAATGTTAGTGTTGAACTGTAGAAGTATTGTAAAGAAAGGAATAGAATTAAGAAATTTATAGATACTGTATATGCTTACCAGATATTGTAATGGGAGTTGAATCATGGCTGTGAAATGATATAATGGATGCAGAAATTTTCTCTCGGAACTCGAGTGTGTATCATAGAGATAGGATAGGAATGGTAGGAGGAGGAGTATTCATTCTGGTGAAAGAAGAATTTGTAGCTACGAAAAAGTTAAAGATGACAAACATGAAATTCTAGGTGCATCTCTAAAGATAACAGACAACTTGATGTCTTTGTGTACAGACCGGGAAAGGGTAGCGCAGAAGCTGATTCAGAATTATTTGATAAGATAATCAGCTATGTGGGAAAGGATAAGGAAAGGAACGTGATTGTAGTGGGTGATCTCAATTTACAAAATGTCAATTGAGAAGGTAATGCAAATGACAGGAAGCATGACCAACAGTTGGCAAATAAGTTAATATGGGAAGGACAGTTGATTCAGAAAGTGATGGAAGAAGAATATTCTGGATGTGGTACTGGTAAAACCAGGTGAGCTATATAGATAAACTGATGTAATAGATGGTATTAATGATCACGAAGCTGTTTTTGTCATAGTTAAAAATAAATGTGATAGAAAGGAAGGTCTTAAAATTAGGACTATTAGGCAGTACCATATGGCTGAAAAAGCAGGATGGGGGATATTTAAAAAAAATTACTATTATCAGTGGCAAACAGTAAATAAAAATGTAAACAGACTCTGGGATGGGTTTAAAGCAATTGTTGAGGAATGTGAAAACAGGATGGCACCTTTAAAGATGGTAAGGAATGGCAAAGATCCACTATATTATAACAGAGTAGTAAGGAGACTAAGAAGGTGGAGCAGGTTGGAAAGAAATTGAGTTAGAAATAACTGTGGAAGTAAGGAGAAATTGAAGGAACTTACTAGGAAATTGAATCTGGCAAAGAGGTCAGCTAAGGATAACATGATGGCAAGCATAATTGGCAGTCATACAAATTATAGTGAAAAATGGAAGGGTATGTATAGGTACTCTAAGGCAGAAACAGGTTCCTAGAAGGTCATTCCTGGATTCATTAATGAATAAGGGGACTGTGTTTGCGAGAATCTTGAAAAGGCAGAAGTATTCAGTCAGCAGTATGTAAAGATTGTTGGTTACAAGGATAATGTCCAGATAGAGGAGGTGACTTATACTAAAGAAGTATTCAAATTTACCAATGATAACAATGACATTTACAGTAAGATACAAAATTGGAAAATTAGATTAAGGTTTCGGGGGGATATACTAAGGGCAATGGGTTGGAATATGGTACCATATCTGAAGTACTTATTTGATTATTGTTTGCATGAAGGAGCTGTACCAAATGAATGGAGAGTTGCTGTAGTAGCCTCTGTGTGTAAAGCAAAGTGTGATATACATAATGCTGAATTTTACAGGCCAGTCATTTTGACATACAGTGCATGTAAGCTTTGGGATAGCATTCTTTCTGATTATATTAGACATGTGTGCAAAATTAATAACTGGTTCGATAGAAGGCAGTTTGGGTTTAGGAAACGTTATTCCACTGAAGCTCAACTTGTAGGATTCCGGCAAGGTATAGCAGATATCCTGCATTCAGGAGGTCAGATGGACTGTATCGCAGTTTACCTATCTAAGGCATTTGATAGGATGGATCATGGGAGGCTACTGGCAAAAATGATGGACTAGACAAAAGAGTGACTGATTGGGTAGCTATATTTCTAGAAAATTGAACTCAGGGAATTAGAGTAGATGAATCTTTCTGACCCTGTAATAATTAAGAGGGATATGAGTAGAAAATTGGAATCAGATATAAGGCTTTTTGCAGATGATGTTATTCTGTGCAGCATAATAAATAAATTACAAGATTGTGAGCAACTGCAAAATGACCTCGATAATGTTGTGAGATGGACAGTAGTCAATGGTATGGTGATAAACGGGATTAAAAGTCAGGTTTTGTGTTTCACAAATAGGAAAAGTCCTCTCAGTTTTAATTACTGTGTTGATGGGGTTGAAGTCCTCTTTGGGGATCATTGTAAGTACTTAGGTGTGAATAAAAGGAAAGATCTTCATTGGGGTAATCGCATAAATACGATTGTAAATAAAGGGTACACAAGGGTATGAGGGTATTTAGGAGTTGTAGTAAGGATGTAAATTAGAGGGCATGTAAGTCTCCGGTAAGACCCCTACTAGAGTATAGTTCCAGTGTACCGGACCCTTATCAGGATTACTTGATTCAGGAACTGGAAAGAAATCCAAAGAAAAGCTACTCGATTTGTTCAGGGTGATTTCTGACAAAAGAGTAGCATTACAAAAATGTTGCAAAGTTTGTGCTGGGAAGACTTGGGAGAAAGGAGACAAGCTGCTTGACTAAGTGGTATGTACTTATAAGGTCACGAATTAATTTAGTATTTAATCACCTATTCAATACATTTGGTACTTATATAATTAGGATTTTATCCTTATTACATTATAAAAATATGAGACATGTTTTGCCTTTCATAGGAGGCATCTTCAGTCATTATCTCTCCTTGAGATTAAATCAGGCACAGGCCTCGAGGCCAGGCCACAAATCAAAATAATTAGGAAATACATTCCAACAATATGAAATCAGGTAATTAAAACCTTATTCAGAAATAATACCATTAAATTTGTAAAACCATCTGGTTAAAGTCTTTGGTTCGATAAATTAAGATTTGTAATTATTGATTTGTAAGTATGTAATTGATGATTTGGCATTTAATGTAGTCCATGACGAAGAGATCAAATGTTAAAAGTATAACAACAAATTGATTGCAGTATCTTGAATTAAAATAGGCCTTCATTAATCTTGTTAAAGAAGTGATGATGATGATGATGATGATGATGATGATGATGATGATGGTGGTGGTTTAAGGGGGGCCTAACATATAGGTCATCGGCCCTGTTAAAGAAGTAAAGTTGTAAGTAGCACAGCTTGATGGTGTTGGTACGTGTTGAATACTGGTGTATTGGTCAAAAGGAACATCTAACTTGTGATGGAAAATATGAGATGCCAAGCATCTGTAGACTGTCTGTAATTAAAGAAATTTATCATTAAACCTACTGTTCAAAAGAAGTGAGCGACACAGTGAAGATGAAGTCCGCTAAGATGTTATCTATTCGTGTTGAGTATTGTCGGACCACTGGAGGTCACTCGGTTCCTACTTCTCGTATTGTATCCATGAACTCATGGTGAAGGGGGAGCGCTTGGAAAGGAGGAGCTATAGGCTTGTTGACTATGTGTGGAGGAGAGTTGATGGAAATGTGGGAGGCAGAGGGGAGGGGAGTGTCTATCGATTTGCTGGGAATATTAGCTGACATGGTATTAAAAGTTTTAAAAAAGTTATTGTCTTGAAAATTCATTTTTTGAAGTAGAATCGGAATTTGATCATGTCATTCAAATTTTTTGTCTTTATTGAAATGGTCCAGAAAGATGTATAGGTTTTCAAATTCAGTCATTAGTCTGCCTTTCTTGATTCTTTTTATGATTTTCAAATCCCGTTCTATTGAGGTGAATTGGTGACCAGCATGCCTCATGTGGATACTCATCGCAGAAAATTTATTATGTTTTTGAGCTTTAAAGTGTTTGTATATCGGTCAAACTGGACGTAGCTTCCAAACTAGATATTCAGAACACTTTAAATTGTCCGCGATGAGTATCAACATGAGGGATACATCACAGCATGAATTGAACAGATACAGAAATTTGCTATTATCTTTATGTCTGCTTGGTTTTGTTATTTAGCTGATGTCTTTTAAGCACATTTAATTTTTACCCTTCTTTACATGAGGTGATATGGGCACAGTAGTACTAAGCTTTGCCTGAACATATTTATTAAATTCAATTAACTGCATCCCCCACTCCTGAGCCTGTAAAAATGATCTATTGTACATTTTCTCTACCTGTTTACCTTGAATTTCAGTACTGAGATTTTGTATGTGCAGTAGTTCAGGCTTGTTGCTGTAAAAACCTAAATAAGCCCCCCTCTAAAACCTCGGTACCCTAGATTTAATAAAAGTAATTTGCAGCTTCCTTTCTTCCCCCTTTTATCTTGAAATTTAACAGTGAGTTTCACAAATTTATGTGCCGCTATTTTCCCATATTGCTGTGAAAAACAAAAT
Source organism: Anabrus simplex (assembly GCF_040414725.1). NCBI lineage: Eukaryota > Metazoa > Arthropoda > Insecta > Orthoptera > Tettigoniidae > Anabrus > Anabrus simplex. The sequence goes on from NC_090266.1 coordinate 1,133,403,609, forward strand.
GAGCCCCCTCTAAAACTCCGTCCCCTTGAGTTTCCAAAAATAATTTGCTGTTTAGTTTTTTCCTCCTTTTATTTTGAACTTAAGTATGGAGTTTCACAAATTTAGGTGCTGCCATTTTCCCCTGTAGCAGTTCAAAACCAAAATGAGCCCCCTCTAAACCCCCTGTCTCCTTGAATTAAAAAAAAAAAGCTTAATTTTAATTTCATCCCCCTTTTATTTTGAAATTAAATACAGAAATTCACCAATATATGTGCCGCTGTTTCCTTGTGATGCTGTTGAGCAGAGCCGTTCGATATAGCAACCCTGTTTTCATAAGAGCAATACTGTTTTCGTAACATGGAGTGAGCTATAAAATGTATGATCTGCTGGTTTCCATATATCTTTGTTTTTATATAAATCTTCTCATAATTTTGTTGTTGGGACCTTTAATGATATTGCAATTACACAATTAGAAATGTTTTGTATGGCTGTAAGCAGTTCATCTGAATATTTTTGACATACTGTACTTGATTGAAGTAGACATTAGGTACATGATATTCAAAAAACAATGAATAACTACCCTACAGAGTTATTTCTTAGTGAAATTAGGACAAATTATTACTATTAACAATAACTAAACATAGCATTGTTAATCAAATGATTTTATTCAGAAATTGAAAATCTTATTCAGCTTTAAACATGTGCAGTCCTCTGGACCTCACAACACTGGCTATGTCCCACAAGTGTCACGACACTTGCTGAGGATTCATCTTGTAACTTATATGATCATACAGAATTATAGCTGGAACATATTTAAATAAAATATTTATTTTACAAATTTAATTCTCTTGTAAATAAATGCATATGCTGATTTTTTAAAAGATATTTGAATTGTAATATTTTTATTTTTTCAGTTTATGAAGGATCTTCATGTAGCATTTGTGAAATATATGGAAGAGCTATATCTTAAAGCTTCCAGATGGTTGGATGAATACTGGAATAAGTTTGTAATAACCATTGAACCAACATTCGTTATGTTTGCCCACTATGTGGAAGCCATTGCTTTGAAAGTAAGCGAAGAAGTTATGGGTGAGTAATATTTCCATATATCATTAGCTCTTTGATGTTTATTATGAGACATATCCACATATTAAGTTCTGGTTGGTTCTTAAAGGAACAGAAATATAATTTCATAATATATCATCATATTCATCAGCATTTATCCCACCTATCAGAAGGGTATGCTATGTGACTCTTCTGCCTCCATTTAATTCTGTTATAGGCCATGTTAAGTTGTAGATTTATACTGTTCATGCAATATATATCAGCCCATTGTTCCTGACGGGATCTTGTTCCAAGAACTTTCAGCATATAGCTCATCTTTATAATTGTATCTGCTTCTAAACATAACTCTTGTTTAAACTATCGTAGTTAACTTTCGCACAGTCTTGTGGGTTGGCTCAATACCATATGACTTTTATTACGTGTATGTTGGAAACGCAATTTATCTAGTGATGCCAGCTGACCATCTCGAATATTGTTTTCACTGAAGAATTTCTTCACTTTCTTTGAACTGTGGCAAAGGCCCAAGTCTTGCCGAAAAATTCCGTCACCATTTGGGAACTTTTTCTTCAGTTTACGAAGAACTCTTCTTTCCAGTTGCACATACTGCTGGTCACTTTTCATCATACACATTAACTGGCACTAATGGTCTCAGAACTTCATGCGTGAAACACCCTCAAAACAGCTTCTACAATGGGTGTTGTACAGTCTGTTGCAAATGTGCTAAATATGTGGGCTCTTTGTTTGCACAATGCACTTTGCACTTCAAAACGACTTTCAGCAGAGAAAAGAACTTTCTTCCAGTGTTCTGTTGTCCAATTCTGATTAATTTATGCCCGCAGGAGATATTTCCTGCACATTTCTTCCGTTAGCAGGTGTTTCTTTAGAGGTTTTGCAGGCTTTTCTTCCACCTGATAGAGGTCTACTATGAATATTAGTCACGTTCAGATTCACTTCCCTGTCACACAATTTTCAGGCTTCTTGCAAGAAAAAATCAGTCATCAGTTGGTGTAGTTTTCTTTTTCCTGCCATAGTGTCCCTTTCTCTTCCATGAAATTGAACCCACCTGTTTGTGCCACTGAATAATTTTATTTACAGTGTCACCAACATAAAATTTAGTAGCACGCTCTCTTTGTGTCATAGAAGTATTCTGAATTTTCACTACAAATCCACTGTCATTCTTACGGGTTGTACTCATTGACGACCAATAGACAAATATCTTGGGCTGAGGACTGAACACAAGGTAAACTCAAAATTCCTCAAAAGTACAACACATGCAAATAAATGCACTTTTAACCTAAAACAATTGTTGCAGAGAAAAATTACTGTTCAATTAACAAACAAATAATGCATAATATGTGAGATCTAAAAATTAGCAATGTGGATCCCACTGTTCCAACCATAGAAATTTTTTAAAAAATGAAACCTAGTTCCTATTAATTTGCACAGGACTGTAGGTTGATTAAATAAGTAAGATAACAGACTTTACATGCATAAATTAATGCATCTCCTACATACATGTATAGTTCATTATACTGTATATTTACACATAGTACTTATACTTGTCAGAGTATTAGTTTGAACAGTATACCAAGGAATCTACTGTGTTTTGAGATGGAAGAAACTTTCTTTTGCTATTTGCTTCACGTCGCACCGACATGGATAGGTCTTATGGCGACGATGGGATAGGAAATGCCTAGGAATGGGAAGGAAGCGGCCGTGGCCTTAAGTTAGGTACCACCGGGAAAGTTGGCCATGCAGTTAGGGGCACGGAGCTGTGAGGTTGCATCCGGGAGATAGTGGGTTCAAACCCCACTGTCGGCAGCCCTGAAGATGGTGTTCCGTGGTTTCCCATTTTCACACTAGGCAAATGTCGGTGCGACATAAAGCAAAAAAAAAGTTACATACCATCCCGACATTTGCCTGGAGGAGAAGTGGGAAACCACGGAAAACCAATTTGAGGATGGCTGAATAGGGAATCGAACCCCCCTCTACTCAGTTGACCTCCTGAGGCTGAGTGGACCCGTTTCAGCCCTCGTACCACTTTTCAAATTTCGTGGCAGAGCTGAGAGTTGAACCCGGGCCTCCGGGGCTGACAACTAATCACAATAACCACTACTCCACAGAGGCAGACAGTTGGCTTTATGTTGATGTATTGTGATACAGTAATACATAGCCACTTCACAGCAATTCAAGTCAGTTTCGAAGACTGTTTAAAATTGTCATGTCTCTTTAGAAACGGATATCAGATCACACTATGCACTAAAGATGCTAAAGATGCGCAGTAAGCACTCTCAGGTTCAGCTGGGGTCGTTAATGTGCCTGACATTTAAGCTTGGTTTGCATCGCACGATTGCATTATACATTAAGAGTGGGCTTGTTACATCATGAGGGCCACATCAAGGCAGCTCGGCTATCAGGCCTTGGTATCTTTTCCAGGCTAAGCTTGCTAGGGCTCGCATACCAACCAGGCTGGCCTTGAGTGCCCGATTATTGGCGTGGTGCATTCACTAACAGTTTGCACCTTCTCTTCCTGAGTTAAGTGAAAGTGATATTCAGTATTGTTTTGTAAAAAATGTAGTTGTAATAATCACCATTGACCACCGTCGTAGTTTCAGGATAGCATTCTAGCACAGAGTCTGCATCCAGGTTTGGTTTCTGGTATTGGCAAGAAATTTACAAAGGCCAAGAAGTCTGGAAGGGCATTGACCCAATGTCGTGAGGACAATTGAGGAGCCACAGTGAGTAGAGGCACTGGTCAATAAATCAATAAATCCAGCTGAAGGACCTCCCTTCTGATTGAAATAGTATATGTTGTTCACCTTCGTTGGGGGTGTGCCTGAAAAGGGCTGCACCACCTCAGGATGAGGACACAAGTTTACTTTTATCTAAGGGCCTCAAGCCAAGCAGCAGCCATCTATGATGTTGAAAATGCAATAAAGATTGATCTGTCTCTAGAGTAGGATCCTAATTATTGTGCCATCTCATGAACCAGTTACATTTCTTTTGTCATAGAGAGTGTTCGGTGAATTTTTTCATTCTGTAACACTTTAATGAAGTTCTCCCTACGTTAGTAGGCTTCTGTATGAATAAACATCTAACTGTACGATTATAACTACCTACTTCCCTGAAAATTGGGTAGAATGACAATACAATAACTGAAGTACATTTACCTGTTCCAAGTTCATGTTGCTAAGGATTAATAACAGGTCGTTGATATGCTGGATATCAATACGGGTTCACCTCTCATTTTGCAACAAAGCCATGTGGTTGAAGTTGCACTTGCTAGTTGCAATTTTTGCTGGTATACAAAATATCTTTTTGACCACTCTTGAAAGTCTAGGAAAATCATGCGTATGCATTTTCCACCATCCTAAAATGTCATTTATGTCTTGGTGTTCTTCCTGTGCTGTAGCCATGTAGAGAAGAAACTTCATCCATAGGTGTTTCTTACAAGTCATTTTCTCATCACTGGAAATGACTTACTTTCTTGGATGGTTCCTTGTTAGAGCTCTGAAGTTCTTGTTTTTCTCCACACTTTTCTATCAAATAGAAAAAATCAGAACATTGACAATACTACATTTAGACATTTTGTTGGCTGTTTTGATAACACGTTTTCAACATATGAAGAGCAAATATGTTTACTTACCTTCAATTAAATGCTTACCCAAGAATTCGACTTTGTTTAGAACATCCTCTTTCTCAGTTACAGATAGCATCTTTAACTGGCAAGAATGAAGAGACAGAAATATTGCCATTTTGTGGTACAAAATCATGCATTTCCTTTTTGATGAAATTGAGTGTTTTTGCCTTAATTTCCTTCAATGATATTTTGTCATTAGGTGCCTGCTCACAATGACTAACAAGATCATGGAACCAAAGAAGCACATTTTTATTATTTTTTTTTGTTAGACTCCTGTTTCGTTCTAAATGATCTGTGGCTTCTTTGAAAGCTTCTAGGAAGTAAAGTCACTCAAGAGTTCCGTATCGATTGCTTCCAGTTTATGTCTCACTTTTTCTACTTTCTCTTTGTTGCTTGCAGTTGCAGCCAATAGGTCCTTAATCATTTTACCATACTGGGTACAGATTTTAGCATGATCTGCTTAGTATTCTATCTTGTTTTACATCCTGATACAGGATATGCTAGACACGACTAACTAATCCTGTTCATTTGAAACAGGCCACAAATTTCTATGTTTACTTAATTATGTATTGTATGCTCTGCACCTGAGAATGAAAGAAAATCATCTTGGAATGTTTGCCACTAAACTCTATATAAACAATGCCCTACATAAGGTATTCATGAAAAGCCTTCGTAAACCGTTAAAGCTTCCTAATGTTTTCTCCTTGATCTGTTTCAAATATAACCCTTAGTAAATATGGTAGATGAATTCCTAATGCAGTATATTGAGTGGTTAATTATTTCATAACGTTTCCATGAGACTTTGGTGGATTGGGAAGAGGCAGGTTGAAGGAACTCTGTTTTTAATTGTCCACTCATTGAAGTAGTGAACCGTGAGGGGAAATAAAATTATTATTTTTGTAATGATCCATCCTCATGTCTGTAGTTGTGGCACAAGAATAACATTGCATTGCATCACAAACTTTCAGTACTACAGAGTGGCAAATAGCATTTTCCATTTCATGAGATCAGTAGGAAACATTCTGGTGTGGTATCACCTCATATGCATGTACTTTACCAATATCACCGCGTGAGTTGGCCATGCGTTTAAGGGCGTGCAGCTGTGAGCTTGCATCCAGGAGATAGTGGGATCGAACCCCACTGTTGACAGCCCTGAAGATGGTTTTCTGTGGTTTCCCATTTTCACACCAGGCAAATGCTGGGGCTGTATGTTAATTAAGGCCATGACCGCTTCCTCCCCACTCCTAGGCCTTTCCTATCCCATTGTTGCCATAAGACCTATCTGTGTTGGTGCTATGTAGAGCAGATTTTTAAATATAAAAAACTTCATCAATATCATTTCCTACTGTAACCGTTATTGGCTGATTACACAAATAATAATAATAACAACAACAACAGCAACAACAACAACACCAAACAAACAAACAACATTATTTTAACCATAGTAAAACACTTAGATACAACAAAAGCATCACAGCTCAAACTGTAAACAAACAGGTTAGGAAACATGCAACTACAGAAGGGTTGTGGAAAGTGGCATGGAACCCTGACAGATGATGGAACGTAGCCTTTTGTTGTGAAAGAAACGGAAAGGGTAAGGGCCTTGGATTACAACATTTTTTTTTTAAAGAAACAAAATTAGGGAAATTATAGAGTTATTAAGTATGCCTGCAGACATGCACCATGTGCTAAAAGAAATTTAATCACTAAATTCAAACCTATAAAAACCCTAATCTGACAATACGTGTAGACTAAAATGAGAGCTAGTCCCATTCTACACAAGGATAAAAATAAAACCAAACACAGAGGAATGGTAAACTTGCATCATTATCTAAAAGTGCATAGATTCTCCATACTTATGCAAGGTGACACACAAATAACGGAAGGAAAACCTGAGGGATAATTACAACATAATACAAAGTTTAAGAAAAATGGGTATTGCCTCCAAACAAATAGTATATGATCTTAGCTGAGAAGCTAAGTCATTTCAACAAATTTAGTGGTGAACACGAAACTCGAGGGTAAACTCCTGATAAGAAAAAGTTAAATTATCACATTTGAATGAAGTTAAAAACTGAAATAAACATAGAAATAGTGCTTACCCTGAGAACGGGTTTCCCACTAGGGGACCGAAGGATGAGCACGTCCGTTCACTGAGATGGTCAGATGATCACAGACCCAGGTCCTACCTTGCTCCCACTGAAGAAGTGGGGTAAGTTCGAGAAACAGGAAATGGTGCAACCACCAAAGACAAACAATCAGGATGCAGAATTCACCCTTAACTTTTACATTCACCAACTACATTTACTTTTATTTTCTCCAATCAAAAGTCTCTTCTTTCTTGGTGACACAGTGATAATACCCTAAATGTTCAAGAAGAGTCTTCATTTATGCTACAGGAAACGTGCTTCTAGAACTGGGCGTGTAGTACAATACGTTTCACCGATTTTGACAAAAATGAAAAATGATTAAATGATAAATTTTGATACGACACATAAATATGCCAACAGACTCCCCATATACATTCAGTCCAACCACATAAAGGCAGGAACATCCGGTCCGCTCTGATCCCAGAATTGGACCATTGTGACCAAAAGGTGTAGAGCAGCATCCAGGCGGGTACAATAGTATAATGTCCACCAGATGGATATAAAGTTTGCAGCAACTGCAACACAAACAGATATGCAGCAGAAAAGGAGAATGGAACTGACAAGGTCAGCGTACAACAATTTTGATGATGGGTTTCAATGATGACATGTAAGTTAAGATCCAAGGGTGTTTTCTTGTTACAATAACGAAGCTATAATTATAAGAGTGAGTATCACCCAACCAGTGGCTCAGTATGTGCTCCTACTGGGCAAATTGGCCGTGCGGTTAGGAGCGCGCAGCTGTGAGCTCGCATCTGGGAGATAGTGGGTTTGAACCCCACTGTTGGCAGTCCTGAAGATGGTTTTCCGTGGTTTTCCATTTTCACACCACGTTTCACCGATTTTGACAAAAATGAAAAATGATTAAATGATCATTTTTGATACGACCCATAAATATGCCAACAGACTCCCCATACACATTCAGTCCAACCACATAATTAAGGCCATGGCCGCTTCTTTCCCATTCCTAGGCCTTTCCTCTCCCATCGTTGCCATAAGACCTATCTGTGTCGGTGCGATGTAAAGCAACTAGGAAAAAATGTATGTGCTCCTTAGAGGACTCCTTCCCACTCCTTGGCCTTTCATATCCCGTCATCGCAATAAGACCTATCTGTGTTCGTGCAACATAAAGCAAATTTTAAAAAACTTTACCAATATCATTTCCTACATTAATTAATTCTTTTCCTACCATTTGAAACCCTGTACCTGACATAACATTGAAAGGGCATAGTTCTGTTTTAACACAAACCTCTGTTATTTAATGTTTTATAGAGCTAAGAATAACACATCTGCATGAAGCACTCACATAACTCAAAGGAGAATGAGTGCAATTATTCCTTCTTAATGTGCTGATGTTTGAGCTTCGTAAGAGGCACTGTCTTATTTTGCACTGCTCAAATTCTGCTTTTTTCCTCCTGTTATCAATAACAGCATAAAATCATTCTCATACTTCACTCTTCCCAACACTATTTTCTTTTAATGTATACATTTATTTTTTATTTTACTTTCGACTTAGAATAACCATGTTCAACAAGAATCTAACTGCACTGAACTGAACACAGGGGTTCTGGATTCATCACTAACATGGCCCAGGGTCTTTGAGCTCATCATAACTTAATCTTATCAACTGCTGGGCTTGCTCACTTCGCAGTGTGAACACTAGGAAGCTTGTACCGGTCAGCTGGCAATATCATCAGATCAGGTTTAGGCTAGCACCTGGGGATATAGGCAATTTCCTCAGGTTGAACTGGGCTCGTTCCCTTCTGTACTATGCACCTCAGTGTTTGAGCATATTCTAATCTTACAACTGGTATTGGTACAGTGTGGCTGATATGAAGTGTTATGTAATGGTCATGAGGGGAAGCAGTTGTGTACTTGCTCTGGTTTGATGGGAATTTGAAACAATATAGGGAATGATACACATATGAGAGGTCTTGTTACCTTTCTTACTGAACCACTTACATGTCTAGATCATCTTAGATCCATCTAGTCTAATTACCCTAAGCTAAGTATTACCCATCATAGTTTAGATATTTGTCATAACTGGATACCAGGTTTTACCCCAGCCTCTTGTAATGATGCTGCATATGATAGAGACCATATGTCACAGAAGTTCAGAGAAAGTAACAAATTGCAAATTGTCTATTCTCATGAGCCTTCTCATCAATTGCAAACACCAAGTCATCATGAACAACAGAAAGTTGACCGCTTTGCTACCCATCGTGCACGTTTACATGTCATTCATTTAAATTTGTCAATCATCTTCTTATTACTGTATCTCTCATAGCATTTTCTCCAAATAATTTGCTAAATTGGTGATGATATGATGATTGCCTGTTATTGCCTGTCATTCAGGAAATGTATAAGAGATTACAATATATTTCATGTAAGTGGCAAGCTGCTCATTTGTCTTGACCGCAATTAATTCATGCAACAATTCATCAACCAGATTTGATAATTTTGTTATGTCACTAGCTAAAAGAACCTGGCACTAATAAAGAGCAATATTTATTATTGGAGCTTCCTTTCTGAGTACTCTACTTAGTTAAAAATATTAATCTATTTTTTACTCAAATATTAATTATATTTGTAATTTTCTTTTACAGATTTCCTATACCAGCAAAAAAAAGAAATCTTTGAATCACCTTATTTTACTAAGGTTGCAAATTTTACTCAAGACTTGGATAGGTTATACAAAGATATAATTAAAAATGACATGATTACTAATATTAGAAAATATTCTAAAATAATTTATGAGTTCTTAAAGGAGAAATACTTCACTATGGTCCCATTTGGTAAGTGAAATCGTCATTCTTTTAAATAAACCACATGATGTATTATTAATGAAATGACTCTTCTGTTAATTGGTAGTCAATAGTTTTGCAGCCAGTCTTATGGTGTAGGGTTAGAGGCCTCATGTTTGATTCTTGGCCAGTCCAAATGTTTTAATCCTAGACTGAGGGCTGAAACAGGGTTCATTCAGTCTCTTGAAAGCTGACAAGAAGCTGTCTAATATGGGAGGCAGCTGGGCAGCAGTTGTCTTGGTAGGCCAGTGCCCTTAATGGATTGTATGGACATTTCTCCTTTTAAATTTTTTTTTTTTTTCAAATGTTTGCAGTTTAAATAGGACACTAAGTGGTGAATTATAGCATCTGATAACAGAAAAATCTTTATGGCTAAGGGACTGAAATTATCATATAATTCATACTTCATAATTGAGTATCCTGTTTCTTATGGAACTTCAGTGCTGTTTGAATGTGTATAATCTTTAGTTTACATATTAATTAATTAATTTATTTATTTATTTATTTATTTATTTATTTATTTATTTATTTATTTATTTATTTATTTATTTCAGGAAAGGAACTTCAAGATATTGTAACAGAGATCATAAATGAAATTAAAGTGTTGCAGAAGCTTCCATCTGTAAATTATGCCATCCAAAAATATAATGAGCTCTATGATAAGGTAATAATTTAGTAAATACTGTTTTATTAATTACACAGTTATGATCAATATAATGATTTCTGCTCACTTTTATTGTTGAGCAGTTATGTGAACTTTGTAACAGGACTGGGAAATTGCACCATTCAAAACTTTGAGTTTTGTATTCTCATGCTGGCTGTAGCTTTCTTGAATGTGATATCTCTCTCAGAGTTCCATATTCACTCCTTGCAAATGCTGCTATAGTACCTATTTTGAGTCTCAATCCTAGATCACTGTGAATACATTTTACACACTCATGTCCACACAGCTGATATTCAACAATACCTCAAGCACTTAATATCATCATCCTCATCACCACCACCATCATCAACAGCAGCAGCAATAACAAGAAATGTTTATCTATCTATCAGTCACTGTTATTCTTCCCATTTAGCTTTTCCATGGTTTCCAATTTTCATATCAGGCAAATGGGACTGTACCTTAATTAAGGCAATGGTTGCTTCCTTCCCATGTCTAGCCATTCCTATCCCTTTGATGCCATAAGTCATATCTGTGTCGGTGTGGCATAAAGCTTATCGTAAAAAAAAAAAAAAAATCCTGCCATTTAGAAGTCTTTGCATAGTAAGGAGGACATAGCATGTTGACTAGTACAAGCAAGGAAGGCCTTTCCTCCTCCTCCTCCTCTTCCTCCTCCTCCTCCTCCTCCTCCTCCTCATCATCATCATCATCATTTCCCATTATCCAGCTGTAGCTGGGTAGGAGCACTTTCTTCAGTCATTCCACCACTCCTCCTCCAACACTGTGTCCCAGTCCAGGTTTCTTTCTCTAATACTGCATTGGATTGTGTCCTTCTATCTCAATCACGGTCGTCCATGACCGCTCCTTCCTTGCATTTGCACTTCCATCACGTTTTTTGGCATTTTTTCATCACTCATTCACTTTATGTGCCCAAACCATCTTAATCATTCATTTCTTCCACTTCAATTTCTTCCTGGATTTTCTCATTTCTTATTTTGTCTCTTCTACTCTTCTGTATCATACTCCTCAAGAACTTAATTTCAGCTGCCTGTATTCGACTCTCATCCTTCTTTGTCATTGTCCAAGTTTCTGCTCTGTAAGTTGTTATGGGTACATAATACATCTTGTACATAGTTTCCTTGCTTCCATTGGCACATCTTTGTCTCATAACATGTTCCTTACACTATGATAGAAATAGCTTCCAACTTGACTCCTCTTACTAATTTCAACATCCATTTGAGCATTCTCTATTAATTCGCTCCCCAGGTATTTGAACATCTCCACTACTTCCAGGGGCTTGTTTGCAAGTCTAATATGACATTTCCCTTCTTTCTGCCCCCCACCCTAGTCATAATAACTAGAGTTTTACTCTTTTCTACACTTATTTTCAATCCACATTCTTTGATCTTCCCATTCACCACATCTAACTGTTCTTGAACCTTCATGTCCACTTCTCCCCAAATCACAATATCATCGCAAATAACATGATGTTGATTTCTCTTCCTCCATATGCTTTTTTCGCTGTTCTTATGATGTCATCCATTACTATTGTAAACAGGATTGGTGATAGGACACTTCCCTGTCTCAGCCCACTAGTTATTTTGAACCAACTTGTCCTGCCAACTTGTGTTTGCACACAACTACAACATTCCTTGTACTTTGCCATGATCATTTTTATTAATTCCTGTCCAATTCTTTTTGCACCAGACTGTCCCAAATTTTAGTCCTGGGGACACTGTCATATGCCTTTTTAATGTCAATGAATGTCATCCCCATATCATTCTCATACTCCCATTGCTTTTTCATTAGTTGTCTCATTATGAAAAATGGCTCTATTGTTGACCTTCCACTTCTGAAAACAAACTGATTTTCCTGTATCTGATTTTCAACCCTCAACCTTATCCTACTTTCTAGTATCCTCTCTATTATCTTCGCAACATGGGATATCAGAGTAATTCCCCTGTAGTTCTTCAATACTTTCTTATCATCTTTCTTGAAAATTGGGATGATTATTCCTTTTTGCCAATCCTCAGGCACCTCCTTATTCTCCCAGATAGTCCTGAGAACTTGAAATGTCCACTGCAGGCCTACAGCTCCAGCTGCCTTTATCATCTCCACTGAAATTTCATCTATTCCAGCAGTTTTTCCATTCTTCATCTTTCTTACTGCCATTCCAATTTCATTCATTGTAATTTCTTTATCCATTTCTTCATCAACTAATTGCCTTTCCTGGTGGTCCATGAATGACTGCCATTAGTTCTCCTGTTCAGTAACTTCTGAAAATACTCTCTCCATCTATTTCTTGTTTCTTCTGGCTTTGTTAATACTATGCCACCTTCATCCTTCACAAATCTGGTGTTCACTTGATCTCTCTTTTTTGTTTTTTAAGATACCATACAATAATTTCTTGCTGCCCTGCATATCATCTCTCAATTTCTTTGTCAATAAGGCCCAGGTTTACCTTTTTTCTTCCTCCACTACTTTCTTGGCCAAATTCTTGCCTCCACATATTGTCTTCTACTTTTTTCAGTCTTAGATGTTTTCCATGCTTTCCATGCCATTTTCTTTTCCTTCACTTTAATCTTTACCCTATTATTCCACCAGTGTGTCTCTTTGTTTTTCACATTTCCTGATGTTCCACCACATACCTCTTCTGCAGATTCAACCAGTGCTTCTTTAAATCTTTTCCATGCATCTTCAACACTCCCCATCTCCGTTCTGGGTCCCAAGGGTATCTTCCTTTGAAATTCTTCTTGTATGGTTTTCTCCTTCAACTTCTATACTTTAATTCTTTTCTCTCTTTTTAATGGGGGTTTTTCAATCTTTCCCACTTTCAATTTTCCTATCACCACTGTATGATCTCCACCAAAGGTTTCTTCAGCCATGGCTGTAACATCTAAAAGGTTGTTCCAGGGTTCTTTCTCGATGATTATATTATCAATCATGGTCTTTGTTTGTCTGTCTCCCCAACCATACCTTGTAATCTTCTGACTGTTCTTCCTAAACCAGGTGTTTCCTACAACCAGGGTCCTATAACATCTTCCTTTCCTTGTCTTTCCATTCCAACTAATGCATTTAGATCTCCTATCAATAGCACTTCCTTATCTTCTATCTGTCTCTCCACTTCCTCTAAAAAGTCATCTAGATGTTCATCTATGCAATCTGTTTGTGAGCATACAACTGAAATAGACCTTTCATACCATTTTCGAACTGGAGTCTCACCACCATCATCCTATTGCTGATGCATTTTGTAGATTCCACATAGTCTTGGATTTCTTTTCTAAGTATGATGGCCACTCCAATTTTTGCTTCAGGTCCTCCACTGTAATACAGCCTGTATCCTTTTTCTTTCATGAAGTCAATCAATTCTTCTGTCTTTCCTCTCAGTGTTAGGACATTTACTGTCGCAGTCTTGATGTGCGGTATTACCCTGCATTTACGTTCCTGGCTTTTACGTTTTCCCATCTTTTACAACATTTTTTGTTGGTCCCCTGAGATTTCCTATGCTCACAATGTATTAAAATCCTCAAATTTACGTTTGCGATATTTTATGCTTCCCACCATTTTTGCCACGACAGCCGACAGGCCGTTTGAGAGGAAAAAATTTGAGGTAAAATGGCGTCGCAACTAACCTAAAACGCTTTGAGAAACCAGATGACCAAATCAAACAACCCTGTATAAGTGTTGTATGTTTTTCTTACTAATAAACGTGGTATACGCATTGTATTACTATACAGCACGTATACACTCGTTCCAAGTCTTCCTGCATTTCACTGATGTATTTCGCACGTTCACTGCCTTTATGATCGCTTCTGCTGGTTATCTATGAGAAAACATTCCGGAAAGTCGCGCAGTAGCACGGCATATCGAAAAGGCATTGGCAACATAAGTGAGACAGCTGGGAATTGGCTTATATTAATATCAACATTTCAATTAATCAATCAGTCAATCAATCAGTACTGATCTGCATTTAGGGCAGTCGCCCAGATGGCAGTTTCCCTATCTGTCATTTTTCTAGCCTTTTCTTAAATGATCGCAAAGGAATTGGAAATTTATTGAACATCTCCCTTGGTAAGTTATTCCAATCCTTAACTCCCCTATGTATAAACGAATATTTGCCCCAATTTTTCCTCTTGAATTCCAGCTTGCTTGTGTAATGAACGCCGTGAAAGAAATGGAAAAGCTTAAGAAAAGATCAAGAGCTCCTAACTGGGATAGTACGGAAAACATAGGCAATTGTAATTGAATCGGTGAGTTGAAAAGAGTACACATTCCAAAATCCTCACTTTTCAGGAGAAAAGAAAAACTGTTTTGTAGCTAATAGAAAGGTTAAATGAAAAAAGTTTCTATTAGACATTTATACATCTTATATCTGTGTATTCAACTACAAAGTATGGAAACCATATTATGTACGGTTTTCAAGTTATACCATTTTTTATGTCAAGGAATATGTTCCTTTTTATACTCAAATTTGAGAAAGATCTTTGTAGAGGCAGATAAAGTATAATAAACTCGCACTTTCAAAAGTCTATTAAGCAGTAACACATTATTACACAAAAATACGCCCAACCATCATTTCTTTTATAGTTTTTCATTGTCATTCCGTCTCTTCAAAATGTTTTACTTTACGAAGATGTCTAGCCTCCATAACCTCTAAATGGTGTATGTCTTCTATGTTTAAAATATCGTGAAGATCGTCAACTTTATCATACATTCTTTCAATGTGTGTTCAATGATAAATGGATAAGTCGAATATTTCACCATGATTATATTACTGCAGACAGTAAATACCATGAAAATAAACTGCTCACTCGTTTCTTTTTCTGCTGCTCGCTGCTATACAACGCTTATACAAGGGTCCTGGTCTATATGAGCAAATCAATGAATAACTATAATAAATGTAAACACAGGAGGCTTATACATGATATATTAGTAACGAATTTCACATAAACGGTGTATAAACCTTGTATGAAAGTTATACACTGTTTATTAGTAAAACAGATGGTGTTGGTTTGATTTAGTATGCTATGAAATAATTTAGATATTTTATTATACAACGTATTGAACTCATTAAAATATTAACTGGAGTTTGCTTCAAAATGTTAGTCATTTGGAAAAGAATTTCCTAAATTACTTATGTTTTATAAGCAATAAATATCCTGATGATGGTATTTTTTTGGTATGAGTTTGAACGGTGGGGGGATATGAGCCATTCGAGGTGGAAAGGGCGAATTCAGTAGGTCCTAAAGTAAACAGTATGTTTGAGCATTCTGCTAGTTACAGTGAATTCTTCTGTCCCCACTCTGTTGTTACCCCTAATAATCCTGCCTCTGTATCAGATAAACCAGCATGCATCACTGTTAAGCATTGTTTTGGTAAGTGATGTTGTAATGTCTTATTACAGTTATAGCAAAATATTATAAAGAAACCTCTTATTATGGCAACTGAAGAATTATTCTAAGATGACATACCGGTATTCAAACTTCAGATAGTGAAGGAAAGCTACAACACAGAGGAACCAAAATTAAGAAAATATGTACATTTCTTGAAGTATGAAGGAATTTATGGCAGCTTGACAAGTGAGATATGTGCATCTGCAGTTCTCTTTGTAGAGTAGGACTTTGTCAGTGTATGTCATTATTTATTATCCAGTGGTTGAATGTTGCATTAACTCAGATAGGGTAGTAAAGCACTAAGACAGGGAAGGAAGTAGCCATGACCTTAACCCATCCGCTTACCTTATAAACATCAGTTCCGGACTTTTAAATTACCATTTAAATGCTGATGTTTATAAGGTCCATCCCGGGAAACTGGAGATGGTTTAGGATGATGATGATTATAAGATCCATGCAAGACTGTGTTTAAATGATAATATCACTGCAACTACTGGCTCAAATGTTGTCAGACTTTCATAGAAATACTCAAAATTCATCATTACAATGGAATGTGCTACATTACATTGAAAAATACGAACTATTCACTGTAAACCCACCTAGTAATTCTTGTTAGTGTGGAATATCTTGAAGCATTCAGGCATGTGAATAGCTACTTCACACCTTGCACTCCCATCTGCTTGTGCTAGTCTTCTTTTTGGCTGCACACACTCGACATTGCCTTGTTTTATTTGATTAGGAGGTATTTACCTAGGAAAGTGAGCCCAGCACGCTGCTTGTGGTCTCATTGGGGTGTCAGCAGATTGGCGGCCTCTTCTTATATAGTCTGGTTAAGTGATACTTTCCAGTATCTCCTCAGTTACAAGAAGCCTGAACTGATTGTATTTCATGCTTACCTTGGTCACTTTCTTGTACAGTGCATAAGCATTGAACATTGCCATATCATTAAGATGAAAGAATATTTTCTTGTATGCTTTCACATACCTCTGCATCAATGGAAATGAAGCCAGCTGCTGGTCCATACAATCTACTCCACCAATACCTTTATTGTAATGGAAGACGGTCTTTGGTTTCACAATTGCTTCATTGGTTCATTTATTCTTCTTCCCCGTGGTAGTCATGTCTATGTCTCTATGCATGGTAGAGAGCACTGAAACAGGCTTTTTATCTTGCCACGTGATGACCATGATCTTATGACTGTACCTAGCCACAGCCTCACCTTTCTTGATCTTCAGCTTTTTCAAGTCCTGGGGCATTTGTTTCTGTTCAGCCTAACTGTGCCTAGAACATTAGTTTTCTCTAATAAAAGCTTCTCAGCTAACATAGGGGATATGTACCAATTATCTATGTACAAAGAATATCCTTTATTTAGCAGTGGAGTCATTAGCTCCATAACAATAGCCTCATGTGAAGGAACACTTTCATTGCCAACCTTTTTGCCCATGTAAACACGGAACTGATGACAGTGTCCACTGGCTGATTCACATAGTTTATAGTACTTTATTCCAAATCACGCCCTTTTTGAAGGATTGTACTGTACAAACGACAGTCTGCCCCGACATTTCACTGAACTTTCATCAATAGCAACGTCCTCATCCGGAGTGTACAGGCTCTGAAATGTGTCATTCAGGTATTCAATGCAAGGCCTTATTTTACCTAAATGATTGGTTTTATCTATCTTGTCATTATTTACGAAATGCAAATAAAGGCAAAGTAGTAAAAATAGTTTATATGGCATCACAGCTCGAAAGAAGGGAGTTTCTGTTAATTTCTTTTTACTCCAGTAAGACTGAAGATTGTCTTTCCTATCCTATGATTGCAGAATGCTTAATGAAATAAATGCCTTTATTTCATTACTAATTGCATCATACCACTTTGAATCCAGACTGGTACTTGCAGAAGGCACGTCAATACTGATACAACTATTCGTGTACCTGTTTGTCTCATCACACACACTTTGCCAGAAATCATCACGAAGAAATTTATTAAAAAATATGCTTAGGCCTAATTTTGATATTTTGAAAAACAGGATTTACCCCAGGAATTCCAGTGAATGGTATTTTGGTAGGAATACCTTGCAATGGACAAGCAGATTCCCATTTCCACTCTTAAACTTTCTGTTTTTTTCTTCAGTGCGTCGGAACATTTATGTTCGTAATATTTCTCGTATTACTGTCACTAACTTCACTAAGCGCAGATAACGTATTTACATCACTAGATTCACAGGAAGAACTTTCAGATATATTATAATCTTCTTCACGATCACTATTCAGTAAAATATCCACGACACTTCCTGCTCGGTAATAGCCTCGTGCGTGCTCATCTTTACTCACCCAATACCCACAACATCAGCTCAATGCTATCTTCATTTTATGCACTTAATCCCCTAAGCATGACTCAAATACAGCTGAAGAGACTTTCTTCACATATAAAGAATGATTGTAATGCCATCTGTTGAGTTTTTAATGTACTACCTTTCCTTTACCATAGATAAAGCAGGACGCTGCATTACCCCGTCGATTCGATGGTTAGGTAAGTCGGGCATAGGCTCGCGCATCCCATCGATTCAACGGTTAGGTAAGCTGGTGGGTTGATTGAGGCACAGCCTCGGCATTTGCCTAGTGTGGAAATGGGAAACCATAGAAAACCATATTCAGGGCTGCCAGTGGTGGAGTTGGAATTCATCATTTCCCGATGCAAGCTACAGTGATGCAGCCCACACCACACGGCCACCTCATTTGGTGAACGTCATATTTTTAAATTGTTTCTGGCACGTGGCATAAGCCTTACAGTATAGTTCACCTCTGCAGCAAGCAGCAGTATATATCATGCAGGCTATTATATTTGTGAATCCACTGTTTCTTTCTCCTCAGATCTTTGTCATTTTTCTCAGTTACTTGAGTGATATTTGGTGTATGTACTGTATATGCATAAAAAAGTCTCCCTTTGAGTATCTGAAGCTATAGAAACCAACTCAGTAAAACAATATTTTATGTAATATGACAGGATTTTTCTTTCAAGTTTTGTACTGTAAGCCTCCAAGCTCAAAGTGGTTTAATATTAATCATCTACGTAATTCCAAACATTATAATCTAGTTATGCAACAAGAAAAAGTGTTTTCCTGGACCAGACAGTGTCCATAACCAGATGTTGAAACACCTTAGTGAGGATAGTATGTTATATCTCCTTTGTGTCTTCAACTGAATCTGGATAGATGGCGAGTTTCCATCTCGGTGGCGAGAGGCCATAGTCATTCCTGTCCTCAAGCCTGACAAAAATCCTAAGTATGCAGGAAGTTACAGACCTATTTGTCTTACTAACTGTTTGTGTAAGCTATTTGAGAGAATGGTAAATCGCTATCTTGTGTGGTGTCTGGAGAAACAAGGACTTTTGTCCGAGAACCAATGTGGTTTTCGAGCTGCTCGCTTGTCCACTGACCACTTGGTACGCCTAGACAGTTCTATCCAGGATCCATTTCTCCACAAACAGCATTTGGTGGCTGTTTTCTTTGACTTAGAAAAGGCCTATGACACCACATGGCGATGTGGTATCCTTTCAGTCCTGCATCAATGGAGATTCCGAGGTAACTTGCCGGTATTTAATGCAAATTTTTTGTCTCTTTGTCTATTCCGTGTCCAAGTAGGGAAGGCATATTCGCAATACCACGTTCAAGAAAATGGAGTCCCACAGGGATCGGTTCTTAGTGTCACTCTGTTCATGATTGCCATAAACGGTATTGTCGCTGCTGCTGGTTCAGCAGTAATACCGTCGCTATATGTGGATGATTTTTCTCTGCATTATAGCTTGCACAATATGGCAGTCACAGAACGACAATTACAGCAAGCTATTAGGAGAGTGAAACAGTGGAGTTTAGAACATGGCTTTCAGTTTTCAACCGCAAAGACTTCTGTTGTACACTTTTGCCGGAAGCACCCTCTTCACTCGCATCCTGAGCTTTATTTAGGAAATATCGCTCTTCCCGTAGTTGACACCGGTTTCTTGGGCTCCTTTTTGATAGCAAATTATTGTGGGAGCTACATGTGCAGTAGTTAAAAGTGCAATGTACTAAGAAGTTGAATATTTTGAAGTTTCTCAGCAGTACTAATTGGGGGGTTGACTGCACGGTGCTCCTACGATTTTATAGGGCACATCCAGGTTAGACTACAGCAGCATATGGATCAGTCCTTGTGAAACTGAATAGCATCCATCACAGCGGGGTTAAGTTGGCAACAGGAGCTTTTTGTACAAGCCCCATTGCTAGCCTGCTAGCTGAATCTTGTGTGCCACCTTTACACCTGAGGCGCCAGCAAATGCTTCTGTCCTATGCTGCAAATTTGCAACAGATGCCACTTCACCCAAGCTGTCCTTGCGCATTCCACAATGGAAACCGTCTGATACACTGCTTATCCTCAAGCAACGTGGCCGGTTGGAATACGTTTGGACAGCAGTCACAGATGGTTTGATGTACCTTCAGTTCCTTGCCTTGTCAAGCAACGAAGTGGGGTACCTCCATGGATAATACGATGACCTGAAATAATCCTATATCTGCACACTGGCCAGAAGGAAAACATGGACCCTTCCATTTATCGGAAGATCTTCCTGTCTGTTGTTGGCTGGTATCCAGATTCAGTCTTCATTTACACGGATGGTTAAAAGGCAGAAACGAAAGTGGGCTGTGCATTCATTGTCGACAATAATAGGTTTCCTTTTGCTCTCCCGGAAACCTGTAGTGTGTACACAGCAGAGCTCTATGCTATCAGTGAAACTCTATGGTGCGCACTGTCCGATGAGTACGAACACGTTCTGCTGTGTACTGACTCCTTGAGCTTGTTACAGTCTATTGATACCTGTTTTCCTGGGCACGCTCTGATGCAGCGGATCCAGGACCTGCTGTCTGGGTGTTCAGATGCCAGCCCCAGAATCACGTTTATGTGGCTCCCAAGCCTCATGGGTGTAGAGGGAAACAAGTCAGCTGATAAGGCTGCTAAGGAGGCAGTTACATTGCCCCCATTGCCTTACAAGGTTCCAGCAAGTGATATTCGCTCTCAGCTGAGACATTTGGTTATCTCCCTCATCCTGTAAGATGACGAGCATTCAGCAGTCTTTGTCATCTGTTTTATGAGGGATAGTGGTATTTTTTATCGCATATAAATGTAGTGTTTTGTATTAGTCTTTGTTTTATTGTTTTTGTTTTATTAATTTGACTCTGTTTTAGTTTGTGTTTGTATCTTTTATTGTGCTTTTTAATGGTAATTTGCATGATATATTATTGAATTTCAAGACAATGTCTTATTCGACCATAACCTATCATCATTCATTTTACAGAAAAAAAGGCATTGCAAATTAAGATCCACTGATTATTTTAAATTCACCAGCATTATTCATCTTCATTTGTTTTAAATTCTAGTCAGTGGATAAATTTTAAAATGTTAATTATCATATCATGTCGTCCGTCTTGTACCATTAGGGGCCGATGACCTTAGATGTTAGGCCCCTTTAAAGAACAAGCATCATCATCATCATCAGAAAAAATGTTTCCCAGTTTTTGAAACATACATCTTCCATCCTATTAATGAAACATAAATGTTTTGATCTTGATTTTACGATTACTTTGGTGTGGTTTTCTAAGGTAGTGTCCTCTGAAATGTTTAGTTTTTTACGATGAATGGGCCATCAACCCTCATGATAAACATACTTATCCAGGAATAGTTTGAATATGTTATCATATATTTGATTCAGTTATTTCTTTTTGCAGGTGATGTGGCTTTATGACTACTTAGACCTAGGAACAAGGATTCAAAATGCTATAACACTCATACATCTTAAAATTACAGATATAACTCAAACTGCTCTGCAAGCTGAAAACAGGTATGAAGGAAAGGATTGAATACTGCAACTTTTTTAAGAGATATTAGCTAAAGTGTCCTATTAGTGATAGTTGTGGATATTCTAAATACAAACCCATTTACAACATCTGCCCGTAAGAACTGCAAAAATATACATCTGGTTGTCTGGAAAGTTATAATCATTTTATTATGTGGAACTGAAACAAAATTTATACATTTGAGAGGCTGAGGGTACAAGTGGTACAAGTGCTCCTTTGTGCAAACTGAGTAAATAACTGCTAAAGTTGAATGGCTGTTTATCTGAAAACTTTTTAAAGTTAAACAGGTAAGTGTGAAAACAAAATTTAATTACCATATTTAATTTTTAAATTCTTGATACAAAACATTTGATTTAGAATGCATGCTCATTATAAAACAAGGATATGTGAACAATTAATGCATAATTGATATAACAGGCTGAAGAACATGATAGGTAAACAACAAATAATGTAAACACTTAAAACGAAAATATACTGGCGTTGCTCCAAAAAATAAGAAACATTTTTCATAGTTGCTTTCTATATTCCCCTCACAGTCAGTGTTTACAGAATCAGAATCATTCACTTCTGTGGTATCTCTTGAAGAATGTCTTCCTGAGGCAACACTCGAGATGCTGTACCATTTTGTTGTGCTTTCTTCAGACTTCCCCATCCTCGTCCCCTTCTTCCTCCATGTAGTCTTGTTTCTGCTCTCCCTCTTCTTGCATTCATCGTAACTGCTGTCTGAGAATGGGGTATATTGTAAATTTACTTCTTTCCTTTTGATCCGAACTTATTGCTTAGGACATTGAACTCTATTCTGAAGGTACGTAATCATCATCAGACTCCAGTATATCGGAATCAGAACTAGCATCTAGATAAATTATAATGCATTCTGTAAAATGCAAGTAAGCTAACATAACCTGTGAATATTATTTAAATTATTGCATAAAATAAGCTATGATTTATAATAATGATTAAACAAATTGCACAGGTGTGATGTTTTATTACATGTAAATAACATGCATGTGCACTGCAGATTGCTAATGGATAAATACCTATGGATCTGACGTTGCCACCTTTGTACTAAGAACCCAAACCTGCCATCGCAAACAAGGAATGGTATCATGTGGCATATTTAAATCTGCATTACTTATTACCATAAGTACTCCCGAAAGCATACCTATTGCACCACTGCTGTACTATAAGAAAAATATATGCCTAAATCTTCATGCAGGAGAGCAGCAATCTGCCTTTCATCTGCCATTTCACTTGCATTCCAGGCCAAGTGTTAGAGGTTAAACTTTATCATCACAGAGTGCAGCACTGTGCAGGAACTGATTTGTACTTCTTTTACTTTGAAGAGAACCATACTCTAGCTTACCAAATGTGCACTTAGACCATTTTCTTGTGAAATGTCACTTGTACAACTTGTACTCTCAGCCCCTCATTTAGTAAAAAAAAGTCATACACCTTTTTCATAAGTTTTATTAATATGCCTTCCTCTATCCATGCCCTTAGGTACAGAGAAGCAAAAACTAAATTTATATTTGATCCAGAGAATGGCTATGTAGTACTGGAACAGAAGCTTCCAATGTCATGGCATGCATTTAATGAAACTCCAAGGTTTGAGGTATGGTATCTTTGTCAAATGAAAATTTGTGGGTGTTTTCCCATTATTTTAATAATCACATATATCTTCTGAAAATGTCAAATATTTTGTGATAGTTGTAAACATCTCACATTGTTGTAATGTCTTGTTTCAGTATAAACATTTTATCAACAAAAAATATCATGTACCTTTAATTTATTGTGGTTAAACTGTTAAATTTTCTGCACAAGAAGTAAATTAATAATCATTGATTATCTGATCACAGTATTCAATTATTTGTTCATTTCTACTAGGCCTATAAAGTTTATACAATATCTCATTGGGAAGTATTTTTTATTCTGAGTGTTCTCTCTTTTATATTTAATCATCTTAATTTTCAGGAAATACCTGAATATAAAGCCATTAGTGACCTCCAGAACTACTTTGTTACTTCAAATACTACATTTTGGACATTATATTATGAATATAAACCATATACTGAGCCATCCAACTGGCTGCCTCCTTTCAAAGGTAAGCTTTTCCTTCTTTTTAAATAACTGTTTGCCATTAATTCCTTGTTCTATCAGTTAAACATAAAATTACTTGTCCATAACAAAATAAATGCCCGTCCCCACTGACATTTAGTGTTAAAATCTGATGAGTAATCTTACAGTGATGTAGACAGTGACATTCCTTTCCTTTTTTTGAAAATATAGTCCATCTCTATTGTCACCTGTCAGAAGATTTCTGATGATGGCAAGGGTGACTGGAGACTAGGGAAATGCTGTCAGAGGGTTCTGCAATATAAATTCAGTTATCTTAGTGATGGATGTATCTTCAGTTCCGCTGTCCAAATATTCAGAAGATCAGGATTCTAACCCTTAAACTTGAATCTGTTAACTTTTATTAAGTCACCCCACAGCATATCATAGACACTCTCATTGTATTACATTGTTCCTCCTCAATTATTTAATAATACTTTCCCTAATTGTAATCTGGGGTCAGACAGATCATTGACTGACATATCATCATGACAGCCACTGGCACAGGATGAAGTACTTGCCAGAAAATTTGCATAGTAATGACAAGTAGTCTTATACCCCTAGCCAGTACATGAAATGAGATATACTGAGTCATTATAATGAAGAAACCCCTTCAAAAAATAAAAGTAGTGATGAAGAAAAATGTATGCTTAATAATACACTCATGTACATAAAAAACAGAACACCTTGAAAGTCTAGAGATAGGAAGTTCATATTCACAGGACGTGTTCATTAGTATGTTCTGCAGAAACGGTTAGCATTTCAGTCACCTAGGTTCAGCATGTGTTCTGTTGCCTAGTAGGCACTGAGTCCTATATGGGCACTGATAACTTGTTCCATGCGTGATGGCATCGACGCGTGTAAGTCGCAAATAGCATCCTGGGGTATAGCCATCCATGCTGCATTCACCTAGTTCCACAGTACGTCTTTGGTGTTTGGCATTGGGTTACAGCGCCGCACCCATCGTTTCACCATATCCCACACATTTTCAATTGGCGACAAGTCCAGTGATAGGGCGGTCCAGGGCAACAGTCTGACATCCTGTGACTTCCAGAAGGCACATGTTTGTGCAGCAACATGTGGTCGTGCATTGTCCTGCTTAAATATGGCATCTGGGATGTCATGCACAAAGGGTATGGCTACAGGTCGCAGAATGTCATTCACGTAGGTCAGATTGGTCACAGGCTATGGACACGCACCAACTGTGATTTGTGGCTGTAACCAATAGCACCCCACATCATAAGGCCTTGAGTTGGTACTGTATGTCTTGTGTGAATGAAGTCTATGTGATGCCTCTCTCCCTGTCTGTGGCAAACCAAAATGCGTCCCATCATTTTGAAACAAACAGAACTTGGATTTGTCCAACAACACTATCTGCTGCCATTCCTGTCCCAAGTGACGTTGTTCCATACACCATTGCAGTCTAGCATGTTTATGCACATTAGTCAAAGGTAAGCAGAGAAGTGGACGACACATCGGTAACCTGGACCATAATAAACGGTGACGGGCTGTTACTACTGATAGTGTACGATGTGTTACATTGTTCCACTGTTGCGCCAAAGCTGAGGAGGATGCAGATCTGTCCTGCAATGGCATTCGGATGAGGTGTCGATCTTCTCGGGGGGGGGTGTCTGGGTGGTGCGTCCAGACCCATCTCATTGTGTTCTACGGCCTTCTATGAACCATTCTTTACACACCTGTTGCTTTGCCTACACACTTCGTCCTACACAAATATCAATTTCCCAGATGGATGCATTAATGGATGCCATTAATGCGCCCTCTTTCAAACTCACTCATTTGATGGTACGGTTCTTGCATATGTCTGTGAGGCATCCTGCATGTCTGCTCAAGTCACACTGATCCATTACCTTCGGTTTTTAGTGACTACGAGAGCCGCAGGCACATTTTACCAGTCGGTGGTGGTGTGGCGAGGTATCAATGTGGACCCTTGAACCTGAAGGCTGACATAGTTCAAATGCTAATCATTTCTTCAGAATATACTAGTGCACATGTCCTGTGAATATGAACTCCCTATCTCTAGTCTTTCAAGGTGTTCTGGTTTTTATGAATATGAGTGTAATATGACTACCAGAATTCTTTTACTTACTGTTCCTGATCTTAATGAAAGTATCCATTGTTATAGCATTTACTCACCTACTACATGATATATACAGTACATATGGAATGAATTGTAATTATTTTTAAAATGATATTACAGTTATATGATTTCTATATTTGATTTATTTCATTTTTCAGGGGAAGCTATGATAATTGGACCTCAGCACTTCATGACATTTGACAGGTCTTTTTATGAATTTGAAGGATCTTGTTCTTACCTTCTAGCATCTGACTTTGTTGATGGCAACTTTTCTCTTATTCTGACATATGGAAGAACTGCAAAAGAAGACGTTTATTATGAAATTTCACTGATCACTGAAGACCAAGTAGTACATATTAATGTATTTAATGATGTAAGTTCCTATTATAGCATATCTACATTTTCTAATTCTGAAATGAAATGTCTCTGTATGGTTTACAGACACAAAAATGATATATATTTTTCATTATACAAGGTTATTCACCTAAGACGTTACATGGAAATAACTTCTAAACCATTAAAGATATCGGCATTCTGTTTTCATATTCGTAAATGGTACCCAGGAGCTTGTAAAATGTGCTACGTATTCTCATGGGGTGATTAATAACTGAGCTGTTGGTACTAACTCCATATTTTTAAATAGAATGGCATAAATTTATACAACTGGTCTAAAAGTTCAGTTGCATACAAGTTTAAATATGTAAGTATTTTCAAAATACGACAGTTAGTTTTTGAGATATCACTAAGGACAGAATGCGCTGTTTTGCACTCTGCATCAGACAGCATGAAGTCGGGCAAGGACATATTGACGCGCAAGCAGGTCCTTGGGTGTGATTCCAGCCACGGAATGGATACTAGGAATGTAAGCATATCATACACATGTGATGGGTTCACAAAGTGTGTATGACAGGCGAACTCCTGACAGGACAGGGAGGTGTGATGTTTTTAAAAGGAAAAAAATAATTGCTTTGACTTCAAAGGAATGTAACAAAAGCTATAATTGTCACTGGTTTGATTGTACAGTACATACTATTGTATGAATTGAGAAATAAACATAATACAGTACATCAGAGGAGCTCATTCTAGAAAAGAGAATGAATAATGTCCAAATAATCTCCCTTCCCCATTATGTCTTCGCCAGTCATACAATAACGTTACAAACCCAGGGTATGTTACAGTACATCACATTATGTATACGGTAGTTTACAGTACATGCCTGGTATCCGTTCTGTGGCTGGAAAAACTTAAAACAAGAAACTCTTGTTCACAAGAGCAAAATACTGTTACCTCCACTTCATATCAGACTAGGGCTTATGAAGCAATTCGTTAAGGCTCTAAACAATGACGGTGAATGCTTTCAGTACCTGTGTCATCAATTCCCAGGCATCAGTAATTCCAAAATCAAGGAGGGTTTTTTCACAGGTCCAGTATCAGAAAACTTCTTTCTGATGCTAATTTTGAAGATGTTATGTGCGCTGTAGAGCAATCGGCATGGACAGCATTCCGGAATGTGGTCAAAAACTTTCTTGGAAACACAAAGGATTCAGACTACAAACAAATGGTGAAAAGATTGCTTGTTTCTTTCCAAGATTTAAGCTGCAAAATGAGCTTGAAAGTGCACATGTTGCATTCACATCTGGACTGTTTCCCTGAGAACCTAGGAATGCTGAGTGAAGAGCAATGAGAAAGATTCCATCGGGATCTACAGGAAATGGAACGCAGATATCAAGGGAAATGGAACAAAAACATGCTGGCAGATTACTGCTGGTTACTAAAGAGAGAAGGTCCAACTACTCCTCACACATGAAAAGCATGGCGAAGACATTTCTTATACTAAGGTAGGACATTATAAGATTGAAACCGTAGACTTACCATTCTCAGTACGTTATGATGCTTAATGCGTCATAAATTTTGGTCCATTTGGCTGTGTTTTTCTATAGATCTGTTAACACAATACACTACATATCTTTATATTATGTTCATAAGTAGGGCTCGGATCGATATGCTCGATAAAATCTCCAGATATGCTCGAAAACCATGTGTTATATGTTCGATAGATATGCTCGAAAAACCCATTATATGCTCCATAGATATGCTGAAAAACCCATTATATGTGGTTAAATATGCAGAATATGCTCGATAAACACTGTTAAAAACTATAGAAAGGAAAGTGAAACGAAAAACCCAATAACATTTCGTTATATACGAGCTTTATTTTCTAATTGTATGTATGATACACTGCGATATACTCGCATTCAAGTTTCAAGTATATATATGGTCATTTTTCTTATAAAAGTTACAGTTTAAAAGTTCATTTACAAAATGTTCAGAATTAGGCGAGTCAATGAATTAGATCTGCATTGGTCTGTACAACAAGAATTTTTTTCTATTTTTTTCAGGTTTGAATGATTTTCTTAAATCAGTCAATAAAAGTTTCAATGATGAGAACGATCTTTCAATGTCAACTGACAGGAGAGGTAAATACTTGAATGATGTTGCTTCTTGTGCAGAGTAGTTCGGAAAATCTTCTGACGGTGCAGACTCGCCACGCAGCATCCTCTCCAAGTCCAACGCTGCACTTCAACCGGGATTTCAAGCCAGCGCGAACTCCAACTTTTGTTTCACGGTTTTCCCAGTCTCTCCAGGCCACAAGTTGGCTTCTTGGATGACTCCTTGTATTGTAGCGACCACTTCAACCAATTCCATCCTTCGCGATTCTAACTTTAGGATGGCCTCAGGAATGACGCACATGTAGGCTTTTATGAAAGTCAAGGATGGCATCAAGCCCTTCATTTTAAAAGCAGCCTTACCTCTTCAATTGTCCTATGATTTTCAGCGTATTACAAGGCAACCTAGATCCAAGTTCCCCACCGCGTCAATATGGGATCGGGAGGTAAAGGGAGCTCTGAATTCATCGTCTTGAAGGCACGGACGCGAGAAGGAGCTTTGACGAAAATTTTCTCCACTGAAGAAATTACTCTGTTGACGCTGGACGATTTTTCGCGCAGCTCCTCAGCAACTCTGTGCAATGCATGAGCAAGACAAGTAACATCTTCGGGTAGAGAAGCTTGAGGCTCTTCCCAGGGAGCAGCGTCAGTCACCAATGCGAGTACTTTGTTTACCTCCTCATCTGAAACGGTTGGCCACAGCAAGCCTGAAACAGGAATGTATTAAATGAAGGGTGAACCGTTCAGTTAATGGGATTCTGACATGTTGTACAACTACAAGAGAGATTTAACTATCAGAACTATTAGAGTCTTCACTGAGCATACGTAGAATGCATTGAAATTATAGCCAGACTGTACTTATTCTTCTTCGGCAAAATGCTCAAAAAATTAATGAACAAAAATATACTTACGCAGCGCTGCTTGCACTGTTTGCACAATGGTACCATGGTTTGTCACATCTAGCTCTCTGCACAGAATTAGGTTGCCATTCCCCGGTTCACTGGGACTGAGTTTTCCAACAATAACATTGGCCATGTATCTTCCACAACTGTCTGTGGCCTCGTCGATAGATAACCTAATTGGGTGGCTCCCGATGTCGTCCCTGATTGCGTGTAAAACCTGGTGAAAAAAGTACCTGAATGAATATTCTTCATGGAATGAAGGTTTTATCGAGAGATTACCTTCATTACGACAGAGCCAGATCCATGTTAAAGTTACTTCTAAATAGTTTAAACGAGAATGTTGAATACGGCAATCGTGCGTGAATTCATACCTTTTCATACTCTGAAGAAATGTAATATTTACTTAGGGTTGACTCATGAGGCAACTCTCTTCCTGCAAAGTACTTGAAGAGAACTCTTTAATCTCAGAATGTTCGACCTTGTAGAGGGGTATGTTGAAGCTTAAGAACGCCCTACAAACTCTGGAAGAGAACTCATCCGAGTGCTGTTACTGATTGAACAA
The DNA here is from genome assembly GCF_040414725.1 of Anabrus simplex. Lineage (NCBI taxonomy): Eukaryota > Metazoa > Arthropoda > Insecta > Orthoptera > Tettigoniidae > Anabrus > Anabrus simplex. The sequence goes on from NC_090266.1 coordinate 1,133,433,303, forward strand.
AGGTTGTATCAGCGCTTGCTTCTTCAATTTCCATTCTGAAATTCTTCGACTTTTGCTGAGTGCCCGCTTGTGGCCTTATGTTGGGAAAATTGAAAACCCTTCAAAATCTTGATCTGAAAATGAATAGATTGGTATGCACAAGTGAGAAAAAATACATTGAATGAACAAAATAAAGCATTGTGGACTATGAAATGAATCCCATGAAAACCCAGCAAATCCAAATGTCAATTTCCGCCTCGGAAATGTAAAATCTGAGGATCTAACGGGTCTACACTCCGAATTCTTAGACTTCTCTCTACTTACCTAGTAGGTAGGCACCGTATGCTGCACATACAGTTTACTTCAAATTTCAACTGTTTGACCAGTAATATTTTTAAGAACGTAGATGTAAAAATGTCAATAAAAACTTACCTCTTTTTCACACATTTTGCAGAAAAGAATTTTCCCGTCAGTAGAACAAGAGTCACGGTCTTCCTTTGCATATCGTCGGAGTAAAACACTCAGAGATTCCTTAACTTAAGGCATTGCGTACTTAGAAATCACAAGAACTTGATACATACGTACGGATACGATTACGAACTGAGAACTGAGAGTAGAATGCAGAAACTTCACTTGACCGGGTCGGATCTTCCACCGCTTCATGGGAAAAGCCACCTAAGTAATACTGGTTCCCAAAATAAGCACACCACTAAATACCTCACATTTCAAAGTGAAAGGATGCTTGGGGCTTCCAGAGCTTATCTGATGAGTCGCACTAATCTGGCAGAGGCCAATTAGGGTGTGTTAATGACCCCACTATAGGTTAAAAACCTGCGGTTCTATTATATTTCAATAATTATTTCTGTTTTTGAACCTTAAGGATGATCAGGGCCTGAATTCGGGAGAGTGGGGAATTCGAAGAAAAACAAACTATTTAGACGAAAACCACAAGAATATGCATTTATATGCTTCTATTCTGCGGTTTTATGCATTTATATGCTCGATAAATTTAAATTCTGTTGGTCCTAGAGAGATGAAAATACCACCGAAAGGCTTCTTTCAGTGTGTACTAGTCAGGAAAAAAAATATGCTAATATGCTCGAATCCGAGCCCTATTCATAAGTATACCAGTATAAGATAGGAGTGTTCAAATGGGTGAAAATAATAAGAAAGAAGCGTTCTTTACATGTGATAATAGTAATCTTGCATGTGCGTGTGCTACATATTTATCAAATTTTCGTTTTGAATTTGCACAAAAACCTGATGAGATAGGCGAAAACTGACTTCAGTTCCAGAATCAGCATGCCCGAAATATAAAAGATCACTATTTAAACTTCATGCAATGATAGGAAAGTTTGAATTAGCAGATCAGTGTCATTGCACTAAAAATTCTCAAGTAGGCTAATTAGCTAATGCAATTTTGTATTGTTGTAATGTCTTAATATTTGATTTTTACCAGGTTTCAAATGCACTAACTTCAAATTTTGTCTGAAATATATAGTGTACCGCTTTTTTGGTTTTTTTTGCCAGTAAGTGTATTAGAGTCCAGTATTTCTGTGGAAAATTGTTTGTGAGGATTATGCCATCGGAGGACTCAAAGCAGACATCGCATATGAAAGAATAAGGATAAGCTGAAGACATTTGCTTTGCAATATGATGTTGAAGCAACAGCTTCCAGTAGAAAATGATTGAAGTTACAAACATATAAGCTCTTTAGGCTTTTTCAGTCGTGAAATTACCAGCGTTTCGCCTCAGTGTAGCAGTGGGCTCATCAGTTGGATTGCTAAACCTTTCTAAGATGCTGGCAGCTAGTGTTCCGTTGAGACACCACTGCAAGCCTCTTATGTAGGACACTACAGTGACGGTGCACTAGGGGAAGCATGTGCTTCCACTTGTATAAATGCCTGCCTTTGAATGATTGAAGTTGCTTAGTGACATAAACCTGAAAAAATTGTACAAAATGGTACATACAGCATTGGTCTATCAGTGTTGCAGTTTGTGGTGTAGAACTTCAGGTGGTATCTGAGAGACTTTGCTAAGCACATGTACATTAAATTTCAATCAAGCGATGGCTGACTCTGTTGTTTATCTCACTGCAGATAAAGTACAGTAATAGTTTGTACTATTAAGGAACAACTTTATTACCCTTTGATAAGATGGACTTTTTGTAACTCAGACAGATCTCCACCCCCTTAAGTATGAATTATTGACCACACACACAGAGAGAGGGAGAGAGAGAGAGAGAGAGAGTGTGTGGTTTGTTTTTTAATACATAAGAGTATTCAAGACTTTTTTTTCTTGTTCAGAGCAACTTCTTGCAAAGAATTGTTTATGGAAGGAATTTTTATGTGTCAAGACTTATAGAGGACCTGTTTTCTTCTTACAGAGCGTCAGACTTGAAAAGGAAGGAATCAAGCAATTGCCAGTAGAGGCTGGTGACACATTCATTTTTCAAGAAGCAGAAATGGTGACCATTGAAAGTGCAAAAGGATTTTCCATTCATTGCAACTTGAGATTTGATATTTGCATTTTCTCCTTGTCTGGTATGTTATACTGTATCCATAGATCTCAGAGTTCTTGACCCTCTTGCAACTACAAAATAAGAGACTACTGAAAGAAAAGAACATCTGTATATATAAAATAACATGTCCTGACCGACTGACCGACCGACCATTGCCGAGCCAAAATTACTGGACATAAAGAAATGAAATTTTGGGGATACATTCATTTTAACATGTAGGTGCTCGCTAAGGGAGGATTTTTGGACATTCCGTCGCTAAGGGGGGTGAATTTTAAAAATGAGGCTATCTATATCTCAAAAATTTGAAAGTTTACAGACGTAAAAATTGGTATTTGGAATCTCCTTTAAAAATAAAGAAACATGCATTTTCTTGTTTTTGGAAAATACAATTAAGGGGGGTGAAAAAAGGGGGAAAAGCGGTTGAACAACTTTTATGAAGAGACTTATATCTCAAAAACTGAAGATATTACAGACATGAAAATTGGTATTTTGGAAACTCCTGTAAAAGTAAAGAAACATAGATAATTTATTTCAGATAATCCACGTAATGGGAACTAAAAAAGGGGGTTAATTTTTAAAATGACCATATCTACAGTACATCTCAAGAACGTAATATGTTACAGACATGAAAATTGGTATTTTTAATCTTTTTAAAATAAAGAAACAATTTTTTGTTTTAAGAAAGAACACAAAGGGGGGGAGGGGGTGGAAGGACTGAGAAAGGAGGTGAAATATTTTTTGTAGGATACTGATATCTCAAAAACTAAAGATGTTACAGATGTGAAAATTGGTATTTGGATTATCCTTTAAAACTAAGGAAATACATACTATTTTGTTTTTGGAAATACCACTTAGGGAGGGGGGGTGAAAGGTTGAAAAATTAGTTGGATTCTTTGTATTAGGAAGTTTATATTTCAAAAACTGAGGATATTGCAGATGTGAAAATTGGTATTTGGAATCTCCTTTAAAAATAAAGAAATACATATTATCGGGGGAAAATAACTGAGGGGAAGGGGTGAAAAGGAGCTGTATTGTTTTTATGACGATACATACATCTCAAAAACTGAAGATGTTATAACCATGATAATTGGTATTTTGTAGCTCCTTCATAAATAAGGGAACACATATTTTTGTTTTTTGGAAAATTCACTTTGGGGGGGGAATGTAAAAGGAAGTGAAAAAATTGAATTCCTTTTATGGTGATACTATTAATAAAAAACTGAAGATTACAGACATAAAAATTGGTATGTGGAACCTCTTTTTCAAAATCAAGAAAGACGCATGTTTTTTGGGGAAACTAACTTGGTGAGGGTGAAAAAGGAGCTGAATTTTTTTTAAGAGGATGCATATATCTCAAAAACTGAAGAGGTTACAGTCATGGTAATTGGTATTTGGAAGCTCCTTTATAAATAATGAAACACCTATTTGGGGGGGAGGGGAGGGGGGGACAGAAGAAGGAGTTGAAATATTGTGAGGATACTAAAAAAACTGAAGCTGTTACAGACATGAAAATTAGTATTTGAATCTTCTTTAAAAATAAAGAAATGTGTATTTTTTTGGAATATCCACTTAGGAGGAGGTGGGTGTGGGGGAAAGACTGATAAAGGGATTGAATTATATTTTTGGGATATTTATATCTCAAAAACTGAAGATGTTACTGGCATGGAAATAGGTATTTGGAATCTATTTTTAAAATAAAGAAACACACACTTTTTTGGGGGCTGAAAAAGAAGTTGAATTATTTTTGTGGATAATTATATATATGAAAAACTGAATATGTTACAGACATGAAAAGTGGTATTCGTGATCTCCTTTAAAGGTAAAAAAAAAAAGTCTTTTTTTTTTTTTTTGGAAAATCCATTTAAGGGGGTGAAAAGAATTGAAAAAGCGGGTGATTTTTAAAATGAGTACCGTATATCCGCTTCATATGTTAAAAACATAATATGTCACAGACGTGAAACTTAGTGTTTGGAAAGACCTTTAAAAAAAAAGAACAAGTTTTTTTTTTTCTTTTGGAAAAGGCACTTATCAGTGTGAAATGAAGTGAAAAAGAGTTGAATTATTTCTTATGAGGATACCGATATCTCAAAAACTGAAGATGTTACAGACATGAAAATTAGTATTTGAATCTCCCTCAAAAATAAAGAAATGTGTATTTTATTTGGAAAATCCACTTAGGTGGAGGTGGGTGTAGGGGAAAGACTGATAAAGGGGTTGAATTATTGTTATGGGGATGTTGCAGATGTGGAAATAGGTATTTGGAGTCTCCTTTAAAAATAAAGAAACTTTTCTTTTTTGACTTGAGAGAAGACTGTTTCTTACATGTACAGTTGTATGCCGCTTGGTCATCGTAGCCCAAAAAGCAATACCACAAACGTGGTTTACAAAGAGTTTCTGGGGGTAAATCAAACTCAGTTTTTGGTAAGTTTTTATACTTTAGGGATTTTCAGAAAATGTTTTAGTACAGTAGCAAGGAACAATTACTTTTATCAAGTTATGAAACCCACGTGAGCAAAGCCGCGGTAACTGCTAATTCTGTCATATAAATGATGACAGTTGCCAAGCCAGGGTGGTATGATATGCTCAGTTCACTCAGGATATGGCTTCAATTACTAGTAAGGAAGTCGGGAAGTTTAGAAACAAGATTTCCACTTCTGGAAAGACACACAGCCCTGGGGTTCACTCACTGGTTAATTCCTGAGTACTAAGGTGGTCATGCTTAGAGCTAACTATCATAGTGCTGAGGTTTCAAATAGTATCTTCCACTCCTCCAGGGAACTTCACAGCATGTACAAAAGCTTTGCTTTGTTTTGGTGTTGGTGATGATGGTTTGTTTAAAAGAACCAGACATAGAGGTCATCGACCCTTGTTCTAATTTAAAATTATATTTATAGCCTATATACTGATTCTTGCTCTTAAGTGCGTGCTCACTGGCAACTTATCATAACCCTCCGCCGGGCACAATATGGAAATGAACGTGATCGAGCACAATTTATGTGACAGATACACACACATATTCGCATGTGGTATGTAGTGATTTGCAATTTTTCTTGTACTTTTTAATTATTTGTTTATTATTTTTTATTATTTCTGTATTTCTGTCAAGGAATATTTATTTTTTGATTATTTATATATTTCTGTGAAGGATTATTTATTGAAGAAATTTCATGTACAGTAGTTACAACTCAATACAAGAATATTACAGGAAACATAATTTTCAGTATAATCAACATGTACACCTGTAGGGATAATTTGAAACTGACGTTTACTGACAAGTAGTGGTTATTTTGTTCTAAAATATAGAATAATGGTTAAGTTATATACATATTATAACCATATGGCTTAGAATAAAAAGAACTCTAGTGACAATCAGCACTATCAAAGGGTAGAGAAGTGTTCACCTATTCAATACCATAATGTTATATAGGTGGACCCTTCCCTACTCTTTAATAGTAACTATCAGCAGTATACAAAAGCATAAAACCTCTATATTGTCCTCAGAGAATTGCCTGAATCAGCATGTTCATCTCTAAGGTTAATGCAGATCAGAATTTCACTAACAAGTAACAGTTCATTTATTACAAAATATAGAATAACTGATAATCTGGATACTTAATATATGCACACACCTTCGAATAAAAACTCGACTGACAATGGACAGTCTACAATAATGGCATAAAATCAGTCCTTGGAGAATTGTCTAGATTACATTCTGCTATACCTACTGATGGGACTCAAGGTATTTCTTGCAGATCATAACTGCATGTTCCAAGCAGAAATAATCTGTGCAGTTAACAAAAGAGTATCTGACAACCTTGTCTTCTTTGATTGCTCTGTGCAGGTGGTACAACGTTTCCGCTTGTTTACTTCAGAGGGGCTTGTTGCAGCTTCTTGTTTCACAGGTGTTCTAAACCTCTGCAAATATTTGGAAGTTGCTCTGGGATACCTGTTGACTTCTCACCTATCATTTTAAGGTATTCAGATGCCAGTTCCTTATCCAACTGTTTTGAAAAACTTCTTCCAGTCAGAATGACTTGGGCATTGATTCCAGCAGCGTTCAGAATGGCAATAAAGACAACCATTGGCCAGCGTCATGTATTTCTTACTACATTGAAAGTTGAACCCAGTTTGTCAACTACGTCTACATCTGATTTCGTGTCGTCATAAAACGTTACCATGTTGGGTTTGAAGTTTTCACCTGTACTTTCATCAGTTGAGTCGTCGAAGTGCAAACTTGTTACAGTATTTCTTCCCTTTTGCGGTACAAAGGACATGATTGTTGATTCCTCACAAAATCCGTATATACTGGACTTCACTCGTCTCTCTTTGACGTTAACAAACTCATTTGGAAGTTGGTGTTTGTTCTTTTTTTAGAGACCCTTCCAACTTTTAAGTTCATGGAGTAGATTGACATCAGAAAACCAATTATCTTTAGTAATATTTCAACCACTTGCATAGATTGACTCTGCAAGCCTTTTTACATCAGCTGGCTTGTTGCTTACACAGAAAGCCCCTCCAGCTGCTTTCCAGCGTATATCTCCAAGTTGTAGGAATAATACAGCTTTGCATCAACCAATGCATAAATCTTGATCCTGTACTTGGCAGGTTTCAAGTGTATGAACTCCTTGAAGCCTCACTTGCCATGAAAACCTTCCAAGTATTCATCAATTGCTATGTTACTGCCTACTGAATAACATTTCTGGCAGTTATTTATGAGGCTTGGAAAAATATCCCTAATTATTGCAAGGCGATCATATTGGGTGTGTATTCCACGAGTGCTTTTGTCATCAAATCTGATATGCCGCATAAAAAATTTAAACTTTTTTAAGTTCATTACAAGACAGAAATATTCTACTCTGTTCCCATCTAAATCATCTAAGCTTTGTCGATTACTACAAAGCGTTCCTGCTAAGTAGAGAAGACCAATTAAAGCTTTAATTTCTAGTGGACTGGTAAAATTAGCATCTCTTTCTTGAGCATAGTTTCCTCGTACATGTTCAGTGTATTTACTAGTGCATTCCACAATTTATTGTAACATTTCTTCCGTTATTAACTGAATCCATGATTCCAAAGGTGTCTTAGCATTTCTAGCATCACATTACAAGTAATAAATCTCATTGTAGACCATATTGGACATCAGAATATGAACATTAAAACAAGAATAATAGTTAACACCACCTTTCCAATACTTATCTTTCCTTATATTTAGGAAATAAACATTACAACAGGCGTTGTAAGATGGGACATGTTTTGCTTAACAGTCGTAAGCATCATCAGCCGAAAATAAATCTTAGCCTAAAGTTAGGTCAGGGCCCCAAACCTAGTGTCCTTAACATATATGGCACCCTAAGAATCAACATTTATATTTAGAAAATCAAAATAGGCTAAAAACTAGTGTGAAAAAAACATAGAATGTTGCAACATGATTTTTTAAAAAACAATCGTGTTGAGACAGAGGATAAGAACAGAAAGTACAAGACAGAGCTGGTAGTGAAATAATTAAAATCATTAGGATATCATTGCAACCAGTCAGTCAATCAGAATGTTCAAACATAAAAACAAGAGTGAAAATATATAAGAGTGTTCATCATGGCTGAGTTAGAAAAAACACGTAATCGTATTGCCAGAGGTTAAAAACATAAGGTACGACACAGAGCTGGCAGTGTTATAATCAAACTCATGGTTGCCAGTCAGTTAATAAGAATGTTCGTACATAACAAAAAAGGATGGTTATATTCTTTTAAGTGAAGAAATAATTAAATCCCACTCTTGTATAGATACGTGAGAATGGGCAAGAGAATTCATATATTGTAGCAGACATGGAGTAGTAACACTTCAAACAGGATTGATCATGCCTGAAGCCGCTTCATTTTTGTTGGGAGTTCAAGACCAAAATGGAAAAAATAAGATGCCAAGTGCGTGAACTGAAATCTGAAAATGGAAAGAGGAAGAAGATGTACTCGGGCCTTGAAAATAGGGTGTTCAAAATGGGAGACTAAGATCGCTTACCTCTTATGTTGGATGAGCGTTGACCATAGACATTAGCCGTTCGAGGGGGTCTGTTAAACGTATGCCCATTGCTGCGTGTGTTGTATCTGTGTGCTTGCTTAGGCGGAGAATAAGTTGGGACGGCAGGGGTAGGCGCAACAATGAGAGTGCTGGAAGTTGGCGGCGGAGTTGTATTATGGGGAGGGGGTAAGGTGAAATCTGTTATGATGACCGGAGGGGTATTTAAAGTTTTATAATTGAAGATTTTTGTGAAATTGTTATGATTTATATTAAGATTACTGAGTAAATTGGGGACTTGTTCAATTAATGGGCTGTTGTTCTCAGGAACGTCATTCAAATTATTATTACTAAAATGTTGATCCAAGAAAATGTATGTATTTTCCAATCCAGTCATTAAGCTGCTTTTATTTACATATTTTATAATGTGGAGGTCCTGATCAATTGTAGAATAATTGTGGCCGGAATCCCTCAAGTGGTTGCTCATGGCAGAGTACTTTTTATGCTTTAAGGCATTACAATGTTCCAAGTATCTAGTTCTAAAACTGCGGCCAGTTTGTCCGATATAAGAAAATTCACACTGGGGGCATTCGAGTCTGTAAATACCAGAGTTTGAAAATTTGTCTTGAGAAGTATTTACCAAGTTGGAATTAAAGAATATATTCCGATTAGTGTTGCGAGTTCGGTAGGCAATTCTGATGTTATGCTTCTTAAATGGGTTAATAATGCTGTGTATGGTGGGGTTAGTGAAGGTGAAGGTGGCAGTGTTTATTCTTTTGGGCTTATCTGGAATAAAATTATTAGTATTTTTTGATTTGATTTTACCAATAACCTTATCAATCAGGTTAGGTTTATAGCCGTTAAGTTTTGCAAGTTCTTTTGTATATTCAAACTCTTTTTTTTCGGTTAGAAGGGGATAGTGGAATATTATTTTATTTTTTTATTTTTTAAATGTTGCAACATTCTATGTTTTTTCACACTAGTTTTAAGCCTATTTTGATTTTCTAAATATAAATGTTGATTCTTAGGGTGCCATATATGTTAAGGACACTAGGTTCGGGGCCCTGACCTAACTTCATTCATTCTAAAATACACCTGTTACAATTACACTGGTAGTAGATATGTTTACAAATGTCACAATGTTATTTTCACCAATTAAAAATATACTCACGCAGTTGAAGAAACATTCGCCATTACTATAGTTACATACATAATATACAAGCGGAACATGGAAATGAAAATTAAACAATACAAGCAAAATACGAAGATCAAAAATTAAACCTATATACAAGCGGAACAGGAGGTTAAAAATAAAACTATACAAGCAGAACATGAAAATAAAAATTATGGGATGTCTCGTCATTGTGCTGGTTGAAGATCACTTTGCAGACAAAATAGAAGAATATAAATTGCATTTCACTCTGTTCGGTTTTATTCTAGTAAAAATGTCCTAAACAGGACTCCGGTGAAACATTTTGCAAAGTTTACCGTCTTTAGTATGGTATATATTACTAGGCTTCAATGAAAACACTTACAAAACAGAACACATTAAGTTATTCGCATGTACTGAAGGCCAGTTGCTGGTGCAATGGAATTCACAAAACAAAGAGGATATGTCAGAACGTGGAACACTCCAGCACGTGGCAGCACACTGCCGGTATTGGCAGTCAGCTAGAAGGCGAAGTGAAAATGGCAGTGCATAGTGGCGCTTCTGATGCGATAGCGAGTCACTGTCTGAGTCTCGTTTGAGAATGTTTTGGAACAACTGACACTCGGTGTTCCGGAACAGCGGAACATAAGTGTTCACCGCCACAGTGTGCCGAAACAGGGACATAGTGCCCAACCCTAGTGAGAAGTGGGCAACCAGCGATGAAGATTGCAACCATAAATGTCTAGACCCTTAAGGGCAAGACAGAAGAACTAATAGAATACATGAGGGAAGAAAAAGGCCATTGTATTGTTGGGATTGAATGAAACCCAGTGGAAAGGGAAGGGACAGAAGAAACTGAGGAAAGGGTTTCAGTTGTTTTGGAGTAGAGGTGCAAACTGCAATGGAGTAGGTTTTATTGTGAGTGGAGACCTGGTACAGTACATAGAGAAGGTCTACCAGGTATGTGACAGAATCGTGAAAAACAGACTTGGCTTGGAGAGTTGAGTGTATGATTTTATCCAAGGATATGCACCTCAGACAGATAATGCCCAAGAGAGTCTAGAGGAGTTCTTGGAGGAAGTGGTGGAGAGGTGCGTTGAAGATAAAGAAGTGGTGATAATGCGAGACGTGAATGCCAAGTGAGTCTACCTCAAGATGTTACACCAGAGTCCACTACAGTACACTCCGCGATGTTGTCCTTATAGAGAAACTTTGACCCTGGTTCTGGTAGTGAGTCCTTACATCGCACCTCAGGCAAGACAGCTGCAGTGTGATACTCTTTTGTTGCTAGCAGCTCAGTTACTCGCTTAGATGAATATCAGTCATTATACCAACATTTACCGAGATGTCTCTTAGTGACACACTATTTGTCTGGACAGACCTGGTTCGTAATGACATATGAAAGGTTCAACACTAAAGCCAAAAACCTTTTATTTTTTTAAGTGCTATTTCTACAGCAGTATTTATTATTGTGAGGTAATGACTTATCCTAACTTTTTTTTTTTGTAGATCTCGTAGGTGCAGTAATATTTCTTACTTCTCAAAACAGTAGCCTGATCTTCCTAATCATTATGCAGTATGCTACCCATATAAAGAGAATCATACAAAGAAACAACATTTTTTTATGTTAACTAATTGGATTGTAAGATTCACTATCTGAATACTCTTAGGTTTAAAAAAACACACAATATCACAGCAATACAACCAAGCTTTTGGAATATCTGGAACAAACCACTTATTTTAAAAAAAGAAAAGAAACAACAAATTCATTCTAATTATTTTCTTTGTACTTCAAACAATATTGCAAAATATCTAACATCACTCATTATTCTCTGCAGTAGGTTACTTTGACAATGGAGAAATCAATCAACTGACAGCAGTGAGAATCACATAAACAATACTTTTTACTTCATTTCTCTAATTCACATCGCAAACTGGGCTGTTAGATTCACTGTTTGAATTCACCCAGTTTGAGCAATAAATGACGGCTATTAATAATAGGCAAATAAAACACTTTACATCCCTGTGATTACTATTGCTAACATCCCTTATACAAATTATACAAAAACTTGGATTCAATTGAATTGAATGGACATACAAAAACAAAACGCTTTGCATCCGCATAATTACTATTGCCTACACAATTTTTTATATGCTAAATATCAATGTTTTTAATTTTTTTACACTTCATATCAAATTTTGAGCACTTTTCCACACTTCTTGTCTTAATAACGAATCGACTGAGACATTTTGCATCATATGTGTTGTAGTTTTTTCATAATCTTCTGTAAGCAACGGAAATAGATATATAGATTACTAGCAAGATACCCATGCTTCCCTACAGCTTTAAAATGAAAATTATTGTTCAAAGTTTTACGTTTTGGGGAGTCCACTGCCAGCTAAGCCTGTGAAATACGTCCTCAGTTTGTACATCAAAAGTTTGGAAGAATGATTATTTATTTTCTGATCTAACACTCATTTGAACACCATACAGAAGAATTTAAATGTTTTAAACCCTATCTTATTTAAAATCTGGGATATAAAGGCGAACAACATGTGAAATTTTGATTTTGTACATCGAATAGTAATGGAGGAATGAATACTTCTTAAGGGGTGAAGGTTTTTAAATATTTATTAACATCTAGAGTATAGAAGACCAATCTTCATCAAAAAGAAAAAAATAGGTTAGTGGCTGTAAGGGTTTCAGAAGAATGGATATTGTGTTTTTTAGGGTCACCACCATCTAAACCCCTTAGGGGAGAAATATTTTGTTGAAGTATACGATATTTTACATCTAGGACATAAAAGAACACCCTTCTCGTAAAATTACAACTTTGTACATCAGTTTTCGAAAGATGAATAATTTTGTTTACAGAGCTGACCTCATTTAACAGTTTAGGGTTGGAACGTAAAAAAAATTTCCTATTTCACACCTAGGAATTGGAATTTTGTCTTTGTACATTAAACCGTTTCAGAGGATGAAATTAATATATCTGTTTTTGGATCTTAACCACCATTTAACTCTCTGAGCGGTTAAATTTGTTTCAAACCTTCTATTATTTAACACCTAGGATATCATTTGAAATTTTAACTTCATAATTCAAACGGTTTCATATAAATTCATATTTTTGTCGTCATTCCTCACCCCCCCCCCCCCAGACAAAACCACCTTAGGGGTGTATTGTTTTAAGTCCACTTCTTATTTGTATCCTCATAAAAATAATTCAACTCATTTTATGCCCCCTTAAGTTGATTCCACACCCTTTCCCTGCCACAAAGTACGTGTGTCTTTATTTTTAAAGGAGATTCCAAATACCAATTTTCTCGTCTATAACATCCTTCATTTATGAGATATAAGTATCCTCAAACAAAGAATTCAACTCATTTTTCAATTCGTTTATCCCCCCCCCCCATTAATTGGATTTTCCAAAAACAAAAAATACCCGTTTCTTTGTTTTTAAAGGAGATTCCAAATACCAATTTCCACATCTGTAATATCTTCAGTTTTGGAGATACCATCATCCTAATAAAAATAATTCAACCCATTTTCAGCCATTTTACCCGCCCCCAAGTGATTTTTCCGAAAACAATAAAAATGTTACTTTATTTTTAAAAGAGGTAAAAATACCAATTTTTATGTCTGTAATATGTGGTAAGTTCTTTTGATATACTGCAGACATGCTAATTTTAAACATTCACCCACTTTAACACTTCCCCTTAAGTGGATTGTCAAAAAAATAACAAATTATGTGTGTTCCTTTAGTTTTATAGGAGATCCAAATACCAATTTTCACATCTGTAACATCTTCAGTATTTGATATATAAGTATCCTCATAAAAATAATTCAACACCTTCTTCAGTTCTTTTCACCCACCCCACCCCCTTAAGTGGATTTTCCGAGAACAAAAGAATACGTGTTCCTTTATTTTTAAAGAAGATGCAAATACAAACTTTCATGTCTGTAACATCTTCAGTTTTTGAGATATACGTATCCCCATAAAAAGAGTTCAACTCACTTATCAGTCCTTTTTACAACGCCCTTAAGTGAATTTTACTTTCCAGAAACGAAAATACTTGTTTCATTATTTTTAAAGGAGATTCCAAATACAAATGTTCACGTCTGTAATATCTTCAATTTTGGAGAATCCAGCATCCTAATAAAAATAATTTAACCCCTTTTTCAGTCATTTTAACCACCCTTAAGTGATTTTCTGAAAACAAAAAATACATATTTCTTTATTTTTAAAGGAGATTCCAAATACCAATTTTCACATCTGTAATATCTTCAGTTTTGAAGATATCACCATCCTAATAAAAATAATTCTACCCTTTTTCAGTCATTCCCCCCCCCCCCAAGTGTTTTTTCCCAAAACAAAAAATACCGGTTACTTTATTTTTAAAAGAGATTAAAAATACCAATTTTCACTTCTGTAATATGGTAAGTTTTTGAGATATACCACAGATTGCTCATTTTAAAAATTCACCGCCTTTAACACTTCCCCTTAACCCCTCAGCGTCGCAGCCATTTAAATAGCTTCCTACCCTGCGGCCGGATGAGATTAGCCCGATTTTCACGAAATTTAGAATTCCTTATGACAGAACTATGTACAGGCAGATAATTACATAATTGTTTCACATTTCCTTAGTAATTTAGTTCCGTGTGATAGAGTTCGAAGCACTCTTTGAGACAGGGACTCAAGTCACACTCCTGGCAGCAGTACACTGATGTCTTCTTTCCGCCGTGTTTTGAACACAGGATACAATGTCTCTGAGGTTTGGATTTCCAACTCTTGGGTGTTAATTTCCTGATAAAATGTCTTTCCTGCAACCTTGGAACTGTATTATCTGATGCGCGCCGGCCTTGAATATTTCGTTCCCCTCCCGAGCGTATTTTGTAAATAAACCTTTCACCAGCTGAACCTGATAAGGTAATTGCTCAATATTTGTCTCTGTGACCTGAGTGAGTATTATTAGAGAATTTAGCAATCAGAATTCACTGTTGAAAAATTATCTTTGACCTGTATAATTATCTATAATCTCTTACACGAAATTTCCAAGTACTGTTTCCTCCTCATCGTCACTCTCACCATTTACCACTGCTACATCATCTGTTTCATTATCACTGCTGCTTATACTGTCACTACTACTTCCGACTAAACTTTCATCTGAATTATACAATATTTCAAGCACGTTACTGTCAGTCAAACCACCGCTGAGCGCGGCGCTTCACACGGACTGGTGAAGCTGCAGCGAGACCGAAAGCAACAAGACAAAACTGAATGAGGGGAATAACATTTATGACGAAACAAACCAACTCGATACATATTTCAGATAAAAGGTCGAGACATCGTCTTTCAAACGAGATATATACCATGAACAACTGGTTCTCGTATCGTATGACAGAAAGCAGCACTAACTGATGCCTACACAGAGCGCTCGTGGAGAGTTACGAAAATATTACAAGCTGAGAAATAAAGACAAATATAATAAATAAACCACACTCCCAATGTACAAATAGAGAAAAGAACATTACACGAAAAGACAAACTTTTCAGATCATCATTTTTTATATTATTCTGTGGGAAAGAATGAAGCAAACAGACTTTAAAAAAGCAAGAGATTAGTGCTCAGACTTACTTGACAAATAATTATCCTCGCAAAAACAACTACATTATAATGATTTTTCAATTCTTATTTACAACACTGATAAACCTGAAACTGTCTTCTTGGAAACAAAACAATTTGCATATCAGTAACTCCAAAACTCTTCGCGCTATAGCCGTAAATGTGAAACCATGTATGGGTCTATATCACATGTAGAGGTCGGCGGCTACGGAAGAAAAGAAGGTCTATACCACGTATAGAGGTCGGCGCTGAGGGGTTAAGTGGATTTTCAGAAAACAAACTATGCGCGTTTCTTTACTTTTACAGAAGATTCCAAATACCAGTTTTCATGTCTTTATCATGTTACATTTTTGAGATATATCATAGATATACTCATTTTAAAAATTCACCTTATTTGTTACTCCTGTCACCCCCTCTTAAGAAGATTTTCCCAAAACAAAGAAATACGTTTTTCTTTATTTTTAAAGATGATTTCAAATACCAATTTTCAAGAATGTAACATCTTCAGTTTTTGTGATATAAATATCCTCATAAAAGGTACTCAACCCCCTTTTCACCTTTTTTCATACCCCTTAAGGGGATTTTCCAAAAACAAAAAAATATGTGTTTCCTTGTTTTTGAAGAAGATTCCAAATACCAATTTTCACGTCTTTAAACGGTTAAGTTTTTGAGATATAGATACACTCATTTTAAAAATTCACCCCCTTTTTCACCCCCTTAGCGACAGAATATCCAAAAGTCGTCCCTTAGTGAGCACCTACATTGTACAAAATATAAATGTATCTTCAAAATTTCATTTCTTTATGTTCAGTAGTTTTGGCTCGGTGATGATGAGTCAGTCAGTCAGGCAGTCGGTCAGTCAGGACATGTTATTTTATAGATTAGTGAACATACATTTTTTTCATTTTTTAAATACATTTTCTGGTAATTGTTTATGTAATTTTGTACTAGTGCTTTCTAGTTAAACAATTATGTTGTACTTTCAGGGTGGTACTATGGCAAAACAGCTGGCTTGTTTGGTACTATGGATAATGAACCAACATCAGACTTTATGACTCCTCAGAGACACATTGAAACTAATTTAGGTATGTTTGCCAAACTTTGGGCCATTGAACCAGAAAAATGTCAAACTTCGAAAAATTTTGCTATTGTAACAAAGGACCCTGACAGTGATCTGATCGAAAAATGTGAAACTTTCTTCAAGAGCAAAACTTCACAGTTCAGTTCCTGCTTTGCTAGGGTAAGTAGATGAAATGCTGCTTGTTTTCTTAGGCTTTCTTTACCATCATGATTGAACATTTTTTAGTTTTCCTCTTTTGTTTAAAGAATGGAAATTAACATCACACATGTACTGGAATCTTCATCTATTCACACCAGGCAAATATCTGACTCCATGACTAACTGGTTAGCATGCTGGCTATTGGTCCTAGGGTCCTCAAACTCAATTCCTGACTGGGTCAGGGATTTTTTTTTTTAATTTTTTTTTACTGGCTCTCATCTTCAGTTTTACAGTTCCTCCTAGATAGGGCCCCATCCTCACAATGTGCATGACACCCATGGATGTCAACTTGCAAGACCTGCACCAGGCCTCTCTGGAGGCCAGACATGTTATCATCATCATCAGCATCATCATTATGAGGCTATACCATGACCGTTTTTGTCCCAGTCCTAGCCCTTTCCTGTCCCACCATCATAGAAAACCTATGTGAGTTAATGCGAGATTAAACCTCTTCGTATCCTTCCTACTCTTCCTTCTATGGAATTATGAATTTATTTCTGAGTGAAGTGTAATGTGATTTAAGTAGAGCTTATCATTTCCATGATAATCATCATCATCATCATCATCATCATTTCCCTTTATCCAGCTGTAGCTGTAGCTGTAGCCGGGTAGGGGCAAATATGGTTCCTCTCCACTTTCTTCGGTCTTTCCACCACTCCTCCTCCAACACTGTGTCCCAGTCCAGGTTTCTTGATGACCTGTTTTAATGTACAGTATATTGAGAGCTTCTTTTTATAGTGAAAATTGCCAAGTGGTGGCATGATAATAGTGCCATAAAATTATAATGCTATAGACTCAAAATGAAAGTTGAATTGCACAAAACAGTACTCTGCAAGACAAAACTCCTTGCCATTAGACTATGTCCATTACCAAATCACACTCATTATTCCTCGAATCAAGCAGAAATTATAGGTGACAGGAAATACAAGAATGTGATACTCTTTTTTGATGATGCTTGTTGTTTTAAGGGGCCTAACATCGAAGATCATCGGCCCCACTCTTGAGTTTTGACATCCATCTTCTTCTCATTAAGATGTCAAGGTATGAGTGTACTGGCATAATTGATAGCCAAAAAAGATTTTGACCTATACAGTCTGTTATGTACCTTAGGCCTGCCAAGATGATTTCTGCTCAGCCAGATGGTCTTTAGATAGCAAAGTATTGTTTGGTCAGCCTGGCAACTCCTCAGACTGAAATTATTTACCAGTTGAAGAATTCTGTTAGTTGGCAAATAGTTCTGGGTATTTCAAGTAAAAAGGAATAATCTTCAAACAATTTGAAGTAACATTAGTCAGGCAAACGATTATCATTTTAGTAAGTGGTATTTTCTTGGAGCATTTCAGGAACATATTCAGCTCCAAATTACTGGAATGTTGTAAGGGATGTGAAAAATTGGTTAATATTAACTCACTTGCTGACCAGTTTTAATGTACAGTATAGTGAGAGCTTCTTTTTATAGAGAAAATTGCCAAGAGGTGGCTTGAAACAAATGGTAAACAGTAAACTAACACATCATCATCATCATCATCATCATCATCATCATCATCATCATCATCATCATTTCCCCTTATCCAGCTCCTGCTGGGTCAGGGTATTTATGGCACTTCTCCATATTTCTCTTTCCTTCCACCATTCCTCTTCCACGATCTTGTCCCAGTCTAAATTTCGACTTCTTATGCCACACCTCACTGATTCAATCCACCTTGTTCTAGGTCTTCCTCTTGCTCTCTTGCCCTTTCACTTTGCCTCCAGCATCTGTCTTGGAATTCTATTTTCCTCCATTCTCTTTACATGTCCAAACCATTTTAGTTTATTCTTTTCATTTCTCTCATTTAGCTTTCCTATCCCAACTTCCTTCCTAACATCTTCATTTCTCACTCTCTCTTTCCTTGTCTTTCCTATCATACTTCTTCATCTCACTGGTTTGAATTCTACTCTCCTGCCTGCAAAATCCAGGTCTCAGCTGCGTATGTCAGTATGGGTACATAGTACATTTTGTACATTATCTCTTTACTTTTCCTTGGTACTTTGCTCCGAACAAGTTTTCTTACACTTCGGTAGAATGCATTGCCCTGCTGTACCCTCCTGATAACCTCCATGTCCACCCTAGCATTTTGCATTAATTCACTTCCTAGGTATTTAAAGCTGTCCACAATTTCCAGACTCCAACTTCCAGTTTTCACAGTCCCTTTTCCTTGTCTTTCCCCTCTCGACATCACCATAGTCTTGCTTTTATCAGTACCGATTTTCATGCCATACTTCTCAATTTATTTATTCAGTACATCTAGTTGTCGTTGCACTTCTTTGCTGTTCTTTTCCTAGATCAAACATCATCTGCAAATAGCAGTATCTTCCATCTCTTTATCTCCATAGGCTTCCTTTGTTTCCTTTACAATTTTGTCCATGACCATAATAAACAAAAGAGGTGACAGCACACTCCCCTGTCTTAGTCCAGTCTTATTCCTAAACCATTCTGTGTTTCCAACTGGGGTCAGTACCCGACTAACACACTTGTTGTACATTGCTTGTACCATTTCTAACATTTCTCTTCAAAGTCTCTTTTTAACCATGGTTTCCCAAACCTTCTCTCTGGGGACACTATCATATGCCTTTTCTATATCTATGAAAGTTATGACCAGATCCTTTCCATATTCCCAGTTCTTTTCCATCAGCTGTCTCATGCTAAAGATTGGGGTCCACTGTAGATCTTCCACTCCTGAAGCCATATTGTTCCTCTTGTAACTCTCCTTCAATCTTTCTTCTCATTCTTCTTTCTAATATCCTTTCCAGTATTTTAACTGGCTGAGATATAAGTGTGATTCCTCTATAATTACCACAAACTTTCTTGTCCCCTTTCTTAAACGCTGGGATTATTATCCCTTTTTTCCAGCCTTCTGGTAGGCTACACATTTGTGTTTCTACATGCACTTTAGTAGTTGGTACAACCATTGTATACCAACAGGTCCAACAGGCTTTATCATTTCCACACTGATTTCATCCACCCCTGTTCCTTTTCCCATCTTCATCTTTTGTACCGTTAACTCCACCTCCAGCATTGTTATATCATCCTCTGTTGTTGAGTCCTCAGATTGTATTGCTTTTATCTCCCCTGTACAGTTGTTCACATTCAGTAGCTTATCAAATACTCCTACCATCTTCTCTTTATCTCTTCTGGGTGTGCTAACAAATCACCATCTTGCTTTTTCACCAGTTTTGTGATAACTCTTTCCGTCCTCTTACTTCTTATAAGTCCATGCAAGGACATATTGACGTGCAAGCAGTTTCCTAGGGTGATTCCAGCCACAGAATTGATACCCGGCATGTAAGCATATCGTACACATGTGATGGGTTCGTAAAGTGTGTATGACAGGCAAACTCATGACAGGACAGGAGGGTTAATATTTTTTAAAGGAATAAAATATTTACTTTGACTTCAAAGGAACATAACGAAAGCTATAATTGTCACTGGTTTGAGTGTACAGTACATACTACTGTATGAATTCAGAAATAAACATAACACAGGACACCTTGTAGAAAAGCAAATGAACAATTTTCGGGGTAGATTTCACTGGAAATGTTCCTAAGGGCGTGGGCTCAGGTACATAACAATGTCTCGTCAGTATAATTGTTATGACGCTGACATTTTGCATTTAGAGACAGTGTTGGGAATGAGTTCGGTACTCTATGCGACCTGAAAGTGACTTTTATGGTGTCCCATGTTCAACACCAGGCAAATGCTGGATTGGTACCTTTGAGTTAGGCCATGGCCGACGTCCTTTTCAAATCCTTCCCATTCCTTTCCGTGGGGAAAGACGCCAAACTGAGCACAACCTTTTACACATAGATTTCAGAACAAAACAAAAAGAAACTTTAATCTCCCTTCCCCCTTGTGTGTTTACCAGTCATACAATAACATTGCATACCCAGAGTATGCTATGGTACATCACATTATGTTTACGATAGTACATGCCTGGTATCCATTCTGTGGCTGGAATTAATGCCAGGAAACAGCTTGCATCCCAATATGTCCTTGGCCAACTACATGCTGTCTGATGCGGCACGCAAAGGCCCAAATCCGGTTTTCATTGATATCTCAAAAAGTAACTGTCTGATTTTGAAAATACTTGCATATTTGAACTTGTACTCCATTGAACTTTTAGGCCAGCTGTATTTATTCATGTCGTTCCATTTAAAAATTTGGAGTTAGTATCAATATCTCGGTTATTAATCATCCCATGAGAATAAGTAGCACATTATTTTACAAACCTCTATCATTTATGAATATGAGAACAGAATACCAATATCTTTAATAGTTTAGATGTTATTTGCGTGTAACATCGTTTTTTTTTTTTTTTCTTGTAACCATAATTTTGGGTCAACTACAGTTACACATAAATAATAATAATACAGAAATAGTATAATACCAGTAATAAATAATAATGAGATAGGAAAATAATACCAGTAGTAAATAAGATAATACTTAATAATATGAATAAGGAGGTAGAAATATGACGCAGTGGCGGAGAATTCATATCAACCAAAACAGGGAACACTTACAGGCCTAAAAATGACAACTAAGACAGGATGTGGAAGCTGCGGGAAGCCCTTATTGAGGTACATGGAACGTATGACGTTATGGGGGAGAAAAGACTTACAAGAAACACCCTCTAGCTCAACTATATTAAAAATGACAAGAAAGTTTTACAAGATACAGTTCCACGACACGGAAACAAGACATACTTAAGTAACTTAACATAAAATGTGATTTAACAAAGAAGGTGATGCTACCTTAAAGGTATAGTTTAAAGCGAAAGTATTTAATGGATGAAAGAATTGAAACTACGGCAATTGGAACCTAGGGTAAACTCGGACACATCAAATTAAACTTTTAAGATGACATTAAGCGACGAAATAATGAAACACAAAAGGAATTAAACTAAATGAAACGAAACCAGAAAACATTGAGAATAACATTGCAAAAACACTGAAATAACACTTACTTCGGAAAGGCAGGAGTTCCCGAGGGTAGCCCTCGAGCACGAACGCTCGCGAGGGCGATCGGATGGAAAATGACGCCGAGCTCACGCATCATTTTTCGAAGCCGGCCACAAGGCCGGAAATGGCCTGATTACAATCAACCAATAAGATCAAACTTACCCTAGATTCCTGGACCTTTTTACCAATAGGAAATCTTGTGACCATATATGGTCATTTTAACATCGTTAGCAATTGCACAAGTTCTGGAACATTACGATTACAACACCAAAATTTCATCATAGGAAACCACACGTGTGGTACAGGTACAGGATGCTCCAAAATAAATCACCTTACAACTTTTACATCAGATTACATAAAAACTACATTTTTAAAAAAATCACTTCAAAACACTTTTGCATGTTGCAATGTTCATACAGTTCCATATTTCTTGCTGTTACATAAAATTCCAGTAGAGTCCAGAGTTGCAAAAAATTAAATCGTTCAGACAAATAAAAAAAAATTAAAATTTACATTTCCAAACACAATGTAGTTTCAGTTCTCCGTCCCACCAACCGGTGACATTCTCCTCCTCCCAACGTCGAGCTCCGCTCGACAAAAAATTACAGAAAATAACAAAATTTAAATGAACTTAAAATGGGAGGCTTAATGGAGATTTGAAGATTCTCTCAACGCCACAAATTGCACCACAGCGCCTTTTTATTTTCGTTCTCTTCAGGAACGTCCATACAGGTAAAACCCAGTAGAGCGTTGGTATCGCTATCAAACGAAGTCGCTGACCATGGCCGTTGCCAACGTCTCCATCCCTATTGCAGTCCAACCATTGCTCACTTACAGCCTCAGCACAGCCCACCCAACTTAGTGAACAGGTCCATAACTGGCGAAGGTAGGTGGTACAGCACAGACTACTGCCAACATTAAACACCTTTCCATTCCACCATCAGACATTAGTGGCCAATAGGTGCGTTGCAGACTCCAAATAGATATCTCAGGTCGAAAAGTCAGTGGCATAGCAGTAACTGAAACATAAACATACGCAGCAGAAATTTTGAACTGAAGAACTTAGGCCACTGGCCTGAACTATTGATGACTTTAAAAGGAGCCTTGAGTTTCGAGGGTGGGTTTTTTTTTGTGTTTTTTCATTAACAATTACAAGCCTCCTTAGGGAGATTCCCTCTCATGTTTCTGGGAAACCCCAGCCCTCCTGGCAAGTGCTATTTCAGAATTTCAAAATTTAGGAAAATTAAAAAAACTAAAAGAAAATTTGCCAGTTTACCCTAGTGCCAAAACATTATAAAATCCCTAACTAATCATGAATAAACTTCTAAACTTACCCCAACAGACATTACATGAAATTATATCTAACATGATTATAAATAACCCTTCCCATTACAACTAAAGTGACTTAACTAAATTATTAACTACAGAACCCAAAAAATGGTGCATGCCAATTAATTAAAATTTGCTTACAACTAATTCCTTATAACTACCAAATTAAGTTACCGTGTGCATTCTTAATCACCCAACATTAAGGAACAGAATGAAACAAATAAAAAGGAAGAATTTAGAATGTTACAAGGGAACTCAAAACCAAGAAATAATTAATTACGTTAGCTTGCAACCACTTTCAATGAATTGAGGTTAGTAAGTCACTATTTATTTACCATGCCATGTACTTATGAAATTTTTACATAGATAAACTCACATTACGTATTACGTGTCACACCAGTCAAATTAAGGCACAATAAAGCCAGGAATACCAAATGAAAATCATATTACTTTATCAACAGGAACTCAAAAATGAAAAACCAAAGCGATGCAAGAGTGCACATGCAGACATCCAACTCACTGATATAAGAAATAAAAAAAGGTACAAGTACAACCTTCATACCAGAGATTACCAGATAACCGCACAACACACAAGACTACCAAGCTTATCTGTCCTTCGACATACACGCAGACAACATCAAACCACCAAAACAAGTGCGAGAGAGAGAGAGAGAGAGACACGCACGCACGCATGCACACACACACCAGTGCGATGACACATCAAGAAGTACCCACCAAATAAAAGGACAGAACATCAGAACATGACCTCAAGTACCCTTGAACTTATCACAAGACAATGAGACTCTTAAGGCCAATATTGTACTCCTAGAAGAGGAACGGCCTCTCAGCACCTTAACCCTAACTCTCAGTACACACACACATATGCCTACAAAAGGCACAATTATATTCAAAATCGTAGGACAGATACAGCACACCTACAAATTTAGAACCGTACTCAGTCTAGAGAATCCCATACTTCTACAAACTGAGTACATAAATTTGGAAGACACGAACCCGTAATGCAAGAAATTTTTAATATCGATAAAATCGAACAAAAGGAAACAAGCAGAAACATTAACTGAATGGCTTAGCTAAATCACGATACCTTCAAAATTTCACTAGTGACAAATTTAAAATAACAGAAATAAAATCTTGACAACCTGCAGACCAACTAAGAATTAACCAATTTATAGCTCAGCGTAAGGACACCAAAATGAACATTTGCAGAAAATCTTCCTAGTAATCATTCTTATAATCACAAGGGACATCATTTTCCATCTAGGCACCTAATACCAAGAAAAAGATTACGAGGAATCTCATACCAGATACTCTAGATTTCCAACATGTCACGAGCACAAGTGCAGATCCGTAACCCGTCAATTTTGCCCAAAATGAGCCTCAGCATTACCTGGTCTAAAGATATGGTGAACACGTGTCACCCTATGAGCCTATCCAAGTCCTCATAGAACCCTCCCTAGCAAATATAGGAATACATGGGTAAATAAATATACGTGACAAGGAAACAGACACTTACACGATGGAAAAGCACCAAACAAACTAGGAAACTTTCGTAATTTAGAAGCTAGTTGGGAAACAGTCCCCAAAATAGTCCCATACCTACTTGGAAACGAACCCAGATCCAGCAATAGACCAAAAACAACATATGACCGGAAATTTAAATTTAAACTGAGCTAAAATACAACGTAAAAATTACTTTAGAAGATCACACACGTAGAATAGTACCAAATATAACATACCAGGCGACAAGAAACAAAATTTAGAAAATAAATTGCCGAAACACGAGATTTACAAACAGAAAAACATGCGAAGAAATAGCAATTTACGAATTTAACCTTAAAGTTATTACCGACAATTTACGAAGACAAACATTTCAGAAAAACAAAAGAGACTCCATGCTAAAACTTGACCAAAACACACACTACAATTTACGTATCTGTAAGAAGAAAAAGAAGATGATTACAACACGAGAAACTTTTATAAGATTGAATTGAGCGCTCATAATCTCGGAAGTTAGTCAAGCAATCATCTGTTTTCAACACAATACGCAACTCAGCTGTTTGGGAGAAAACATTAGGTCATGCACTGAAGTACAGCACTTAGCATAATTTAATGACATAGCCTAAAGCAACAAGTAATCCCACAGGTGTTACGATGAAAACACACGAATCGAAGAAAAAAAAAACTTGACATAATCAAACATATTGAAATTTATCAAAGAAGACTTTCGGAAAACGAACACAGCACACGAAATGTGAAGATATCACTTTACTACAAAACACGTGGTCAAGTGAAATCTTGCCACACAGGAAAATTTATTGAAATTAACGAAACCAAAAACTTGTTACAAATAGTGACGCACTATTTCCTCCAACCGTTAATTACAAGAGAAACACAGTAACACAAGACTGCACATCACGGAACGAAAAACACGTGGTGAGATAAACTCGCACAAGACTCATGAAAAACAAGAACCGGGAATTACGAATACACACGGAACTCTTACAACCTAGGCCTATATACAAACTTAAAAGATTTAAAATTAATTTTAGAAAAGTTAGCCGAAAATGATCATTGTAAGTCTTCACTCCTTACATAACACACGCTCTGGTAACAAATGTAACCGCTGGTTCGAGCGTGTACATAAATAATAAAAAAAATTAAAATTTACATTAGTATTATTATTATTATTATTATTTATGTACACGCTCGAACCAGCGGTTACAGCCTTAATTAAGGTACAGCCCCAGCAATTGCCTGGTGTGAAAATGGGAAACCACGGAAAACCATTTTCAGGGCTGCCGATAGTGGGATTCGAACCTACTATCTCCCGGATGCAAGCTCACAGCCGCGCGCCTCTACGCGCACGGCCAACTCGCCCGGTGTGTAACATCTTAGGTGAATAACCCTCTATATGGGCTCTCTCATCATCGTTCCCAGTTCTTTTACATCCATTTCTCCTCAGGCCACAGCAAGCTGCTTCTTTTTCTTTTACAAGTTTTTTTTACATCACACCAACACAGATAGGTCTTATGGTGATGATAGGATTGGAAAGGGCTATGAGTGGGAAGGAAGCAGCTGTGGCCTTAATTAAGGTACAGCCTCAACATTTGCCTGGTGTGAAAAAGGGAGAGCACGGAAAATCATCTGCAGGGCTGCCAACAGTGGGGTTCAAACCCACTATCTCCCAAATGCAAGCTTACAGCTGTGTGCCCCTAACCGTATGGCCAACTTGCTCGGTGAGCTGGTTGCTGCTTTCCAGTCCATCAGGAGGGTGGGGATCAACATTCATTAAGGGTCAGTCTTGACAGATCTTCAATATTGATGTGTGAAGTGTAGTATGAGAAGAAAGCCAGATAAGGTCAAGAAAAGGAAAGAGACAAATATAAAGATGAACACTAATGATAAAAGACTAGGAACATTAGCAAACACAGAAGGGAGAAATGAGCCCATAGAATCAAAGTAAGTCATGGCAAGGAACAAACAAGTGTCACATGAAATCTAGGTGTAAGGCTCATTTCTAAAGATAATAAGCAACTTGATATATTTGGAGTGTACAGATCGGGAAAAGGTAGCACTGACACGGATTTGGAATTATGTGATAGGATAGTCAGCTATGTGGGAAACGACATGGAAAGAAATGTGATTGTAGCGGGAGATCTGAATTTGCCAGATGTCAATAAGTTAATATGGGAAGGACAGCTGATTCAGAAAGTGATGGAACCAACCAGAGGAAAAAAATATCCTGGATGTGGTGCTGATAAAGCCAGAAGAGCTCTATAGGGAAACTGAAGTAATAGATGGTATTAATGATCATGAAGTTGTTTTTGTGGTAGTTAAAAATAAATGCAATAGAAAGGAAGGTCTTAAAAGTAGGACTATTAGGCAGTACCATATGGCTGATAAAGCAGGCATGAGGCAGTTTCTAAAAAGTAACTATGATCGGTGGAAAACGGTAAATAAAAATGTAAACAAACTCTGGGATGGGTTTAAAGAAATTGTTGAGGAATGCGAAAGCAGGTTTGTACCTTTAAGGGTGGTAAGGAATGGTAAAGACCCACCTTATTATAGTAGAAAAATAAAGAGACTAAGAAGGAGGTGCAGACTGGAAAGAAATAGAGTTAGAAATGGCTGTGGAAGTAAGGAGAAATTGAAGGAACTTACTAGAAAATTGAATCTAGCAAAGAAGGCAGCTAAGGATAACATGATAGCAAGCATAATTGGCAGTAATACAAATTTTAGTGAAAAATTTTAAGGCAGAAACAGGTTCCAAGAAGGACATTCCAGGAATAATAATTAATGAACAAGGGGAGTGTGTATGTGAGGATCTTCAAAAGGCAGAAGTATTCAGTCAGCAGTATTTAAAGATTGTTGGTTACAAGGATAATGTCGAGATAGAGGAGGAGACTAAGGCCAAAGAAGTAATAAAATTTACATATGATAACAATGACATTTACAATAAGATACAAAAG
Organism: Anabrus simplex; assembly: GCF_040414725.1. Classification (NCBI taxonomy): domain Eukaryota; kingdom Metazoa; phylum Arthropoda; class Insecta; order Orthoptera; family Tettigoniidae; genus Anabrus; species Anabrus simplex. The sequence goes on from NC_090266.1 coordinate 1,133,460,676, forward strand.
TTGAAAACTAGAAAAGCGGCTGGAATTGATCGGATTCCTGGGGATATACTAAAGACAATGGGTTGGGATATAGTACTATATCTGAAGTACTTATTTGATTATTGTTCGGTCAGAGGAGCTATACCAGATGAATGGAGAGTTGCTATTGTAGCCCCTGTGTATAAAGGAAAGGGTGATAGACATAAAGCTGAAAATTACAGGCCAGTAAGTTTGACATGCATTGTATGTAAGCTTTGGGAAGGCATTCTTTCTGATTATATTAGACATGTTTGTGAAATGAATAACTGGTTCGATAGAAGGCAGTTCGGTTTTAGGAAAGGTTATTCCACTGAAGCTCAACTTGTAGGATTCCAGCAAGATATAGCAAATATCTTGGATTCTGGAGGTCAAATGGACTGTATCGTGATTGACCTGTCTAAAGCATTTGATAGGGTGGATCATGGGAGACTACTGGCAAAAATGAGTGCAATTGGACTATACAAAAGAGTGACTGAATAGGTTGCTATATTTCTAGAAAATAGATCTCAGAGAATTAGAGTAGGTGAAACTTTATCTGACCCTGTAATAATTAAGAGGGGAATTCCTCAAGGCAGTATTATCGGGCCTTTATGTTTTCTTATATATATAAATGATATATGTAAAGGAATGGAATCAGAGGTAAGGCTTTTTGCGGATGATGTTATTCTCTATAGAGTGATAAATAAGTTACAAGATTGTGAGCAACTGCAACGTGACCTCAAAAATGTTGTGAGATGGACAGCAGGCAATGGTATGTTGATAAACGGGGTTAAAAGTCAGGTTGTGAGTTTCACAAATAGGAAAAGTCCTCTCAGTTTTAATTACTGCGTTGATGGGGTAAAAGTTCCTTTTGGGGATCATTGTAGGTATCTGGGTGTTATATACAGAAAGATCTTCATTGGGGTAATCACATAAATGGGATTGTAAATAAAGGGTACAGATCTCTGCACATGGTTATGAGGGTGTTTAGGGGTTGTAGGAAGGATGTAAAGGAGAGGGCATATAAGTCTCTGGTATGACCCCAACTAGAGTATGGTTCCAGTGTATGGGACCCTCACCAGGATTACCTGATTCAAGAACTGGAAAAAATCCTAAGAAATGCAGCTCGATTTGTTCTGGGTGATTTCCGACAAAAGAATAGCGTTACAAAAATGTTGCGAAGTTTGGCTTGGGAAGAATTGAGAGAAAGAAGAAGAGCTGCTCGACTAAGTGGTATGTTCCGAGCTGTCAGTGGAGAGATGGCGTGGAATGACATTAGTAGACGAACAAGTTTGAGTGGCGTTTATAAAAGTAGGAAAGATCACAAAATGAAGATAAAGTTGGAATTCAAGAGGACAAACTGGGGCAAATATTCATTTATAGGAAGGGGAGTTAGGGATTGGAATAACTTACCAAGGGAGACGTTCAATAAATTTCCAATTTCTTTGAAATCATTTAGGAAAAGGCTAGGAAAGCAACAGATAGGGAATCTGCCACCTGGGCGACTGCCCTAAATGCAGATCAGTATTCATTGATTGATCATTGATTGATCTCTTTATGCATAACCTGGAGAATGGGCACTACCTGATTGATTCCAGTGACATTTCCTCCTCAAGACGGCTCATTCGCCAAAACTGTTGTCTCCCTTGGGGTGAGGGGTTATTTACTGCTGCCTGACACTGTGCATTAAGTTGTTTCCTGTACAGCCAACTGCACTACCATAGCAGAATAAACCTGGCCATTTGTGTTTGTTTTACCTAGAAAGGGTAAACTATATTCTTGAAAATGTGTTTTTCAATATATTTATCCCCTGAAATGGTACTTTAAATTGCAATTTTCTCTTTCCAACATCATCTGCAAATTTAAATGGAATTCTACTGCCCTGAGCAAAGCTGTACAAATTGTTACATGCTAAGCCAAACTTTTATGATCACCACTCATCTTTTCACAGATTAAATGCATTTTTTAATGTATGTTTCTTGCACTCATAATGCTATCTTTTTCTTTTAGGTGGATTCAACTCCATTCTTGAATATGTGTTTGAACACCAGAGACCCAAGTGGAAAGGAACCTTGCAGCATTGCAGTGGCATATATGAAAGCGTGTCTTATAGAAAATACACCTCTGAGGATTCCAGAAGCATGTGTTAAGTAAGTTGTTCAGGTTGTAGCATACAATGGTTAACCTCTACACATTATTGCACATGTTGTCGATGGTCAAATTTAACCTAATTAACTAATGGCAGAACCTGTGTGCAGTGGCTTGTTAGTACCAAGATAAACCCTGGCTTCATTTGTGCATTGATTGTTAGTATGAGAAGCTTACATTATCAATAGAAAATTGTCCACAGAACAGCGCGTGTTTATTTTACAGAAGTGGTAGCAGCTTGATCCAAATTACGAAGTTGTAAGATAATTGTTGACAAGTTTCCACATACTCAACCACCATGCAGGCAGTCTATCTACAAATTAAATGGAAGGTTTGAGGAGACAGGTTCTGTAGCTGTGTTATCATGCAGTGACTGCCCAAAATCAGTAACTACAGAAGAAAATCTGCAGATCATTGAACAGGTATTCATTCAATCACCCAAGAAATCAGCGAGTAGAGCTCCTACGAAACTACAACTTTCTGAGATATATGCAAGTAGAATGTTTAAATTTTTGAAGTGTTAATCTGAAGCCTTTTAAACCTACATTGCTGCACACTTTTAATGAAGATGATCTTGACTGAAGAAATGAATTCTGTAAATGGTATGTTATCTAAGGTGAAAGTGATCATAACTTCTACAAAACAATTTTGTAATATGATGAAACATGTTTTAAGTTAAATGGAAGAGTTTACAGAGATTATTGCACATATTGGGCTTCTGAAAATCCACGGTCTGTAATTGAGAAGGAATTAAATTTTCCTTTGTGGTTTGGGCAGGTATATGCAGCAGAGAAGTGATAGGTCCTACTTTCTTAAGTGCGACTATGACTGAGAACAGGTACCTTTGAATGTTTAGAAGTTATGAAGAATCAGGCAGTAGCCCTGTATTTGAAGCAGTATGAAACATCCTTATTTGGCAGCAAGATGGTGCTCCACCACAGTACAGATTAAACATTTGTGAATTTTTGAATGACCCTTTTAAAGAGTGGATAGGAAAGTGGGGTAAAATCAATTGTCCGCCAAGGTCACCAGACCTCATGTCCACCTCCATAGCGCAACGGTTAGTGCTATTATCTTCCGTCCTCGGGGGCCCGGGTTCAATTCCCGGTACTGCCAGAAATTCAAGACTGACAGGAGGACTGGTATGTGGTTGAAATGGTACATGCAGCTCACCTCCAGTGGGGGTGTGCCTGAAAAGAGCTGCACCACCTCGGGGTGAGGACATGTGTTTACTTACCAGACCTCACGCCATGTGATTTTTCAGTGTTTTTTTGGGTAATGAAGGACAAAGTTTTTACTACAAAGCCACTAATCCTACAGCATTTAAGAGATTTGATTGAACAAGAATTTGAAAACATTTTTTGTAATAATGGGGACTTGTGTGACAAGATATGTAAATCAGTGTTTGAACAATGTCTTAAATGCTTAGATAGCAATGGAAACCACTATGAACAATTTCTTTTTGTCCACTGTTTTTGTATTAGCCATTAATGCTACAGTACACTATGCATTTTCCATTAACTGACTTATGGTGCACCCTGTATAATAATTTTGTTATAGCAGTGTGAAATTATAAAATGAATTACAAAATGTATTTAAATGCAATACTCAAGCAGCATAGGCTAGTTAGAGATGAGATCTTAATAAAAACTCAGCAATTCTGTCTTACTTTCAGATGTGAGTTGGTAAATGGCAGCCAGCTCGCTGAAGGGGATTTCAGAACACTGGAAGGCACTGCAGTACCACGATCCACAGACATAGTATTCATTATTGAAGCAGGAGTGTGCAATCAAAATATTAAAGAGAGAAAAAATATGGATGCTCTTATTTCCACTTTGACTAAGGAACTCACTGAAGAACGCTTCATATCAAACAGGTAAAAACAGACTTCAGAAATATTGATTGGAATATATTAAATTGCTTACTTAAACTAAGGGTGTCGAACACTTTTCTCCTGCATGAGAATGCGATTTTCTTTATAATAACTTTTGACTCGGTACTTAACATTAGCAGGGAATGTAGAATTTTTTATATTTATAAAAAGGACCCAGAACTAATATTAACTATAATATTTGTTGAAAATTAATACTCTTAACTCTGAGGTTTAATGTGTCTATACTATATGCAAATGTATACGTTCATTCATTTCCGTGTCTAGTCAGCATTTCCAAAAAACTGCAACTGCGATGGCCTTGTTGTTTCCTCTAGAAACATCTTGTGATGTGCATGGGTTGTCCAGGAAGGGACAGATAAGTAGGTGGCTTGTGTCTTGTTCAGCACCACATTCACACGAGGTGTCTGGGTTTGCTGGAAGAATCCCCCATTTCTTCCGGTTGGTCTTGCATCGAGGGATGCCCACTCTTTAGCAGTTGAGGGACCTCCATACAGGGTAAGGTAGGTCGGTGCCTGGAGCTAGTTCTTCCTTTGGTGACATGTCTGTGGGCAGTGAGCTCCTCCATCTGTTAAGACAAGTTGTCTCTGGTGTTCCCTCCAGCAGCAGAGTCCTAGCAAGGAAGTTCTTGCGGGATCTGAGGCAAGATCTTGTAGCTTGGTGACCATGGAGCGGATGTTGATGGTCGTTCTCCTGCTTTTTTCTCTTGGTGTCTGCAGTAGTGGCCCTCAAGATGTAGGGTGGGGCTATTCCAACAATCAGGTACAGTTTCTTCACTGGCATTGGTTTTTGGCATCTCAAGATTATCCTTTCAGTATCACTAACTGTGGTCTTGACCTGCTTAGCATGTGCTAAAGCATTCCACACAGGAGCGGCATACTCAGCGGCTGAAACACACAGCTCAAGTGCAGAAGTCCTCAGGATGTATGGGCTGGCTCCCCAGGCGCTGCCGATCAGCTTCTTTAGTATGCCATTGCGAGCACTGACCTTCTGTTTCATGTTCAGACACTGCTGCCTGTGCATTAGAGCATGATCTGGTGTGACACCTAGATAAACTGGTGATGGGCAATGTTTCAATCATTTCCCTCGCCGTGTGATATTCAGCAGTTGCCGTGCTTCCTTGTTTCATAGATGAAACGCACGCACTTGTGTTTTACTGGGGTCCAGCTTCAGATGTTTGGCATCATAGTACTTGGAGAGTTCATCCATCGCTGAAGTCAGCTACAACACAATTTGCCAGCACGAAAGCCTGCTAGTTGTGGGGGGCCTTCAGTTAAGTACCAAATGTTCCAATATCTTGAAGGTATGGCATAGCAGGGAAATAGGCCGAACATTTTTTAGGTCGTTTGGCTCTGTCCCAGGTTTGAGTAGTGCGATGACTTAAGATTTCTGCAACATTTTACACAACTTGGCGACACACCTGTTCATTAGGTTTAACCCAATCGGATCATTTGATGACCCTAGCTCGCATAAGTTATTCGTGGCATATGAATCCAATGACGAGCTCTGCTCGTGGCGATGCACTGCCGTATATCAATACATGTAGTTCAGTTACTAACTCACAGATGCCACTTGTATGCATTCTGAGCTGAAGTTTAGACATGTGGCTTCGGTTATTTCCCATGCTCCAGGTTATCACACACCTCTGGAACGAGAGACGAAAGAATCTTTGTTCATATTATTTCGCTTACATCAGTTGCAATCATGGCGTCAAGCAGATGTGTTGATGTTGATGAAGATGGAATATGAAAGCTAATAGATAGTGTTGAAGAGAGTGATTATGAAGACAGTGATGTTTGTGATGATGAAATTGACCCTGAAGGTCTTAGTTCAAGTTTGAATGATGGGTGTAGTAGTGCTGATGACACGATATGTGATACAAATTACGACGGTGGGCAAGTCTAGAGCGAGACCACGTGACCTCCCACCATAGTTTTGTGTAGGCTGGGGGTATGTCATTGAAGATCTAAAGATAAAAATTTCATTGTTCTGTACTCAAAAGTATCACAGTTAAAATTGAAATAATAAATAAAGAGGTTCAACCTATTCAATTCTTTTGTATTGAATAGGTTGAACCTCTTTATTTATTATTTCAATTTTAATTGAAGATCTATGCACTTTTAACTCCTAAAGGGGTAAGACCCCTCAGTGTGTTTTTGTGGTGCCGACTTCACCGTGGCCCACATCCTCACAGTGTGTGCTGTAGTGAAGGATTAAAATGTGTTTTCTCAGTGAACTGCTATGGTATTTAAATAGGATGTGAATGGGTTAATAACCACTCCAATGTTTTATGGCAAAAGTTCTTTATCTGTTCAACTCATAGGTTATCGACACCATCAGCCTTGTACATCTTCAAGCTGGAGATGGCAGCTTCATGTTCACCCATGGAAAAGGGATCTCGAAGGGATCTCTGTTTCCAAATCACGCTGAAGAGCTTCTTTGGTTGCCCTTCCTTTGGTTTCACCATTCAGCAGGAACTGGTTCACCACTGGATTAGGTGTCAATCTGGCAAAGTTCTCCCGTGGTTTTACAGGGCCACCGCTAAGGTTTTTAAGCAGTTTCCAGGCCTGTCGACTATTCAACTTCATGTCGAGGTTCTCTACCAGGTTGCTCCTCTTTAGCCTTATGAATTGTTGTGATGGTTTGCAACAGTGCTTCTCCAGCTTGGATAGTTTCTTCAGCAAATGGATCCTCTTTGTAAAGGGTCTGATATCTTTCTAATAGCAGTCAGTCCTCACTGGACAAGCCTGGAACATGTTGCATTCTGCATCCTCTCGGAATGGTTTTCCTTGAAACTTGCTGGATGCATTCTATACAGATGTCGTGCATTTCTGCGTGTGGTGGAATGTTGATTATCTCCGAGTCAAGCTCTTGACTAAACCTCGTCCAGTCAGCCTTCTTGAAGTTAAACCTCCTCTTGAATGGTACCTCTTTAGGCATCACCACGGAATTTATGGTGCAAATAACAGGCCCATATTGAGTGCGAGGGATAGGCTCTCCCATAATCTTCACACATTGCCCAGCTACTTTTGAAGACATGAAGATATTTTCTGCATTGTACCCTCTTTTCCACTTGCCAGTGTTGAAGGATGATGGGAGCTTCGGATTGTGGATCAGATGCAAGTCATGAGCTTCAGCCCATGTTTCTAGACTTGTTCCATTTGCATCGTGGTGATGGAAGTTGGCAAGTGTTTGAAAGCTGAAAATAGCTTCGGGTGGTTTGTAGACTCATGTGATACAGAAGTATGGAGTGCAGACTCTAAGGAACTCGATGTCATTGTCTTCAGTCAATGAGGCTGAGATGATATTCAGGTTAGGTCTGAAAAAGATGGCACTGCCATATTTGTCGTGAGGCCTCTCCAGGATTAGTTCCTTATCAGCAATTGTTGGACGGTACCTAGTACTCCCCCTGTGTGTTTCCTGGACTAGCAGGATGTCACATGCACATTTTTTGGCACAAATGAACTAATAGGATTTCTTTCTCTTTAGAAAATCCCTTGATGTTTAAAGAGGTAAACACAAGAGGTCTTGAAAAAGACCAGTCTTTGTGCAATCCTTTTGGATAGAGACCATTGTGAAACGATCAGCCGTCAGCACATTTCATTGCATCGCCTGATATTGTCCAAAGTACAACTGATTGCTTTTCAGTCCTTGTATGTCTATAATTGCAATCTTTGTGGAGGTTCCTTTTCATATATCCCAATGTATCTGTTACAAACAAACATTAAAAGGGGTATGTCTCACAAGATTCTACTCTTAGGAATTCTACTTGGAATTGAAGATTTTGTGTAGTTATTTTGAGTAATATATACACATTTATGTAACGGGGACCTGTATCAAGTTCCAGTGACAAAATGTAATTTATTTTGGCTCAGGTTGGATGTTATTTGCTTAACTTTTGCATCATGTGTTCTAGACTTTACTAGTGAACTTCGTGTGGGGTAAACAGACAGGGCTAATTTCCTTTAGATAACCTATGTCTCCTGTCAGTTTTATTTTATTAATGCTGTGTAAAAATTCCTTTTGTTATTGTTCCAAAAGTGGTGTGTTCCTTCCTACCAGAACATCATCCCTTGACTTGACACTTGGCTGGAGTCAGGTTACGTAGATTAAAGTGGACTAGTTTATTTATTTGTGGGACGTAAAGCCAATAACACTATTATTATTATTATTATTATTATTATTATTAGCTGATGTACCCATGCTTCGCTATGGGATTCTCAGAAAGACTGACTTGGTGGTTTTCCTAACTGAATTCAACATAGGTCATTACAAAAACGTCAGTAGGAATGTAGCAATTGAAAGCAATGTTATCATATAAAATACTCGATCAAATGAAAAACCGCACACTTTCGCACTTTCAACGAACAGTACTACGGTGCCGATCTAACAGGCCAAAGTTCCAGAGCTGGAATAACCAGGTCGCAGACTGCTGTGAACATTCCTCTGTCATTATTCCGTTAAATATGCACACTACTCATTCCAATCAGTGCCTCAGAGTAGGGATTGAATAGTTCGAATGCTTTGATGAACCAATGTGTTACGTACCAGTAATATCAGAAAATGTATGAACCAGAGGAATGACATGCTAAAGAAGAAAGTTATCTAACTCCCCAGCTACTTCCCGCCAATATACAGGCACTCTGTTACACTCAGTACGACCAGGCGAGTTGGCCGTGTGGTTAGGGGCGTGCAGCTGTGAGCTTGCATCCGGGAGATAGTGGATTTGAACCCCACTGCCGGCATCCCTGAAGATGGTATTCCTTGGTTTCCCATTTTCACACCAGTCACACTAGGCTGTACCTTAAGTAAAGCCAAGGCCGCTTCCTTCACACCCGTATTCCTTTCCTATCCCATCGTCGCCGTAAGACCTACCTGTGTCGGTGCGACGTAAAGCAAATTATAAAAACCGGTACGCTGCAGTAATCCTATCTATCAAGGATGAGTGGAAACAGAAGACAAAAAGCACATCACATCAAACAATTGTCAATGTGATGTTATTGTTGATAAAGTTTATGAGCTTTCTATATTGCAGGCCTTCACATTAATTTTCTTTCAACTCTGTGATATTAGGGCATCTTACAAAATTATTTATATCATAGACTGTAGTTCATTATTCTCAGACTTTACATACCGATTTTCACAATTCTGTTTACCCATTTTTTCGTGACTCGGCGCTGATATGTAACAATGTATAAGATTTAAGTGATCGGAAATTTAATAACTTGTTACATAACTACTACTAACTTACAACATAACTAAAGTTATGTTTGTTATGTAGTATTTATCGATACGACCACTAATAACATAAATAACTTATTTGAGAATTACGTTTCAGGTCTTCCCCTAAACTACCATTTCACTCAGCGTGAATAAAATAATTTATAGCCCATATTGTAGTGGTTCATCACCCAACTTTACATACCGATTTTCATTAAATTCTCTTCAGCTTTTCTCGTGATGCATGTACATACATACATACATACATACATAGAGACAGAAATTACGGAAAAGTAAAAAATGCATTTCCTTGTTACTGTGGACATGACCGATACAGAAATACCATTCTTTTCAAATTCTGAGCAATGTACAGACAAAACTCTTATTTTATATATATAGATTACATTTCAGGCCTTCCCGTAAACTACCATTTCACTCAGTGTGAATAAAATTATTGATTGCCTAGATTATAGCGACTTATTCCCCGACTTTGCATATCAATTTTCGTGAAGATACGACCACTAATATAATAAATATTTGAGAATTAAGTTTTAGGCCTTCCCTAAACTACCATTTTTCTCAATGTGAATACAATTATGTACAGCCTATATTGTAGTGACTTATTTCCCATCGTTGTCTGCCGATTTCCATTAAGATACGACCACTAATAACATAAATATTTGAAAATTTAATTTTAGGCATTCCCCTAAACTGCCATTTCAATCAGCGTGAATACAATTATTTATGGCCTAGATTACATCGACTTATTACCCCCACTTTGCATACCAATTTTCATTAAGACATGACCACTAATAACATAAATATTTGAGAATTAAATTTCAGGCCTTCCCCTAAACTACCATTTCACTCAGCTTGAATAAAATAATTTATAGCCTAGATTGTAGTGGTTCATCACCCCGACTTTACATTCCAATTTTCATTAAATTCTCCTCAGCCGTTTTCTCGTGATGCATGTACATACATACAGACAGACAGATAGAAATTACGGAAAAGTAAAAATTGCATTTCCTTGTTACTGTGGACATGACCGATACAGAAATACCATTATTTCCAAATTCTGAATTCTGAGCAATGTACAGACAAAACTCTTATTTTATATATATAGATTATTATTATTATTATTATTATTATTATTATCATTATTATTATTAACTACTTTTGCAATTTTTGGATGTGTTGAAGTGCCAAAATTTTGTCTTGCATGAGTTTACTTTTTACACACTATGAATCTAGTGATATAAGGCTAGCATATTTGCATACCTTCAGATACCACCAGTCTGAGCTGAAATCGAACATACCTGTTTGGGTGCAAAGAGCCCATGTTCTCACATTTGAGCCACCAGTGCATTAAAAATTCTTCTCTTGAGAAATGATATTGAAGAATTTTGACCTAAAGTAGATTTTATAATTATTTGTTTGAACATATGTATAGAATATATTACAAAACTAGCAAAAAAATGTGGAATACTTGCAGAAAGTTCATTACATTCAAAGAAAGATCAAACTAAGTAAATCAAATTAAGTAAACCTTTCTTGACATTTTCTGAGCATAATATTACCTCATGAGTGACTTATCTCTCCTTTTGTCAATTCTATTGTTTTCCCATGTTCGACTCATTGGCTGAACGGTCAGCGTACTGGCCTTCGGTTCAGAGGGTCCCGGGTTCGATTCCCGGCCGGGTCGGGGATTTTAACCTTAATTGGTTAATTCCAATGGCACGGGGGCTGGGTGTATGTGTTGTCTTCATCATCATTTCCTCCTCATCACGACACGCAGGTCGCCTACAGGCGTCAATTAGAAAGACCTGCACCTGGCGAGCCGAACCCGTCCTGGGATATCCCGGCACTAAAAGCCATACGACATTTCATTTTTTTTCCCACATATTTTATGCTTCCCGCACCAAATCTAGGTAACTACAGACAATGTTGTTAGTGACTTCATCATTGTCTTGTTGAACAAACAGCTTCAGTGAAGTTGATACAGTGATCAGTTGTCATTGTGGTTCATTTACTGCCAGTTTCAAGAAGATTTGTCCACATGGTTCTTGGCCCCACACAGATGCAGCTAAAGCAGTTGCTTTAATTCAGGATGAGTGCACCTTCCAATATGTTGCACTGACACTTAGCACACTGTTAGATAGCAGTTTTCAAGCTGTAAAATGTTTTAGGGAACACCACACCTTCTCTAGGAGTCCAGGTTCATGCTTTGGTAAGGCTACTTCAGTGGTGGTTAAATGATTTATTCAATTTCAAGCACCGTGTGATCACCACTTAAAGACAATGAGTTGTGAAATCACCTCCACCACATTCGGCAAGTCAATGTAAGTGAAATTACTGTAAGACACGTTATTTGATGCAGGTTTGAGAGCCCGAAACCTGCTCCTCAACGTAGAGAGTGGACAGCTGATCAGTGAAGATATGACCTATCCACAGACAAATTAAGATTCTGTTAAAAATCACCAGATGGAAAAGAACAAGTGTTCAGGAAAGCAGATGAACAATTTTCACCCTATACCTTTGCAGATAAGACAGTCCTCACTGGAGGTTCACTCAGTATATGGACAGGAATGAAGAAATAAACTTAGAGACTAGGACAGAGCTTGTGTTCATTGAGAATGGCTCCCCTACTGCACATCAGAACATCTCTGAAATCCTGAATGAGCAGAGTGTCCAGTTTGCACTTTATTTTGGTGAAGACTTCTAGCTAATGTATGACAATGTGTACCCCATACTGCGTGATGTGTGTCTGATTACCTGAACGAAGTTAGGATTCTTCACTTAGAGTGGCCAGCTCATCTATATATATAAAATAAGAGTTTTGTCTGTACATTGTACAGAATTTAAAAAGGATGGCATTTATGTATCAGTCATGTTCACAGTAACAAAGAAATGCACTTTTTAATTTTCCGACATGTCTGTCTGTCTGTCTGTCTGTCTGTCTGTCTGTCTGTCTGTCTGTCTGTCTGTCTGTCTGTCTGTCTGTCTGTCTGTCTGTCTGTCTGTACACGCATCATGAGAAAACGGATGACGAGAATTTAATGAAAATCGGTATGCAAAGTCAAGGAATAAGCCGCTGAGTGAAATCGTAGTTTAGGGGAAGGCCTAAAATTTAGTTCTCAAATATTTACGTTATTAGTTGTCGTATTTTAATGAAAATCGATATGCAAAGTCGGGGAATAAATTGCTACAATCTAGGATTTAAATAACTGTATTCACACTGAGAAGAATGGTAGTTTAGGGGAAGGCCTAAAATGTAATTCTCAAATATTTATATTATTGGTCCTATCTTAATGAAAATCAGAAGTCAGGGAATAAGTCACTGTAATCTAGGCCATAAATAATTTTATTCACGCTGAGTGAAATGGTAGTTTAAGCGAAGGCCTAAAATTTAATTCTCAAATATTTTTTATTAGTGGTCATATCGATAAATACTACCTAACTAAAGTTATGTAGTATTAAATTTTCGATCATTTATGTCTGATACATTGTTACTGTACTGTCTATGATCACAAAGATATTCATGAATTTGGATATTTGTTACTAAGGCCATATCAGTGCCGAGTCACGAGAAAATGGGTAAACAGAATTTAATGAAAATAGGCATGTAAAGACGGAGAATGAGGAACTACAGTCTACGCTATAAATAATTTTACAAACCACAGAATTGAAAGAAAACTAAATGTGAATGCCTACAACATATAAAGCTCATAATATTGATCAACAGTAACATTACATTGACCATTGTTTGTTGTGATGTGCTTTGTGTCTTCTGTTGCCACTCACCTCCGGTAGATAGGATTACTGCTGAGTACCGAGTATTTTTTTTTTAATTTGCTTTACGTCCCACCGACACATGTAGATCTTATGGCGATGATGCGATAGGAAAGGGCTAGGAGTGTGAAGGAAGCAGCCTTGGCCTTAATTAAAGTACAGCCCCAGTATTTGCCTGGTGTGAAAGTGGGAAATCATGGAATACCATCTTCAGCGCTGCCGACAGTGGGGTTCGAATCCACTGTCTCCCAGATGCAAGCTCACAGCTGCGCACCCCTTACCACATGGCCCACTCCCCCCGTCGTACTGAGTGTAACAGCCTGCCTGAATATTGATGGGAAGTACCTTGGGAGTTAGCATGCCACTCCTCTGCTTCGTAAATTTTCTGATACTACTGGTACGTAACACACTGGTTCATCATGACATTCAAACTATTCAATCCATACTCTGAGGCACTGACTGGAATGAGCAGTGTGCATATTTAATGGTATAATGGCAGAGGAGTGTTCACGGCAGTCTGCGGCCTGGTCATTCCAACTCTGGAAATTTGGACTGTTAGATTGGCACAGTACTGTTAGTTAAAAGTGAGAAAATGCACGGTTTTTCATTTGATCGAGTATTTTATATGTTAAAATTGCTTTTAATCGCTACATTCCTACTGATGTTTCCTATTAATGATGACTTCGGTTAGGAAAACCACAAAGTCAGTCTTTCTGAGAATCCCGTAGCGAAGCACAAGTACATCAGCTAATAGCCCATACTTGAATCCTACTGAACACATCTGGTATTGTAATATTTTTAATGTGCGCCCATGGTGGGTGTGACTCATAAGTGTGTGTGCCAATTTAATTCATTGACAGATATGACATACCGTATTTACGCGAATAATCCCCGCAAATTTTTTTAAAAAAATTGATGCACAAAATTGGGGTGCAGGTTTTATTTGCGTCATTGTTGGCATTTATTTTTTTCAAAATGAGCCTTCCTAAATTAGGATGCAGGGATTATTCACGTAAATACGGGTATTTACGCTAATAATCCCCGCATAGTTTTTAAAAAATTGACGCACAAAATTGAGGTTGCGTGTTTTATTTCCATCATTGTTGACATTTAACTTTTTTCAAAATGAACCTTCCTAAAATTAGGGTGCAGGGATTATTCGGCAGCGGGGATTATTCGCGTAAATACGGTAAAATAAATAAATGGGTGCACATCATGTTACATGGTCTGTAAATACTCCACAAAAGTGCAAGTGTAATAATGGAGACAGTGCAGAAGCGGCAATGCTTCCCAAAATATACATAGCATAGCCCTCAACTACTCAGCGGATCCTAAAAAATGTCCGTAGGTTATCATAAAACAACATATCTTCAAGTAATATACCAGGGATTCACTCTCCAATGAGTAGATTTCTTAGTGTTAAGTACGGCAATAACCAAATTATGGGCCCAGCTATCACAATTCAAAGTTACATATTGTGCTGACATCTACAAATAACATTGACCAATAGGTGACAGGACATCAAACTATTAAATAACAAGTCCTATTTAGAATTATTGAGATGAAGGTTTCTCCATTTATTTAATTCATTAGTGATATGCAGGGTAAATGAAATCATAATAATGAGATATGTTAGCACAAATGTTTAACAGTGCAGTCTGCGAACGGTGACATTGACAGTATTGTTGCTAACAAGAACAGCTGACTCTAGTAACTTGAGATGCAGCTTGAGAAAACAAACCCATTCAGATCTTGTGTACAAATATAAAATGCTTCACATCAGTGACCGTACATATCATTCATGAGTGTGGTTATGGTAATGCTGAGATCCAAACTAGTACAGTATATGAGAACCAATATTCAGCATTTAATTATAGCATCAAAACTTATCTCTTACCAGATTATCCATATTTGCATAACCAAATTAATTACCTATGACCTGTTGTCAATTTACATTGTTTCAACAATTATTACCTCATACATCAGAGTAAACAGTGTTATGGTAACTCATATTAATCCCATATAAAAATGTATATGTACTCTGACCATGTCCCTTTGTGGGATTGAGTTTGGTGCATCTCTGGTTTTGGTAATGAACTTTGTTTCATTGATGGTGATCCTCGGTCTTACTTAAGCTGCTATGTACTTGACAGAGAAGAGGTTCTTCCACACTGGGTGCGAGAAGTGTAAGATCATCTGCGAAGACCAGGCAGTTGACTGTTATCTTGTTCTTTCTGTAAATGATTCTCAACCTGGAGTCATCTGATAGTATGTTCGTCCATTCACGAATAACTTTCTTAAGTAGGCAGTTGAAGAGGATTGGGATAAGCCACCCCTTGTTGAACACTTGTTCTACTCTTGAAGCTCTTTGATATTTGCCCTCTGAATTTGACTTGACATTGCATGTGATACTGGTCAGAGTCACTTTCATAAGGATGGGGCGAGTTGGCCATGCGGTTGGGGGCGCGCAGCTGTGAACTTGCGTCCGGGAGATAGTGGGTTCGAACCCTACTGTTGGCAGCCCTGAAGATGGTTTTCCATGGCTTCCCATTTTCACACCAAGCAAATGCTGGGGCTGTACCTTAATTAAGACCACGGCTGCTTCATTCCCATTCCTAGGCCATTCCTCTCCCTTCATCACCATAAGACCTAACTGTGTCAGTGCTACATAAAACAAATAGCAAAAAAAAAAAAAAACTTTCATAAGGTTCAAGGTCTTCTTGTCTAGTCCCAAATCAGTGAGTGTCTGGACTGCCTATCTACTGAGTCTCTACTGAGATAATAATAATAATAATAATAATAATAATAATAATAATAATAATAATAATAATCTGGCTCTTTGGTTGAATGGTCAGCATTGAGGCCTTGTGCTCAAAGAAACTCAGTTTTGATTATAAAGGAGGGATACTGACATGTAAAACATTAGTGACATGTATGGAGAGTGTTGGTTGTATCAACTGTTGTTGATGGATCAAGCCGTGGAGGTGATTTTTAAAAATTTGAATCTGTGAATTTCAGCTTACCAGTTGCAAATTGCTTTGAAAGACTGTCAGCAATAAATGTTGTTCTCATCAAGGCAGATACTGAAATTAATCCAAAATTAATTGACTCAGAGTTTAGCTGAGATGCTAATAATAATCTTCTTCTGAAGTTCGATTATACGTCTCATTGTGAAGTATGAGTTCCTCACAAAATGTTAAACCGAGCTCGATAGCTGCAGTCGCTTAAGTGCAGCCAATATCCAGTATTCGGGAGATAGTAGGTTCGAACCCCACTGTCGGCAACCCTGAAAATGGTTTTCCGTGGTTTCCCATTTTCACACCAGGCAAATGCTGGGGCTGTACCTTAATTAAGGCCATGGCTGCTTCCTTCTCACTCCTAGCCCTTTCCTGTCCCATCATCGCCATAAGACCTATCTGTGTCGGTGTGACGTAAAGCAACTAGCAAAAAAAAAAAAAAAATAATAATAATAATAAATAAATGTTAAAGTAAAGCTGTATGGACAGTTATTCTGTTTGTAGTATACTTCTAAAGCAAAACAAAAGAGAAATGTTTTTGAGACAAATGCTGTTTGGAGATATGTCAGATTGCCGAACATTTAGAACACTCATAAAACAAAATATTCATGCAAAGAAAGTTATGGTCCAGGTCTGGTGTTATTTCAAGGACATTATTTGTGTGAAAATTTACGTTATTCAATCAAATGATCATTTTTTATATATCTGGAGCAGTACATCAATAACTTTTACAGAAGAGGCTAGAACTGAAGAACAGAAAGGGTCTTAGACGTGAAGTAGAAAAGAGAACAAGCCCAGCTGGAGCTGAGGAAATTGCCTATATCTCCAGGTGCCGGCCTAAGCACAATGTGGCATTGTTGCCAGCTGGCCGGTTCAAGCTTCATAGTGTTCACGCTGGAAGTGAACAAGCCCTGCAGTTCACAAAGTCAAGTCATGATGAGCTCAAAGATCTTGTGCCAGATTAGTGATGAATCCAGAACAACTGTCTTCAGTTCAGTGTGGTTAGATGCTTGTTGAACATAGACATTCCAACTGAAGTCGAGATGAAAATCAAGAATAAATCAAATGCATTATAAGAAAATAGTGCCGGGAAGGGTGAAGTATGGGAATGATCTTTTATTGTTATTGATGACAAGAGGTAGAAAACAAAATTTGTGCAACGCAAAATAGGACAGTGCCTTTTACGAAGCTTAAATACCAGCACATTAGCAAAAATAATTGCACCCATTCTCCTTTGAGTAAGATGAGTGTTTCATGCTAGTTTTTCCTACCTCCATACAACATAAAATAACAGGCTTGTGTTAAATTATGTCCTGTAAACCTAAGCCCTTTCAAGGTTAGGTCAGGTTTCAAATGGTAGAACAAGAATTAATGTAGGGAATGACTTTAGTGAAGTACGTGAATTGGTCTGAGATGCTACTGCACCAGACGACTGTTTCCCGGTGATGTCGTGAAATGGCCAATGACATTAGTCACTCTAAAAAATCAGATGTTCGTGATGCAATACAGTGTTACTCTTGTGCTGTAACCACAAACATGTGGACAGATGGTTACAAAAAAGTCATTTTATTTCCCTTAAGGTTCACTACATTAGTGAGTGGGAAATAAAAAACAGAGTTCTTGTAACCTGCCTCTTCCCCTATACTCCCACATCTGATGAAAACATCCTGAAAGAATTTACCACTCAGTGTGCTGTGTTGGAAATTTAGCTCGCCGGTTTACAAAGGGTTACGTTCGTGACAGATCAAGGTGCAAATATTAGGAAGGCCTTAACGGTTTACAAAGGCTTTATGTGAATACCTTGTGTAGGGCATTGTTTAAATACAGTTTTTCAGCACACATTCCAAGATGATTTTCTTAATTCTCAGGTGCAGGACATAGAATACATAATTAAGGGAACACAGAAAGCTGTGATCTATTTCAAAGGTACAGAATTAGATGGTTGGGTCGAGCATACTCTGAATCAGGATGTAAAATAACATGGAATAATAAGCTTATCATGTTATAATCTGTACATAACCAGTATGGTAAAATGATTGAAATCCTATCGGCTACAACTGCAGGCAAAAGGGAGAAAGTAGAAAAAGTCATAAATAAACTGGAAGCAATCAATAAAAAACTCATGAGTGACTTGACTTATTTCCTGGAACCTTTCAAAGAAGCTACGAATGATTTAGAAGGAGACAGCAGACCAACAATACAAAATGTGCTCATTTGGTTTGATCATCTAGTACCCACACCTGGATACAGATGAGGAGCTAGAACGCTTTCCTGGGATTACGGTGGTGGTCAATCTCAATTATTACAACTACATTACTTACAAAACAATACGTTTCTTTCATTTAACTCAGAAGAGAAAGGTGCAGACTGTTTAGTAAATGCAGCACACTAGTAATCGCCATTCAACTAGCCTGGCTGGTACGCCAGCCCTAGCAAGCCCAGCCTAGAAAAGGAAACGAAGCCCTGTTAGCCAAGCTGCCTTGGTGTGGCCCTCATGACGTAACAAGCCCAGCCTAGCTCTCCAGTGCTGTTGTACGATGCACGCCTAGCTTTGCTGGCAATCAGACGTACATGCCCAGCTGAGACCTGTGACCACTTACTGCTCATTTATAATATGAAGCTTCCTTGGTCTTTTAAATTACACTATTTAGTTCTTCTTCTGGGCTGAAACACAGCAACCACTTTTATAGTGTTTTTAGTTGCCTGGGGAGACTAAATTCCTCAGATCAAGACAAGAATACTGTGATGTATTCGAAATGTCAAAAAAACTGTACATAGGGTACATAAAACAACAACATGGTTCAACCCAGAAGAAGAACTAAACAACGAAAAGGGTGATGTATTCCACCAAGATTACACACGAGTTAATAGTTGTTTATTCATCTGCTGGAAGTTGCTCTAGATTGACTAGATTACTACCTTCACTTTTCTCAATAGCTATTTGTCCTTCTGTCTTCCAGTGGTCTGGTTTATGTACAACTCTTTGAATGGAAAATAATTTGTTTTATTTCTGAATATAGAAACACTCATTATTTTTCATACAACTCAGTATTAGTGTAATTCCTTGGGTATTCCATTTAGCAAGAAAGCTGATAAATGTTCTTACTTTGTTACACATATCATTTAAGTGCTGATTTGTAATAGGAGTACTGCCACTATTGTCTGGGAGTTTGCTTAGTGGCTTCCCAATCATTTAAATTCAGTCAGGTATTTGTAGTGAGGGAAGGTACCTCAGAAATGGGAACACAATTGAGAAGAGAATTGACTTAAAATCTCTTAATCACCATAAGAATTGTTTTCTATGTCTTTCCTCTTCAACTCTTGGCAAATATTGGGGTGATATCCAAAATATAGACCACGACTGTTTCATTGCCAATAGTAACCGCAGTAGATTACAATTACTACACACATCTTTTAAGTGGACTTTACACACATTAAATACACAGATTGTTTCATGAATCATGGCAACAATGTTATGTCTTTCAGACATGTCGAGACCGAGCGAGTTGGCCATACAGTTAGGGGCGTGCAGCTGTGAGCTTGCATTCAGGAGATACTGGGTTCAAACTCCACTGTTCTGTGGTTTCCCATTTTCACACTAGGCAAATGCTGGTGCTGTACCTTAATTAAGACCATGACCGCTTCCTTTCCACTCCTAGCTCTTTCCCATCCCATCAGCACCATACAACCTATCTGTGTCGGTGCAACATAAAGCAACTTGTAAAAAAAAAAAAATAATAATAATAATAATAACAATAATGTGGGAACTCGGGAAGTTTGAAATCCTGTGTCACAGACTACTAAATGCCAGACATCTACGTGCATTGATACCTAATTAACAATGCACGAAGATGTTTGTGTACTACAAGCCGTGCTCTAAGATGGATGTAAGTAAACTTGAACAGCAGTCATACTGAAAATTACTGTTCTCCATGGCAGAAATACACGTCAGAGTGAGGCGGAGCTAAGAGAAGCTTTGGGCGATGGTGCTTTGCCTTATCAAAATACAGAGGCCTTCAAGCATAGACGCATAGCAACTGTAACTGTTGAAGAGTTAATGTCCTTTCTTCCTCACATATAAATATTGGTAGCTGTTATCGAATGGTGCTTAATGGAACACAGATGTTGAAGTGTGCAGGAACTATCCACACATGCATGTATTTCTGTGTTGACATTGTTCCAAATTTTATAGCAGGACTTAACAGATATGCAACATTTTTATTTACTTATCTAAGTGATTACCCCTTGTCATCCGCTCCTGTACACATACCTAGTTTGGTGCTAGCATTTGAGAAGCACATTCCAGTGGCCTTCTAATTCATGTAGAAGATTTAAATTGCTGATGATTCCTCAGAAGATATAACACAGTTGACATAACAGATGAAACAACCTGCACACTTAGAGCTGTTGACTGTAGTAAGCCAGTAACAACAAGCATTCATTCAAGAACCCATAATTTTTCAACCGATTGTCCATAACCAATCTTAATACCTCACAAAGTTTTCACAGAAATGTATACGTTGCTCTTACCATAAGTGTTGTACCTTAATCTCAAATTTAACCAGTTGATTTCATCTTTTATGTATAAATCTGTCAAAACATGAGAATTATTCAGGAATATTTGTAGTGAATGTTTATTTCCAGATTTTCAGTGGTGGTGTATGGAGGAGATGGTGTGTATAATGAACCAAGAAGCATTGTTGTAAACAATAATGTTTTTGCCACTCCCCAGATGATACCACATTATTTTGAACATATACCAGCAGGTAAGCAATTCACACTTTTGAGACCCAGTAAGTTAAATTAGACAATTCTTTTTTCTAATTACTGTATCATGAAACTATAAATAATGCCTTGTGATGACAACTATAGTTCATTTCACATTTCAAATATAATATTACTTTAATATAGACTTGTTCCTTTTACCTGAATGAATATTGGGACTTTCATTTCATTTCCATTCAGTGTGCTACTTCAGGTTTCTTTTGTTTTTTGTTTCTTCAATTGTTAAGAGTAGTTCTTCACTTATATGAATGAACGAAAGATGAGCAAATATTGCAGCCAACCAGGGATACCAAACCTATGTGGTAATTATTGGGACATGTGGTAGTTTTGAGACTAATATGATGTACACTACTGGGCAAATAAAGTCATTTTGAAAATTCTTGGTAAAATTGCCCATGTGTTCTCATTGTGTGATTTTCTTTTGTTCGTACGCTTAGCACAGTCAGGCAGTTGATTATTATCATAATGTAGATGCTATGAACAGAATCCATAGGGAGCTAATACCTCTCTCTAACAATTCACGGGAGTGGTGATGAAAGCCTGCGGCTCCTGCCTTCATTGACACTGCCTAAGCTTCCCGAAGAATCTAGCTGAACTAGTGGAAGTATTAGTTGTAGTCTCTCATGACCTTCTTAAGACAAATTCAAACAGTTACTGCCTGACCCTGGTGCCTCATATAGATTTGCTGTTTTGCACCACAGTCAAGTAGGTGATCTTGATGCCTGCAGTAATGGATTTCTCCATTCAATTTAGTGCTTTGTTTTAGTTTCAGAGGTTCACAATACATATGATTTTATGTGTGTGAATTCATTAAAATGTTCATTTCACATAGTAACAGTGAAAATGGCATGAAAAACACAAAATGTGAAAAAGTTAAAAGAATGATATCAGGGGAGAGTTTAAGAAAAGCAAAACCATCTAAGATAGAATTATGGAAAGAAATTTTATGCTTGAATTGTGCCTGTAAAGGAAGAAACTGTGTAACTCTGAATTCTCAGCTGAGGTAACCATACCTTACTGAGTCAGTGCAATATAAAACAGATATCAAAAAACAAATTTTTTAATTTGTATTCTTTGCTGCTTAAACTCTCAGATCTCATATACATGACCTTGGCTAAGAAATCTGGTGATTGTTTACAACCATATTTTCAGATTTCCAATAGTACTGTACCATACAATGTTATTTTAGATGACTAATGAATAGAAGTATTCAATTTTTTTATCATAGCTGGGCAGGTTAAATTCTTACTTATTGCTTCTTTTAATGACAAGGAACATGATGTGTACCAACCCTGTCAACTTCCGGTGTGAAATCTATCCGAAAACATGTATTGTTATATTGTATGTACGTCTCTAATCAAAAAATTATATACTTAGCAAAGAAATACTATGCTTGCATTTTTCACAAGTGAATAAAATTAGAATGTAGTGGTAGAATTTATTCATAATGTGCAAACACTTTCATTTGTAAATTTTATTTTGCCCACTTACAGGTAATGGCAGCAAGGATATATTTGGGGCCATTCGCTATGCTGCAAAACTTCTTTTTAGAGCAGGAGTCTCTAAAACATTTATTCTTATACCCTGCTCTAACTGTGATCCCACAGGAATGACTGTGAGTATTATAAAATTGATTACTGGATTCATAAATGAAAGAATTTTTGTATATTTCTAATATTAAAATAATGTGAAAAAAAGTATTTTTCTGTTATGATATTCAAGATTTGGACTGTAAATATGATGTAATAGGTATTAAGGTAATAGTTAATAATGAAATTTTGTGCATTCATAGTGAAGTAATGCAGAGTAATATTCATTGCTTGGAAGTATTTCTGCATTTAGTAATTTTTCTAAGTTCCAACAGCATATGAAATCTAAACATCACTTAATGCCCAAAATTCTAGGTTTCTATGTAAAAACTAAATGGGGAATTCTATTAAAATATATTGCATTTCATCTGTAAAATGTTATGTAATCTCACAAAATATAAATAATGACTCAAACATTCACTTTTCTTTTTTCAGCTTGATTATAGTGTCTTGCATCAAGTACTACTTGAGAGTGATATTAAACTTCACATTTTAATGAATGATGACTTTAAGTTTGATAAACCAAGAATACAAAAGATATTTTATGGTGAGTACATTGTCACACCTAATGTTTTGGGACAGGCAGAGGGAGAGTGTGTGTCCTTTTGAGAATCTCAGTACAGTGCAAAATCAAAACAGGGTTACTGGTTTAAAAATGATCATAAATGATTTATTTGTGTACAAAAGAGAGAACATATTCAAAAGTGGGAAATTATCTGTGTTATTAATTAGTTCATGCTATGTGTATTGATCAGTGATTAGGGCATCTCACTTCTTGTATGCGCTGTAGAAAATAGATTCTTAAGAATATTTTACTGTTATAAATTATTAGAAGAGAGAGTATTTCCTAATTGACAGTAAGCATGGTTGTATATGAAGGGAGAAATTAAATCAGAGAAACAAACCAGTGGCAGGCACTACAGCCCTGGTGGGTTTTGGCCTGCCCAATGACCACTACTCGTCCCAAAAGCCTGCAAATTATAAAGTGATGTGTGGTCTGTGTGATTAATCCTCTCAGCCATTATTCTTGATATTATAGACCGGGGTCACTATCTCACCATAAGATAGCTCCTCAATTGTTCTTGCATAGGCTGAGTAGACCTTAAACCATCCCTCAGATCCAGGTAACCATCTCTGACCTGGGTGGGTGTCAAATCCAGGGCCTCCGGGTGGGGGGCATGCTTGCTATGCCTAGACCGCAGGGCCGGTTTACATGAGAGAACACTTGGAAAATTAATCTGCTTCATAGGGTACTCTTATATCTGGCCCCTAGGCTGAATGGTCAGCAATGAAGCCATCAGTTCAAAGGGTTCCGGGTTTAGTTTTCACCTGATTCACGAAATTTTTCCTCGTTTGGTTAATTCATCTTCACAACCACCACAGAAATATGCAATAGTGAATACATCCTTACACATGGGGTTGGTGTCAGGACGGGCATCTAGCCGTAAAACTGGGCCAGATCCATATGTGCGCCTCCTATCGCACCCGTGATCCCTCCTCATTGAGGGAAAATGCAGTAGGAAAAACAAGAAAGAAATGGCATATTATTTGTTTTAATGTTATTCTTTTGACATAAATACTGAAAAATTTCAAAATCTTGTGTGCATCACAAGCAAAGAAAAAAAAATAATTTGTCACCCCTTCTTCAAATTATTTTACACTTTTAGGCCTATATATTTTCTGGAAGTCTGAAGTAAAACATAAATAACACTTAGATTATGTAGAAAAAGAGAGAATATGGAAAGACTAAAGACATTGGAGACCCATGTGTTCTCAGACCTAATTGAAAGCTAAATGTAACAAAGGCTCTTCAGTCTGTCAAACACACAGCAAATACAATGTAAATTATAACACTATAAACATACCTGTAAAATACACACTAAAATACAAAGAATGACATGTTTCGTTCTACAAGAACATCCTCAGATTCTATCAAATCACTTACAAACAAGCTTATATATGTACAGTATTGTTTACGTAGCGTAAACTTGTCAATGATAGAGAGGTTAGTGATAACATGAAACAGTAATGACAAAAAGAAATTATAAATTATAAATTATGTTAAGTCCGTTGTCACCAAACACTATTTCAGGACTGTGGTCATGGAAAGTTTTTGGTGAGGCACGCTGTGCGCGGAGAGGTTAGGGCAAGAATGGGAGGGGCCTTGTAGAGCGATGTGGATCTCTCCTATTAGATGATTAAATCGAGTATACTGTATACTGCATCATCCTTCATTGCAGTCCTTGCTGCCTGAGCTTTCCTCATATGAAGGCTACTTTCTTGTTTAATCACGTGTAGTGCATCGCCATGTGCTGTCTTCTTACAAACTGCAAATTCATCACATTTTCTGCACATGTCTTTTAATGGAGAATGAAAGGAGATAGTGAAATTATTATTAAACCTTTGGCGAAAAATGTACGAAGAAACTGGATCATCACAACTTTTTACATACAGGTTATACATAATAGTTATATTCAGGTCAGTTGCAAGGTACTTCTTATGTGGGCTCTTGTGCCTTGAGTAGTGAGAGAGATAAGTAGGAAATTGAGATATGAATTCCTTTACCTTGTCAAGTTGTTCATCTGACATTCTGCCAGGGTAACGCTTCTTACCGTGCTTGTCTCTAGGAGGTGTAGTATCATCCGATGTTTGACCTAAAGCCTGTGTAATCTTGCCGTCAGAAACTCCTAGTGTCTCCTTAAAGAATGTTTTACATACTTTGACCTCCTCCTTATTAGCACTTGCGAGGTGGTAAATTCGTGTATTTTCACATTTGTTTTTGTATAAACCCTTTGCCACTGTAATAAGGCCACACAAATAACTTGTTTGTAAACTGTAGTCTCCCAGTGCATAAAAAGAATCAAATATTTTGCACTTCTGCATTTGAGAAACCAACATATGTCATTTTAAGTTGCAGCAACACTCAAAATCTTTGAATATCTTTTCCATAATAAGTTTTCCCCTAGCAGAAACATACGACTTTCCAGAGTTTCAAAGTCTTTTTCTGATATTTCGTTTCCAACCTGCCTCATTTCTAACTCTCTTTCTACCTCTACACTGTTCTTCACATTCATTACTGTTCTGTGCCACCCCACTAATATTTAATTTGTTGCAATGTGCTTCAGGATCACTATCAGGAACTGTAATATTTCTATGGATTTTTTTCCCTATGCACCGTATTTCATTCGCGGAATCATGCCTGTCACCACTATCAGAAGGCAAATATGATGATCGCATATCTTCCAGTTCATCTATTTCTGAATTAGATGACTCATCTAGAAGGGAAAAACAATTACCTTAATGAGAACCTTGCATGCCAACGAAACAAAAGTGAGGTTATGATTAGCAGTTTTTCAATAGCAATGGATTATCACTCCACTGTACAAAGTATACGTATTTCATAATGTATGTACATGTATTCACACGATAATAACACATGCTTTGATGAGGCCCATACTTCCGCACAATCAGTAACACTACCCACTTTCCATACGTGTACGACATAATAACCAATGCAACAGCAACCTACGCACCAGCTGGAATGGTTGGACCAGTGTTGCATTCTGGGAGGCTGTGATTAATTCCATTGCAACAACACATCTGTCGGGGGTTTCTCAATGTGGTCTGGGCCACTGTTGCTCTCCTATTTACCATTATGAACAACATTTTGTGCCCTATTACTCATTTTCTACATTTGTGTGGGTTGGGCTACTATTGCGCTCAACGCCTCATATGTGAAATGAACGTCCTAATTGGCATACTGTACTTACAGTACATACTGAAGGGGAAGATAACCACAGAAATACCAAGGACATTTGGGCTGGCGATAAGGTGGTTGTAGAACTGTGCTGCTTGGTTGTATCAGAGAGACGATTTAGGTTTCTACTCTATTAACTAATTTTCATCGTTAGTTGCTTTTATATCAGTAAATTAGGTTCAGTAGTTTATATTCATCTTTTTAAGACATCCTTTTTTTTTTTTTTTTGCTTTACGTCACACCGACACAGATAGGTTTTACGGCGACGATGGGACAGGGAAAGGCTAGGAGTGGGAAGGAAGCGGCCGTGGCCTTAATTAAGGTACAGCCCCAGCATTTGACTGGTGTGAAAATGGGAAACCACGGAAAACCACCTTCAATGCTGCCGATAGTGGGGTTCGAACCTACTATCTCCCGAATACTGGATACTGGCCGCACTTATGTGACTGCAGCTGTCGAGCTCGGTTAAGACATCCTGAAATTAATGTAAATCCTATTCAAAACTTGGGATAGCATAATTGATTCAGAAACAAAGTAGCATCTCTCAGATGCCATGTGAGCTTCTACAACGTAAAATTGTGTGCGACCACTGCAGAGTTAATGTAAGGGTCAGTCAAATGAAAACCGAACACCCGCTACAATGTGACCATGGAATGGTTTTATTGAAAAGTAATTCCCAAAAGCGTTAATTCATTTATCCCACTGGGAGGCGAGATGTACAATTCCAGTTTTGTAGAAAGTTGCAGGTTGCTGACGGATCCGCAACCGTACCCACTCTTGCCATTTCTCGTCCGAATGAAATCGACACCCACAAATGTATTTATTCAGGTCGCCAAAAATGATAAAATCACAAGGTGAATGATCCGTGCTTTACAGAGGATGCTGAAATGTTTCCCAACCAAATCGCTGAAGCGTAGCCTTCACCAGATTGGAAGTATGGGGGTAAGCATTATCATGCAACAGGATGACTCCGTCCGACAGCATTCCAGGGCATTTTGGCTTTATGGTGCATCGTAGTTTCTGCAAAGTAGTAATGGCTCAATAGGCCTGTCCTGGGCGTACATCGTCTTGCAGTGATGTGCACCCTTCTCTGAATTTCCTATGCCACTCCTGTACACTCGACATGGACATGCAGTGTTCGCCATACACAGCAGACATGCGATGATGAGTTTTACATACTCCAGCACCCTCAGCCACCATAAAATAAACCACACTTCTCTGCTCTTCTTTGCTTGCCTCCATTTCTACAGCTGGATGAACATATTAAACTAGTCCATGCACCAACAAAGACATAACCCAACAACTGTATGCATCTGTGAGTTGTCACTGTGCAGTTCTCCTACCACAGCGATGGCAGTATTGATATGTAACAACAGTGTTTCCACCTTTCGCGTGGTATGCGTGTTATAGCGGGTGCTCAGTTTTGTAGCATAAGTATCTGTCCAAAATCCTTTGTTAATACCATTTAAAATTTCCTCTACAGGTTAGCACAGACAGTGCCACAGGGCAAAAAAAAAGAAAACATTCTAAAACAAGTCTTAGAAATATGAGAATTTTTGAAAATACGGTACCTCAAGTTATTCAATAAGTATTTCATTAAAATGCTTGGTTCCATAAGTTATCAAATTACAAGAACTTTGAACATGGACTCAATACCATTTTTTTTAAATGGGAAAAATATGTTAAGTTCAATGCTAATAAAATCATCAATATTTTATTATTACACTACATTATACTGACTTGATCACCCTGGTATGGCCATATGACATGGGCTTTCTAACCACTTTGCTGGTAAGGGACATAAGACATCGAGTATTAGTTGCTGAGGACAGCCATTCCCACACAGTTGAAACCAGTTCAGTAAGTAATTTATTTATCATTAGAAAGTGTAGTGAAGCCAGTATAATTTTTTGTAATTTTATCATCACTATATTATTATTATTATTATTATTATTATTATTATTATTATTATTATTATTATTAACGCCCACCTGGTGATCATGATTATTAAGGGGCCAAGTCTTTGGTCTGACACCATGGTTAGTCGGTTCCGGTTTGAGCCCTGTTGTTGGAAAATAAATTCCACCATCAGAATGTTGGCCAGTAGGGTAGGAGAGGTAATGGTATACAAAGGGCACTAGGAAAGTTTTGCAATACGCAAAAACGGTTGGCTGGACACCCCTGTTATGGTAGAGGGATGAAAAGTGGGGTGAAAAACCGGTCTAGAAGACAGCAAGGTGCGACCTTCACACCAGTTGTTACTAAGCAGTGGGATTGAAAGCAAGTTAAGGTGTCAGTGTGGTCTAAAGGTGAATATCGCGCAATTATCCGCTACAATTTTTCTCGTGGATTAACTGTTGACCAGTGCCTGGAGGAAATGACTCCTGTGCTGGGAGAAGACTGTCCACATCGGACAACAATTTTCCGCTGGTACAAAGAGTTCCAGAGGGGAAATTTTGGGTTGAAGACGACCCTTGTTCTGGGCGACCGTCTGAATCAATGACTGAGGAAAACATTGAAGCTGTGAGGAAAATGTTGTAGCAAGAGAGGCGGTTGATATATCGGAAGGTAGAAGAGACCCCCCACATCCCTGCACCAGTTATTCATTCAGTTCTACACTACCATCTCCATGTTAGAAACGTTTGTTACCTTTGGGTGCCCCGTTCACTTTCAGTGGAACAAAGGGCACATCGAGTGAAATGGTACCAAAAAATGCTAAAACAGTTTGAAAATGGGACTTCGCGTAATGTCAGTAGCATCATTACAGGTGATGAAACTTGGCTTTATTATTATGATGTCCCAATGAAATCCCAGAACAAGGTGTGGCTGATTGAAGACAAGGGTACTCCTGTGACTGTGTGAAAGTCAAGATCAGTGAAGAAAAGAATGATTGCAGTATTCTTCACTAAACGGGGCATCCTGCCTCGGGTTGTGCTAGAAACACAAAGGACAGTTACTGCAAAGTGTTACAGTGAGACTTGTCTGCCTCAGGGCATCCCGGCTCTCGAGCAGCTCCGTCCAAGGTTACGACTTAACACTTGGTTCTTGCATCACGACATGCTCCAGCACATTGTGCGAATGTAACAATGGATTTCCTGGCCATATCAGGGTTGACTGTGCTTGATCACCCTCCATACAGTCCTGATCTTGCCCCATGTGACTTCGCACTCTTCCCAGAAGTGAAGATGAAGCTGAAAGGGGGTCGTTTTGCATCCAACGAGGAGCTTCTGGCAGCATGGGATCAAGAGTGTGAAAATGTAACCTAAGAGAAGTGGCAGAGTTGGTTCAGTGACTGGTTTCAACGTATAGAGAAGTGTATTGAGTGTGGTGAAAATTCTTTTGAAAAAGTCTAAAGCGTTCACTCACGTTGCAAAACTTTGCTAGTGCCCTTTGTACAATTTCTAATCACTAGATTACATGCTAAAAGCCTGGTTCAATTTCAGACTTCTCCACCGTGTTCATATGGAGTGAGGGCATGTGACACTGTTGGTGATGATTCAACCGTCGGATGGGTACGTTAAGTCTTGATCAGACTCCTTGATGTTATTCTACAGGAGTAGGCTATGTGCCAACACTGGGCTTCACCCTCTCCTTACCTCATCATCATCATCATCTTCTTCTTCTGCACGTGCATGAGTGCACACACACACACACACACACACACACACTGGCGTGCAGGTTGATCTCCCCAGAGCCCACACGACATTATTATTATTATTATTATTATTATTATTATTATTATTATTATTATTATTGTTGTTGTTGTTGTTGTTGTTGTTTTTTCCAGATAAGTGATCTCACATCATTTTAATTTTTCTGATTTCTTTCTAGGAATGGATGGTGAAACAGCTTACACAAAGAAAGATGTAAAATCACTGAAGGGAGATAGTGATTTAAGAAGGCAGGTTAAACTGCCAAAATCAAAGCTTGGATTCTGCACAGCACTAGCCTTGGAAACAAATGGTAATTATGCTAATTTGTTAAGGACATATAAAAAAGTAAGCTTGTTTAGTACACCAGTGTAATATGCTCCTCTGAAGAAATGTCTGTGTAGATAATAGAATGTTGCTAAGGCAAGTAAATAATTTTGCTAAACAAAACCAACCCTATAAGGATTATATTTTTCTCTACATCTTGAGTGCAAGGTGCTAGTAGAAGTCAGATATTTTAGAAGTTTCTAAATTGTCCTGAATTATTTTGATGATAGTAGTGAAAGAAGAAGAAGTTACGCAGAAGAAGTGTTCGCAACTAACAAACCGTGTGAAATTGACTTCAAAACAAGCATTCAACATTTTTGTAGACAAGGTGACTAGTGATCACTTCTGTTCTTTTAGGAATAACAATTTCATATGAAACATATGCTAAACATTTGGTTAAGAATCTAATTGTCATCATTTATACTGCTTATTCTGAAATATGATCCTCCTTATGCTTAGATTGCTAGCACTACACAGTTCACTGTTTAGCTGTCTCAACAAAGGCAAATCTGTTTCACAGACATTTGCTAAGTCCCTTTAAAAATAGTTTCACTAACTCCAGACCAAAAATAATGATGACAAACCACTCACAGTGAACAGTCCTGGAATTCCTTGATGTGGGAATGCAACTCTCAAAAGGGCACCATTAATTACCAGCAGGTGGGATAGGGTTGAATTTGTTAGGAATTAGAGTTGTTTGGGAAAGGAGAGTAAAGAAAGAGGAGGTAAAAGATTATTGACATGATACTGTATAGGCTTTTGGACTTAGGCTGTGTCAAGAAAGTAAGGTGAAGTTCTTTATGTTTCACAGAGAACTGTCCTCTGCGTCATCAGAAGAAATCTTGACTGTCCACGAGAAAGGCTTCTTAAACAATGACTTTTGAAATCAGACATTATAATAGAAGTGGAAATGGTACGTTCATTCATCACCAGATGGCTCATCGGCGTAGCACAGTGCTACCATTCGACGCGGAAGCTAACCGGACCATCAGAATCAGTCTAAGGGTTCACATAACATGTGTACGTAACATACGACATTGACAGTGCATGACAATGATACAAGCCTGGAAAGAAACATCGGGCAATGAGGAAGGTATGAATTTCGAAAACACCGTGACGAAATAACAATAGTGAAGGGACAGGGAAGGGAAATATCTATGTAAATCCTTAATGGCTGGCTACCAGGTATTACTTAATTGATAGCCAGTGTCCCTGTTGAAATTGTTAGGATTTCTATGTATTTCCACAGCTTCCCGTATAATCCTGGACGTGTAGTGTATAGTTTGGGTAAGAGCTCGAGCATCTTGGAACATGACATCATGACCCGACGATAGAGCGTGCTTAGCTATTGCCAATTTGTCTGGCTGGTTGAGACGAATATTACGTTCATGATCCTTGATACGGGTACCAATGAACTGGCATGTTTGGCCGATGTATACCTTACCGCAAGTACAGAGAAATTTTAATATTTTTCTCTACATCTTGAGTGCAAGGTGCTAGTAGAAGTCAGATATTTCAGAAGTTTCTAAATTGTCCTGAATTATTTTGATGATAGTAGTGAAAGAAGGAGAAGTTACATGGAAGAAATGTTCGCAATTAACAAACCGTGTGAAATTGACTTCAAAACAAGAATTCAACATTTTTGTAGACAAGGGGACTAGTGATCAGTTGATTTTTAAATTCCCTGTACTTGCTGTAAAGTATACATCGGCCAAACATGCCGGTCTATTCGTACCCATATCAAGGAACATGAACGTAATATTAGTCTCAACCAGCCAGACAAATCTGCAATAGCTGAGCACGCTTTATCGCCGGGTTATGATGTCATGTTCCAAGATGCTCAAGTTCTTACCCATACTAGACACTACACGTCCAGGATTATACAGGAAGCTGTGGAAATACGTAGAAATCTTAACAATTTCAACAGGGACACTGGCTATCAATTAAGTAATACCTGATTGCCAGCCATTAAGGATTTACGTAGGTATTTCCCTTCCCTGTCCCTTCACTATTGTTGTTTCGTCTCGGTGTTTTCCAAATTCACACGTTCCTCATTGCCAGATGTTTCTTTCCAGGCTTGTATCATTGTCATGCATTCTCAATGTCATATGTTACGTACACATGTTATGTGACCCCTTAGACTAATTCTGATGGTTCGGTCAGCTTCCGCTTCGAACGCTAGCACTGTGCCATGTCTGAAAATCCATCTGATGACAAATGCAAGTACCGTTTCCACTTCTATTATAACTTCTGATTTCAAAAGTCATTGTTTAAGAAGCCTTTCTCGTGGACAGTGGAGATTTCTTCTGATGACGCAGAGCACAGTTCTCTGTGAAACATAAAGAATTTCACCTTATTTTCTTGACACGGCCTAAGCCCAAAAGCCTATACAGTATCAGGTCTATAAGTACGGGCTGTGAAAGCATTAATGGCAACATTAAAAGATTATTAGTTACTTCTATCATTTATTGATAAAGGTAAGTCAGAATAGGGCATAAAGAAAAAAATTCAACAAAGTATTTAAATTACAACTGATAAAAGTCACCTTGGGTCACACTACCGACCGTGCTGCGCCAATGAAAATCTGACTTCCCTCTGTTCTGAGTTCAGAGATTTCCGCCAGTACATCCTGGCAGAAATTTCTTGTGTAAAGGAGGAGTTATTAGTTGTGAAAGAGTGTCTTGACCAGCACGAAGCCCAGGCTGATGAAGCCGAACAATACAGTAGGTGGAACTGTCTCCCCATACACGCGGTGAAAGAAGAACAGGCTGAGAATGTCTATGCCAAAGTGATAGAGACAGTAAAATCTAAACTGCAAGTGGACTTATCGATGGATGACATCGATCGCTGTCATAGTTTGGGACCTCAACGCAGATCAGCTGCGGAAGTCGTGACCTCAGAAAACAGGCCGATTATAGTTAAATTTGCCCAGTTTCATGTTCGCGTTTGTGTCTGGCGCGCTAAGAAGCACTTCAAAGGCACCAAACTGTTGGTTACGGAGTCATTGACTGCTGCAAGGAAAGATCTATTAAATCGAGCCAGAGACCAGCTCGGAGTGCATAGCGTTTGGACCCAGGAAGGAAGAATCATAGTTCTGGGCAAAAAAACAAATTTACAGTGGCCACTAAAGCGGAACTAAATGCTGTTATTTCACGGCTAGGTGATTAGTAGAGTAGAGTGCATGACTCATGGATTTACGTTTTAATTATAAGTGGTTTTATTATAAGTTTAGTGTGAGTGAATGTTTAAGTGATTCAAGTGGCTTACGTATACAAGAGGAAACAATGGTAAGTTGTCCTTTGTTTATTTTTGATTATGGCTAACACAGGCAGTAATGTAGCTTTCTCCCTGGGCAGGGTAAACAACCTTCACCTTGATACTGAACCCTCCCACCCTTCTCTTTCCCTGACTCCTCACCCCACCCGCACTCGCCTGGAGAGAGAATTCTCGTCCTTTCCCTGCTCCTTACTGTGTGCCCATGTCAGTGCTTAGTGTATAATTGCCCATCACACTGAGCTGAAAGCTATTTTTGAAGGAAGCATGGTAAAAGTTGCAGCACTTAGTGAGAGTTGGATGAAGGACTCGGTCCCTCTAAACATGGTAAATATAGAAGGATTTAATGCAGTTTTTCACAATAGACCAAAGTACCGTGGAGGAGGAGTAGCTCTATACTACAAAAACAATTTAACGGGGAAGATTATACAAACTTTTACATTATCTACTGATACCTTAACCGAATATATGTTTGTTGAACTATCTGTTGATAAGACTAAAGTACTTATTGGAGTCGTTTACAAACCACCAAAACCAGGAAACTTCACCGACTTCGAAGAAAATTTACTAAAACTCATACCTACCTACGAACATGTACTCATATTTGGCGACTTTATAACACAAACCTGTTAATCTACTCCATTGAAGCAAATTGTTTACATAACATATTTACCTCTTGTAACATGTCAGTATTGCCACTTAACCCTACTCACCACATGCATACAGCTCACACACTCTAATAGATTTACTCGTCACAAACAATCCTCAGAAAATACTAAAACATGGATAAACTTCTGTACCTGGTATATCCTACCATGATCTCATATATTTAGCTTATTCTTTGAAAGTTCCCAAAACAAAGCCAGAGTGGATAACCTATAGAGACATGAAAAAGTTAAATTCTCAACAATTAATACAAGACGTTATTCTCTGCCCGTGCTATGAAATACTACACTTGACTGACAATGACGAAAAAGTAAAGAGGTTTAACACATTATTGTTGGGATTGTATAACATACACGTACCTAAATGTACTGCTAGGGTGACTCGCAAAGCTGCTCCTTGGTTAGCAAATGACATTAAGTCCGCAATGGCTGAACGTGATGCACTACACAGATGTTACAAGCAGATATTATCAACTGACGATTTTGAAAAGTACCATGTGCTTAGAAATAGAGTTAAACAAATAATCAGAAAGAAATAAATATGCATACTTCCAACAATTAGCCAGTAACTTGAACACAAAAAATACCTGGCAAGAACTCAGATCCATAGGTATTGGGAGGCAAACTACAAACTCCAATACGCATGACATAAATCCAGATGAATTAAATGCCCACTTTACTAGAGAAATAGTTAGTACCCATCCTCATATCATACAAAAAACAGTAAATTCTGTTCAATCTACTCCATTACCACAACGGCATTTGTTCAAATTTCGTAAAGTAAATGAAACTGATGTAAGGAGAAAACTAACATCAGTCAAATCACAAGGAATCGGAGTGGACGACATCATGATAACCTTCATCGTTACCTTGATAGATGTAGTATTGCCAATTTTAACCCAGGTATGTAACTCGTGTCTTTTGGAAGGCTACTTCCCAACTGTTTGGAAGGATGCTTTAATTTTTCCAGTACCAAAAAAATCTCTAGCGAATTATCCATCTGACTATCGGCCTGTCTCTATACTTTCTTCACTTTCGAAAGTCTTAGAAAAACTCATGTATGAACAACTGCTCCAGTATTTGATGCACCATTCGTTACTTGATCACTTCCAATCTGGATTTAAAAACGGACATAGTACATCTACTGCTCTTCGAAAAATTGCGGATGACGTAAGGAAAGCAATGGATGAATGTAAATTGACCATGCTCATTCTCCTAGACTTCAGCAGGGCTTTTGACACTATCAGTATGGACATATTAATAGCGAAATTGCATTCCTTCCATCTTAGCCACGCTGCTCTCAACTTGTTCCCTTTCTACCTCCATAACCGACAACAGTGTGTTGTCATGAATGAAAAGAGAACGGAGTGGAAGTACAAAGTTAATGGCGTGCCACAAGGTTCTATACTTGGCCCCCTGTTATTGATTTTATATTTGAATGACATCTCTTCTGAGTTGGAAAACTGCAACTACCCTCTCTATGCCGACGACCATCAAATTTACTGCCACACAAATGTGAATGACATAAATTCAGCTATTGAAAATATGAACTGAAACTTACAGCAGATCAGCTGTTATGCAGCTGAGGATTCTCTCTCCATCAACCCAACGAAAACACAAGCTATCATACTAGGGCAGAGAAAACTGCTTACCCGTTTACACAGTCTACAACTTCCAGTTATTCAACTAAATGGTGCAGCTGTCCCATTCCGTAAATCAGTAAAAAGCCTTGGAGTCACCATAAATGAAACTTTGAACTGGGATGAGCATGCCTCTAATATATGCAGGAAAGATCATTCATTACTTCATCCCCTTAAGATTCACCAGACTGTATTACCTCTCAACTTGAAAATAAGACTGGTTCAAATCACTGATACTTCCAATTTTTAACTATTGTGATGCGTTGCTGGATGCTACCAGTGAACAAAGTAAGAAACTGCAGAGAGCTTTAAACTCCTGCATTAGATTTATTTTTTCATTGAATTTTGCCTTGCATATATCCCCTTTTTAGGCACAACTTTCTAGGTTAAAAGTAGAGCAGCAGAGAAATCAGCATGTATCAATGCTTATCTATTGACTCTTGACTGAAAATATACCTGAATGTCTCTCCAGAAGTTTCCGTTTTCTACCTTCCTTTCATTACCATGACACGCGTTCTGGGTCAACAATTGCAATATCTCCATATCGTACATCTGCCTGCAGTAATTCTTTCCTTGTGTTGGGCGCTAGAATATGGAATGCTTTACCCCCTGAAATTAGAAATTCCTCATTAATTACCTTCAAAAGACAGTCTAAAGATTTCCTCTTGAATACGTAGGCTATATTATGTAGTTATGTGTGAACGCATGAGTGAAAATCTTGAGTAAATAGTTCCCAAATGTTTACATAAATTACTGTTATATTATATGAATTCCATGTAGAGTAGTTAATATTGAATTTATTTTGTTCATTTTAGACTTAGGATGTAGATCTTTTAGTTTTAGTCTGTATTAAGTTATATTATTATGTTATATACAGTGTATTAAGTTAGAATATTAAGTTTGTATTCATTATCAAGCCACATAATGTGGTTAAGTGTAAGAGAGGGCCAAGAGCCCTAAGTTAACCGCAATTAAAGACATCAATAAATAAATAACTAAATAAATAAATAAATAAATAAATAAATAAATAAATAAATAAATATAAACACTAATATAAACAACTTTATTCCATAACAGAATATAAACTTCCTGATCTACCTATTCAGTACCATACTTCATTAGACCATTCACACTTAAACAGTCATCGTACAAACTTGGATCAGGAAGTTTATATTCTGTTAAGGAATAAAGTTGTTTAAAACATGTAAATGTACTAGTGATGTGCTAGCCCAGCAATGTAGGGATAGCGTACTTCCTCATACATAGAGGCCCTGGATTTGATGCCGGCCAGATCAGGGATATTGGACAAGATGGCATATCTCATCGTTTCTTACTTTGTCCCTCCTTGTTTTCTTAAGACCTTCATTTCCACTGCTTGTAGTTTGCTGATATTTCTGTTGGTTTGGATGCATGTTTCTAGACTGTAAGTGGTACAAAGAAGCTCCTGTAAAGTATTATTAATGTAATGGAACTTGCTTATCCCAAAGAAGTTTTCTCACAAGGTGATAAATCTGTGTTGCATTCTGTACTGTACTAGTGATTTCTGCAGATGGTTGGCTATCTGTTGTTACTACACTGTGAAGATAACGGAACTGATGTACTTGTTCCAACTTTGATCCATCTAGAGTGATGTTAGTACAGATGTTTGGCGACCAACAGGCAACACTGCCATTTTGGACTTGCTTATCTTGTGATCAGTTTGCTTGAATATAGCATTCCAGCTTCTGTTGTACTTCAGCCTCACCATCACCACATCATCTGCAAAGAAAGAGCTTTAAACTCAGAGTTAATATTGTTGAGTCTCTTAACTCTTTTCATTATTTCATTCATTACAATGATGAGTAAAAGTGGCAATAGTGCCTTGTTATAAACCATGCCTATTCTCAAACCACTCCAAATATCAACCCCCTATTTGGACACAACACTGGCAATGTTCATACAGCATTTTGACTTTATTAATTAAAGCACACGGTATAGATCTATTCTCAATATATTTCCAGTTTTTTCATCTCTGTGCACTCTTATAAGCTTTCTCAATATCTAGGAAAATAAAGATGACATCTTTTCCTTTTCTCCAGTGCTCCTCCATGATCATCCTTACAGAAAATACCATATCTGTTGTTGCCCTATTCCTTCTAAAACCAAACTGCTCCTCTTTAAGGTGTGGTTCTATCCTGGTTCCATTATTTTCAGTCCATGTGATAGAGGAGTGATGCCTCTGTATTTCTGGGTTTCCGTCCATCTCCTTTCTTAAATAGAGAGACGATGACTCCCTTAGTCTAGTCTTCAGGTAGTTTTTCTTCTTTCCAAATGGTGTTTAGGACAACCACTGCAATCCTTGCATTCCAGCAGCCTTGATCATGTCAGCGCTTACATCATCTATGCCTGTTGCCTTGGCTTTATTAATGTTCTTTAGGGCATTATTTTCTTTCGCCATGGTCTCCTGTTGTTTGATATTTAAATTTTCACCATTATATAATTTTTCAAAATACTGTCCCCTCTCATCTCTTATCTCTTTGTCATTCCTAGTGATGTTTCCATCTCCTTTCTCCAGGGCATTTATTTCTTCATACTTGCTTCTCTAGCTTCTCACTACTTGATATAATAGTTTCTTGTTGTTCTCCTCATCTAGTTTCTGTGTGAATTCAGTCCAGGTTTTCTCTTTCTCATTAGCAACCTGTGGTGGTCACTACCAAAACTTTCTCCTGGCAGCACTTTAACATCTTTAATAAATGTCTTTGCAGTGACATAGTAGTAAGAGATTTCTGCTCTC